>NC_137169.1:14837652-15509690 GCF_951394435.1 Stenella coeruleoalba | reverse complement strand
AATATTATATATATCTCCATATTTTTGCTCTTCCTTCCTTCCTGATGTTCCAAGATTCCTTTACTTCCTTACTGTTTCAAGAACTTCCTTTAGCCATTCTTTTAGGGTTGGTCTGCTCCTGACAAATTTTATTATTTTTCCTTCACCTGAGAATGTCTTGAGTTTTCTTTGTCCTGAAGGATAATTTCACCAGATATAGATTTAGGGGTTGACAATTCTTTTCCTTCAGTACTTAAAAAGTGTCATGCCAGTTTCTTCCAGGCACCATGGTTTCTAATAAACCATTGTCATCTGAACTGTTTTCCCCACAAGTAAGGTGTCTTTTCTCTCTCACTAGTTTTAAGTTTTTAAATTGTCTTTAGTTTTCTGAAGTTTGTTGTGATGTGCCTGAGTGTAGATTTCTTTAGGTTTATCCTCTTGGAGATTCATTCAGCTTCTTAAATCTCTAGGTTTATATCTTTGGCAAAATCTGGGAAATTTTAAGTCATTTCTTTTTCAGTCCTACCCTTTTTCTCCTTTCCTAGGATTCTGATAACATGAATGTTAAATATTTTGTTATAGTCCCTTAGGTCCCTGAGGGTTATTTTTTTCTGTCTATCTTCTCTCTTATTAAGATCAGGTGATTTCTATTGTTCTATCTTCAAGTTCACTGCTTATTACCTCTGTACTCTCAATTTTGCTGTTGAGCTTATCCATTGTATTAAACTTTTTTCCTGATTGCCTTTTCCAGTTCTAAAAATTTCCACTTGGCTCTTTTTTATATTGTTTCTTTCCTGAGACTTTATTTATTTATTTTCGGTACGTGGGCCTCTCACTGCTGTGGCCTCTCCCGTTGCGGAGCACAGGCTCCGGACGCGCAGGCTCAGCGGCCATGGCTCACGGGCCCAGCTGCTCCGCGGCATGTGGGATCTTCCCGGCCCGGGGCACAAACCCGTGTCCCCTGCATCGGCAGGCGGACTCTCAACCACTGCGCCACCAGGGAAGCCCGAGACTTTATTTTTTGTTTCTAGTTGGTTTGCAGTTGCTTGTTGAAGGGTTTTTATGCTGACTTTTAAAATTTGTCAGATAATTCCAACAGCTGTGTCTTCTCAGTGTTGGCATCTGCTGATTGTCTTTTCTCATTCAGGTTGACATTTGCCTGGTTCTTGGTATGATGAATGATTTTCACTTATATCCTAGACATTTGGGGTATTGTGTTATGAGATAAGGGATCTTAGTTAAATCTTCTGACACTGTGCCAGTGAGGGAAGGAGGGTGTCACTTCATTACTGCCAGGTGAGTGAATGTCCAGGTCCCCTCCTCAGTTTCAGCACCCCAGGGGAGAGGGGTGGCTTGTTACTGTTGGGCAGAGGTGGGATTTCAGGTTCCCCACCAGGGCTCCACTGATACCAGCTTGTCTGGGAGGGGGAGGGGTGCCTTGTTATTGCTCCTCACATAGCCTTCACTGACACTGGAACTGGAGAAGGCTTCATGACTGCCGGATAGCAGTGAAAGTTTTGACTTCTGCTCAGTCTCCTCTATTGTCATTGTAGGAGGGAGGGTAGGGTTGCCTCATTACCACTGGGTAGGAGTGAAAGTCCAGGATCCCCACGTGGCCTCTACTGCCACCAACATGGGGTGGAGGAGAGTGTGTTATCACCTGACAGAAATGGAAGTCCTCGCTCTCCGTTGCGTCTTCCCTGATACCATTCTGGCAGGGGAGACGATAGGGTAGGGGGTGCCTTCTTAGGTGCCTGGCTAGGGTGGAACTATAGGCTCCCCACTTGGCCTTTACTGATGGGGTGGGGAAAGGGGCCATATTTTTTCCTGTAGTGTTTGGCCGGAGTTGGGTGGTTATTGTTTAGATGTTTACTGTGGACTAGTTTCTTGCTCTTTTCTGGTCCTTTAGCTAGGGAGCAAAAGCTTTCTTGTTGTTGTTTAATCTGCTCCCAATAGCATTTCTAGGTTGCTGGCTTCTCCAGCACTCAGTCTGAGATATACAAGACAAAAAGAAAACTCAGGGAGCTCACCATTGTGTTATCCCTTAGGTCCCTAGCCAGTCTGCCTTCTCTCCACCTTTCAGGGTCTACATATGCTTGTTTTAGACATAACGTCCAAGGCTTTTAGCTGTACTTAGCAGGAGGAATAGGGAGAAGCGCATCTACTTCATCTCGGTTCAGAACCAGAAGTCGACTTGGTTCTCTGTAGGTTTTTAAAAAAATAAGTAGATCTATTTTATCTACTTGGTTAGAAAGAGAAACAAGCCTTGGTTAGAAACTAAAAAGGGATAAGCCAGTTAAATATAATTTGGCATCTGTAGGATGAAACAGAAAGTAAATATCTGATGGTTTGCAGGGTTTGATCACAGAAGCACACTATGGTTGGCACACCCTTGGCTTCAGGGTTATCACCAGGAGAGCAAAGCAGCCCAGCACATCCACTGCTGCACATGTGATAACAATGTAGTAATAGGAGGTAGTGCGTGGACAAGCTGATTTAGATCTAGAAGAGGACAGCCATACAGTACCACTTAGGGGGAGAGTACAGACAAGTCTGAGGAATGTACCCTCACTGGAGCTGGGTTGGTGGAAGTCTAAGTGGAATAGGAGAGAGGGGCAGGGGATTGGGCATTTTGTACCAATGTGTAAATCCAAACATGTGAGTGAGAATGTGGCGGAATGCAGGTCTTTTGTTTCTTCTACTGACCTTGGTCAGGTTCCTGAAGCCAATAAGTGGTTGGTTTATCACTCTGTGTCTCACAGAGCACCTGGCACATAATAAATGCTCAATAAATATTTGTTGACAGAATGAATGAATGAATGAGAGACTGAGTGAGTGAATGAGTGTTTATTTGTATTGCCTCACATATTTCACTAGGTGTGATGTTGTTGCTGACTGGAGACTCCCTGTTGATGGAGAAAAGTTGGAGACTTACTCTCCTGAGGCTCTGGGTAAGTGGCCTATGGGGAACTCTTGAGGCAGTGGTGCATAGGTTTTCACACTTGGGGGGTAGGCCAACCGAGAGGGAAGAGGAGATCAGGGAGTCAACAATTCATGCAGCCACTGACCCATCCATTCACCTACTTATCCAGGTCTGGGGCCAGATGTTGCAGGTTTTCATGCCCAGAGGAGTGGGCCCATGAGAAGGGAGAAGTGGGGAGAGGGTTAACATTTTATTCATCCATCCATCCATCCACCCACCCACCCACCCATCCATCCATCTACCTATCCATTCATGTATCTCTTCGTGTATCCATGCAGCCATGCATCCATCTATCCAGGGTTGGGGCCAGACTGCTCAGGGTCCTTAAATGCCAGCTTAGGACTTTAGACTGAAAGCTATTTTTTTGGTGACAGCTGTCAAGGAGGAGAAGTTAGTTTGTATGAACAGCCCAAGTGCATGTTGGAAACTAATTCGGGCTTAAGCAGGGAGAGACTGCAGATTCTGGAGTAAGTGGAGCCTAGGCATTGCAGAAAGTGACCTCTTCACTCCTCATGACAGTTTTAGAGAGAGATGGGGACCAGATGGGACACAGCTACTCTCATGAACAGAACACCTGGATTATGTACCCATTAACCATTTTATACTGACTCTAGAGTATAGGGCAGCAGATGGAATGATCTGGGTGTTCTCAAAAGTTCTTGGAAGGGAGAGAACCCAGTTAGGCTTCCTGGCATCATTGTTGGATTTGAGACTGGGTAAGAAATACTTTCTGAATGAGTAAATAATCTGGGAAGGGGTGACCTTCAAATGCTCCTGCCTTTCTGTAGAGACCACAGGTATCTCCTCAAGGTCAAAGCCGAGGCTGGGGCTGTGAGAGGGACCAGGCCTCGTGGAGGAACCAACTTTTATTTTATCTTTGCCCCTGTGCTCCCCCTTCTCCATAGGCTGTGCTTGGTTCCTCCCCCTGTGCTCAGTATCTGAAACATAGTAGATGTCAGTAATGCTTACAGAGAGAGGAGTGGACAAATATATCCCTTAGTCAATACATATTTGTTGTGTGCCTACTGTGTGCCAGGCATTGGCCTAGGAGCTGAAGGTATAACGGTAGACAAGACAAATGTTTAGTGCTCAACATATTTAAAAAACACAAGTGAGTCCTATGTCTTTTAGGGCATGTGCTGCGGCTGTTGTTTCCTGAGGACCTTTGCCAAGTAATGCTTGCAGGTGTCAGTAGGTGACAGCTTCTTGGAACCAAGGCCCAGTGGTTGATTCTGGGAAAAAAAGGGTGAAAAGAGGGCAGTACCTACTGAAGAGTCAAAATCGGTGGAAAAAAATTTTTTTTATTTTTATTTTTGTGCCAAGCCATGCAGCATGCAGGATCTTAGTTCCCCAACCAGGGATCGAACCCATGCCCCTTGCAGTAGAAGTGCAGAGTCTTAACCACTGGACCACCAGGGAAGTCCCAGTGGAAATTTTTAAGGGCTGTCTATTGAGCATGTTACATGCCGATATATAGGTTCTCTGAGGTCTCCACCACAGGAAGCTCTTTTATTTGCTCCGCTTTACAGAGGAGGAATTGAGGCCCCAGCAGCTGCTGTGACTCACCCGAGGCCACACGGAGAGAGGGTGGTGGAGCTGAGATTGAATCCAGGTTTGTTTGGCTCCATAGGCCACATTCTTAACCACTTGGCTACACTGCCAGGGAGGGTGGAAGAGGGTGGCAAGAGGGGTCAGCACGAGCTGGGGCCTGGCCATGGAGAACTTTGGAGAGCTGTCTTGGCCCTAACACCCTCTTGTCCTTGAGTGTGAAGCAGTCATGGGTGACTTCAGGCAGACCCACCAGGCCGGCCTCCCTGTTGATGCTCCACGGGGAAGTCCATTCTGCAGTGCAAATCAAGTCTGTCCACACCCAATACAGATCCTGTATGTTTACACAAATCACTGAATAAAAGTTATATATTGTTGCAATTTCTAAACACCACCTACCACCCACCACTTGTAGCTGCAGGAGGAGGCACTGAGTGCCTGGGGAAAGCTGACAATGGCTCTCGGCCCTGCTGGGTGTACTGCAGCTCTGGTAGGTAGAGTAATTCAGTAACTCAGCCGCAAATGGCAGGAAGGAGAGCCTGGTTCTGCCGTGGCTTCAAGGGTTGACCCAGTCCTGGCTATTTGTCCAAATCTGCATTGATTCCTCCCCACATCTGGAGGCCAAATCCAGAAACTAATGATTATTACGATAAAACAACAATCATAGCCAACTCTCACTGAACACTTTATATAGCCCAGAAGCTTAATTTTACTACAATTCTTAGAAATAGGTACTTTGCTGTCTCCATTTTATGAAGGTGGAAACAGGCTCTGAGAGGTTAAGCAACTCACTCAAGGTCACCCTGCTAGTAATTGGTGAAGAAGACCACAAACCTAATTCTGATTGATTTAAATGTCTGGCTCTTATCTGTGATGTTGCCCTGTCCCCACCTGCCTCCTCCTCTGAGACCCATCAAGGAGATCTTACTTGGGGGAGTAGCCAGCAGCCGTGAACTCAGAGAGGATCCATGAGAACCAAGCCAGGGGCCAACTTACCATGTGTGCAAAGGTCTTTGAGCCTGTGTCCGTTTCTGTGTTCACACGTGTTCTTAATGTGTGTCCTTGAGGTTTTGCATGAGCCTATGCGCTTGAAGCTGTATTGTGTGTGTCCTGCCTATATCTGCATCCTCACATGTGTGTTTGCAAGTGTGTGGCTGGGTGCTTTTGCGTTCTTGTTCACAAGTATCATCATATGTTTGTGTGTTTGTGCTAATGTACATTACATGTGTATCTCATTTGTATTGGGTGCTCACCGTGTTCCAGGCATGATTCTAAGTGCTTTGTAAATATCAACTAATTTAGTCCTCACAACAATCCTATGTGGCAGGTACTATTAATATCCCCAAATCACGGATGGGGAAATTGAGGTACACGGAGGGTACCAAGTTGCCCAAGCATCTCTTCTTGTGAGTACAGAGCCTGTATTCTTCCTTTATGCTGCCCTCCCTCATTTTTGGCCCGTGTGGCTTTGGCATTGGTCCCTACCTCCCCCACACCTGGGTTGGATGTGGAACCCAGGTGTGGTGGAGAGTCACTGTGATTGGTTCAAGCAGCTGAACCAAGCAGCTCCTGAGAAGCAGCTGAGTATAGTTCTGTGTTATTGAAAGTGTGGTCTGCAGATGGCAGCATCACGTTCCCGAGACCCAGCCCAAACCCCCTGAATCAGGAATCTGCTTTCACAAGCCCTCCAGGTGACCCTGGTGCACTTAAGAATCTGGACCTTGAAGCCAAACTGCCTGGGTGGGGGCTAGAATTCCAGCTCTGCCACTCTCAGCTATGGAAAAGCGACATAAGTTTCTGTGCCTCAGTCTCCTCATCTGTGAAATGGAAATAGTAGTCCTGACGTTTTTAAGGTCTAAATAGCTTAATCCATACAAAGGGCCTAGAGCGGATGCTGGCTGGTGACTTGCTGCTGGAGGGTTTCCTGTCACTGTCTTTGCTCAGGAACAGCATGACTGTGATGGGACTCAGTCCTGCCCAGTGAGCATCAGCCCTGAGACTTTTGCTGACACCGTTAGGAAAAAAGTCTCTTTCTGCTGAGATAGGATGCAAGCCTGGAGCGTCTGGTGAGAGCACACCACCTCACGGGGAGAGCCCGCCTGGGAGTAAAGCAGCAAAGAAGGAAGCAGAAGGGGAGAAGACATTTTGGGAGCACCCGGTCCATGACTACAGCCACTGAACTTTTCAAGTTCATGAGCAAATACATGTCATTTTGGCTTAAGGCATTTGGATTTAGGCTCCCGTCACTCACACGTGAAGGACTCCTGCCAAGTGCCTAATCTGACCCAAATATTTTACAAAAAAGTGAGTTCGAGACCAGTGAGTTGGGGCAATGCTCAAATACCTGACCCACAGTGTGGCCCTCTTCCTGGCTGTCCTGTCCCAACAAGGTGACTCCAGGCATCAGCTCCCAGCCCTCAATCGTCCGTCCTCTCTGGCAGGCAGCTGAAGGCCGACCCTGTGTGTTAAAGGTGCCATCGTGTTACCAAACGCAGGTCCGTGTGCCCAGCGCACAGTGAGGCCAAACAGTACAGAAATGTTGGCATTTGGAGCGGAGAAAGGTTTAGTGCAGGGCCGTGCAAGGAGATGGGCGGCTCATGCCTTAAAAGCCCCCAACTCCTCGAAGGCTTTCAGCAAAGCCCTGTTATAGGAAAGGTGAGGGAGGGGCGTGGTTAGCTGTTGCAGACTTCTCCGTGTCACATCCTTTGTTCTTGCAGCTGTCCAGGGAGGTCAGATCAGGGTAAACCTCCATCAGAACAAATGTTATTCTCTGTTCTGCAACTTTTTATCCAAAGGTGTAATTCTCTTAAAGGCATAGCCCTGAGAATTATACGAGAGGGAAGGGGAGGCATTAAATTCCGGCTCCATGCCTCCTTGCCACTTTTAACAGTTAACAAATCCCATAAGCAAAGACCCATCATTACCTCCCAGTTCACTTGTTCAAGGTCCCAAGGATTGACTTTCGCCCTCCGAGGTCCAGGCCCTGGCTAAGAGGCTGGGGTCCGGGCGCGGGCCAGTTACCCTGCCCAGGAGTGTTCGTCCAGAACCTGGTCTGGGTCACCCCCCCCAGGGCCTAGGCCCAGCTGAAGAGGCAGATCTCCGCTAACGGCGCCCTCTGGGCCATGTCCCCAGACCCTGACCAGCTGTCATCAGTGAGGAAGCCCGGAGCCCAGGACCCAGCCGGCCCTCAGGCTGCTCAGGCTGCGCAAACGGGGGCCGGGTCCCGTGGTCTGCGACCTAGGGTGACTGCCGCCTCCAGGACCAGGTCACCGCGACGCTGACTGTTGGCCGAGTGGGACCACTGCGCTCCCCCCCCGCGCCCCATTACAACTCTGGGCCCTGAAATAAACCTTTCTCTGCTCCAAACTCCGATGTGTCTGTATTGTTTGGCCTCACTGCGCATCAGACACACGGCCTTGTGTTCGGTTAACAGTCGCATTTCTTTCCCGGGGAACGCCATTGGCCTGAGAGGGGCGGTGGAGCTTCCAGAGAGAGAGTGACGTATTGGTCAGCTTCACCACGGGGCTGGGCACGTTAGCCACGTGGGGGTTTTCTGATGAGGCTCCTTGGCCTCTCAAAGTCAAGCAGAGCTTCCCTCTGCCAGGCCCCCTCTGTAGCTGCTGCTGGGCCCCCTCATTGGCGGTGCCAAGGCCCCAAGCCTGGAGATGGGCTGAGGTCAGAGGCCGAGGATGGGCAGTGGTTGTGTCCACCTTCTTCCTTCCTTATTGGAGGTGTGCGGCAGGCCAGAGGCCATTTTCTGCCTTAGCTTCCCCGGCTAGTGCGCCTCTGCTTCCTGCTTCAGTTCCCTGCCTGACCAGGCTCTCGCTGCCTTCCGCCATCACCCCCAGGGTTCTCCCTGATCTCGCCCATCCCTCGCTCCACTCCCAGCCTTCCCCTGTCTCCCGTTTCAAGTTCTCACCGTCTCCTCCTCTCCCCAGGTCTGCCAGTCTCGCTGTCCCCCCACCCCCCTCAGCTTCATCAAATCTCCCCAGCCTCCTTTAACCACCTCCATCTGACCTCTCCCCATGTCTCCCCGCCTCCCCAGCTCACGCCCACTTGCCCCAGGGTCCCCAGAATTCCAGGCTTTTCCCTCTTCCCAGGGCTCTCCTGATTCCTCCATCCTCTCTGAATCTCCCTCCTTCCATTGTCTCTGTGTCTCAGGCAGCAGCTCCACACCTGTCTCCCCCTCCTCCCTCCCTTTCCCCCAGGTGGCTCGCTGCCAGTCGGGTACCAGTTGGGTTGCCATGGGAACCACTGAGCTGCTTAGGAAGCTGCCATAGATCTAATCATGGCTGTGAGATTTCAAGGAACAGCTCAGTTTCTGGACGAAAGAGGGTGCTGACAGTGATTAGGCTGCTGCTGGAGGCGGGGTGGGGGGTAGGGTAGGAGGAGCGGAAGCCATGGAAAATGTCAGCCAAGGCAGGGCCTGGCCTCCGGGGCACCCGCAGGCAGGAGGCCAGATCCACCCAGCCCACACTGCACTGTCTGCTGCCTCACTGGCGCTCTCAGACCTTCTGGGATTTCCCTTAAGAGATCATTGATGCTCCATTTATTTTTTCCTCCCCCATCACTCACATTCATTCATTCATTCATGCATTCGTTCACTTACCAAACCGCTCCCCTCTTTTGGTCGTGTGCTCCCAAGGCTTTCCGGCACAGTGGGAGAGACAGATCCCTACACAGGAATCTTCCCCAGGGGGCCAGGCTCTGCTGGAGGGCCTCCGGGGGCTATGGGAGATCCAAGGAGGGTGGAGGGCTGTGCAGTGGGGGGAACAGTGAGGGGACTAAGTGGTCGTCTTCACAGGACATCCCTGAACTGAGTCTCAAGTAGGGACAGGAGTGGGTCAGCTAAGCAAAAAGTGAGGGCCTTTCTGGACCTACAAGTTCTCTCTCTGAAGGTGGGCCGTGGAACCTCTTTTTGAGTATGCTTGAGTGAGGCCGAAAAAGCCACTGCCTACCAACTGAGCCGTTTCTGTGGGAGCTGTGGGTGGTCTCTTCAGAGCAGACTCTTCTTACAGCTGTGCCAAGGATGGGTGGGGGGACCTCACCCCCGGAAAAAGAGTACAAAGTTCATGGCACCCAAGTCCCCTGGGGTTGGTGATCTGTGTTTTGGGAGGGTAAGAGGGTGTGGGGTTATTTGGGGGGAGACGTTCTCACCTGCAAATACCCCCCAACCCCTTTTGTTGTGTAGCCAGTAGGGTTGCATCCGAGCTTTCCGGCCAGAAGGGCCTGCCAGCTTGATCTAGTCTCAGATGGCTCCCCGGTGCCAGGTCTTTGGTTTCTTTCATCCAAGCCAGAGACTGTGTTTGCACATAATTTGCATACATTTGCATGTGGTGAAAGCAGGGCCCGGCATAACAGGAGAAAACATATTTTTCTCGCTAGGGTACTTGCAGTCTGAACTAGATAGAGCTCAGGTGCACAGAGACCAGGCCTATAATTCTTCCTTCCTTTGGCCCTCGAGCCTCCTCTAGGGTATCCCTTCCTGCATCCCTCCCCCACTGTGGTGCTTGGACCCCAAGTCAGCAGGCAGGAGGGTGTCCCAGTCAGGGAGCCTGGGTTCTCCTGGTCCTGGTTCAGCTACCTACTTGCTCTGTGTCACAAGTCACTTTTCCTCTCAATGTCTCCACCTGCCTTTGGTTTACAGAAGATAGAGAAGTGGGGGGGGGAGATGTCCCTGAAGAAGTATCACATCATTCGTTCATTCATTCATTCATTTGATTCTACTCATTGTGTGCTTACAATGTACCAATGCCCTCTCTTCTGCAATGAACAAAACTAGCCATGATCCCTACCTTTGGGGAGTTTCAGGGAGAGTGGCCCTGAAATTAGTCAAATGACCCCACAAATCAATGTACAATTGAAACTGTGATAAGTGCTATACATTATAGAGACACGTGGTGCTTTATGGGAGCCCAGAATTAGTCTGGAAAGTCACAGAAGACTTCTTGGAGGAAGAGTCCTTCAGCTGAACTGTTAAGTGTAAGATGTTATTCAGGTAACGAGGGGCTAGAAGAACCTTCCAGGGAGAAGAAAAAGCATGTGCAAAGGCCCTGGGGTGGGAAGGAGCAGCGTGAGTGTGCAGAAGGGAGAAGAAGGCGCTGTGTCTGAGTGAGAGGGGTGTGAAGAAAAAATAGACAGAAAGGTGGGGCCAACCCTGCAGGGCCTTTCTGACCCATCAGGGAAGGTTGTCTTTAAAGCAATGATGCCTTCATTCTGAGAACAATAGAAGGCATTAAGCAAGGCAGTGATATAATCAGGTTTGCATTTTACAAAGATGGCCTGGGCTGTGTTGTGAAGAATGGGTGGAGTGAAAGCAAGAACACCAGTCAGAAGACTGTGGAGTTGTCCAGGTGAGAGGAAACAAGGGCGGGGGTTAGGTCATGAAGGTGGGGATGGAGAGAAGGGGAAGAAGCTGTGAGATCTTCAGGCAAGGCTTGGTGATGGTTGGGGCATAGGGGACCAGGGTGGGAGGGGGGCTGTTGAAAATGACCTCTAGATTTCTAAACAGTCTTTGAGCCATTGACTAAGGAGGAAGACCAGGTTTGGGGATGACGAGCAGGAATTGAGTCATGATCATGTTGAGTTTGCATTGCCTTTGAGGCATCCTAGTGGCAGTTGGGCAGAGGGTCTGGAGCTCAGGGAAGAGGTGGATAGGGGGTTTTGTGTCCTTCCAGCCCCCAGCCCTAGGAGGAGGGACCCTCAGGAGCCCCTCTGTATCCAGTACCTTCCAGAAGCAACCAACCTCATCTGTCTTTTTTAAAAAATAAATTTATTTATTTAATTAATTTATTTTTGGCTGCGCTTGGTCTTCATTGCTGCATGCGGGCTTTCTCTGGTTGTGGAGAGCGGGGGCTACTCTTCGTTGCCGTGGCTTCTCTCGTTGTGGTGGCTTCTCTTGTTGCGGAGCACGGGCTCTAGGCGTGCGGGCTTCAGTAGTTGTGGCACATGGGCTCAGTAGTTGTGGCATGCAGGCTCAGTAGTAATGGCTTGTGGGCTCTAGAGCATAGGCTCAGTAGTTGTGGCACACGGGCTTAGCTTAGCTGCTCCTTGGCATGTGGGATCTTCCCAGACCAGTGCTCGAACCCGTGTCCCCTGCATTGGCAGGCAGATTCTTAACCACTGTGCCACCACTGTGCCTCATCTGTCTTCAGATCAGTACTTTGGGCTTATTTCTAATCCCAAGGTAGGCAGAACACTGGGGAATGTGATAAGCATCTTCCCACATTATGTGTATTAAACATGCATCTTCCCTATATGGCGATGATATCTTCTGAAGCGTAAGTCAGCACCTGAAAAGGAATTCCAGGCTAGTTCCAGGAGCGTATATACATTGTGAAGGACATGATTTAGATGCAAAAACTTTACAATTTCTGGGATCTTTTGACGGTTTGTGGGGATGAAGGGACAGAATATTTGAAGTCAGGACAATATCAGAAAACTGAGGCTATGTGGTTTCCCCCAGAAGGCAAGCAAAGGGAAGGAAAGGAAAAGAGGATCTGTTATTTAGGAACATCTACTGAATGCCAGAAGTTGGGCTAGTTTTTTTTTTTTTTTTTCGTTTTAATAGTATCACACTATTCTCACAAAAGCGAGGTAGCCCATTTTACAGATGAAAAAACTGAGGCTCAGAGAGGTTAGATAACCTGCCCCAAATTGCAGAGGGAGTAAGGGTTGGAGATAGAATTCTAACCCAAGCTCATGCTCTTTGCACCACATCAGCAGTATATGAAAGTGCAGTTTTACTCTGAAGCCCAGGAGGGATTTGGCTTTCTTGAGGACCAGGTGCCAGGAGGGTAAGGAGCCACAGTTTGTGCACGCACTGCCCAGCAGGAGCCCAGAGCTCAGCTGCGGGCTGCTTTAGGTTCCCGGTTGCTCTGCTCTCAGTCCAGTAGTCAGCACGGGGACCTCAGCGCTCACTTAGTGGTCTCACTCCCCCTTCACCTGCAGGAACTTTCCACCTCAGCACCCTTGCTCTTCTCACTGTCCCCTGGGAATGCGCCGTGCCTTCTCACCTCCACACGTGGTCCCGCTGTGACTCCTTTAGAATGCCTGGTTCTAAAGGAGAATGCCTGGTTCTGCCCAAGCCCTGCCCGCCACACCCCAGCTCCTGACACACTGCCTCTCATCCTTCATGACCCAGCTCAGGGGTCTCCTGTGAACCCTTCCTGATCCTCCGGGCCGAGCTGAGATCCTCCCTCTCCTGGGCCAGGATGGCACCTAAAAGCCAAGGCCAAGTTCAAATCCTGACTCCTCCACTTAGGAGCTCTGTGACTTAGGGCAAGTTGCTTAAGCTCTGGGGCGTCCCAGTCTGCTCCTCTATAAAATGGGGATCATAATGGTCCTCACTTCACAGGCTCTTGGGAAGATTAATGAGATGATGAAAGTAAGATTCTTAGCCCAGTGCTAGGCACATGTGAGCCCTCAGTGAGAGATGGTCATTGTATAGCTCGGGGCCCACTTTTTGTATTTATTTACTTGTCTGTAAATAAATTTATAAATTTATTTACTTGTCTGTAAGTTCCAACAGGCTGGGAGCTTCTTGAAGGACAGAACCTTTTTTTTCAGTGTTCCCAGGGCCTACCACAGGCCTGATACATATTAGGTGTTCAGTGAACATTTGTTGAATGAATGGACAGGTGCTGGTGTCTTTTTTCTATATATCTTGCTTCCCTTCCCTGCATCTGGCTTTTTAAGGTAACTGTTGGGTTTCATGCTCAGTTGTACCCTTCACAAAGCCCAGCCTACACTCAGGAGGAGCTCAGCAAAGGTCTCTGCTTCATTTCCTAATCAGCCCTTTCCCAGACAAGTGGAATCCAGCCTCTGATCCGCACATGCAGCGCCCGTCCTCTTGGGTGTAATGGATACAGATTTCTCATTGCCCACATGTCTCACCTTCCTTGCTGAGAACTGTGTTAAGTGGCTGTTCAGCACCTCAAGTGCACAAATATCCCTTTGAAAATTATTACGTTCCCCTTCTGTTGGCAGAACGTGCCATGTGAAACGGCACAACCTCACGTTGACTGCGGGGGTATGCTTTCCACTTCCGCCTCAGAAGCAGTGCTTGAGGCCAAAAGGCCTTGCCGGGGTTCCAAGGGCCTGCTTTGCCAAGTATTGGCTGGACTTGGGGGCCAGTGGGGGAACTGATTCTGGGTTAACCTGAGCTGACCTAGGCAAGGCTGGCATCAACATCATATTATCATTTTCTTCATCACTGACACCAGTACCACAACCATTACTACCATTACTATCACCATCACCACCACCACCACCACCAATCAGCACCACCACCACCACCATCACCACCATCACCACTATCACCAACATGGCCACCATCATCACCACTACCACCAATCAGCACCACCACCATCACCACCACCAACATGGCCACCATCAGCACCACCACCATCACCACCAACATGGCCACCATCACCACCACCTCCACTGTCACCACTATCACCAACATGGACACCAACACCACCATCACCACCAATCAGCACCACCACCATCAGCACCACCACCATCAGCACCACCACCATCAGCACCACCACCACCACCACCACTACCACCACCACCACCACCACCACCACCACCATCACCACCACCACCACCACCATCACCACCACCACCATCACCACCACCACCACCACCACCGCCACCATCACCATCACCACCACCACCACCGCCACCACCACCACTACCATCACTACCACCACCACCACCACCACCACCACCATCACCACCACCATCACCACCACCACCACCACCACTACCACCACCACCACCATCACTACCATCACCACCACCTCCACCACCAACAACAACAGGGCCACCATCACCACCATCACCATTACCACCACACCATCATTACCACCAGTTTTGCCACCATGATCACCACTGCCATCCACACAGCTATTATCACCACCACTATTATCACTATTGCCACCATCATTGTCACCATCACCACCACAATTACTAATACTATTAATTATCAACATTTATTGAGAGCTTTATCTGTGATAGACGTAGAGCTAAGCACCTTATGTGCATAATTGTATTTAATCTCAAAAGGACCCTGCAGGCGGATACATTTTTAATTCTCATATTACAAATGAGAAAACTGAAATCAGAGAGGTTAAGAAACTTGCCTGACATCACACAGCCAGCAGTTGCAAAATTGATTTTTTAAAAAAACTCAAGCCAGCAGACATTTAGTGAGTGTCTGTCGGCACACAGGATACAGTGTCTCTTATTACCAGGGACACAAAAGTAAGTGTGCTTCCTGAACATGGGGGGTCTTTACAGCTCTCTGAGGGAGACGGGACACATAAGGAATACAAAGCAGCCTAAAGGCGTGTCTTAGAGAACACAGGCAAATTACCCTGACGGCCATGGGAAAGAAAGATCCTCTGTGGTTAAGACCCGTACCTACAGGCACCACTCTGCTACATGTGTTTTGATAGAAACCGTCCTAGGCCTTTTGGTCACTTAAGAGCCTGTGGTCTTTATGTAAGAGCCTGTGGTCTTTATGACTCTGCCCTAGGAGGATGGCCAACTTGAGCGAAGTCTTCGCTGTCCCTCTAACTCCACGTGCCGAAGCCCTGGGCCAATTCCTCTTGCTGCTCTAGGTTTCCCAGGACCATCTTGGTTTCCAGCTGGAAGGGAGTCTAGCAGCCCTCGTATAGGTGGAGAAAACAAACTCTGAGAAGGGAAGGGACTTACTGAAGGCTCAGAGTAAATGTCTTTTTCTGTTAAGTTCCCTGACAGCTCCAACATTCCGTGAGGACTGTATGGACGCTAAGTTCATCAAGAATGAAAGGGGAAGTACCCACATTAGACTGTCTTTCCTCATCTGCTGGTTTATGCAGTCAGGGGTGAGGGAGGGGCTCCTCCCTCAGTCCCTTCCAAGGGGACCTCAGGACATGCTGGTCGGGCCTGGGAGAAGAGAGCTGAGGGCTCTTCGTCCACCAGTCCTTCAGGGGTTCATATTCCCCATGGCTGGCCACGGAATCCTTCCCTTGGAAGAGGAAGGTTCCAGAGCTCATGGTGTGGTTTCCAGATGCGTCGCCTGAAAAACAGGCAAACAACACTTCAGTCCGGGCTTCCTTCCTGGAGTAGCAGCCTGGCGCCTTCTCCCGAAAGGCTGCAGCCGGCCAGAGGGGGTGTTGAAGGGATTTAAAGTGTTAGGTCCGAGTGATTAACATGTTCACCCCCTGCCCACCCCCCGCCAGCCCCCCCACCCCCGCTCTTTGTCATTCTCTCAAGAGACTACAGTCCATCCTTCAAGTGGCCTTGGGATGACTTCTGGGTCTAAGATGCGTGTTTCTTTGACAGTGAATCGTGCTGAGGTGGACTTGGAGGAGGCAAGATTGCCCGGCTTGAAGAGGGTCGCATCTGGTCCCTTCATTTGCTCAGACAACAAATATTTTTTGATCTCCCAGGAAGCACCAGGCTTTGTGCTGGGAATGGGGTCCAGCGGCGAGGACTAAGTAGAAATGGTCTTTGCCCTCGTGGGGAAGACAGACACGACTCCAATAGTTATGAATGGAAAGCAATGACAAACAGTTTTAAGCTCTACCCCCCAAAGCAGAGATCACTAAGAAAACATGAAACAGGGAGTTAGGAGTGGTTTGGGGATTTCCTTGAGGAAATGATGATTATCATTATTTTACAGATTGGGAAACTGAGGCACAGAAGGAAGGAGGAAGTTGTCCAATATATACAGTTAGTAAGTAGCAGGGTAGGGATTTGAACCCAGGCCCTCTGGCTTTGGAATCCAGCATCTTAGCCATTTTACTGCCAATGTTTCTGGCGGATGAGTGGGTTTAACAAGGCAAAGATGGGGAGAGCAGACGGAACAGAGCCACATGGAAAGTGCCTGGTGGTCTGAAGGGTGCAGATCATTCCAGGAGCCAGATGACGTCCAGTGCAGCTGGCACAAGGGGGTGAGCTTCAGGAGGGCAGGGGAGAGAAGCGCAGGACCTGACTGCGTGGGGTACAGTAGGAACGTTAGGATTTGGGTCAGGATCCTGGTAGAATGAGGTCCACAGGGCAGGCGCTGTGTCTGTTTTCTTCACCCATGAATACCCAGCTCTGAGCACACTGCCTGGCACGAAGGGGGAGATGGTGGATGATTGAATAAAGAGGGTGCGAACTCCCCTCACTCCAGCCCCCACCCTGCTTGACTTCCTCAGTTCCCACTGTCTATCAAAATCTCCAGGGATCTTGTTAAAAATACAAATGCTGGGGCTACAGCCCCGAAAACTCCAGTTTAGTAATTCTTCGTTGGGCCTTAGGATCTGTGTTTTCAACAAGCTCCCCAGGTGATTCAGCCTGGCTGTCCCTTGGGTACCCCTGGAAGCCAATAGCTCGGCTTGTTTCGGGGGCACAGAGGGGGCTGCTGCCCTGCAGACACTTGCTGGCGGACACACCTCGAACTCACAGCCTCCCATTGCAGTCTTCATCTATAGCACCGTGGAGAGAAACACTCTTGGCAGAAGGTCTTCCAATGACCAGCAGGCCTCTCTCCCTTTGGTGATGCAGATGTCAGTTCCCGGACAGAGCCTGACCAGCTGACTACCCGAGAATGTGGACTGGATCATTGTTGAACTTGAGTTTCATGCATCCTTACAGACTCCCTGGATGTCTGCTGGGAACCAGGGGGGAGAGAGAAACCAATCAATCAGTCAACCAACCAGCAACTGGTCAACTCAGAAAAGAGGAACAAGAGAGGGGGGTAGAGACAAGGGAGCAAAGTGAAATAAGAGAGGCGGTGGAGAGAGTTTGAGGATGGAGGAGAAGGAGGGAGAGATCAGAGAGACAGAGACTGCGAGGGAAAGAGAACTCACCAAACAGGGATGCAGTAGTTCTGGGAAGGTGGTCCTGAGGAATGGCAGTTCTGGGCATCTGACAACCAGGCAGCAATTCCCCAGCCGTTCTTGGAGGGGCTCTGAGGGGGTCACCAGAAAATCTGAGCACGTCTCACAGGTGTTGAGGGTGGTAGTGGGAAACCTACCTCCCCCCCTCCTCACTGCCACCTGGGGTTCAGGGCTTCAGCTGCTGGGAAAGGATCCCTTCCCTGCAGCTTCCCAGACCTCAGTCAATTCAGGATTAACTCCCTGCCTGATTGGGATGGCCTGGCCACTCCCGAGGGCTCACCTGGACTCAAGGGCCACCTATTCCTGGTTTCCATCACTGTACAGTGTTAAAGCACGTGAAACAGGTGAGGCTGGAGGGGGTCAGAAAAGGTGGTCACCCCTGGGCTCCATTTTATTTTATTCAGAACTCAAGACCTGATGTGTAGTGGCCCCTGAGGCCCTCTGTATCGGGACAGGCCACTAGGCCATTAGCAGTCATCCAAGCCAGAGCTGGCCCCTTATAGGCAAAGGGTGAGGCTGATGGGTCAGTCTCAGTCTCCCCAGCTACTAAACGAGGGCATGGGACCAGAGATCATACCTTTAGCTATTAATATTGAGCTCCTGCTATGTGTCAAACTCCTTCTGCAGACATTCTAGGACCCCATCCTGACCTGGCCATACTCACCATTCCAACCTCAGCCCTGCCACTTTCCCCACCACTCCCTCTCTTCAGCCTTACCAGCCTCCTAGACACCGAGCCCTTTGCCTCCTCAGGGCCTTTGCACATGCTGTCCCCTCTGCAGAATGTCTCTCCAGGTCTTTGCATGGCTGACTCTTCTTGCCATTTGTCTCTTCAAAGAAGGCTTACGTGATCACCCTGTCTCAGTCACTTGCCATTACATTGCCCAGTTTTATTTTTTGTCACTCTGCTCTCTCCACCCCCAGCATGCACAGACCATTAAAGCAGGGACCTTGGCCTTTTTAGACTCGGGGGTATTCAACCCCCACCCCTACGTCTAGCTCAGTGCCAGGCACACATAGACACTGTGTGTCTATTTTCTAAATAAAATGAATGAATGAATGAATGCAGGTGGAGTAGTTGGTACTTAATTTGTGTAATTTCATGTAGATATCAGGAATCCCTACTTCCATTAGGTATTGAGGGGAATGTTATTGTCCGCAGTCTACACCTGAGGACACTGAGGTTCTGAGAGGTGAGGTCATGCAGCTGGGACCCGGACCCAGGATTCTGCCCCCAAAGCCCTCAGTCTTTCCCTTACCCTGGGCTGCTCCTTTGCTGAGCCAGGAGGAGACACCAGCAGTGAGAAAGTCATTATTTGCGTTTAGAGATGGGGAGGTGGTGGCTCAGGGTTAAGTTGCAGCCTCCTAGTTGGTGGTACTCAGCACTGCCACCTACAGGCCTTTGGTGGTGATGATTTTCCTGCCTGTTCGTAGTTCCCAACTCTGATTCTGGGAGGTCCAGGGCAGGGCTGTGGGGAACGGCGGCTGTGTAGTCTGGATTCAAGTCCCAGCTCTACCATTTACTGGCTGTGTGATGTTAAGCAAGTCACATAACTCTCTGAGCCTCAGTTTCCCCATTGTACAAGAGACAGTGCTTATTGAAGTGCCCGGCCCACAGTAAGTCATGCGAGAGGCATCATCTCACCATCTGGCCACACTCTCACCTCGGGCCACTCCCAGCCAGTCCCTCCCCAGTGCCTTTGCACACACTGTTCTCTGCCTCGATGCCTCGCCCCGCCTCGCCCGCTGGGCAAAGGTCTCATCCTCCTGCAGGGCAGGCACCTCCTCAGGGAAGCTTCCCCCAGACAAATCAGTCCGGGCTTCTCTGGCCCCCACGGTGCTCTGGGCTGATGGGGTTATAAGGGTCAGCGTCCTTGAGGATCTGGGCTGTGTTTTGTTCATCCGTGTCCCCAGTGCCCAACACAGTACTCAGCACAGAGCAGGAGCAAAAGGAATATCCCTTTAACAAATAGATGGAAGAGGAATTAAAAATACGAATGAATTAATGAGCAAAGGAAGGAATGAAGGAAGGAAAGGAGGAGGAAAAGGCAAAGAGGGAAAAAAGAAAAAAATGAAGGAAAAGGAGAAGGAAGGACAAGGAAAAGGAGGAAGAAAACAGAAGGATAAAGAAGAAATGAGAGGGAGAGAAGGCACGGAGGGAGGATGGGTTTCAGGCTCGTGTCCCTCGGGCGCCGCCTTCTTCCCTACCCTGCAGCGCTGACACCTCTCCCCTGCCTCTTCCTGTCTGCCTGTCATCAGCAGAGATCTTCAGTTGCCTCTGGCTCCCACAAAATATTCATTGTTCTCTTGCTGCTGCATCTCTCCCTGCCTCTTAGGTGCCAAAAACTGGTGGAATTATCAGAGGTAAAATAGGTCTGTCACCAGGCCTGGTGGGTGGGGTGCTGTTACCGGCTGATTCACTGAAAGATGCTCCTGTCCCTTGTCTAAGGGTGCAGAGGCGGATTCAGGCCCGACTGAGTTTTCCCCAGAGGACCCAGAGAAAGTGGCAAAGGCTGTGAAAAGGGACAGTCCCCAGGGCTGGAGAAATTCTTTTAGAGCAACTGGGGGCCAAGAATCCTCGGCCAGGGGGCAGACCCCAGCCCGTGGGGCTGTAGGGGGCTGGGGAGTGGTCCAGCCTGCAGTGGGAGGGGTTGGGGGAGAGTGTGAACCCAGCTGGAGATCCTGGGAGAACCCTAAGGGCAGCTCCTTGAGCAGGGCCTGGGGTGGCTGGTATCTTGGAATGGGCTTGTGCCAGGGGCAGGGCACACAGGGCACAGACTCTCCAAATGGGGCCAGAGACAGAGCTGGGAGAGAATATGAGAGAGTGAAGACTGCAGGCAGAGAGGCAGAGGCCAAGATTCAAGGAGGCCGCTGAGACCTCAGGCCAGCCTGGGTCTGAGACGACAGCCACACAGAATCCGGCTAATGGCTTCTGTGTACCGTGCGCCTACTCTGCGCCAGGTCCCGTGCTAGGTGCTCTAGGGGTCTTGTCTGATCCCATCTTCACACTAGGTGTCATCCCCATGCGAGGAAACCACGGCAGAGAGGTCAAGGAAATCATCAGTCCCGTGGCTAGAGGACGTCAGAGTCAGGATTTGCACCAAGAACTGTCAAACCCCATTGCCTCCCTGTCAAGGCACACACTAAAAATGATTTATTAATCTTTCTAGAATATAATAATACACGTTAGCTGTAGAGACTTGGAAAGTAGAATTCAAGAAATAAAATAAAATTTACCCTAAACCAAGTTTTTTTGTTTTTTCTATGCCCTTAAAAAAAATCATACAGCACACACCAGTTGGCATCTTATTTCGTCTACTTAACATTAAAGCATAAGCGATTTCCTGTGTGAGTGAAAACTCTCAGTAGGGGTAATTGTTAACGACTGTCACAATATCCTGGTTGGGAATTTGTACCCTAACTTCCTCAGCCATTCCCTTACATTTGGACACTTGGATGGACTCTAAGTTTTCCCTGATGTAAGCCTCACAGTGATGCATTTCTTTGTGTTCAAGCTTTTTTTCTACGCTTTAGGTGAGTTTCTGAGCATAGATTTCTGGAAGGGGAATTACTGAGTCAAAGGAAGGGCTGTTTTTAGGGATGGGTAGATGGGAAGAAGACCAAAGATTCCTGGCAGCCTCAGGGATGTAGTTTTTTTCTAAGAGAAACCAACTCATGAGGGAAGTTGGCTTCCTTGGACTAATGCGTTTCTGATTTCTGGCTGTGGAAATGAGAACTGAAACAGAGCTTTTGATAATACTCTTCGGACTGTTTTTTCACCCTCTCCCAGGAGGTGGTAGGTGAATGTTGAGGGGAACTTCATGCAGTCACCCAGCTACAGGAGGCATCCACCAATTTTATAGACCTTGGGTATCATCCCACCCGACCCTCCCCACATTCACATAGATGTACATTTGACAGGCTGGGCAGCTGAGTCCCAGCAGGGACAGGTAACTTGTCAGAGTCTCTTTGCTTGATAGTGACTTTGCTGCGGCCAGAAGTGGGCCCCCTGAATCCCAGTCCATTGCTCTTTCCATGACGGTAGCTACTTCTCATTTTAAAATTCCAGGTCATATAATTCTATAAGCTGAGCATAGCGAATACCAAGCGCTGGTACCATGGTTACCGTGGCAACATTGGTCCTGAATTTCCTCCCAGAGGTGCCTTGGGCAGTGAGAGGCCTGAGGCTGGGGTGGGGGCTGACCTGGATGGGGCTGGAGTCCACTGGTGTCTCGCGCCATCGAGATGACATCACCCTGATGCCCTCAAGGAAGCCCCAGGGCTCGGCCCTGAGCAGGGACTGTCACCGGTGATGCTCCAATTTGGTGCTGATGCTCCGTGTGGGAAGAGAAGCAGGATCTGTGTTTCAGGGTTTTTTTTAAGACCGGAAGATGAGAGGCTCAGCTGAGTCCTAGAGCCGACTGAGCCACCTAAGCAGGGAGGAGGTGAAACCAGAGAGAAACCATGTCAGGCCCTTTTGGAAGATCTAGGGAGACAGCAAGGGAGCAGCGGTGGTGGCGGTGCTGGGTGGCAGGCAGGCTGGTTTGCTCTGGGGAAACTGTACAGAAAAGTGGCTGGAGAGGGGCGAGGCCCAGAATGGGGCTCTGGAGATGGAGGGGGCTTGCAGGCAGGACCAGCTCCAGATCCTGCCCCCCCCCAGGTGTCTTCCAGAGCACTGCCCAGAGAAGGGTGTTCGTCTGGGCTGTGGAGAAGGGTGGTGCTTTCACGGAGGAGGATGGGGGAAAGTGGGGGCTTTGGAGGAAGTGGGGGGAGGACCCCAGGAACAGGAGCCTAGGGGAGGAGGTCCTTTTCTGTTCCCCGCTTTTCTCCACTCCTTATCCGTCTATGTCCTTTCCTTTCTTCCTTCTTTCTCGCACTCGTTCTTTCTCCTCTGTTGCCCTCTTTCTTTCTCTTTCACCTCCTCTCTTCTCCTTCCCTCCTTCCTCCAGCCACTCTCCTCTCCTTTCTCCTGCCACTATTTGCTCAGTGAATTGAAACACAGCCCGAAGCCAGCAAAATTGAAAAGGAAAATCTATTGCTAAAATTTCCAAAGCTAAATAGACAGGCATTTTCCACACTGTGGCCTATGAACTCCAAGTCCTCAAGGTGGGACGTGGTTAAAGCACAGACTTTGGAGCCTGTCTGACTAGGTTAACAAATCCCTGCTCAGCAGCGTACTAGCCACGTGACCTTGGATAAGTATTTGATCCCTCTGTGCCTCAGTTTCCCTTTCTGCAAAATGGTAACAATAATAACACCTGCTTCATAGGTCGTTGTGAAGAAAAAAACGCCTTAAAATGGAAAGATCTCTTAGCTGGTGGGAAGCAGCCACATAGCACAGGGAGATCAGCTTGGTGCTTTGTGACCACCTGGAGGGGTGGGATAGGGAGGGTGGGAGGGAGGGAGATGCAAGAGGGAAGAGATATGGGAACATATGTATATGTGTAACTGATTCACTTTGTTATAAAGCAGAAACTAACACACCACTGGAACGCAATTATACTCTAATAAAGATGTTAAAAAGAAAAAAAAACAAAAAAGGGAAGATCTTAGAGCAGTGCCTGGCGTGTAATAAGTGCTGAATGACTTAGCTATTCCTATAGATGCTCCATGAGAGAAAGTCTGAGAAACACTGAGCACTTCTCCCCCATCATCTTGGAAATAATCAACACACAATAGCACGTTAGAAGCCCCAGAAGTCCTACGTGTCCCTCATCTTCGAGACTGACGTGATCCTCTCCACCCCACTTCCATTAGCTTTTCATGCCCTGCAAGGCTTGAGCCACAGTGGCCGTAAAGAAGGTGTGCTTCCCTCTCCACCAGGGAGAGTGATGAGGTGAGAAGTTCCCACTTTTCTCCCCCTACCAAAAAAGATAAAAGAACTAAACTCCACCCCCACCCCCACCCCCGCCCCTATAGGCAGAGTGACCAGGCACTTTTGAGAGAGCCAATGTGTGCGTCCCTGTCCCTGGTGCTGAAATACGGCTAGTACCTGGGCAGTGGTCCCCAACTCCTGACCAGGCTGGAATGGCTGCTGCAAAATCTCTTGGGGAGAGTCCATCATCACGGTGATTCCTAGGCCTTGCATCTCATTGGTTGAATCGGAATCTCCTGGGGTCACTGCCCAGTTTCTGTACATTTGAAAATCTTTCAAGGTGTGGTTTGGGACCCCACTTCTTTGGGGAATATTTGCGTATCCCAATGCTAGCCCACCTCTCCCATGGATCATTGTTTTTCAGTGATACTATTTGCTGATTTTTCTTAATAAATTTGTAATTTTCATACTGTGGCAGAAAAACAGATCATTTTATGTGCTTCATATTAATGGAACAGATTTTACGGGTGGTTGGCAATTCGATTTTTTTTATAGTAGTAGCAATTTTTTTCCTACTCTGGGAGCTTGAGGGTGCATATTCCCTCCTGATCCAATATTTGAGGTCCTCTGAAGTCCACTCCATTCTTTCCCTCTGCCTTCAGGCCTGGAGATTTAGGGTGCTGGAGTGGTTTCAGTTATGTTCACGTGCTCTCCATCCCCACACTGAACTGCTCCAGCCATAGTGAGATGACTTTATTGTGGTATTTACTCTTTCAGATACTTCTCTTTCCCCCTGAGACCCTGAGGAAAATCCTCAGTAGAGAAATAGTCTCACTGGACATTCTACCAAGACAGATGCCAGCAGGATTGGGCCAGAGAGCTTCACTAGCTTCTGACAACCCCCTTGGGCTCTAATGCTGTGGGAGTGGGTGGATTGGGCCCTTGCAGACTGCATCACTCTCCTGTTTGATTTCCAGATTCCAGAGCAGCTGGCTTTGAGGCTGTGAGGAGGTACAGAATAGTGATCGCAAGCACAGGCTTTGGTGTCACATCTGGATTCAAAGGCTGGTTCTGCCTTTTGCCAGCTGTGCCATCTTGGACAAGTTGCTCCTACTTCCTGGGCCTCAGTTTCCTAATGTTTGAAATGTGGGCAGCACCATTCATGCTTTGATAGGGTTGATGTAGAGATCACATGAGAAAGTGGACATCAGAGTGTCATCCTATAAGCCACCATAAGTTATTATTATCGTACGAAGGCATCTCTACCCATATGATGGCTGCAAACTTAAGGAGGGCATTTATTTGCATTTTATTATGATATTCTTGGTGTCCTGCAAACTTCCACTTCTCTCCCCTTCCTCTGGAGATCAAGGTCTAATAAGGAAGTTGAAGGTAGATGTTTGGGGTCACGGAAGGGCAGGGTTGTGTGTCCAGAGCAGAGTGTTGGTCATTGTGCCTTCTAAGGTGTCTTCTTGAGGTGCCTCTAAAGGGCAGTTCCAGCCAGAGGAAGAAAGGAAACTGTCCCAGGGGGTGGAGAAGGTTGCTAAGTCTTCCCAGGCCCCAGCTGTGGAAGCGTTGTGCTAACGTGGGCCTGGAGCTGCTCAGGCCTTAGGGTTGGCCTTAGCGAGCAGAACCAAAGGTCATGAATTGGGGGCCCCTCCCCACTTTGTGCGGATGGCAAAACAGAGGCCCCGCTCCCCATATCCTCAAGTCCATTCGGGTAAGCTGTGACAAAGCGAGAGAGAGGCATGGACATGTATACACTACCAAACGTAAGGTAGATAGCTAGTGGGAAGCAGCCACAGAGCACAGGGAGATCAGCTCGGACCACCTGGAGGGGTGGGATAGGGAGGGTGGGAGGGAGGGAGATGCAAGAGGGAAGGGATATGGGAACATATGTATATGTATAACTGATTCACTTTGTTAGAAAGCAGAAACTAACACACCATTGTAAAGCAATTATACTCCAATAAAGATGTAAAAAAAAACAAAAACAAAAAAACAAAACAGAGGCCCCTACAGGTCAGGTGATTTCCTCCAGGCCACAGAGTTAGCTGGCAGCAGAACCAATGGAAGGAACCAAGTTTCCTTTCATTGTGCCACATGGCCTCCTGGTCACAGTGCAAGGAGTCCAGCCACTGCTTCTGTCCAGAGCAAAAAAGAAAAGACTTGAAGTGCTGTGGGTTAGTTTCTGGGAAGATGGATTGGGTTGGTTCTGTGTGGCTCCGGGGTGGGGGGGGACCCGTAAAGCTTAGGTGTTCAGAACAGACCTTTTGACATCAAACAGGCTGAAATATGAGTTCTGACTCTGTTATTCACCCCTGCTAGGGGCTTGGCCTCCAAGAGGCTGGGTTTCTTCACTCGCGCAGTGGGACTAATGAGAGATGCTGCCTCAGTGATGTTGTGAGTCAGTAAGACAGCCAGGAGCGACGTGTACTTTGGTGGTTTTACAACGATACTCCAGTTCTGTGTCTCTGCACATGCTAAGATGTTGAGTGAGGAAGCGAAGCGGTCACAGCACAGCCGGGAACAGACAGAATTGTATGCAAACTGGTATGTGCAGACCTCCAGTGACAGGAGGGGCTGCCTGTGTGATAGCGAGCTCCTCACGACGGGAGGGGAGCAAGCCCCTGGTGTGGGTGCCCTCGGGAGGACTTAGGCATCTGCTGGAGAAATGGACCAGCGCCTCTGCCATTCCATGAAGCCCACTCTCCCCCTTCTCAAGTCCCTGGACCCTGCTCACTGAGTGGGGGGGGTGGGTCTCTGTTTTCCAAAGCGGCAAGCTGCCTGCATGGTAATTGCTTTTGGACTTATTAAGCATAATTATCCCTAATCGCACACAACCAGTAATTTCTGTGGCTGTTACTGGGGCCTACCCATACAGTACCACCCGCAGTCCTGGGGTTCCAACACCCAGCTGGGGCCTGAGGTGGAGCTGGTTCTCTCCGCCTGGGGTTGGGGGGCTCTGCAGAGATGGGGCTGCCGTATCCCCCACCAGTGCTCCTTCAGCCTGGGCACCAGGCTGGTGAGGAAGTTGCTCAAACACCCCAGCCCCAGGGCCTTCCTTCCAAGTACTCCCCACCCTGTGTGCCTGCCCAGACCACGTCCCTTTGCCCATGCTGTTCCCTCCTCCTGGGACTCTCTTTCTCTCCTCTTTTATTCCCCTTCCTTCCCTCCCCTCCAACCAACTACCCTCCCTTCTTCCCTTCTTTCAAATATTTTTTAAAATAAATTTATTTATTTTTGGCTGCGTTGGGTCTTTGCTGCTGTGCACAAGCTCTTTCTAGTTGCGGCGAATGGGGGCTACTCTTCATTGCGGTGCGCGGCTTCTTATTGCGGTGGCTTCTCTTGTTGTGGAGCACGGGCTCTAGGCACGTGGGCTTCAGTAGTTGTGGTGCACGGGCTTAGTTGCTCCACGGCATGTGGGATCTTCCTGGACCAAGGCTCAAACCCGTGTCCCCTGCATTGGCAGGTGGATTCTTAACCACTGCGTCACCAGGGAAGTCCCCTTCTTTCAAGTATTTTTGAGTCTCTTTTAGGTACCTGGCACTGTTCAAGGTACTGGAGATACCAAGTGAGGGAGGGGGCTAAGGACAAAATCCATGCTTTCACGGAGCTTACTTTCTACTGGGGAAAGAGAGAGAGGCAAAGAACAGGTAGGTGGTTATATAGCGTATTAGAAGGGGTTGAGCGCTATGGAGGAATCAAGCACAGTGATGAGGATGAGGTTTTCTTTGTTGAGGGGAGAGAAAGTCACAATTTCAGTAGAATGGCCATGGTTGGCCTCATGGAGAATGAGACACTTGAGCAAAGACTTGAAGGCTAAAGACTTGAAGACTTGAAGGTGATGGCTAAACTATGATGATATGCGGGGAAAGAATGTTCCAGGAAGAGGGAACAACTAGTGCAAAGGTCCTGAGGCAGGAACAGGCTTGGGGTGTTCAAGGCACAGGGAAGAGGCCAGGATGGCTGGAGCAGAGAGAGTGAGGGCAGAGAAGTCGGGGAGGAGGTGGAGGGTAGATGGCGCAGGGCCTCATGGGTCATTTTAAGATTGTTGACTTTTCCTCCGAATGAAACATCTGAGCAGAGGAGTGGCTTAATCCGACTTGTTTTTTGTTTTGTTTTGTTTTTTAAATCTCTATTCTGTCCATAGAGAGACTGTGGGCATGGGGGACCCCAATGAGGAGAAGCTGTTACAACAATCGGGTGAGAAATAATGGGAGTATGGGCCAATATGGTGGCCAGGGAGCTGGGAGGCATGGGAAGATTCCAGACACATTTTCAAGGGCGAGAGGACGGGATTCTCTGATGGGCTGGATATGAGGTGTGAGAGAGAGGCAGCCGGAAGGGCTCCAAGGTTTTTGGTCTCAACAACCGGAAGGAGGGAGCTACCACTTATCCAACTGGGGAAGACTGGGGGGCAAAGCAGGTTTCGGAAAGGAGGGCTGATGTTAGGTTCCAGGCACGTTAAGGTCTGGACACCCAAGAGATGTAGGTTAGTCAGTGATTCAGAGGAGACAGGTCTGGCTGGAGTGTGAACGTGGGAGGCCACACACGAATGACAGTTAACACGTGAGTAAATGAAGACAGGTAAGAGGCCCTGGGTCTGAGGGCTCGGGCCCCCCAGGGTTAAGGGGTTGAAGCCAGCAAAGGGCTGAGAAGGAGCGATTAGAGGTAGGAGAAGAATCCAAGGGAAAAAAGCGATTCGAGTAGGAGAGAGGGAGCTCTTTCTTCTATATCCTTGGGGCACTAGATTCTGCCTCTTGAGCTCCCCTACTTCTGTCCTCACTCCCCTTTCCGTCAATTTATTCCCTTTCCCTCCTCCCCCCCCCCCCCTTTTTCTCTTTCCCTGTCGCTTTGGATGTCTTTCTCAGTGTCTGTCTCTGTCCTGGGCTCCTTCGCTGGGCCTCTCCCTCCCCTCCTCCCTGCTCAGTCCCTGGCCGAGGGTGGAGGCCTCTGCGGCGCAGGAACCCCCAGCAACCGCCGGCACGCGCCAATCTCCCGGGGTCTCAGAACCAGCTCGCGGCCCGTGCCGCGCCTCCTGCCCGCGTAATGCGCCTTAATATTTATTTACATGCCTTTCAGACTATTATTTATTAAGGTATCGCTGCCAACCGTGAGCAGACTAATTGCTCTTAATGTGCCCCCTCCCGGTTCCCACGGCGACGCCTCTGTGCCAGTGGAGTCAGCGCCGCAGGAGCGGGGACACAGAGGACCAGAGCGCGGAGGGTGCCGGGAGTGCGGGTGCCCGCGCGGGGTGGGGGCGCGGGGCACGGGAAGTGCGCGGGTGAGGCGCAGAGGGTGCTCAGGGAGCGCGCAGTTGGAGAGCTGGGGACGCGGAGAGCGCAGCAGGGGGACCCCGGCGCCAGGGCATGTGAGGCGTGCCCGCGGCGCAGTTTGGAGTCTTGGAGTGGGGTGGAGGTGCAGGGGACCCAGCTGGGGGGTCTGGGAGTAGGTGGGGGACTCTGAGTGCGAGGCTGGATGGGACTGAGGTTCGGACGGGCTGCACTCGGACCTTGCGCAGCTCGCCTGGCTGTGGGCAGACAGACCGATGACGGGGGTGGGAGGGTGCGGGGGGGAGGGGGGCGGCCGGGAGGGGGCCGTAGCCTTCCCGCACCCTACCCATGTAGGCGGTGGCCTCGCCTCGGCTGGTTCTCCCGACGTCAGCAGCAGCAGCAGCAGCCGAAGCTGGAGGCAGCGGTTTAATTGGCAGGATTTTGGGTTAAGGACAGATGTGGCTTCGCTGGGTTTGGAGGCTGGGCGTGCGGGGGCGGAGGAGGATGCTGGTCGGAGCGGGCAAAGCAGACTGAGAGAGACTCCGGCTAGGCGCCCCTGAAGAGAGGAGACAAGATAGGGGTGGCCCAAGATTGGGAGAGAGAAGCAGATGAAGAGGGACAGAAAATACAGCTGGGCAGAAACAGGCAAGATGGACTCTGGAGAGACGGCTGGAAGAGGGGCGCTGCGAGCCTGGCTTCTGCCCTCTGCTAGGTGGAGGCCCTCCCCCTTCTTGCCCGGGACCACCCCCTCCCTGTATTAGCACAGCCCCATCCCAGGCAGCAGTCTTCACTGGGGGGGACAGGGGGCTAACTTGGGGACATTTATTCATTGAATTTTATTATTGGTACTGTGTGTACAGTGTCTGCCAACTCCCAGGCCTTGTTGGTGTCAACCTAAAAATTGTCCTCTGGACTGGAGTTGCAGTTTAATAAAACCCAGGGTACTGTGCCCCTCCCCCCATAAAGACTGGTTTAAAGCAGCTGTGCAGGGGCCTTTTGGGTCCCTCTTCTGAGCTGCACTGGGCCAAGTGCATTTCTCCCTGTGAACACGGCTGAGGTAGGTATGGTGATTTTCCAGATGGGCAAACAGGGTCTCTGAGAGGTGAAGTGACTCCCATAGCTAGTGACAAGCAGAAGCTAGAAGGAGCGGCCAGCCCAGAAGCTCTACCCAGGGCCAAACCTCTGATTGCTGATGGCTATAATTTCATCAAGCTTCTGGCCCCAAGGGATGTTGAGGTGGCCACAGAGCTTTCCGGAACTGAACCCGGTCGATCTGCCTGGTTGGTGGTTGCTTGAGGCTCCGGGCTTGCTCTGTGCTCTGCACGTTCACCAGATGCCCAGAGCTCATTTCTCCATCCCTGGACCAGATGTGGTCATGCTAGATGCTGCCGCCTGAACGCTGGGAGTCTTATGCCCCATGGGGAAGAGTCCTTGTCTCCAGGAAAGCTGACACAACCTCATGGGGGCTGAGAGTGGGATAGGGGCACCACCCTTTCATCCTGGAATGTTCTGGAGTCTGGAATCAGGATGTTAAACTCACCAGCCTCAGAGGTGGCGGGAACCTTGAGACCTATCCAGTCCACCACATTCATTTAACAAATGGGGAAACTGAGGCCCAGAGAGAGGAAGGGACTTACCTAGGGGCACGCAGTCTGTGCACCTGAAATGACCTCTGCCCTCACTGAATGATTGCTGGGAGGTGTGGATGGCCCCGACCCCATCTTATTTCAGCATCGGGGGTGTGGATTTTACTACAGAATTGGGAGAGCGGCAAGATTTGTTTTCTGTGTGTGCCAGCCTTCTTTCCAGCCCTTGCTGCCCCTCACCCAGTGCTCTCTGCTGCCCTAGGACCCGACTTCCCCGGCCTAAGTATCTAGCTTGTAGGTATTACCCCTCCGAAGTCACCTATCTCTAGTCCTTACCTACACACATGTATTTTCCCAGGGGCCTTCTAATGACATCGCCTTAGAGTAGCTGTAGTGTGGGATCTTTAGACCCAACAAGGGCAGGTTTTAGGGGACCTGAGTGACCTTGGTGCAGGCCCTGTCCCTCCTGGGCCTCAGTGTCTCCGTCTGTAAAGTGGGGGTGCTGCGGACATTTGGAGGTTCCTGGCATCCTTTCCAGCTCTGACATGTCAGGACTGCCCACAGAAGGAGCAGCTGGGACCTGGGTCCCAGGCCAGGGCCCATCTGCTGCTTCTCCTCCTTGGGGCAGGAGTAGGAGAGGGTAATGGGGCAAAAAGAGTGGAGAAAAGGCAAAGGTCTCTGGGCCCCAGTAAGCAGCGTCTGAAGAAGAGAGAAAGGCAGGAGGATTTGTCACCCATTCTCCTCCTGTGTCTTAAGCCCCCTGGCCCCTGACTGCCTTTCTGGGGAGGGACAGGAAGAGGGGGGCTATATTTGCCTTCTGGGGATGGTGTGGGGTGGAGTGGACTTGGTGGGCACAGGGGCAGTGAGCCTGCAGTCCCAGGACCTGAGCATGGCAGGGCAGTTCTTTGTCTAATGCGGGAGGAATGTAACGCTCCGTAACAAACACTCCCCTCCCCTACTTAGCCTGGTTAGCCTAGCCTTGCAGTACCCGGCACACAGTAGACATGGGGTGAATTCACAGGTGGAGTGAATGAATGAATGAATGTCTTGAATTAAAGAGGCCTGGCCCTAGAGTTGGGCCGACCTGGGTTTGGATCCTGCCCCACCAATTTCTGGCTGGCTGACCTCAAGCAGATTTCTTCATGTCTCTGAACTTCGGTTTCCTCATCTATAACATCAAAAAGATACTTCCTCGAGTTGTGAGGAGCAAACGAGATGAATCAATGGGAAGGCCTTAGAATTGTGTCTGACATTTAGGACTCCCCAGATTAGAACTTCTGATTATTTTCACTGAAGAGAGAGTGACTGGGTCACCCTCTAACCTTGCACTTCAGCATGCGTTTACTGAGCCTCTACAATGGTCCAGGCGCCACAGGGGGCCTAGAGGTGATTGAAGCCCAGTCTCTGCTCTCAGATTGCTTATAGTCTGAGAGGGGAGACACCTGACCACACAGCCTTGAAATACCCCTGAGAAGTTCTCATAATAGCTGTTACCTGGAGTATAAAGCGCTGTGGGAGAGGTCCAGTCTGCCCTGGGGCGGGGGTGCAGGTCAGGGAAGGCTTCCTGGAGGAGGTGAGCTCCACACTGAACTCTGAAGGACTTTGTTCCTGGTAAACACCTATCATACATGGAGAAAACATGGCAGACATGAACGGCTTGCTTGGGGAGCACTCAGAATCCAGTCTCGGCTCCTATGTCACTTTCTCAGGAAGTCTTCTCTAACTGCTCTCGGATACATAGCATCTTCCCTACTCTTTTTTTTTTCTTTTTGCGGTATGCGGGCCTCTCACTGTTGTGGCCTCTCCCATTGCGGAGCACAGGCTCCGGACGCACAGGCTCAGCGGCCATGGCTCACGGGCCTAGCCGCTCTGCTGCATGTGGGATCTTCCCGGACCGGGGCACGAACCCGTGTCCCCTGCATTGGCAGGCGGACTCTCAACCACTGCGCCACCAGGGCAGCCCCTCCCTACTCTTTTATCCCCTTCCCCTATAACTGCGTCATTTTTCAGCTTTACCTTTTACCCCAATATATATTTATTTGCATTTGTGTTTCTTGTTTCTCTTTCCACTAGGGCATCAGCCCCATGAGTGCAGTATTATGGATTTAATTGAATCTCCCCCTGCCAAAAACGTCTTTGTATGTTGAATTCCTAACCCCTAGTACCTCATGATGTGACCATATTTGGAGACAGGCTCTTTACAGAGGTAATCAAGTTAAAATGAGGTCATTGTGGTGGGCCCTGATCCAATATGGTTGGTGTCCTTATTAAAAGGGGAAATTTGGAGACAGGGAGCATGCCATGTGAGGATGGGGATTATGCTGCTCCATGCCAAGGAACCACCAGAAGCTGGGAGAGAGGACTGGAACAGATCCTTCGCTCAGCCCTCAGAAGGCGTCAATGCTGCCGACATCCTGACGCCGGACTTCTAGCCTCCTGAACTGTGAGACAATACATTTCTGTTCTTTAAGCTCCTGGTCTGTGGTACTCTGTTATGGCAGCCGAGCAAACTGATACAGGCCGAGACTTTGTTCTGTTCACTGCTGTATCCCCAGTCTAGAATAGGGCCAGCGTTTAGCAGGCAACACAATTCATGTTTCTTGAGGGAATGAACCTTGGTTGTGATGTGCAGCGAGGAGGACCAGATCCTGGGTGACCCTGCAGATTGAAGAGCAGAGCTGCAGGAGCAGAGCAGAGGTGTGGTGCAGACAAGGGGGGGCTGGTGGCTTCAGTCCCTTACAAGTCTCATCCACCCACTTTCTGTTCTTCTTTCCCAAAGTGGTGATCTTTGGCCTGATCAAATCCCATCTTTCTCTTACCCAGTGTGCAAAGCTCATGGGACTTGGGGGCAACTCAGATCCCCCCTTGGGGGAGTGGGGAAGAGAGCTGTCCTCATCCGATCACCGTCTGTGTACAGAGTCCTAAAACACGTGTACAGGAGCCACACAAGACTTGCCGTCGAGAGTGTACAGTCTGTTGGAGGAGACAGAGCCCTATTTGAGAAAACCCCTGGTCTGCTGGAGGAGGTAAGATATGTGCCCTTGGAGAGCCTCCAGTCTGGTGTGGGTACACAGCCCCTGCCCTGCGGGGAGAGACTGCCAGTCGTGATTGGGAGCTTCCAGTCTGACGGGGGAGACATACACACATACGTACACTAATAAAATATCCCATAAGAAGCTGCTCCTGGAAGGCCTGGAAAGACTTCCTGAAAGAAGTGGGTTTGCACGGAGTTGGGGGAAGGAAGGGGGGGGTTCTATATGGTGGGGGGGAGGAGGCGTGGGCAGAGCAGGGAGGGACTAGGTAGTTATCTCTCCTTTCCAGTCCCAGGTGAGCTAGCCTGGTATCTGGACACACGGGTGAATACGTGACTGGCACAGCCTTTCAGTGGGCTTCCTAGCCATCACGAATCACCCATTTTTAGGAGAGAAAAAAGACTGTTGACAGGGGACGGGAATAGCTTCTAAAACCTCCCTTCATCCCTGCTGCTCCTGTTTTCCCAAATGTTGTCTCCCCAGGCCCTGGATCTGGAAGGCAGTGCATGCCCACAGCGCCCCCTGCTGGACGGCATCAGAACCGGCTGAGTGCCAAGGCATTTGTGCAGGCAGCCCCCGGGTTTCCTGCCAGGGAAAAGAGATTCGGAAGTCAGGAATGAAGGAGAGACAGGCCGTGAGTCCGTGTCTGGGAGGGTCCATATCTGCAACCTGGAGGATTTGGAGCTTAAGAGTAGTGTAGGGGAAGGTTAGTTCTGCTTGTGGTGACTGAGGGAGCCATGAGAGTTAACTTGCCCCCCAGATCTTATCAAGGGCTCAGGAGCTGGGGGTGGCCACCACCCTGGGTAACCAGGACCCCTCCTCCACCCCAGCGCATGGGAGGACCCTCTCCTAGCAGATTACCGATGTCTCATTATATCCTAGAGGATGTGTGTCCCTTTCTTCCTCCAACCTGGCATCTGGGGTGGCTGGAATCGGGGTGGGTGGTCCGGATGCTTCCAAGAGGGGTTGATGGTTGAGAGACTCGAGGTGATACTCAGATGGCAACGAGGGCCACTGTGCTGGATGGCAGAAGAAGAGAGCTTGGCAGAGCTAGGCTGGGACTCAACTTAGTATTTTCTCCCTTTTTCAGACCAGAATAAAGATGAATTGAGTCTAAGGGAGCTCAGGGGGCCAGCAGTGTCTTGGAGTGGACAGGCAGCCATAGGACAGAGGACCCAGGAGGCCCAGAGACCCACTGGGCTCACTTCCTTCTCTCCTTCTACAGAGCTCCTGGGGAGAACCTGAGTCCCTGCTTTCCTGTGCACGTTTTTCATGGTGTGAGAGACAAGGAGACCCTTACTGCCATCCCAGCAGGATGCGCACGCGCACACCCGCCCCACCCCCAGCTTTCGCAGGATGCACAGTGCGAGAAGAGGACAAAGCAGCAAGTTGGAAGTTTCTTAGAAAGGTGGAGGTAGTGCCCAGCTCAGGTAAGTCAGTGAGGTGCTAAAGGGACCTTGGGTCCCCCGGCAGCTTGGAGCTGTGGTGGGGATCAGAGAAAGGGCTTGTCTGTCTTAGTGAAGGCCATTACCTGGCTGAAAATCACCAATGAAGGCTGCCCGCGAACAGTATTTCTGTTGACCCTTTAATCTCAGCTTGTTGGCTCCTGGAATTTTTTCTATTAGAGGCTGTTAACACGTTGTGGTGATGCTTTTGGCCTGTTGGGAATTCCTGTTTTAATCCCTGTTTTCCCTGACTGCTGCAAAGGGATGAATGATTTTGAGGAAACAAGGCAGGCTGCTAGAGGATTTCCAGATGAACCTTGTGTTTGGTTTTGGGGTCAGTCTGTGTAGATTCCAAGACGAAATGGTGGCTGGTGACGATTTTCAAAGAAATATATTTCGTGGGACCACTAATGGCTTCTGAGAAAAATCTGAAACGGGGCAAACAGCTCTGCAGAGATATTGCAGCAGGTGCTCTCAGTGTCTGGCTGTATCCCCTCAGCTCCATTCAGCTCAGCACACAGGGGCTGAACACCTGCTGGCACCTGTCCTTTGCCAGTGGCTTTCTCTAGCTGCGGAAGTCAGCGTGGCTGGTGCACCTGTGGCCAGCCTCAAGCAATGCCCTTGGGAGGGAGGGACCCTCAACCAGTGGCTGAATGGAGCTGATGCACATACACTCCATTCCTTCCCTGTGAGCTTCGAGATGCATCTACTCTTGTTCCTAGAGTTCCCCAGGGGGATGAGGGTCCACACCCATCATAGTAACCAGGTTCGTAACATCCCCTTTCTGCGTGTCCTTCCTGCAGCTATTCAATTCCTCACTCGCCTAGGGTGTTTCCTAGAATCACGCAAATACATTATTTGCACTGAATCCTTATCTCAGGCTCTGCTTCTGGGGGAACTACTGTGGCCAGCTTGTCCCAATTTTCTTGGGATTGTCCCAGTTTTAAAACTCAAAGTCCCATGTCCTGGGACTCCCTCCCCCACCAAGTTCCAGGCAAACTGGGGGACAGTTGGTCATCTGAGAGAGACAGACGTAAGGCAGATGTAATCATACTAAGTGAGGTAAGAGGATCACTGAACCACTATTTTGAGAGCCAAGCACTGGCTTCGAGAGCAAAAGAGCAGACACAAGTATCATTTCGTCATATCATCAGGTTCAACAGTTTTTATGAGCTAAAAGCCTTTAAGAGAACAGTAGCCACCATTTACAAAGAAGCCATTCCTTTGAGAACAGGCACACGCATACAGCCCCAGGGTATGCTTTGCTAATTATTGGTGAACATTAGACGCTGGTGTCCAGGATTCCACAATGTCTACATAACTGGCTACCAGGCAGAAAGGCGATGTGTATTCCAAGAACAAGAAGTGTCACAGGCACCATGGGGACGTTACAGGTGAGCAGGCAAGGGGATGGGGTAGCCCGTTGTAGGCACTTGAGGCTCTGAGGGGGACAAGCACCGGCCATGCCACTTGAGCCAAAGCCATCTGGGCAAATAGTGAAACTATGCCGCGGGTGTGCCCACATTCGGCCACAGTGAGATGAGGCGCTTTGCCTCGGAAAGCGGCTGTAAGCTCAAGGTCGCTGGCTCTGAGCCAAGGAGATTTGCAGCATGAACAGGAGAAATCCCACTTTGTCAGGCTACCTGGGAGGCAGTGCTGTCGAAAGGCTGGGGGCCGGGTGAACACGTGGGTCAGGGAGCTCCACAGTGGGGACTGGAGGCCTGGCCAGGAGATGCCGCCAAGCTCCTGACCTTGGGACGGATCTCTGCGGATCAGATTATCCAGCTGCAAAATGCCGCCCGCGCCCCTGCCCTGTTTATTTTTACACTGGCGCTGCAGAGCGTGCTACAGCTGAGGAATGTGCCCATTTTCGTTGTTTTCTCTAGTCCTTGCTAGATTGGTGGGGAATAAAGATCTTCCAAATGCCATGGCAGTGAACACACAACCTATTTCCTGGGGGTAGCAGAGCCCTTCTCTTTCCCTTCCCAGGGCACTAAGGATGCAGAATGCATTTGTGTCTGGGCACCACCTATATTCCAGTATGAAAGTAATGAGAGGCAGCCTTTGGACGCTGCTACGGCAGGTGCTGCAGTGTCACACAGGTTCCAGCCAGGCAGGTGAAGGAGGTGACAAGTCCCTTGGGGTAGGCTGCACACAGATCTCGGGAGACTCCTCCAAATAGGAAACTTGAGAGGTCTTTTCTGACAGCTGTTCCACGTGAACAGCTGGAAGGGAAGAAGAGGAACCCTTGCTTTCTCAAATGTCTGAGGAGCAGGTGAAAACCCACCAGCAGCTAGTCTTGGGACCAGCTACTCCATTCATCAGCCCTAGCAGTGGAGGATAGTGGATGCCATTGGTTTGGTCCACAGGCAAGGGACAGGTTGAGAAAACAACAGTGCCGGCTGGAAACTTATGCTGCTTATTTCCACGTCCAGTGTAAGTCTGCCTACGTGTGGGGTCCAGTTTTCCTGGGATCTGGAGTTGGTCTCCTCAGCTGAGGGGTCTGAGAGCGAGGGCTATGCCTCTGGGTGTAGCCGCAGGTTGGACCCTTGAGGCAGGGACTCCCCCCGCCCCCGCCCTGCTTCCCTGGACACGGAGGCCCACAGCTACCTCCGCCCTGGCTGAAGTGGTCAGTTTTATTCACACACCAATGAGTGTCAGAAAGCTTAGGGCGGTCTTCAGTGCCAATGGTGCCTGAGGCCACACCCACAGAGGGCAGGACCACAGGGTGGGGGTGTGGCCAGTGAAGACACACCCACCTGGGTGGCCAGGAAGTGAGGAAACAGTTCATGGAGCAGACATCCTTCAAATGCTTCTCACCAAGCTCCAAAAAGCACAGGAACACCACCTAATATGTTCACTATGCCACCCCAGTGTGCCTGGCATACAGTAGGCTCTCAATAAAGGATTTTTGAATGTCAGTGCCTGAAGAACCCAAAGGGAGATCTAGACCAGCATTTTCCCTACTGAATAACTCGGGGAGAGAGACCTGAATCACCCGTTGGAGACTGACAATGCATATTTACATATTCATGGGACTGAGTTGTCCTGACTTCAAGAAATCTGTTTTCCTAGTGTTTTCCCAACATATTTGCCCGCCAGACAGTTTCTCATGAATTGCTAATTCATATATCAACCAAGAAATAGTGCTGAAAATGCTGATCTAGTGTCACCTCATCCTTCTACAAAATATGAAATGGGGCCCAGAGAAAGCAAGCAACTTGCCAGAAGTCACACAGCAAAGTAGTGGCGGAGTTTAGACCAACATGTAAATTCCCCAGCTTTTAGCTCCACGTTCTTTCCACTAAAGGCTGGGCTCTTTTGGACAACGCCATTAAGCATTTGTACCCTCCTGATTCTTCAGCCAGGCAGGGCATCAAGGTCCTTCTGCATGACCTAGAAAGCAAGGGCCAGGTTAACAAAGACTCCAGATTAATCCAAATCCATCCCGATGTCTGGGGCATCGGTTCACCTACTCAGGAACCCTTGGAACCACTTTAGCTTCAATATATGTGCTAATTACCTAAGGTTCTTCTCTCTTCCTTAAAGCAAGTCCCTTTGGTCCTCTGCTTGGCAATCCTGGGGCAGATTCCTGAGACCCATGTCCTCTCAATACCACTGGAGTTTTTAAACAATGTCTCTTACCCAGATGTCCCCCAAAGCCCTTGGGTTATCTGAAATCAAGGAGCATTTGTTCCTCTGCACCTTTGGGTGCGGAGCAGGGGAATCAGGGAGTGCACAAGTCAGCAACTTGCTTGTGTATCAGAGTCATCCAGGGCTCCAGCAACTGCTACTGGGGCAGGGTCTGAGACAGGTCCCTGGAGAAGGGGGTGGTGTGCCCATCGCTCTGCTGGGCTTCTCAGTTCCTCCTTCCAGGGGTCTTGCAGCACTGGTTTTACACTGGGAAGGTACTGGGCAGGTACTGGACCACCTGAGCTCCGGTCAGTGTCCACACTGAGCTTGGAGACCCAGAAGCAGGTTAAGCAGGCGGCTGGCCAGCTCAGTCCCACCTGGTTACCTTAAGGGGGAAAGAGGCCCAGAAAGCACATGGGACTTGTTCAAGGTCACACAGACAGTCAAGCAAGTCCATGGTCACTAAGAGGGAAACACCTCAGAGGCAGAGAATCTGGGAATATCAAAGCAGGGGGAACCCCCCAGCCAACCCCCGCTCCAGGGCACCCAGAGAGGGATAGCCACTTGCCCAAACCAGTGCCAGCCATTTCAGCTCTCAGCCTGACAATATTTCCATTCCTGGGGGGCCAAGAAGGGGATGCCATGCCCCTTCCTCCTTCCCCTGAAGCTGGGGCTGCTGGCTGCATAGCGGCACAAGTGTTATTTTGTGGGGGAGGACGCATGCAGGGAGATGACAAGGTCTGGAGCCAGAGCCTCGAGCCCTCATCCCTCTGTGTGGGCGGCTGCCCGGCTGGCTTCCTCCCCAGGGCGGGGGTGTGGGGGGGTCTGAAGCAGAACAGTCCGTCAAGCAGCAGATGGGACTTGATCTGAAATCTCCAGCCCCTTCCCCTCCGCGTGGGAGGGGTCACCGGCTTTCTGAGGAGAGCCTCGGAAGGGCTGGGGAGGTGAAATCCCCTCGTGGGAGGTTTTGCAGCACAGCAGGAGGGTTGGGCAGGGCTGTGCCTTGGGGGTGGGTGGCGTGCGGGGTAGGGTACCGCATCCTGGTGGGGCTGCCTTTTCTCCATACGTGATGGGTGTTCTGCTGAAACACCCCTCTCTCTCACCCGCTGCTGAAGACTGGGCATTTCTCTTTTCTTTCTTTCTTTCTTTTTTTTTGCAGTACACGGGCCTCTGACTGTTGTGGCCTCTCCCGTTGCGGAGCACAGGCTCAGGACGCGCAGGCTCAGCGGCCATGGCTCACGGGCCCAGCTGCTCCGCGGCATGTGGGATCTTCCCGGACCGGGGCACGAACCCGTGTCCCCTGCATCGGCAGGCGGACTCTCAACCACTGCGCCACCAGGGAAGCCCAAGACTGGGCATTTCTTGAGTCTTCATGAGTCTTCATGAAGGTGTTTGATCCATGGGGTCCTCCACATATCCCTGAAGGGGGACCTCTGGGAGGAGGGTGCTTCTCGCCAGGGCCCTGGGGCCAGAAGGGAATCCTCTCCTTGGTTAGGAAAGGTTAAGGCCCTGGAGAGGGGGCTGGGCAAGGGCATGGATTCAGTGTGGAGTCCCAAGCTGATGGACTTCCTTGGTGAGGTCCAGACCCACTTCCAAGGGAGTCTGCAGGACAGAGGTGATGGGGCCCCAGCCACGAGGGAATCTGAGGCTGGGACACACCTGTCCCCACATGGTACACATGGTGGGCCTGAGAGAGAGGGACGTCCCCAGGGGGTCTCTGCTTTGAAGCTTCAAGAGTCTTTCATTTCATCGAATAAATCACGGCTCCCAGTGGAAGCTGCACTGCAGATGCACTGCAGCCAAGCAAGGTTCTCTGTTGCAGACAAAGCGCCTCCGTCTCACAGTGCGCTGTGGCCACTATCCCAAAACGCAGCCGACACAGGGCGGCTCTCTAGCCCCTCAACACAAGGGGATAGAGCTTGCATTACGCAATCCCTGAAAGTGTGTAAAATGACTTCAGGTGTCGTCTGGTTTCTCCACTGGCTTCTGTGACCGTGGCTCAGAATTCTTCGGGGACTGGTTTTGCACAGGCTGCAGCTTAATGCTAACACCTTGGCTTGCAGGGTGCCTCCCCTTGTCCTGCCGTCCTCTTTTTAGATAGGAAGTCACAAATAGTCTGCAAACCAACACTAAAATACATGAAGGGCTTCCAAGCCAAAATAAAAGTTCCCCGGGTGACTCTTTTAAAGTGCTGGGAAGGACGGTTCTCCGGGCAGTTTGTAAGTGGGATTTAGGGTCTGTCACCATGGAGACAAATGCTTATCCTACAACGCAGCTGGCAGAGGGGGTCTCCCTCTGCCTGGAGGCAGGCTTGCGGGTCTGGTTACTTTCAGGCTTTGGGGCCGCTCACCCACCCTTTATTTGAGGGGGTCATTGCCCATGTGACCCTCCTCCAGAGAGATCTCAGGCTTAAACTGTATTCTCTCTCCCCCTACCCCCCAGTGGCAGTAAATTCCACGGCTCTCCGGATGTCCGGGCAGAAAGGAACCTTTGAATGTTCTGGGGTTCTAGTCCAGCTCCCTCACCTCACCCACTTATTTTACAGGTGGCGAAAGCGAGGCCCAGAAGGGAGGGAGGGAGGAGCTGGCCTAAAGTTGCACAATTAGGTGGTAGCAAAGTTGGCATTGAACTCAGGCCTCCTGATTGCCAATCCAGGGCTCTTTCTAGCAACCAGTATACTGGCTACAGTTTCAAGAGTCCCCCTACCAGGCCCACGTGGTCTCCTCCCTCCCCGCCACTGCCCCAGCCCCCTTCTCCCCCTCTACACATAATTCGGGTTATAGCAGAGCATATTGAAACCTAGGCTCTCATCCCAGTGCCGCAGGAGCACGAACAGCTGGCGGGCAGCAGCCTTGAGCGCGCCCCGCGTGCGGCCCTCGGGCACCTCCTGCTGCTCCAGCCACGAGCTGGCCTTGGCGGCCACCAGCTCCCACTCAACGAAGTAGGAGGCGGAGCTGTGCTCCAGCCACGCCAGCGCCACCACTGTGGCCCACAGCTGCCCTGTGTGCTCTACCGCAGCCCTGGGCTCCCAGCCCGGCGTGCCCTCGGCCAGAGGCTCCGGGGAGAAGCTGTCACAGGAGGGGTGCCGAGGTGAGGGGCTGGTGCACGTCTGGGGACTCGGGGGCTGGCGGGCGGTGAGGGACACTCGGTGGCAGGTGAAGGGTGAGGTCCACTTGAGCTTCTCCATGGGGATGTGGGTGGCCTCGCAGAAGGCTTGGTTGAGAAGGAAGGCTCCGGAGGCCAGCTGCAGAGACACCTGTGTGTGTGGGAGCCCCTCAGTCGGCCTCAAACTTTTTAGCCCACGGAGCCCCAGGCCATGCCCAAATCTGGGTGCACACAGCCCGCTGGTTCACACCTCTCCCCGCCAGCTCGCGCCACCTACCCGGGGGATTTGCGGGATACCCAGCTCAGCCGAGCACCGCCATGCTTTATCCCACTGGTACTTCACGCTGATGACTTTCCAGGCCCAGCTCAACATCCTCACTCCAGACCTGCTTCTTGTCCTGGGCAGGTGGACCCAGCTCGGCCACTGGGACCATCCACTGCCATCCAACAGACTCTGGGCAGCTAACCACCCTCTTCCTCCCTCCATGTCAATCGGTTACCAAGTCCCAACGGGTCCCACTTTCTGAACAGCTCTGCAGCCCACCATCTGCCACTTCATGTTGTCCCTGCCTCTACTTCCCTCCCCTGTCCCCCCACCTTCACTCCATCTTTCCTGCATCCTGAGGGGTCTTTGTAAGGCAGAGGCCTTGTCACCTTTTGGAGGCCACCAGCTCAGTAGTTTCAATTTTCTCCTAGAATAAATCCAAGCTATGATTTCCAAAGCGCTGGTTCGTCTCTGACTCCTTCCCCTCCACCCACTCTCCAGCCCCCAAGCTCGCTCTCTCGTGTGTAAACTGTCGGCTTAACCATGTAACTCCAGCATGTAAACTATGGGCTTAAGCATTACATCCTTCCAGAAGCCATGCGTCATTCCTCCCTGACCTCAAGCCTGGAGTAGGTTTCTCCCTCCCTCCCCATCTCCCCCACCAAACCCAACTGCTCCCTCACAGCACCTAACCATCAGAATTGCCCGGTTTCCGTGGCAGTGCCGTGAGCGCAGGGACCATGTTCACCTAGTTCAAGGTTGTCTCCCTGGGGCTAGCGCTGTGCCTGGCTCAACAAATCTTTGCTGAGTGAATACATGCCTCCTGCTCTATTGCCCGGGATATTTGGAAACTCCAAGTGACACTAGGCACTTGGGTGTGCAGGGGCTGCAGCGGGGCAGTGAAGCTCTAACCGTTTCCCTCCTTTCAGCACCTCTCGCTCCCGAAACTTACTGAGCCCCAGAAGTGGCAGGACCAGGCTCCCTTTCTCCTCGATTCAGAGACACCCACCCCCGACCTGGGTTTCTCTCCCTGCCCCGCATGCTGGGGCATCTGCAGAGCCACTTGCTAAACACGTTGCATGTCCCTGGGGTGTTCATTTTACTTGCATGTGAATCATTTCAAGGCTTATTTTTATGTATTGAAAAACAGACACACAGAGGTGGTGGAGTGGAGTGCAAGATTCCCATGAATTTTTAAAGCGAAGGTGGCAGATTGCAAAGAATTTTCACGGTGCTGGCGCTGGCTTTTAGCAACACTCCTAAACCCCAGATGGAAGACTCAGGCAAACTCCCTCTGCCCGGCTGCTACGTGGGTGGGAAGGTCTAGGTCTTCTTCCCTTGGTGGAAGGGGAGCAGGGCAGCCCCTCTGCTGAGTGTGGGCCTGGGGTCTGGGGTCTGGGGCACTCACCAGCGGGACGTAGTCCAAGCTCTGGCTCCCTGGGGCTGACTCTGGAGCCTTGGTCAGCGGCTTGCCCAGGAAGCCCTTGGCCGCTCGCGTCAGCAGCCTGGACTTGTTGAGATTCAGCCTGTGTGGGTGGAGCCGGGGAAGAGTGACCACCGCTGCCCCAGTGGTGTCCCTGGTCATCCCATCCCCCCGAGAGCCCACTCAACAGCTTCTGAAAGTCAGGGCTGCGAGGGGCAAGGTAGTGTTCTTTTTAGGACCCTCTTTTGATAGCATGTTCTTGTTCAGCCCAGTGGTCAGAGAGTCTCATGCTAGCCCTCTCAGGGGGACTTGCATTTGCGAAGACACCGTGAACCCGTTGGAAGTGAACTTGGGGTGGAGGTGGTTTCAGCAGGGTGATACCTGAAGACAGTGCTATCTCTGGGCAGGGGTCCTTCTTGGCATCCTTAAGATTGTTCATTTCTGTGTAAATGTCAGCCTGGGCCTGCCTTTGGCCTTCCAAGCTAGGGACAGTCCTGGGAAAACGGGTGGCGGTAGAGTGAACCCCCAGTGGAACTCCCATGTACCTGGATCCAAAGAGAGCCTCTGAGGCCTTCAAGGAAGAAAGGGTGTTGGTGGCCAGACTGCGCAGGGGACCTGGAGAGCCACAGAATGACAGTTAGGGCTTGACAGATGACCCTGTCCAGCTGTTCACTACCCAGATGGGGAAACAGAGGCCCAGAGAGGGCCAGGGACTTGCCTACACCCCTAGGGATCTGAGCTAATGATCGGGCTGCAGGGCTGTTTCTGATGCAGTTGGTATGGGGAGGGGAGAAATATGTGGGTCCGTGTGTAAAGAAGCAGGCCTCCAAGTTCCCTTGGCTGGTGGCCCCTGGCATCTTCTGGAAGGTTACCTGTGGGGACAGTGACAACTTCACATCAACCCCCTTCAGCCCCGAGTAGGGACATTGAGCTTCCTCAATGGGCACATTGCTTGAAGATTCTCAGCAGAGTGAGGTGGTATAATGGTCCCTCCGCTGGGAATTGGGATGCCTGATTCCTGGCCTAGCTCTGTCACCAACTTGCTGTGTGACCTTGGGCAAGTCACTTCACCTCTCTGGGTCTCAGTTTTCTTCCTTTAAAGTGTGGAAACTCCTATTTATCGTACATGGAACTGTTTTGAGGAATAAAAGAACCAACAAGGACTTTGTTGGGTTAAGACACTCTCTTGGCCCAAAGATCTATCACTATTTTAATTAAAGGGAGAGCTGGCAGACTGCCCACTCACCTTCAGGAGTAGCGTACTTCTCGCGGCCCGGGGATGTGTTCTCACTGAAGGACGCAGTGGGGCTTTCCTCCACATCTACAATAGAGGAAGCCAGTGAGGCCTGAGCTCCCAGCCCTCCCCCTTACCTCCCATCCTCCCAAGGAGAGTGCTGGTCTGAATTCACAGTACCTGGGGATGGGCTGGGAGAGCAAGGTCAAGGTTCCCATCCCTGTCTGGATGGGCCTTCATCTCCCAAAGATACCACCTGCGCTCCACTGTAAGGGTCGGACATGCCTGGGTTCAAACCCCAACTCTCCCAATGATTAGCTGTGTAACCCCAGGGAAAGTTACTTGCTTTATAAGTTTCAATTGCAAATCGGGGATAATAGTATTGATCTGTGTTGTTGTAAAGATTAAATGAGATAATACACAGATAGTGCTTAGTGCCTGGTCCATGGTAAGTGCTCAATAAAGCCTCGAGCTACAGACCCAGCAGGGAAGCAGGAGCAGGTCAGAGGCCTGAGCATGGTGTTTGGAGGTGGGCGGAAAGGTGGGTTCATGCCAGCTCTCCAGGAGGGATCAGAACATGGCATTGAAATGTCAGAGGGCTCTGAGCCTCAGTTTCCCCATCTTTAAAATGGGGATAATACTTGCACATCGTTTGTTCAAAATATATAATCAGGATGATTATTCTTACGACTATTATAATATTTCAATGGCTGGAGAGTGACGGGCATATATACTATATAGGAATGATCCAAATTATGGAAAAATGCACAGATTCATTCTGCAAAGCCTCTGTCTCCCTTATGAGACCATTAGTAGCTTTGTGAGAAGCTCTGATTATCACTGGGTGCTCGGGGGGCAGCACAAGAGTGAACCAGTGACTGAATGAATGAGGCAACCAGCAGGCAGAGAGCATGGTGGTTAATTAACCTCACGGACTCTGGAGCCAGACACGGCTTGTTCAAATCTCGGTTCTCTCGTGCATCTGTGGTGTGACCTTGTGTAAGTCAATTAATCTCTCTGAGCCTCGGTTTCCTCATCTCTTAATGTGGAAAATAAAAGAAACACTCTCAGATGGGTGTGAGGAGTCATGGATAATTAAAGCAGTGCCCAGCACATAGAAAACCCTCAGTGAGTGTTAGCCATTGGCATCCTTGGGGAGGGAAAGGGCTTGGGATAGACTAAGAGTTTAGACGTCCTACACACTGTGCGTGAACCAGAGGACAATTCAAAAGAAGGGATTTGTGACTTTGATGGAAGCCATGGGCCACCAGTAGCTGAGCTACAGAGAAAGGAAAGGGTAGACCAGAAGTTTCCTCTAGACTGGTAACCCAGCTTGGCTCAGCGGTAGAGCAGGTTCCCCTTGGTTTTGGAGGCTCTGAGGGACCAAGGAGCTGCAGAACTCCTTAATTCTGAAGAGATCCTCCTCTGGATGTTCACCTCCTTACAAACTGTTCCTTTTTTAACCCATCAAAGTCTGTGAGCACTTTCTAATCCGTCACGTAAAACATCGTTATGATCTGGGGGTCGGGGCGAGTGGCCAGGTGGGACCTCTGATGTCCTTCCCATGCTCAGAAGAAGGCAGGAGATGCTCATCGTACATGTGAGGGCACGTAGGAAGGGGTTAGGACTAGTGCAGCAGTTAGGCTGTCTTTAGTGGGACAAAAAGACACGCAGACATCCGAGACACAGAGGATTAAGGCAATCCTGTGAATTAGTGCAAGGTCACCAAATGGTCGAACCATGGATCTTCAAGGACCCAAGCTGCAGGCATAATGAAATCAGGTGAAGGTGGAAAGGATGCTTCTGGGAATCCTGGAAGAAGCAGAAGGTGGGATGGAACCGCCTTTTTGCTTTTTCCTTTATTAGGTTTCCTGGCATTCAGTGCCTGGGAGGGCTCAGAGGTTGGAGGCGGGAAACAGCCACTGGGGTTGGTGGACCTTGAAAAGGGAGAGGTGGGGAATGGTGTGGGCACGTGGGCAGGGAGGCCAGACTGCTCTCTGGCTCCCGGTGGCTCTCTCAGCAAAGCTGTGTAAACGACGTATGCCTGGGCCATGCTGAGCCCCGCTGCCCATCTCAGGCCTCAGAGAATCCAGGAAACCTGGCCTTGCTCTCGCCCCATAAGGCCCAGAGTGAAGACTCAGAGAGAGTCCTTCGGGGCCTCGGACATGAGGGTGCGGTGGCTCAGGGGCCCAGGCTTCAGAGTACACCAGAGGCGGCTCTTACTTAGGTTCTGAAATTTGCCATCTCTGGCAGCCGAGTCTTCCCCAGGCATCGTCTGGGACCGCCGGAAACCAGCAGAAGTGCCCCTCGACTGTCGGGTCAGCACCCGAGAGCGGACCATCCGCAACACAGCACCTTCATGAGGACAAGGAGAAGGGGTCAGATGGGTACAACTGTGCCAGTCTTTTGCCTCTTCCCCAAGGAAGATGGGCTGGGAGAGCAAGGTCAAGGTTCTGGCTTCACTCTGTCAATTATCTAAAGGCAGGGAGGCATTGCAGAAGGTAAGACCATGAGCTCCGAGCCAGAATGACCTGGGTTTAAACCCCAGCCCCGTCTCTGACTAGCTGGATGAGGTACTGACCACTCTGAGCCTCAGTTTCTTTACCTGGAAAATGGGGAGAATAATACTTACCTTGCCAGGTAAATTCTATTGCTGAGATAATGTTCAGAAAGCACCAATGTTTTCTAGTTAGTTAAAAGGCTCGTTCTCTCAGAAACACCCCATTTCCCTTCTCTCTCAGTTTGCTGTCTCAGAAACTGAGGTCCCAGTTTCCTCTCCCACAGGGCAGGGCCCTGAGTCCCAGAGCATCACCATCAGGGTATGAAGATGAAGCTACAGCACCCAACAGTGTGTTTTGGGAAACTCCATTCTCAGAGAACACTAGTTTTGAAGTTGTTCCTTAAAAAATGAAGAGTTCCATTGGAAAATAAGTCTTGAAGAAGCTTCATACTGTAGTCCATTCTCTGAGCCTCTTGATGTATACTAACACCCTAAAGGCTCTGAGAAGTCCTGCAGTAAAGAAAGCTTTTAAGGTTTATTTAATCCAGTCATTCAGAAATGCTTTTTCCTAATCTGGTATTTCCTATTTTTGTGCTGAATGGTCATTAACAAGACACGGAACCAGGGTTCTAGTTTCCTGGAACACACTTTGGGAAGTGCTGATCCAAATCTTAGGGGGCTGTGGGACTTAGGTTAAGATATGTGCCTGGTCCTTAAAACTCCCAGACTGTGGCTACAGAAGCTAAAAAAAGATGGTCAGAGACGAGTGGGAGGGGGGTGACGTCATTCAGGGTGACAGTGCCCAGTGGGTGAGAAGACCCGGTGGAGTGACAGCCTGGGCTGCTGGCCAGAGCCTGAAATCAGAGGAACTGAGGCAGAGAGGGAGGGAGGGAGTGGGTCGTTGAATATTTTGGTACCGAATTTTTAAAAAGCAGGGTGGGGGGAGGGCAGAGGAATCAGAAAAGGCATATTTTGTTTCCAAACACAATTCTTTCAGGAGGTCTGCTTTAAAAAGAAAAAAAGAAAAAGCCGCTGTAAAGAACAGAAAATGTATTGATAATTCAGGAAAGAAAAAGTGCTTATAGTCCATAAACATACGAAAAATTTTCAACAAAGAAGCTAAAGAAATTCCCCGAAGGTACTTTTCTCCCCTCTCAGTTTAGTAGGTTTAGAAAGATAAACAATTTTCAGTGGTGGTGAGGATAGAAAACCTTCCTCATGATAACCTTTGGGGGCAGGGTCAGTTTGGTAACATACATCACAATAATTTAAAATGGGCCAACTCTTTGATATGCAATCTTAGTTCTGAATGTCAGCCCTGAGGAGATTACCAGACAGGTGCACAGGGATATTCTTTGCAGCACAATTTACAATAATCAAAAAGGGAATAAACAGGGCTTCCCTGGTGGTGCAGTGGTTGAGAGTCCGCCTGCCGATGCAGGGGACACGGGTTCGTGCCCCGGTCCCGGAAGATCCCACATGCTGCGGAGCGGCTGGGCCCGTGAGCCATGGCTGCTGAGCCTGCGCGTCCTGAGCCTGTGCTCCGCAATGGGAGAGGCCACAGCAGTGAGAGGCTCGCGTACCGAGAAAAAAAAAAAAAAAAAAAAAAGGGGAATAAACAAAAGGTCTAATAATAGGGGGCTACATTCTGATAAACCTTAAGAGGCAGTGGAGGGACTTCCCTGGTGGTCCAGTGGTAAAGAATCCTCCTTCCAATGCAGGGGATGTGGGTTCGATCCCTGGTTGGGGAACTAAGATCCCACATGCCGCGGGGCACAACTACTGAGCCCACATGCCTCGGCTAGAGAGCCTGCCTGCCGCAAACTACAGAGCCCAGGCGCTCTGGAGCCTGTGCACCACAACTAGAGAGAAGCCTGCACGCCACAACAAAGAGCCCATGTGCTGCAACTGAGACCTGATGCAGCCAAAAATAATCAATCAATAAATTAATTAAACATTAAAAAAAAAAGAGGCAGTGGAGAGGAGTAGGAGGGAGCATAGACTCTGAAACCAGGCTACTGGGAGTCAAAGCCTGACTCTGCCCTTCACTGCTGTGTGACCGTGGGCAAGTTACTTACCCCCTCTGCCTCTGCTTCCCCACCTGTAAAATGGGGGAAACAGTATCTTCTTTGCAGAGCTGTTTTGAGGATTAAATGATTTAATGTATATAAAGGGCTATGGAACACTGTCTAATTGGCTGCTATGATGATGATCGCTCCCTGCAGTGGGGTACCTGCTGCTATTAAAATGAAAAGATGGAAAGATATTTCCCACACCCAGAGTTTGTAAGATATAGCACATATTGGTATGATCCAATTTATGCAAAATGATCTGTCTTTTGATTTCTCTACATGTAGACACCTGTAGAAAGAAGTCTGGCAGGATGATCACACCAAGGGATTAATTAGTACTCATTTCTGGATGATTGACAGTCCCAGTCACTTTTGTTTATTTTATGTCTTTCTATATTCAATTTAAAATTTTAATTTATTTTTTAATTGAAGTATAGTTGAGTTACAATAGTGTGTTAGTTTCAGGTATACAGCAAAGTGATTCAGATTTATATATATATATATATACACACACACCCACATATATATTCTTTTTCAGATTCTTTTCCCTTATAGGTTATTATAAGATATTGAGTAGAGTTCCCTGTGCTATACAGTAGGTCCTTCTTGGTTACCTGTTTTATATATGTGTGTATATGTTGATCCCAAACTCCTAATTTATCTCTCTCCCCCTTTCCCCTTTGGTAACCATAAGTTTGTTTTCTATGTCTGTGGGTCTATTTCTGTTTTGTAAATAAGTTCATTTGTATCTTTTTTTTTTTTTAGATTCTACATGTAAGTGATATCCTATGATATTTGTCTTTCTCTGGCTTATTTCACTTCATATGATAATCTTGAGGTCCATCCACATCTTTCTATATTTTAGAATTTTCTACAGTGAGCACATACCAACTGGAAAAATACAATCAAATCATATTCATTTAGTGGGAAAAGGGGAGTGGGATGGTTTCACAGCTCTGTGCAGAGCAGTGGGATGGGGATTCATGTGCCCCCTACTCCCTGGCGGCCAAACCATCTGCTGGGGCGCCTTTTAGCTTCAAGGCCCTTCCCTGAACCCCTCCCCACCAGTCTAGCCTGCTTTGTATCCCAGTCCCCCTCCTCTGGCCCACTTGGGAATTGCTTGGCCCTCAGAAGAGCCCTGGCTGCGCACCTGCCTTACCAGAGTTGGGGTATCCCACGACGGTGGGCAGGTAACGGCTCTTGCTTCTGTCCACAGGCACGAAGGCTGTGTACTTGCTGATGACGTTGCAGGCCTTGCTGGTGTGCACGGCGTTCACTTGGTAGCGGCGGCTGGACCCTGCAGAGGGAGAAGGGGGGTGTCACTGTGTGGAGTGGGAAAGTCCTCCCTGACATGGAAGCTCTGGAAGCTAAAAGGAGGGCTAGATCCATGGTCCCATCTTTGGAATTAAATAAGCCCTTAAAATTAAGGAGTTACCAACTTGCCATTAAGGTCATTTAAAAGAAACCCTCAAGATTATTAAAACCTCCACCATCACTTCATAAAATAAGGATATTTTAATGCAAAAGAAGTAAGACATCTAATAAAAAATGACAGTTACTTTCCTTAAATAACTTTAGTGTTATTAAAAAAAAAACCAAATCTCTGTGTTGTCAGTATCTTCTATTTTCATTTTGCAGCTCTCTGATGAGAATCTTGCTGCAGGATTTCACAGGTCCCCTGGCTGTGTGGGGACCATTGGGACAACCTTGCAGAGACAGACCAGAGAGGGAGAGTGGTGAGCATAGGGTCACACAGCAAGTTAGGAATGGACCTGAGATCAGGACTCAGGATGGTCCCCAAAGCCCAGACTCTTCCTACTGAGCAGGTGAGCAGTCTCCTTGACGTGAAGGATGGACAAATGTCCTGTAAACTGTAAGGTAAAGTGCTCATTGGAAGAAAAAAAAATTTATAAAAATACAAATAATATAAAATATAAACCATGTAGTATTGTTATATAAATAAAGCATAAACTATAACAAATAATAGAAATATTCTCTATTTATGTCTCTATTTATCTGTTCTCCAGGTGTGTTCCCTCAAGATCCCACAAATCACTGTCTTGAAAGTTTGCCCCAATTCCTGGACTAAATTAGTCTCCCCACCATCCGTGTTATACAATTTCTTGGATCCCTGTGTTTCTTCTTAATGGCATTAGGACAAATGCACTCAATTAATTGTGTTTATTTGATTAATGTCGGCTGGCTTCCCTGCTAATCTGTGTCAAGCACTCATAAGTAAGGACGGGGATGGTGGTGGTCACTGCACTGCTCAGCCCTGAGCCTGGCCCCCAGCTGATCCATACTCAATAAACGGCCTTGATTGGTTACTGGGTGGACCGATTAGATCTAGGGGTTCTGTGGGAAGATAGGTGTGGTCCCAGAGGAGCAAGGCAGGTGGAATAGGGCGATCCCCACGGTTCTGTCTCGGGAGCCCTACAGGGGCGCTGCAGGGAGATGCCCTGGGAAGTGAGGAGGAGTGAGGGGCGTGTAGCAGAGGAAAAGGAGGGAGGAGAGGACTGGTTACCGGGTGGGTGTGGGAGGTGTGGAGGAGCATGGGGCTGGGAGGGGGCAGATCAAGCAGGGGGTGGAGCCCTGGGCCGCTGTGTGTGTGTGTGTGTGTGTGTGTGTGTGTGTGTGTGTGTGTGTGTGTGTGTGTGTGTGTGTGTGTGTGTGTGTGTGTGTGTGTGTGTGGAGGGGGACTGTGGGGGTCAAGGGAGGCACCTGGGGGCAGAGATGGGGAGGGGAGGCGGAGCACTGGGCGGTGGCAGGGCAGTGGGGAGAAGGAAGGGGGTGGAGCCAGGGGGAGGAGGGCAGTCCCTGGGGGAGAGGCAGGGGCGGGGCATGGGGCGGGGCTGCGAGGAGGGGGCGGGCCCGCGGCCCTCACCTTGCTCGATCTCTCGCTCGCGCTCCGCCAGCTGTTCGAAGTCGCGGATGATGGCGCGGGCCGCCAGGTGGTGGAAGGTCTCGCCCCACAGGTCGGGCTCGCGCGCGTCGCCCCTCTTGGGGCCGGGAGGCCCCAGCTCAAAGCTCACCTCCCACTGCAAAGGCTGGCTGTCGCGCAGGCCCTTGACCACGGCCTTGCCCAGCACGGGTCCTGGGCTGGCGGGCCTGCGGGGACTGGCCTGCTCCTCGGACTCGGCTAGGGTCTCCCAGTCCGAGGACGTCTCGGTCTCGAAGGCGGAGGGGTGATGGGACAGCTCTGGGGGCGGAGGGACAAGCGGGCTGTGATCTGAGCTGCAGGACAGGGGTTCCATTCCCAGGCGACATCATCCCTCCCCAGGATGCAGACACCGCTAAGCAAGGACAGTCCCCTCCCCCCTCCCGCCCCCAGGGAACACACAACTGTTTCCTTAGGAGAGCAGGGGTGGCACTGGCTTGTCCCCAAGAGTAGGGCAGACCCACCTCTCAGGAAGCCAGTACCTGAGGGGGCCAGATAGGGTGGCGGGTCACTCCACAGGTAGGACACCTGGGAGCCTCACAGGCAGCCCAAGGGCCAGGTTGATTGGGAGAGAGGGATTGGTGAGGTCGTCTGGGAGGGATGGGCCACAGCAGATGCCCCCCTCCCAGGCTGGGCTACAGCCTAGGATTCCTCCCTGTCCCCAGTCAGGTCTTGGACCCTGTGGGCACTTACCCAGGTCCCCAGGGCTGCAGCTGTCTGAGGCAGGCTTCAGACCAGACCCAAGATCCAGCTCGTTCATGGCGCTCCAAGCCTGGGTCTCCTGGCCAGAGGGCAGGAAGGGCCGGCAGCCTTGGGGCAGCAGAGAGGGCCTGCGGGCCACTGGACCCCAGAGTCTGGGGCCCTGGCTCAGGTCCGGGCCACTGTTCAGCAAGGGCTAAGAATGCAAGAGGAAGGGGAGGAGACTGAGCTCCTGGTGGCTGGCCCCCTTCCCTCCACTCCCAGCCACAGCTCTTTCCCTGGCTGCCCCAGCTCCTCCTGGGGGACTGCCCCTGTAGTACCCAAGGACACATGACCTGCTCTCCATTATGCATAAGAAACATCAACACAAATAATCCCAAACCATGGATAAAGTCCAAACCAGGAAAACCATGGAAAATCACATACCATGGATAATATTCTAAACCCACCTTTTTTGGGTTTGGCCATAAAGTTTAAAACTCTGTGTGTGTTTGTAGTTATAATTACCAGCCTTTTCCCTTATGTCTTCTCATTTGTCATGCTTAAAAAGTCTTTCCTACTAAAAAAAATTCTAGAATTTTTGTGATTCTATTTTTGTTTGTTTAAATCTTTGATTCACAAAAAAAATTTATTTTGATGTAAGGAAATAGAAAACAGCCTTTTCTTTGATTTTATGAAGAGTACAAACGTCATCACCATTTACTGAATACAGTTCATTCACTGAGTCCCTACGGCTTATCAGTTCTCTACCTCTATCCTGACAAAGCTGTCATGTATATTTGGTTTTATTTCTGGACTTTCTGTTCTGTTTTGTGGATTTAATCTGTTTAATGCTAGTCCAAAACACTTCAAAAGGCAAGGAGTAAACTGGGAAATATATTTGCAACACGCATGACAAAGATCGTTTTCAAGAAAATGCTCTTTAAATCACTGGGGTGGAGGAGAAGGGAGATAAACTCAATAGAGTAATGGGTTAAGGGCATCTGCAGGCAGTTCATAGGAAGAGGATTCTATAAGCCCATGAAAAAATGCTCAGTCTCATGAGCATTGCTCTAAATTGAAATAAGTTATGATTTTTTTAATCTTCTGGATTAGCAAATATTTAAATGTTTGATGACAACCATAGTTGTCCACAAGGAGACAGTTTCTCATGGACTGTTGGTGGGACTCTGCACTGAAGCACACTTGTAAAAGAATGATTTAGCTGTGTGCTATCTCTCAACAAGATGCACAATCTCCTTTGACCCAGCGATTCCACTTTTAGGAATTTAATTCTGTGGTAATACACAAGGATGCAAATATCCGTGTGCCCGTATTGTATATTTATTACGGTACTGTTTGTAAAAGTGAAAATCTGGAAACTGTCTAAATGTCCATCGCTAGGGGTTGGTAAATACATTATGGTACATCCACACAGTGGAACACCATACAACGGTGAAATGAAAGAGGCAGATTTTTTCCAAACCAATATGGCAAGATGTTCAAGATAGAGTTCATTTCAAAAAAGTAAATTGCAACTGTTCTATAGTTTGATTGTGGGGAGAGTTACATGACTACATGCATTTGTCAGAACTCATAGAGCTGTTCACTGAAAAGAATAATGTTACTGCATATAAAAAGTGAATTAAAAAGACATTTAAAAAGTAAATTGGAGAGCAGTTTGTATATGTGATTGTTCAAAACATATATGTGTGTCGCATATGTGTGTTTTTTAGTGTGTGTAGTATTTCTGGAAGGGAGCACCCAAAACCAAGTGAGTCAGGGCACAGGGGAGGGGGACTTTTATTTTTACTTTATATTCAACTGAACTGTTCGAGAGTTTTTTTGATTGAAAACTCTGGGTACGTATTACTTTTGTAATTAAAGAATATTAAATTAGTTAAAAATGAATTTTGCGCCTCTGGGAACACATATATCTGCCTGGAAGGAGGAGGGGATGGGGGGACAAAGGCACTTTTAGGTGTAACAGAGAGAAAAAATGCCTCTTAGTTTTTAGGCTAACAGTTAACCATGGGGTCTTTTTCATCTCTATCAAATATTTACTGGAATGAGGCCTGTGCGTCCCCATTAGATGGGGTCTCCTTGGGGCAGGGGCTAGATTCATCCTTCCTGTTTCCTCTGGGCCTGAGGTCCTGGGGATGGTACAAGGGTGTGGGAGATGAAAGGGACTGCTCCATCTTAGGACGGCCTCAGTGGGAACTGGTACCCAGCCAAGGCTGCTGGGTCCCAGGGCATCCCTAACTTCTTTACCACAGCAGAGACTGGGATTCCCCCTACCCCTGCCCCACCATCACCAGCACACTGAGAAACAGAAGCTGCTACAGTTTCCATAGCAACAAGTTAGTCTAAGATTCAGCCCCCTTCACCCAGCCATAGGCTGCAGGGAGTGTATATGTGTGTGTGTGTGTGTGTGTGTGTGTGTGTGTGTGTGCATATACATTCACACAAGTGTATTGGAGATAGATTGTGGAAGAAGCCAAGCAGGGAATGGGGAGAGATGAACAAAGATGGGCCAGAAGTGAGGAGGAGAGCTGCCCAGCTGCCCAGAGCTCTCACCAAGTAGAGTTGCATTTAAAGGACACCTACTGTGCGCCAGGTGCTGCACTAGACACTTCATATTTTATCAGCCAGTGCTGCAAGAGTCCTCCACCTGCAGTTGGCTCCCAGTAAACATCTGTTGATGACTGTTAGCTCAATCATCTGACAAGCTATTCTCGTCATGTCATAGATGAAGAAATTGGGGGCTCAGAGAGGCTAAGCAACATGCTTGAGGGGCAGAGTCTGCCTGACTCCAAGATCAGTATCTTCCAACTGCATCGAGTGGCTCCTGGCTAAGCACAGAGGAGAGCCTTCAGGGCAAGGTGGCAGCATCCCCGCTGTTGGGGAGCATAGGGGGCTTATGTGTATTTGGAGGTGGGGAGAGATGGGGGTTATGGGTGGGAATGGGAGAGCGAAAGGCTACTTTTACGGAACCACAGACTCACAATGACAAAGCTACCTAAAGCCCATTCTTAAGAAAATGGGATAAGGCGTACAGATAATAGCAAATACCAATTTGGTTTAGACAGTGATTCTCAACCTGGTGATGTTGCCCCCCTCCCCGGGGACGTTTGGCAGGGTCTGCAGACATTTTTGGCTGTCCTGACCGGGGATGGTATTGTACCTGGAATCCAGTGGGTAGAGGCCAGGGAGGCTGCCCAACATTCCACAGTGCACAGGACAGCCTCCACAGAAAAGAATTCCCGTGTCGATAGTGTGGGAGCTGAGAAACCCTGGTCTGGCCGGACACTGGATGACTGGTCCTGCTGTGCTTCTAACTCTGAGATGATCTCTGCCCTGGGTGAATGTACAGCCTTGGGATTTTCAGAAGGTGCAGAAGGTGACAGTGAGGGGAAAAGAAGGGCTTTTCAGGAAGAAGGTCCTTCGCTGCAATCCCCTGACTGGCTGTGTGACCCTGGGTAAGTCACTTTACCTCTCTGACCCTCAATTTCCACATCTGTACGGAGTGGGGGTGGCCGGCCCCCACATTCCCTCCTTTCCAAGGGGTGCTGTAAAATCAAATGAGAGTGTAGATGGGGGTGCTCCTTGCCAACTGGGAAGTTCTATGAGCAGAGAATGGGTGATGTCATTGACCAATGGGTACCATTATTAGGAAGTTGTCATTGGAGGTCAGGCAAGTGAAGATCCAGAAAAAGGAGGAAGAAGTGACTCACTTCACTGTAAATTGTGGTCAAGCTCCATCCTTATGGCTGAAGCAGGAGACACAGCTCTTCCCCATCTATGGCCACCCCCAACTCCAATATGCCCTGCTTGGGTACCTGCAAATCAATCTGCCACCGCGGAGCATCCAGGCTGGTCTGCTTGGTGAGGTCCTGCAGCTTGGCTTTCCTCAGTGGGTATCTCCTGGCAGCTGTTGTGGGGTCGCTGGCCGTAAGGGCCCTTGGAGAGGGCTTGTGGGTGGTGATCTGGTTGGTGCTGTATGCCCGCCGTCGCTGGGAGAAGTCTAGACCTGGGCAGGAGTGGTGACAGGGAAGCCATCAGGGTGGAGGACAGTGGGGAAAGAGAGAGGAGCTTGCATACCCCTTTCTTGCTTGGAAACTTCTTGAGTTTTCCACTGCTTACCTACTGAAATATGTGCAAATGCCTCACCTCACCTGGCATTCAAAGCCTTGCCTAACCTAGCTCTAATCTATCCACCCAGCTACTCTCCTTTCTGCTCATTTTTCAAGGTATTATGTGCTCCAAATATACCAGTTGTGTATACGTTTTCTAGGTGTGACACCTCCACATCTTTGCTCAGGCAGTTTCTGCTGCCTGGAATCTCCTCTCCCTTCCCACTTCTAAGAACCAGTGCCCTCGTTATGTCTTTGTTAATATCCTCTACCAGATGTTCCTTTCCCTGGGATCCTTACAGTCTGTTAAACTTTCTTGTGGTCCATGTCATTCTGCTTCCTAAGAGAGTTAAGGCCAGTTGTATCTCTCTCACTAGATGGAGAACTTCTGAGGGACAAGTGCCACGTTTGAGTCATCTTTGCTTCCCACACTGCGCTCAGCACCTAGCCTTAGTAGGTCATCAGTAATTACCCTCTGAATGGAAACTAAAACCATAAAGAGGTTTTGGAGGAAGACAGGTCTAAACTCTTTATCTGTACTCTACCTCTTTCAAGTTCCATGAGCTTAGTCACATTGCTAAAATTCTCCAAGTTTCAGTTCCCTCATCTGTAAAGTTGGTATTATAGTACCCACCTCTACAGCTGCTAACCGTTCAATGAGATTGTAAAAAGTGCTTAACACGTAATAAGTGTTCAGTAAAAATGTAGCAATCATGGCCTCCCTGGAGAAGGGAGTAAAGCTCAAAGAACAACTGACTGACCGGGACTGGTGGCGGAGTCTCCGCTGGATGGCTGGGCATCTTTGGCCTGCCTCAGGTAGAAGGGTGTCCCCAAGCTCTTGGCACAGTCTCCAGTGTCTGGGCTAGGTCCCTCATCCTGTGAGTGGTAGAAGACAGAGCTGCCGGACTCCTGAGAGTGTAGCATGCTGTATCGTCTTCTCTTGTCCTGGAGGGAGGGAGAGAAAAGAGGGCTTAGAGTGAGGCTGGATGTCAGGAAGGACATCCAAAGGGCAGCAAGGGGTGTGAGAGGAGATGGTGGAGGTTCTACCTTTGAAGAACTGAAATAATAAGAAAATTTTTTGCTTGCTTGGGGAATTTAGGCAGACTCCTGCCTAAATTTAAGGGATGGTGAATGGAGGTGGTTTTTCATATCACTTATGCTGTTTATATTTTTCATTATATTCTTTATTAAATGTTAAAAAAAAGCGTAATTCTAAATGCTACTGCTGTCTCCAAATAGATAACCAAAAATAACAGCATGAACCATCTGTTCCTTTTGTTTCATTCTCCATGATATAAACATATATAAAAATATAAGGGCTTATTGGGGTCATCTTGTGTTACAAAAGCTGGACCATATTACTTACATTTATCAGTAGCTTGAACTTTGCACTTAAAACATTTTGGGAATCTTTCACGTCAACTATTCTTTTAAACATTTGGCTGTACGATATTCTACCACCCCTTTTTATTAAGCATTCGCTTTGTGGCCATTTATTTTTTGCCACCGTAAAAAATGCTACAATAAATCCTTGACCATGAATCTATTACATCACTTTTATTTCTATGTGTTTGATTCTTAGGAGGTTTTTCTGGGTTGAAAAGGTATATATTTCTAATTTTATTAGTTATTTCTAGATCACCTTCCGGGAGGGTAAGTGACAATTATACCCTTACCCAACAACTCTTCTAGTAGTAGGAGAAAGCATTGCCAGTCTCACGGGTAAGGAAAGGAGAATAGATTTGACAGTCCCTGCTAGTAGTAAGGTCTGTGGCTGATCTGCTACCTCTCAGACCTCCAAGAAAGGCCTGGATTGTGCAGAGTCTTGACCAGCATTTTGTTTAGCACGTTCTCCCTGCAGTTGAACACTCTACTCTCCAAAACACTTTTACCATTACTGACCATGGTTCTTAAGAGATTCCATAACATTTTAAAATCTGGAAATTTCAAATAAACTTCTAACTCCTCTTGAAAGATTGGAAACACATTTAACATAGGGTCCACATTCTTGCATGGTAACTGTTTGTCAGGGCCGAGTAGGGGCTGAGCATTTAGACAGAGTGTGTGCTCTCCAGTTTGCTGTATTCCTCACCACCCCTTATTTCCTCTTATGGGGAATGTCTGCTATCTCTCATGACATTTGTCCCTTTGATTTTTACAACAAGCCCATTTCGTTCATTTTATACCTGCCCAATCCCCCTAGGCATTGGGTTTGTGTGACTCCTGCTTAAAAACTAAACAAGATGACAAATCCTTTAAAGGGGAGTGGAGAGACTTACTAACGAGGGAAGCTAGATGAGAAAATAGCATCTCAGGCAATCTTCTATATTTTAGCATGGATTCCACCTCCCTTTGAGAAGTTCCTCACTGTTATTCCACTTCTGCCACCACATACAAGAGAATTATCCATGTAAATGAATAAAACACAAATTCATCTAAGGAGATATGATCTGTCTAGAGTGTTCAGGGAAAGAAATCTGAGTGCCATTGTTCTGAATTGAACTACTCACCAAAATCACTTGGAGTAGACTATGCAAAATGCAGGTTCCTGGGCCTTATCTTCAGAGATTTTTATTCAGGGGACCTGGGTTGGAGCTAGGGTTCTGCATTTTAAACACGTTCCCCAAGTTCTCCTCTTGCAGGGGATCTTGAGGACCACATATTGAGATGGTAGCATTTACCCAAGCAGTGTCACCATGACTGAATGTCCACGGCCTGACAACTATACCCCACAAGAGTAAACCCAGATCCAATTGGCTCCTAGCTGCCACAAATAAATCGTCTTTCCAGCCAAGGATGGCTTTGTGGGAAGGGTTCTGGACCCCCACTGACCCCTGGAATTTCTAAAGTACTTACTGTTCTGGGATTGGAGATGTATAAGGAGGCATCACATACAATGCCATACCCCACCAGCCGTTCTCCAGGGAAGAGGGAGCTGGTGCTGACAGGTGAGATCAGGACCTCGGTAGTCTCAGGGAAGACCCACTCCACAGTCACATCACTCAGGACTGGGGCCATGGCCTTCTTCAGGGATTTGACCATCTGTTGCACAGGGTCAGAACACAGGTTGGGGGGATGTGTGAACGGGGGTGTGCACAAATGAGGAGCCTGAAGACTATGTGGGTGTGAGCATGGGAAGAGGTAGCAGGGAAGAAGTGACAGTAGACTTTGGGCGGCTTGCCCAGCAGCAAACATGCCTCTGCGTTTCTTAGACTCCTAGAACATCAGAGTTGGAGCAGATCTTTGCTTTCACCTTCTCTAAGCTTAGCATTTTATACATGAGAAAAACCCAAGACTCAGAGTAGGGCTGTGATGAACCTGGGACACACAGAAAGTTTGTCTCAAAACATGGACTGAATAGTGACATTGAGCAACTCAATTTACCTCCCTGGGCCACCGTGTCCCCTTCTGTTAAAGGGAGTTAGTAATTCTCAACTTTCAGTGTAGTTGGGAAGATACTGCATTTGAAGTATCTGCCACGTGATAGGCATTCAATGAATGTCAGCTGGTTTAGCGCTTGGACAGTGGTTTAACATCCCCTAGCATGATTTCCTCAATGGACTGCAAAGCTGGGGAAAAATGATTTGAGGATTGTGGCAGCCATAGAGGAGCACTCTCAAATTTCCCTTGAGAAAGACTGTGTTCTTTTTTTTTTTTTTGGCTTAAAACAACAGCAATGTATTTTTTTTACAAGCTCTCGAGGCCAGTAGTCTGAAATGAGTCTTCTGGGGCTAAACCCAAGCATTTGGCAGTGCTGCTTTCCCCTGGAGGCTCTAGGAGAGAATCCCTTCCTTGCCTCTTCCAGCTTCTGGTAGCCAGTGGCATTCCCTAGCTTGCAGCTGCATCACTCCAATCTTGGCTTCTGATGTCACACTGTCTTCTCTTTATCTGAAGTCAAACCTCCCTCTGCTTTATTCTTTTTTTTTTTTTTTAACATCTTTATCGGAGTATAATGGCTTTACAATGGTGTGTTAGTTTCTGCTTTATAACAAAGTGAATCAGTTATACATATGTTTCCATATCTCTTCCCTCTTGCGTCTCCCTCCCTCCCACCCTACCTATCCCACCCCTCCAGGAGACACGGACCTGCTAGAGAATGGACTTGAGGATATGGGGAGGGCGAAGGGTAAGATGTGACAAGACTGTGTTCTTTTGCTGCAAGGAATGCAGTTAGATGACAGTCTCCATGTGCAATGCCTCAGCTTTCAAACCAAGTTCACACCTCTCCCTGGAAGCCCCCAGGCAACAAACGAGCATGGCAGGGATATCAGTGCCTGGTCTTTCCACCCAACAGAGACAACCTAATGGGCAATTCTTGCTCCAGAGACCCCTGGTGGGTTGGATGAGACCCTGTCAGACCTGCACTGCAGTCTGAGGCTCTCCCTGACCAGTCCTGCTTCCCTCCTTCCCTTTCACAAGTGTTGCATCTGCACGTGGACTAAAAAGTTTTCCCTCCTGTTTCCTCCTCTTTTCCCTTCTACAGATTTTATCCCTCAAGAAACCTCTTGCACTCTTAACTTCAGCTCTGTTTCTTGTTCTTGGAAGATCTGGACTGACACAGGGATTTTCTAAGTGCTGGATTATTTGTGCCAATTATGCAAGACATGGAGAGAAGACTATAATTGCCTTGATTTCTGGGGCCTTTAGATTCTTCTGAGCCATCATTTGTCATCATCAGGAACATGGCTAGAAATGACCCCAAGCGCAACTCCTATCCATAGAGGCAGTGACTCCTTTGGGAACCCCAATCCTGCCCAGCCAGTGGATGGAGCATATGAGCCAGTGGCTGGAGACCAGGGGATCTAGTGTCCTGTACTAGCTCCAGGAAATGTCCACTCTGTGGCCTCCAACTCTGATTTTCACTGGGGTGCAGTGGAGTGCTCAGACTTGGGATGAAATCCCAGCTCCACCACTGAGTTGCTGTGTGACCAGTGTGGGCCTCTGAGGTCCCAGCACCAGAAGAGATGGAGGCCCTTCTGCCTACCTTGGGCTGCAGCCGCTCCCCCTCCACCAGGAACTCAGCACTGCCCTTGGACACAGTTGCCAGCCCTTTCACCAGTCTGTGGCAGACGTTGGGTCCAATTCCAAAGCTATAGCACCTGGAGGAGGGGGACAAGAGAGGCTGCTACTTCCCATCCTCTCTGCCATTTTTGTCCCCTGATGGGGACAGGGGCAGATCATGATCCAGCAGAGCTATCTCAGAGCTGGCCCCAGCTTCAGGTAGAGGGTGAGGGAGAAGAAAGAGGGCCATCAGTGGGCACTCACATTCACACATGGACAGCCCATCCCCTCCCGCCCCAGCGCAGAGTCGAAGCAGGTAGGACTTCCTCTGCCTAGACTGCTCTTTGAGACCTGGATGCAGAGGTGTGGGCATCTTATCCCTCCTGAACCACTGTGGGGAAAAGGCAAACTTTGAGGTTGGCCACACCATCCTGGAAGCAAAGCTCTGTAGGAATTGTGGGTCCCCTCTTCTCCTCCTGGTACTTTCCACGTTGCCCCAGTTCTGACATCCCCAGCCCAGGGCAGCCCAGAGTAACCGAGCCCTAAACCTTCAGCCCTGTGCCCACCTGGTAGAGAAGGCATGGTTTCGCAGCAGCTCCAGCACCTTCCCGGTGTTGCTCACGGCACCATCTGTGATGACGAAGAGCAGCCTGGGGTGGCCTCGGGGCACTGGCTGCCGGATGACCCACTTGAGCGGGGAGAGAATGTTGGTGCCACCCATGTCAGCTTGCATTCTCTGGATGTTGTCACAGGCCTTGGCCAAACTCTCCTGCAGAGAAGGGTCATGGGCAGGGAGATCGTCCCCAGGGTCATTATACGGTGTGGAGACTCTAAGCCCCTTGGAGGATGAATCCTTTGTTTCCCAGGATCTTAGTTCAGCCTCACTGGAGCTGACTCATGTTCCCAGTTTCATCTCTGCCCCACGCGCAGGAAGAATAGGTGGCCACTTTTCGGTGTGAGTCTGCCCAATAACACCACCTACCAATGCCCCAAATGCCACTATTCATGATGTATTAACCTACTGTTGTCCTTTCTTTGTTCCTCTTTCAAAATATAAACACCCCTGGAAAAGGTAGCGCGTCAAGCCCTAACTGCCCAGCACAAATGAGGTTTCCTTTTCTGGTGAGTGAGGCAGGAGGTATGGTGGAAAGACCACAAGGCTAGAAATCTTAAGACTTGAGTCCTGGCCTGACTGTGGCACTAAATCCCTATGATACTCAGAGGAAACCATTTCCCCAATCTGGGTTTCAGATTTCCTCCCTCCTGGACCGACACTGTGAGACCCAACTGGCCAAGGATTCCTGCCACTGGATGGACGTCCCTGTAGCAAGGACAGATTCTCACTGGATATCAGATGTTTTCCTGCTCCTGACTCAGGAAGATGCTCCTCCAACATCCACACTTGGAGTAACGGAATATAACAAAAGTCTTAAAAAACTGTGTATGTACCTTTGGAACCAGCAAGACTAGGCATTTATTCCAAGCGAATCATTAAGGATGTATGCAAAGTATTTGCTGCAAAGATAACTCAATAGAAAAAAATGGAGACAACTTAAATGCCCACCTGTAGCGGTTTAGTTAAATAAGTCGCAGCCTATCCGTGTAGTGAAATAGTGGCAGCTACTGAAAATTATGTTGCAGTTGAATACTTACTAGCATGGACACATGCTCATGATAGGCTGTCTTGTTAGAAAAATAGGTTACAGAAAGTATGGGAGGTCTGATCCTACCTTTATTGAAAATGTATGTAAATGCTTAGAGCAAGAAGGGATTTACCCTAAGCTCTTAACAGTGGTTTTTCTTTTCTTCTGACTGATCATGGGAGATTTTCAAATTTTTCATTTTGATTATCTCGATTTAAAAATTGTGGGACAATCACTATATATTATTTCTGTATTTAAAAAACTGACAAGTAAGTTATTTTTAATTGAAAAGTGGCTCCTATGCCCTTCTTTCCTCCCTTCCCACCCGCCGTCTCTCTCTCCCTCCCTTCCATCCTTCCCTCCCTTCCTTCCTTCCTTCCTGTTCCTAGACCTGGGTAAGATGTCCGCCACCCTCCCACCTTTATTTTCGCTGTGCTTCATGGCTTGTAGGATCTCAGTTCCCCGATCAGGGATTGAACCTGGGCCACAACAGTGAAAGCCCGGAATCCTAACCACTAGGCCACCAGGGAACTCCCTAGGATGCTCCCATTTTGAACATCCTATTGGGGCCAAGGGTCCTCTAGTTACAAACTGTTACCTTGAGCCATGCGAGCGTCATTTTTAGTCCACTCACTCACCTATTCACTCCTCCATCCCTTGTTATTCATTCCTTTAGCTCAACCTTGCATGAGTCTATCATTCTAATGAGATGGAGGCTTCAGTGAGTGGGAGGCCTGAGATATATCCTCTCCCTATCCCTTCCCTCTACCCCCTCCCAGCGTACATCCATACTTTGCCCCACATGATCTTTATTTTAAGGAGGGGGGAGGCCAGAAGACTGCCTACATGGACATAGCCTCCCTTTGGTTCTCGGCTCCTGGCATCATCTAGGTTCTACATGTGTGAACAGGTTCAATGAGGGCAGGCCTCGGGGGTACCTCCTCTTTCCTCTTCCTTCCTTGCCTCTGTTTCTCACCACCTGACCCCTTCTGGTCCCAGCCATGCCCCCTCCTTACCTCATTGTAGGTCTGACTGGAAGGGAAGAGGGTCTTAAACGTGGATCCAAACCCAATGACATTGAAGAGGCAGGCCGGCATGAGGCTCTTAAGAGCCACCAGCATGGCATCCTGACAGGCGAGAAAGGAATTTTTAGGATTCGGGAAGGAGTTCTTACCTTGGCCACCACGCAGCGTTGTTCTCATAGCAGCACGGAAGCAGCCTCCAAGTGCACCTTTCACCCTCTGTCTGCACCCAACACCACTTTCTCCCCCAGATAAAGAAATTCGCTGGTGTTGACCAGAGGCTGAGCCAAAGGCATCATCATAAAAGTCCTCATCTGTGTAGCAGGTCTGATTTCTCAAAGCCATTCTATTACAGTTTTCCAGTTTCGTTTCACCTCCTACTGACCCTGAGCGGTAAGGACAGCAGGGAGCGCCCACCCCCTTCCACCAAAACAAAATTGATGTCTAAGGGAGGCACGTGGCCTGGTCCAGGTCCCACGGGTGATGAAGCAGCCCTCTGTTTCAAGGTCGTGAGCATTAAAGAGTCTTAACCTATCTAACTATGCAACACCAGGAGACTTTGATCAAGGTATATTCTAAAAAATAATGACAAAGAGAGAAGGTGGAGGATATGACAAGAGGGAGAATGATGATATTGATGATAATGATGATACAATGCAACGATAAATGTCAAGCAATTACTACATGCTAAGTACTTTGTATTCATTATCTCATTTAACCTCTGTAACATGTATGATAGCATAGTGGTTAAGGAGATACACTTTGAAGTTAAACGTATCTGGGCTTCAATCTCACCTTTGCTTTTACTAACTTGACCTTGGGCTAGTTATATCACTCCTTTGAACCTCAGTGTGGCGCACAGTAAACATTCAGTACCAACTGAATGGTTATTATTGCCAACCCCATGAGATACATATTAGTATCAATGCCTCTGTTTTACAGATAAGGAAACTGAGGCTCAGAGGGTTAAGGAATTGCACTGGATCGTAAAACCTGAGAATAGGACTGAGGCTTTCGAAGCACAGCTCCGAGATCTTTATTTATGTTGGCCCTGCCTTGGCACAGAACTCAGGGATGAGTGGCTTTCCCTCATCCCTATAGAGTTTATCGATAGCACCCCAGGGATCTCAGCATAGCTTCAGAGAAACAAAGTGTTACACTCCAAAATCTTGCAGGAAACAGCAGCAAGTAGATCCTGGCAACTTTTACACCGTGTGGCCTTCCAGGCTCTGCAGCCCTGCAGCCCCTCTTCCATTCCCCTCTGTAAATATTGACATTAATGTTCTGTCCATCTCCTTTTCTTGCTTGTGTCAATATGTTTTGTTTTTCTGCAAAAGAAGTCAATACCTGTTTATTTTTCATTAGCTCCTGACGTGTGTTGCTGCTAGGAGGAGACCCTGCTGGTCCATACAGATTGTCTCTGCTCGCACCTATTAGAACTTTAAAGCCATGTTTCTGGCAGCTACTGGCACCTGAAGTGTGAGAACAGCTGCAGGAAATTAAATTGGCCGAACTTTCCCCTTTGGCATGGCTGTTTGGATTTCTATTCTCTCCTACCTCCCTAAGCCTAGTTTTTCCTCCACCTTCAACCCAATGAGCCACGTGATGACTCAAGCAACCCCTCAATGGCCTCATTGTCAGTGGGGAAAGGGATGTGTGGCCTGAGTAATTTCTGCGACTTTTTCTAAAAGGGACGCGTTTAGCAGAATGGATCGTGCCAATGCAAAGCCATTTGTGAAAGGATGACCTCGAGCTCACTGAGCTGAACTGGAAGAGAAAGCAAGAGCGACTCCAAGGGGAAAGGGACCGAGACGTGAACCAAGTTATTGTCAGAGAATCCTGACAATAGGTCTCTAGTTCAGGAACTGGATTTCTACTCATAAACCAGCTTCATTTCACTGGTGGTAACTGCCTGGAACACCAAGATGGGAAGGAGGTAGAGACTGAATCCAGGCTCAGCACTGAAAAAAAAGTGTCATGGTCAATTACTGATGTCTGTCTGGGCTTGGAGGAGGGGAACAGAGGGATGTGTGACGTATGTTTGCCCTCCTTGAATGAATCCTTCTTTCTTATTTTACAGAAAGAATAAATGAAGCCAGAGTTGAGAATCAACTTGTCCAAAGCCACATAGCAAGTCAGTGGTAGAATTGACTCTGGAACCCAGGCATTGTTTTTCTCAGAGCCATGTAGCAGGAATGACAATCAGAGAAGAGAGGTTGTCTCAGTGGAAAAGTCTGTATAATTCCCTATTGGCAATGGAAGGAAAATGAGCACTGAATACAGAAGGTTCAGGTTCCCGCACCAGCTCTGTGATGTTGGGAAGAACATTTAGCGTCCTGGGGACTGAGTTTCCTTACCTGGAAAATGGCAGGGAAAATGGATTAAATGCTCTCTGAGAGATGTTTTAGGTCTGTGATCCTATGATACGTTGGAGTAACTGAAGAGATGTCGTGCAAATTGGTACAGCTGTGGAATGGAATACACATGGCCACACAGTCCTGGAGCATGCTTCAGCACTCCAGCACAGTGGACAGCTCCTTACTTCAATGCCTGCCTTTGATGGTGGGCGGGGGTGGGGGAAAGGTACCAAGCAGTCCTGCATCCCAATGTCAAGAGGCTCAAACAAGAACTTGGATCTCATCTATGACTGCTCTGTCATACTTCAAGACCAGACCCAGTCATAGCAAGGCTTAGGAGATAGCTGTCGCCACTGATCCCTCTTAAGCCCATTCCTCCTGGCTCATTCTGTTGCTCTGGAAATAAGAGAGACAAGGTCGGGAGAAGGACAAAATTTCAGGTGACAGCAGAGCCCTCTCCTTGTTCTCTCATCCCTTGCTCTCTTGAACTACGATCCTTTACTGAGTTCAATAAACAGCAACCAAGGGCCTTTTTACACATAAACACAGAGCTAGACCCCATGGGGAGAGACAGATGAGAAAGAGCTGGTCCTTTTCCTTAATGAGTGCATAGTTCCAGAGGAGGAGACAGACATCTGCACAACTAAAAATACAAGGAAGTGTTGGGTAATGCCGTAATTGTGGTGAATAATCTCCTCATGGAGATGGAATGCTTCTGGATGTGGGGGGAGGGTTTTATCACTCTTTCCCCTGAACTCCTTCAGAACCCTCCAAAGCATCAAGACCATGCTCGCAGGCAGGCTTGGCTAACAGGGCTATGCCCCCCACTTGACTGTGAGCTCCTTGGGGCAGGAACTATGTTTCCAAACTACCGTCTTTCCAGGTGGCCAAGCACAGGGCTTTGCACATATGAGGCATTTGAAAAAAAAAACAAAAAAAAGGATGAACCACGTCATTTCTACTGGATTCTACACATCCCTTGATGGCAGGGGCCATGTCCAATGAATCTCCAATGTCACGTGGGTATCCCTCTCCACCTAGTACCTAGTGAGGTGTTTTAGCCAGAACAGGGACACAACAAAGGCGTGTAGAATGCCGAGGGAAACTACTGATCACTTCATCCCTTGTAAATGGACAGCAGTTAACCTCTGCTCAGATCACTTCAGGGGTTTATTTTGGGAGCGAGTTGAGTTTGGGTGGGGTTTCTGTTTAAACTGACATACCAAAAAGTTGTTTGTCATTTCTCTTAGCCAGGGATAGTCATTTAAGGAACGGGTTCAGGTGTGGAAGGAGGGATGCTTGGGGCAGAAAGTGCTGAGAAGCTGGGCACCCTGGGACCCTAGATCCTGGGGGTAGGGATCCTCTTAGAGGTACCTTGACTCGGTGCATGTTGGTCCCATTCATGCTGCCACTCCTGTCGATGAGGAAGATAAACTCGCCATGGGTCTTTCTTAGGTTCGGCTGGACTGACTGGAGGTCAGGACAGAAGTTGAGCATGATGACGGAATGGTGGGGAATGTCCTTGTGGAGGCGTTTCCGGATGATTTCTGTCTGGAGGAGAAAGGGAAACTCTCTCACTTGGGCGTTCACGGGGTCCAGAGCTACTCCTGGGGGTCGTGCTGGTCCCCCATTACTCTCCAAGTCTTGTCAGGATCCCACTCGTCCTCTGTGTGAAAGACTTCCAGGTTGACCCTACCTGGCTCTTCTGCTAGACATTCACAGGTTGCAACAACAGAAAGGCCTAGGTTTGCATCCCAGCTCTGTCACCGTCCAGCTGTGTGATATTGGGCAAGACCCTCCTCTGGGTCTGACTCTTCTTTGTAAAACAGGGCAAACAATGTCCATTTCTCAGGGTGGTTCTGAGGATGAACTGAGCTGGCACGCAAATGGGAAGGTCCTGGCACACATGCAGGTCCTCAGTTGAATAGTGGTTTCTTGCCCTCTCACACCCAGGGGATAAGCCACTCTCTGGCTCGTTTTGGCTGTGAACTTGGATTCTCTCCCACTGATAACTTCCTACTCACGCTTCAAATTTTACCTCTTTGGAAAACCTGCCCCCATCTTCCTGGTGGACTTAGTTTCCTCATCCATGAAATGAGGACAAGAGCACATACCTCACTGAGTTGTATGGACTAAATGCAATGCCTGTGAGACGGCTTCCCAGCAGAGAGATTGTCTGCACAGCAACCATCTACGCTCTTGCTGCCGCCGTTGGTATTTGTCATGGGGACCCAGGCATGTCTCACACTGTGAGTTTTTGCTCCTCTCTCTGCCTCCCCTCTAGCTCGGGGGCTACTTGAAGGCAGGTCGTGCTCGAGTCTCTTGCATCGCCAGGACTTAACATAGAGCTTGGTGCAGAGCTGGGCTCAGTAAACATTAAAGGAAGGACAGCACCAGAGTTCTGTATCTTTTCATGTGTCCTCTTAGTTGGCCTTGTCACACCACTACTGAACTGTCCTCGACTCTCCGGTCACTTTGCACCGAATCTCACTTCCTCTCTCCTCACTCTGCCGCCCTCTCTCTCCACCTCTACTTTCTCTGTCTCTGTATCTGACTGTCTCTGTGTGTACATATCTCTCTTTGTCTATTTCTCAATTTCTGTCTATTTGGGTCCCTTTCTCGATTCAGTAGATGACATCATCACCTGCTCAGGTGTTCAAACCAAAGACCTAAGAGTTGCCCTCGATTTGTCTCTTTTCCTCACCCCACGCATCCACTCCTTCAGCAGAGGGCTGCCTGTTCTGCAGCTAAGATACATTCTGAACTTGTCCTCTTCTCTCTGTCTCCGCTGCAATCACCCAAGCGCAGGACAGTACCATCTCTTGCCTGGATCTTTGCAATAGCTTCCTCCTGGCCTGATTCCTCTACTTTTATTTCCCCGTGGTCCCTTCTATAGAGAGAAGGCAGTGTGATCTTTCTTGTTACTCTCTTGCTTAAGCAATAGTTTCCCCTCACACCTTGTACCAGGGCTCATGAAGCCCCCCTAAGGACTGACCCCTGCCTACCTGTCCACCTCACGTTTGCCCTACATTTCAGCCATTCTGGGCATCTTTCTGTTTTCCAGACGCATCGCCATTATTCTGCTTCCAGCTCTTTGCGTGCTCTTCCAATGCTTCACAATCCACCGGGTCTCACATTCAAACAGGCTTTCTCTACACACCTGGCTGAACAGCACCCGGTACTCTTCACTCATTAGCATATCGTCCTGCCTTGTGTTTCACAGTCCCCGGCCCTCACCTAAACAGATCTTTCTCATGCGTTTCCTTCTTGTCTGTTTCCCTGTGCTTCTTGTGCTGTTTCCCTGTGTTTTCCCTGTGCGCCATCAGGAAAGGATGTGTCATTTTCAGTGCTTTCGTCCTAGTGCCTAGAACCTATTGGGCACTTAGTGTTTGTTGAATGAATAAATGAGAGGATGAATCTGTGTGGGTCTTTTTGTCTGCTACTGACCTATGTGCATCAGTTTTTTTGTCTTTCTGTCTCTATTTGTCTCTGCTTCTCTCTGCATCTCCATCTCTCATACATAATGTCTCTCCCTGTGTCATTTGCCCCCTCTTTGCTAAGTCGCAGTTTTTGACAGCTTGTCCCACTCACTCTTCCTGATTGATGCCTCTGGATGCCCTCCTCCCTCCTACCGGGAGCTCCTTTGCCAAAAGCCACTGCCCAGCCTGGCCCTTTTGATGACAGAGCCCAAGGCAGCAACAGCCACATCTGGTAGTGACAGGAGCCCGATTTTTGCCTCTCCGAGGCATGGGGTGGGGGTCCGGGCTCAGGATCCTCTGATGTCTTGAGCTCCCATTATCCAGTTACAATAAACTCATCACTTCTTAGCAGCTGTGGGTTGAGGGCTGTCATCCCTGGAGCTCATGAGGATACAGGGTATTTGCATAACCAACCCAAGGTGGCAAATTAATTCTCATTTGCCTCAGTGGTCCCAGAGCTAATTGATTTAAGGCTTGGCAGGCACGCCTGGGAGGCTCACTGCCAACACCCCTTGCCCACGTGCTGCAGTTCTCAGAGCTGAGCGGGCACCCCCGGCATTCCCACCACCACTACGGGAGCCTGTCTCCAGCCTCTTCTCCCAACTGACTCATCTGGGTGAGGGGGCACCTCTGGGAGGACAGGTGTTTCCAGTGGGGTCTCTAACGTGGGGATGGGCATTGAGCCACCTACACCTTCCCTTCGCCAACTCCCCTACCCCCCACCAAGCAGGGGCTTCCAGTGGGATCTCTACCAAAGGGAATGGTGTCATCAGCTGTAAGTTATCTCCGCGTTCTTGTCTGTTCCTCTGCCAATCAGGCCAGCAGGAACGGGGGGCCCTTACATCCAGCACAATTGCCCCACATGAGCAAGGCAAAGTCCTTAGCCTCTTTGTCACCAAAGCCAACTCCCTCTTCCCAGCTCACCAGTTATTTCGGGTGCTAAACCTCAGTTTTCTCATCTCAAAAGGGGAGACAATAGAAAGAAGTATCCCGCGATTCTTAAGCCTACCTTGGCACTCAGGACCCGGCTCGATGTGCAGGGTCACGAGCAGGAGGGAGACTGCGGTGGTGGCTTGTGGCTGTGGTTCAGCATCCTCCTCCCCCCCTTCCCCACCCCCAACCCCTTGCTGATGGAGCCCTTGTCCTTTCACTTTGTGGGGGAGGGGTGGGCAGAGGGAAAGGATCTTTCTCAGGCTTTCCCTGCTCTGCCTTTATTCTTTACCTAATAGCAAGCAGGGATACCAGAGGCAGGAGGAGCAAGAGACCCATTCAGCAGGTGGGAAAAGGGAGGCCCAGGAGTAGAGGTGGAGCCGGGAGGGCACCCAGCTGTAGGGTCCTTGGTGCCTCTTGGGGGTGGATTAGCCTGGAGGAGACCAAGGTTGTTTCTGCCACCAGCCTAGAATTTTGCCTGGCTTAGGCACCTTGGTGGCACTAGGAGCAGGTGACCTGACAGGAAGCAGGAGGGCAGTGCCAGGGTGACTGCTGCATCTGGACGTCCACTTTCCCTCTGCCACCAGCTTGCTGTGTGACCTCGGGCAAGTCACACCCACCCCCAACCTCAGGTTCAGGCTCCTCATTGGTCCAGCAAAGACCAAGTCCCCAGTGCCACCCCAGTTCTGCCACCACTGATGTTGCTTCAGTCACCCTCACCTTTCGCTCTGCACTGCTGTCCTTCTTCATCCCTTTAATGAAATCTGTTCTTCCCTTCAAGTGCTGGTCAAACTCTCCCAGGGTCATGTCCCCTTTCTCCATCAGGACATGTGGCATGTAGGGCTCTGCAGAGATGAGATCAACTCTTGGCACTTGCCCGAGGGTGAGGGTGATGCTGGGGGCCTTGGTGGAGTGGCAGATCTTCACAGTGCGGAGGATTCCCAGTTGGAAGAGGGGGATGGGATTCCTGGCTGCTTGAGGCAGTGTGGGACCCTGAGAAGACTCCTTAGCTGGGAGGCAGGAGAGCCTAGTGGCTGTGGGTGATTCACTGCCCCTCCCTGGGCCTCAGTTTACCCATCTGTAAAATGGGAGTGATTCTGGGCTCTGATCTTTTTGCATCTAAACATTCGATGAATTCTTAAAGAGACAAAAGAGTTGCTCCCTGAGAGTTCTGAGCTGCCAGGGTCTCATGGAGCTTAGGGCTTCAAAGATCTCTGCTCAGCTGGCCTGGGGGCAAAGTGCACCACTGGGTGGATGAGACCCTGGGGTCTCAGGAGCTAGAATGGGGCAGGAGACACTCAATTCTGCCAGTTAGCACTAAGTTTTCCAGGAGGCAAGTAGCTGGTCTCCTCCTCTGTCACGCGCCCCTACCCTCTCACTGGTACTGGGTGCAGGGCCATGTGTCTGTGCCCCATGGGATCAGCACCTCCTCCCTCCCACAGGCATCCTGGGGGCCCCGCCTGGTGCACAGTACCGCTGGGGTGGATGAGGATCTCCACGGGTCGGTCGAAGGTGTGCCTGTTGGCCAGGGTGATAATGATACTCTCGGCGGAGCGTGCGGACGGGGAGGCGTCAGCTCGGATCTCGTGGGTGGGACTCTCCACCCCTGAGTGGCACAGAAAAGTGGGATAGGCTCAGGAGTCCCCGGAGGGAGAGGAGCTTGGTGGGGGACCCTGAGACTCAGGCCAGAGATGACTGGCACTCCAGCCCCCTCAGGGGCTCCTGATCTGCTGTGTAAAACCGTGGACAGGCCTCCTCAATTTCCCCGTCTGCAAAAGGGGGGCTTAGCTAGATGGGGTCTAATGGCCTTTCCTGCCCTGACCTCAGGATCCAGTGGCGGTCAAAGGAATGGCTTCCTCACAGGGCACAGAAAGACAGAAAGAGCTCCATGCTCCATCGGTGGGCACTGCATAAATGCCTCTTGTGTTGGGATGTCCTGTTGCTCTGGGAGAACCCTTGTTGACAAGAAACCACATCCTAGTGTCTCTTTAAAACCTTGACTGGGTGGGGGAGGGGACCCATCAGAACAATGGTACCCGCCCCTGGCTGCTTGTTAGAATCACCTGGGAACTTTTAAATGTTCCAATGTCCAGGACTCACCCCAGACCAATGTCATCAGAAGCTCTGCGGGGGGGAATCGCCTGGGAACTGTTTTTTTTTTTTTTTTTTTTTGCGGTATGCGGGCCTCTCACTGCTGTGGCCTCTCCCGTTGCGGAGCACAGGCTCTGGACGCGCAGGCTCAGCGGCCATGGCTCACGGGCCCAGCCGCTCCGCGGCATGTGGGATCTTCCCGGACCGGGGCACGAACCCATGTCCCCTACATCGGCAGGCGAACTCTCAACCACTGCGCCACCAGGGAAGCCCTGCCTGGGAACTTTTAAATGTTCCAATGCCCAGGACTCACCCCAGACCAATGTCATCAGAAGCTCTGGGGTGGGGTCTAGGGGGTGGGATTTGGAAAGTTCCCCAGCTGATTCTGCCATGCAAGGGGAAGAGCAGGAAGCAGCTTTGTGGCTATGGCTCCAGAAGAAGACCGAGGACCGCGGACTTCGGACGGCCATGCCCTCGTGGACATTTCCCCGGGGAAGCCATTGAGGTGAGGGTGGGGACAGCCTTGAAACCTGTCCTTGGGAAAGACTCATCTTAGGCCGCATGCTGGGGAGCAGGAAACGGGGGCGAGGGGCATGAGCTTCAGGCTGTCTTCCATCTGGGCTGGCCAGCTTTCCCTCCCTCCCCTTCCTTTCCCCACCCCGCCGTGGCCTCGAATCTTCTTTCCAGCCCCATCCGGGTCTAGGCAGCTCCCTCTCACCTGCGAGCAGGCAGGGCCCACGGATCTCCAACTGGAAGTTGAAGTCATATTCCGTGGGGTTGGACACATCGGTGTCCAGGAGAGTCGCCAAGCTCAATTTGTTCCAGGAGTCCAGGGCCCGGGGGCCGAAGCAATGCTTGTCTTTTCTGGGAAGGGGGCCGAGAGGCGGAGGAGGCTGCCAGTCAGGGCTGAGGCAGGGGGCCAGCAAGAGAAGACATGGAGAAAATGGCAAGTCCCAGGCAGCCCTGGCACCCCTGCAGCCCCACCCAAAAAGGGACTGAGGGGCTTCCTTCCACCCCAGATGCTGACAGTCTCACTCAGCCTGCCTGCAGGGAGAGCCTGGATTCAGACCTAAGGTACCACTACCTACGATGGATGGGCCAGGCACCAGGCATGGGAGCTAACACTGTTCTCGCCACGCCCCCAGAGGAAGGCCTCAGAGCCCTCATCCCCCCCCACCCCCACGTGGGGAAACCGAGGCTCAGCTACATGAGGTCACTAGCCTAAGTTGCCACCACTGGCATGCGGCAGAGTGTGCATCCTCACCCGGGTCTCTGTGGCTCGGCCGTGAAACATTTTACATACGTCACATCACTTCTGGAATACCTGCTCTGTCTCTGCAAGCTGGGAACCCTTGCATAAAGCCACTTCTCTGAGTCTTGGTTTTCTCATCATTGAATGGGGATAATAATGACACAGCTGTCTTGAGCAAGCGCTTAGCAAAGTGTCACTGCTGAACGCTCACGTCTCTATCTTTGTCATCCCTCACCCTGTCTCTGATTCTGCTCTATTTCCCTCCCCTCTACGGTCCTGCCTTCTGAGGTCTTTGATACACGTTCTGAATGTGCACATATTTTTGTAAAACACACCGTGACTTTTGGTTGAAAAGAAAGCATTGTATTAGGAATCTCATCCAATTGCTCCCCTTTCTTTCACCCAACACTGTGTCTGTAAGCTCTGTCCAGGTGGCCGTCTGCAAAGCAAAGTCTTTCCTGCTGATGTGCTGTGGCTTGGGGCCATCTGCTATATTGTACATATTCCTTCCTGCCTTCACCTCCCTGTGTTCACAGACTCCAGCACCATGAACATCTTCATCCGTGTGTTATGTTTGGATGTATAAAAGGATTTCTCTGGGATCCCTGGGTCAAAGGGCACACACCGAGTATTGCCCCAGATTGCTTTCCAGAGTGGCTGGGCCAGTTTCCACTTCCACAAGCAATGAACGAGACTTTCCTTCTCTCATCCTCACCAACACTTGGTATTATCTATTTTTCTTATTTTTTCCCATGTCCCTCTATCTAAGCAACTTTGAGGTTCATCAGAATTGGATGCAGGCGTCTCCCAAGAGCATCTCTGTTAACTCTGCCTGCTGGAACAGGCAGGAATTAGCTTATCAGGGCCACCTCAGGGGCACCGGGGACTGCTTGGCCTCTTGTTCCCTGATCCACCGAGGTCTTGAATGTCCCCAGGTCTGCTAGGTCCTGCCTCTCCCAAGCACCTGGCTTGGCGCCTCTGGCAGCGTTTATATAGATGACACACGAGCTGGTGTTCCCTAGCCTGAGACTGGCTGGTGCCACCAGCTTCTCTGTTGTACCAACAAGTGTCCTCACTCTAGATTTCGAGGCCCTACACAGGCTGACTCTCCCACTTTGCTAGAGTCTTACTAGCCTTGCAGCTGCTCTTCCAACATACCCAGTCTGTTGCTGCCTCAGGGCCTTTGCACTTACTGCCCGCTCTGCCCCCTGTCCCGAATGTTCTTCTTCCACTATACTTCCACGGCCAGCCCCCTTCATTCAGATCAGGCCTCAAGTGTTGCCTAAGCCCTGTCTATTCTAGCGAAACTAGCGCCCACCCCATCCTGTCCCCCTCTAGCCTCTGTAGCATCTATCTCCATAGAGCTCATCACCCAACAAATGACATGTTTGTGGGCTTATTACTTTATTGTCTGTCTCCCCCCTTAGAATGCTAGCCCCACGAGGGCAGGGACCTTGTCTGTCTAGTTTACTGCTGTATTCCCAGCACCCAAAACAGTACCTGCCCCATGGTAGGTGTTTAATTACTATTTGTGGTGTGGTTGAGGAGTGCCCTCTGGGCTGGCCCCACGTGGGAGGCTAAAATAACCCCTCCCCGTCAGGACACCTTGAGGTCAGCACTTTAACTGGTGGTGTCCAGGGGTTTGCTGTCACTGTCCTCTGTGTCCCAGTGGGCACGTGCTCCCAGCTGTCCCCATAGCCCAACCAGGGTATGTATGAAACTCCTAGATACATACGGTACATCTTCCCAGATTTCAACTTGGCTCAAAGATTCAGGCTCAAAGCTGGGGAGGGGGAGTTAAGCAGTTTAACTGGTAATTAATTCAAGTGTTGTTTTTCTACCACAGTGGTGCTAATATATTGTGGAACAGATTTTTTTTTTAATGACGCGAATTGAATGATAAGATACAGGACTTCAAAAGACATCTCCTGTATGCATCAGGCTACTTTCAAACTGGCATCCTCTCTCCCTGCAGAGGAACCACTAGTCCCCCTGGACTTATAGGTGGGAAAATGGGAGGAGCCCCGATCTCAGCTGCAGGTGCCTCAGGCTGTGACCCACCCCCTTTTCTCTCCTCCCCCACCGGGGGAGTACAGAGAAACTGTCCCGGAGTGTACCCTCCCGGCCCTGCAAAGCACACCATTGTAAAGCAATTATACTTCAATAAAGATGTAAAAAAAAAAATCAAGAAGCTACATTATATTACTAAAAAAAAAAGAAAAAATGACTTCTTGTTGCTTCGGGGAGAAATCCAAAGTCTGCCAGGGCCACCGGGTGTCCTGTATCTCTGCAGCCTCATCTCATGTCACCCGTCCTTCAGTCCCCCTCTGTGGCCCTGTCCTTGCTGCCTCAGGGCCTTTGCCTCTGCTGTTCTCACCTATAGGAGCTTCTCTCTGTGCCTATATCCACCCCCCTCCTGGCTCAGCCCTCAGCTGAAATACCACTCCTCAGAGAAGCCTGACCAGGGCCCCAGACCCCCCACTCCCCGGTTGGGTCCCTCTTTTATACTCTTAGCCAATGCACCTCTCCTTTACTGCACTTTTCACATAATTAATTATGCATGCAAGTTCATAAACAGTTCACATTTGTTGTGTTATCTGTTGGATAATGATCTCTCCCACCAAGTTCCAAAAAGGCAAGGGACCATGTGGGTTTCATGTCCTCTGGGTCCCTAACACCCCCTCCCCAGTGTCTAGCACCTAGGTGCTCTGAAAATACCTCTTGAGTGCATTAAAGAAAAAAGCCTGGAAATTCTGATACCAAGCTGTCCAAATCCTAACACTTCTGACCCGCACCAACACAGAGCATTTCAGGGAGATTCTTAAGTGCTCGAAATGTGAGACGGGGGCAGCTACAGAGCTCAGCCTCACCTCCTATCCTTCCCGCCGGCCCATCTCCCTGCTGCACCCGGGACTCTGGCCCTGTTTGGGCAGGGGCTCCTCACCCATGGGTCTGTTGGTTGGAGGGGCCAGTGCTCTCGGTGCAGAACTGAGGCACGGTTGGGGCGCAGACAGCAGGTAGCAGGACTCTCACAGCCCCGCTGGGCAGCGTCAGGAGCTCCGAGGAGGTGCTGACAAAGATGGTGACGTTCTCCATCGGGGCGATTGTCCCCAGGTTGACCACAAAGAGGATCCGCTCCAAATCCTCATCCAGAGCCACCTTTCCTGGTGTGCAGGAGGAGGGATGATGCAGAATGTTTCCTCAGTGCCGGGCCTGGCGTCAGGTACCGTGCACACATTCTCTCCCATCCCCTCTAAGCTTGCTGTGTGTTAGGGTAGAGCAGCCTGTTCTGCTGATGGGAAAACTGAGGCTCAGCGTGTGGGCGCAACTTGCTCAAATTACTCAACAAATAACTAATTTATTGAACCAGGATCGGAACCTACATGGGTCTGATGCCAGACCTGTGTACTTTCCACTGTATCCTGCAGGGATTGGGAGACTGGGACCCACAAATCCCCAACAGAGGGTCACATCTCTATCCGCAGACTCTATGTCCCCCCGAGAATCACGTTGGAGCATTGCCCCCTCCCCCAGCATCCATGCTCTCTCCTTTCATCTGAAAGACCCAGCCCTCATTCCTCCTTAGCCCATCCTACCCATCCATCCAACCCCTCCACGAAAACCTCCCTGGTCCCACCTGGACCGCTCCTTCCCTCCTCTGACATTATCTGGACCGCTTTTGGCATAGCCACTGTCAACTTCCTATCGTGGTCCCTACCAGGCATGTCCTAGCTATTCTTCCAGGCTGGGAGAAGTCCTAAAATCTTGGGGGAAACTTTGCATCTCACATCGTGAGTGTTCATTAAAAGATTCTTGAACATCTCAATGATCAGGTGAACAAACTTCACCTCCATCATAAATCCAATGGTAAGAATCTCATATCATATGATCCTTGGTCTGGACTCAAGCCTTGGCTCTGCCACTAACATGCTGTGTGACCTTGGGCCAGTCACTCACCCTCTCTGAGACGCAGTATCCTCAATAGCAGGCATCAGTAGCCATGCTGTGAGTACCTACTCTGCACCAGGGACTGTGATGAGTGTTCTGCATGCTCTTTGTTGAGATTTGGATGCATGGGATTATTAGTTACAGTTTACAAATGAGGCTTAATTTCTTATCTGAGCTTGCAAGCAACAGGATAGGCAGTCAAATCCTGGTGTGACTCATTCTACAACCTCTGAGCTTAAATGACATGCTCTTCTGTTTTTTAGAGCTATCTCAACAATCCTTCTGTTGCCTCCTTTGAGCCTTACCGCTCTTTCCAGGTGAGAACAGAAACAATTACCTCTATTTTCCAAATAGTAAGGTGAGGTTCAGAGAGGTTCATTATTGGCCTGAGGTCACACAGGATTCCTGACTCTTAGTGTAGTGCGCTCTTTACCCTATCCCATTGCTGCCCTTTCAGTCTGTCTGAGACTCCAGCCATGCCCAGGCCCTGCCACAGCCTTTCTGGCCTTCTTACCTGTGACAGTTGCAGCTCGGAGGCCAGTAGCATCTAAGCGGCCACCCTCCATCTTGGCTTTGTCCTTGATCTGTACTGTCACGACTCGGTCGGCAATGACTGCCTCAAAGCCGATCACCGTGGTGTACTCATCCAGTGGGTATACAAAGAGACCTGCCAGAGCAGGGCCCAGCATCGCGGGGTGCCCCAGACCCGCTCTGCATGCCCCACCCCGGAGGAGGAACTGGAGCCTTTGGCCTGCCATCCGAGTGGATGGTACTCCCTGCCACTTGGAGGACTCCAGAGAGAACTCGGGCTGGGGCCCCCTGGTTCTGGGGGCTGGGCAGGAGAGGCACAGCAGCAGGCTCTGTGTCAGCTGCAGGGCAGCTGGAAAGGGACGGCTGCTCCCCTGTCCCAGCCAACTCTGACTCTGCTGGCCTGTGAGGCCGGTGTGACCAGGGCTTCTGATATTTTTTTGTTTTGTTTTGTTTTGTTTTGTTTTTTTGTGGTACGCGGGCCTCTCACTGTTGTGGCCCCTCCCGTTGCGGAGCACAGACGCCAGACGCGCAGGCTCAGCGGCCATGGCTCACGGGTCCAGCCCCTCCGCGGCATGTGGGATCCTCCCACACTGGGGCACGAACCCGTGTCCCCTGCATCGGCAGGCAGACTCTCAATCACTGCGCCACCAGGGAAGCCCGGGGCTTCTGATTTTTCAAGAGAGAGTGGAGATCTGGATTTTTATGTGACCTGATGTGTGGGACAAATAAGACACCTCTGTGTGGTGGTCCCGTGCGTGGCACCTAGGAGCTGGGGCTTTGGAGGAATAGGGCTAGGGTTCTAATCTGGGCCCTGCCCCCTTCCCCAGTCTGGTGACCTTGGATAAAAACATTTAGCATCTCTACGCCTCACAGCCCCATCTGTAAAATGGGGATAATAGAGCCAAACTCAGGGTCGTTATGAAAATGGAAAAGCCAGCCACCACTTATTAAACCATATCCCCCATAGTGCGCGCCCTACATCTTTATATCTCAGTGCTTCTCGAACTTCAAGAGCACGTGAATCACCTGGGGGTCTGGTTAAAATGCAGATTCTGACTTAGTGGTCCTGGGACAGGGCCTGAGATTCTGCATTTCTAACCATCTCTGGGTGATGCCGATGGCTGGGGTACCACACTCAGAGGATCAAGGTCGTATCTCATTTTATCTGCCCACTAACATGAGGGCAGCACAGTGCTGGGCCCATGGTGAACTCTCCACAAATCCCAGCTTCCCATCCCTCAGTTTCCGCATCTATAAAATGGGGGGACTGTCCTTTCTGCACATGGAAAGCCAAAGGACTGTCCCAGAGCTGTTCGGTAATTTAGTCCCTGGGTTCCTCGCGGGTCTCACTTTAGGCCACCCTCTATAGGTTTCCTTAAACGGAGGAAAAGTGTCATTTGCTCTGCCCAGGAGATTTCCGCAGGGAGGAGACTTTCCCTTGCAGGTTTCTTTTGGGAATTGAAAGACTTTCAGAAGCTCAGGTCAGGCTGGAGGGTGGTGCCCCAAGACATGAAGTTTGGGGGTTAGGAGGCCCCCATCACTCTGGATGAGAAGGAATGCTAACCATAACAAGCCTTTACGCAGAACCCTCCTGGCCAGCCTTCCCATAACTCCCTTCCTTAAGTGCAAGGAGAGGAGTGTAATTTACAAACATCTCTTGCAGGGGAACGCCGGTCCACACTCCTGACTGCCTTGCACTGATGACTCATTTGCAGACTGTTTTCCATTCCACGCTGTCCTTCCTCATGTATTACCTCATCTGTTCCTCCTGCAAACCCTGGCGTCCAAACAGGTGCAGGAGCACCCTGATGTCGAGAAGGACAGTGGCTTCCCCAAGGTCACGGGGACGAGAGCCACACCTATGACCGGGAGCTCCTGGCTTCCACTGAGTCTGGACGCCTCTCCTACTGTGAGGCTCACTGGGGAAAGTGGAGGACTGACTATCTGACACAGGTGGGCATGTCTCGTGAACATAAATAGGGCTGGGGCCAAGCCCCAACCTGCGTTCGAATCCTGAGCTGACTTGCTACCAGCTTTAAGACCTGCAGGGCAGAAGTGGTATTCCTGTTTCACAGATGCGGAAACTTGAGACTCAGAGAGGTGACGTGACTTGTCCGGTGTCAATCAGCTAATACATGTCAGGATGGGGATTCTGCTTGGAGGAGCAGGTGGTCCTGGGGAAGCGCCAACAGGGATCCTTACCCTGGAAGGGCTGGGCTTCCAGGTTGCCATAGGTGAGGGAGGCGGTGAGACCCAGGGCGTAACCACTGACAAAGGAGGTGACGTCGGATGCGGTGAGGGGCAGGGCTGCCCCTGTGATCTGGTTCAGCAGACCAGGCATCTTGATGGCTACTCAGCCTTCAGGGCCTGCAAGAGACAGGGAGGCAGGAAGTGGGGAGAGACCCCCCCCATCCCTCCCCAACTCAGTTCTCCCACTTCAGCCCCCACAGGAAGTCAAAGCATTGTTCTCGTCACTTCCCCCAACTACTTCCTACTCAGGGACCCACAGTGACTCTTGACCACCCCTCAGAAGAGAAGGCGTGGTCATTCCATTTCACAGTAGAGAGACTGAGGCCTAAAGACACGTGACCTGCCCGGATTCACTCAGTGGGTGGGAGCGCAGGCAGGGTTAGAGCCCAGGCAGCCTCGTGTCCAACCTGAGCTCCTCCATGGCAGTGCTCTCCTAGCTCCGGATGGGAGTCCAGGGGCTCTGATCCCGTCCCTTTGTCAGTCCTGTGATCTCTGAGCCTCAGATGCTTCCTCTGCAGAATGAGACAATTGGAATAGCTCACCAAGCCCCTCGTTCGCTGACTTCAGTGAAGCTACCCACTACAGTCAACACTTGGGGTGTAAGGGAAGTGAGAAACACCCACCCCCACCCCTCCAAAGACACTAAAGTGAAAAAAGCCACCGTCCCTCCAGGTGTGCAGACCAAAAGCCTGGGGGCCGCTCTCGGCACCTCTTTTTCCCACCCCCACACCTAAGCTATTGCCAAAGATCATGATTTATCTCTGGGAAGACCCTGGCATCCATCCACGCCTTTGCTCCTCTGCCACCAGCATCCCTGCCCCAGCCATCACCATCTCCACCTGGGCCGCAGCTCCTACCTGGCCTCTTGAATATACTCCTCCCCCCCGAACCCCGGAATCCATTCTCTACCCAGTGGCCAGAATGAACAGACCAACACACAAGTTGGACAGATTTCCATCACCCCCGCCTCCCTCTCTCACCCACCAATGGTTTCCTATTTCTCCTAGAATAGAGACCAAACTCTTTTAAAGTTTTGGCCTAGAGCCCTGTGTGATCTGGCCCTGCCTGCCTCTCTAGCTGATCTGTCATCATGTTCCCAACCACACTGTGTGTCTCCCAGCTTCCATGCCTTCCCTCAGATGTGTCCTGTGCTCTCTCCACCTTTGCACTTGCCGCACTCTACCTGGAAGGCTCACCCCATCACCCACTGTAAACTAGTAACTTCCTATTGTCCTTCAGTGTCAACTCAGGGCCCCCCTTTGCCGGGAAGCCAGTCCACGCATGCCCAGCATCCTTTCTCTGCCTGTTACAGAGCCGAGCTTCTCTCCCTCTGAGCACTTCCATTAGTTTGTAAGGATGCATCTTGTTCCCGTGAGATTATTTGATTCACGCCCGTCATCCCGTTTGGAGTGCACGCCCCTGGAGGCCAGGTCTATTTTTGCTGCTCATGGCATCCTCAGTGCTGATTGAACACATAAAAGAATGTATGACTGTCATTATTCCAACACCAAAGACTTCGGAGCGCTTCTCAGGGCAGGGTATCGATTCTCTATGAGGTTCCTGAGACCCTCCCAGGCAATCACCTGCCTTCATGAGGTAGGGTGGGAGTGGGAAGCAAAGTCAAACAGAGGGTGTGAAATACGAATTTGAGATTCTTTCTGGATCTTTCTCTCGGTGATGTACGTGCCAGGCTGGTAGCCTGTTGCCATTTATTTGCAAAAGGCTGTTCAGTGAGTGCTGTTTACTCTGCCTTTGCCCTGAGAAGGGAACTCTTTGCTTCTATGTCCTCCTTGTGTCCCCAAGCAAGGATCCTCAGGTAGGCCAGCAGCGTCTTTTTAATTATGTTCTCTCTGCGGCTCCGGCCCAGACAGCTCTCAGCCCTGGCGTATCTGCAGTGGGCTGACTGACAGTAGGAGGAAGGTAAGGGGCTGGGAGGGAGCGGCTGTATCCTCAGCTGCCTTCTTTCAGGAGTTCTCGGTCTCAGGGGCCTGGCCAAACCCAGAACAAGACGGCGGAGGTCATTTCCTGACAGAACCTCACTCCCTGCCATCCACACTCCCGCCCTCCTTCTCCTGGTTCCCTCCTGTCCAGAATGCTGACTGGGAACCAGCACCCAGACGTGTGGTGGACTTGAACTTAAGCTTCAGTTCAACTCGAGGGAGAGTTTTGCCCAGGGCGTCTCAGCCGGCCCACTCATCCTACACTGGCCCTGTGCCCACCCCAGCTTCCTGGGGTGACTCTCACCCAGAGAGTAGGGCTTGGGTGAGCGATGTTGATAACACAGGCAGACTCACTCCGCACTGACCCTTTAACAATGTCAGCCCTCTTGGGAGTAAACTTGAAATTCTGCAGGGCCTACTTCATGCAGTCTCCATCGATTCATCCAGCACCGATAAGCACCTACTGCGTTCCAGGCCCTGAATTGGCCACTAGGCACACAAAGATAAGATACAACTCCATCCTTAAGGAACTTACAATCCAGAGGCAGAGGAGCTGGGGAGTGGGGGAAGATAATGGTAACAGCAGGTGGAATTTGTTGAAAACTGAAACTGTGCCAGGCACACATATTATCTCATTTAATTCTCACAACCTTATAAAATGTATTGTTTTGCAGGTGATGACATCGAGGCCTCAGACACATTTGGTTTCGTGCATGAGTTTGGGCCGCCCCAAGGACATACTGGTACCCAGGGTGCGTGTGTGGGACTTTCTCCTGGAGGAGCCCAGGGGCGTCCCTGCAAGAGATGATGGGGACCAGAGCAAGGAATGCTGAGCACCCTCCCTCCAACCATCCCAAGCTGGGCCTCCAGTGGGCGTCAGGCCACAGAAACTCCTACGAGAGACCTAACAGGGAGGAAGCCACCAGACAGTGGAAGCCCAAGACAGTGTGAGAAGCCAGGCTCGGCCTCAGGAACGGTGTGGTGTGAGCGGGGCTGAGGTGGTGACAGGGGCTGATCTTAGTGTGTCAGGGTCAATATTTCACTAGGCGTTTACCTGCCTCACCTCCTTCCTGATCGGCCAGACCACCTGTCTTTTCCCAGGTCCTTGACTTTTGGGATGCAGAATCTGGGCTGGTGAAGTGAGAGACAAGAGAAAGGGGAGTGAATGCGCTGGGAGAAGGGATGGAAGGGGCCACTAGACCTTAGAGCAGCCAAGGGGAGAGTGAGGGGGCGGGCAGGAAAGAGGATTTCTAAGAAGTGAGCGAGCCACTGTAATCCCTGGGTATTCGTCCCCTCCTTTATAAAACCAGGTGAGTGGAGGGGCCAATAGCTCCCATCTCATCAGCACTGTGAAGATTAAATTGAATAATGTGTACAAAGTACCCGGCACAGTGCCTGGCACATAGTAGGAGCTCAATAAATATTTGTAACGTGAAATGAATGAATGAATGAATGAATGAATGCCGGCAGCCTCCCAGGGACACTAACTTTTAGCGGTCACCTAGGCGCTGGGAGACAGGCAAACAAGGCAGAAGTGACATAAAAACTAATGGAGGTGACAGATATCACATGAAGCTGCAAAAGTCAACAGATTCAAAACCTGACCCCTTCCTGTCACCTCCACTGCTGCCACCCTCTTGTCCCCCTACAGTTTATCCCCAATGGAGTAGCCAGGGTGATCCTTTGAAGACATGGATCCAGTCATGTGGTTCTAGAGTTCAAACCCTTGCCAGCTCCCCTCGCCCCTCAAGACCCCCTGATCTGGGCCCCACGCCCTTTCCTTTCTCATCTCCCCATTGGTGACTCTGCCCTGGCTCTCATGCCATAGAGCTTTTGCACGGGCTGCTCCCACTTCCTGGAACGTTTTCCCCTCACTATCCACGTGGCTCTCACCCTCACTCCTTCAAGTCTTTGCTCAAATGACACCTTCTCAGGGCGGCCTATCCTTAATACCGCATTTCAACTTGCAACCTGTTCCCCCAGCTTCACTTCCAATCCCTCATCCTGCTCTTTTATTTTTCCCAGAGCACATATTACTAACATACTCTATATAAAGCATTTATTATGTTTATTGCTTATCACCTGTCTCCCCTCCACAAGGGCAAGGATTTGGGACCTGTTTTTCTCAAGATATATCCCAAGTGCCTTGAGGAGCGCTTGCATTATTAGCAGGTGGTGAATAAATATTGCTGAATGAATGAATGGATCAATACATATAATCACAGTGCAAAGCTGGCCATTTCTGGGTTTCCCATTTTTCTAGCTGAGGACAGCTCCCCAGGGAAGATGTCGGAGTTAAATCCATCATTTAGGTTTTCATCCCAGTATTTATCAGTCAGCAGCCCAGATACACCCTCCCCGCCAGCACGGAGGGCTCACCCGTCTTCGAACAGACCATCCATCCATAGGGTATGCTCTGTGGTTCTGCGCCCCTGAGCCAGCCCCTGGCCCACTTCCTGCTCTGCTAACCTCCCACTATGCCTTCTGCAACCACCGCTCGGCAGCCAGCAGGCTCCCTGAGAGGCTCTCTGTGTCCTTGCCTGAGGACCTTCTTCCCCTTCTTCCAGGAGGGGCTGCTATTCCTTGCACCCCTCAGGTTGGGAGGCTGATGTCTTTTAGCTACACCCCACCCCCGCTTTGCTGCTTGCCATCTTCGAGGTCCCAACCACACCCTCCTTTTAGCAAACACTTGGCACCTGACTCCTGGCTTCCCTGCTCCCCAAGCCCTGCCATCAGCTGGGGTGACTTTAGCATCCGTGGGAAGGGTGCCCCCAACTCACTGAGCTGCTGTCCCCAAACCCCCGCATCTCAGTAACCTCTGCTACCCTCCAGCTCAGCCTCCAATTTCCACTCATTCCTTGAACTTGAGATGCCATTTATGATTGCTCCATCTCCAAAACCTGAGTCACTCAGGCACTTAGGTCGCTCTTAAAATTGCAACCTCTCAACGCTTCCTAGCTCTCTTTTCCTGTTTTTTCCTTACCAGTTACCACCATCTGATAGACTGTATATTCTGCTTATGTATCTTGTTTGATGTGTCTCCCCAACTCTCTAGATAGAGTATAATCCCCTGTGAAGGCAAGAATTTTTAGTTTGTTTCTCGGCTATATCTGCCACCCATAGAATAATACTGGGGTATAGTAGATGCTCAATAAATACTTGTCAAATAGATGAAACATCATTCCAAGTGCTTTACGTATAAAATTGGGTAGCACCCCTCAGATGTAGGTACTCTTACTATCCACGTACTACAGATGAAAACACCAAAGCTCAGAGAGGTGAAGTAACTTATCCAAGGCCACCCAGCCAGTAGGTGATGGGGCTGGGAGTTAACTCAAGCAGGAGGACCACAGAGCCCATGTCCTTAACCATGAGGCTACGTTGCTTCCCGTATTAAGCTTCTCCCCAAGCCTTGACATTTCTGCCCATACGCTCTCCCGAAATCCGCCTCTGCTCTCCATCCCCGTTGGGGCTGCTGCTTTGCTCTCTCCTGGGCCACCTCTACCAGCTCGCACCTGGTCCTCCGACCTCCAGGCTGTCTCCCTTCCCGTCCCCTCTGTCACCCCGTGTGTAGGCACATGCGTGCACAGACACACACAGCAGCGTCCCTTTCCCCTGAGCTTAATGGCTCCCAGTGTTTTTGTCCAACAGGGCAGGTTAAACTCCTGGCATGGCATTCAAGGTTCTTCCCCATCCGTTCCCTATCACCGTTCCGTGTCACTTCCTGCCATGTCCTACATGTTCACTTTGCTCCAAACACATTGACCTCACTATGCCTTTCCCACACTGGAGCCTTTTCCTGTAATGATTGTGGACTTCTTCTCTGCCTTTCAAAGTCCTATTCACCACTTAAGACCCAGTTCCACTGTCACCTCCTCCATGAAGCCTTCCCTGATACCCCAGCCCATCAGACACGCCCTCCTCGGGACCTCCACAGCCTCTTGTCTGCCACATCACACATCACAAAGCTCCGTAACTGCCCATCTGTGATGGCTTGTGTCCTCCGCAGGGCTGTGAGTGACGTAAGGACAGGGGGTGCCCCTCCTCCTTTGCCTGTGCCCCAGCTCCCTGCCAGGGCTCAGTTCAGAGGAGGGATTCGAAGTGGAGGCACCTACCAGTGTCTAGTGTTTTGCAGTCATTGCTAATGCTCACACTCCCTCATGTTACAGGTAGGGAAACTGAGGGGGACATCTGGAAGCCAGGATCACATAACTGGTGAGTGGTCAGGCTGGCTGGGATAGGAAGCAGCCTTCCTCCAAAGCCTGTACTTTCCCTTCCCCAGCTGCTTCCTGGTCCGTGCTGAGCACAGGAGAAAGGGAAAGAAGGGAGGGAGGGATGGAGGGGGAGGGGGAGGGGGAGGGAGGACCAGAACCCTGGTGAACTAGGGCTGTGAGCCTCAGGGACCCTGGGCTTCCCCTGCTCTGATGCCCCTCAAGGTGGGGCTGTGATCCCAATTGCACCATGAACCCTGCCAGCCCCCGTCCATCCTCCAGGCTCCAGAGATGCCTCTGGGGAAGCCTGTGGCTCAGGCCCCAGTTTGTCCTGGAACAGCCTGGGGTGCAGTGTTCCAGGCTGAGCACAGAGGCTGGGTGACAGGTGCCTGCAGCAGGCGCAGTGTGACCTGATTTAGATGCAATGAGGGAAGGATGTGCAGAGATAAAGCAAGGAAAAGGGTGCCGGGCCCTGCCTGGCTTCGGTCTTCCTGGCAGCAGCATAGAACTCCTGCACTGAGGTCCTGGGGTCAAGGACCTCACGCCTCCCTTGCCAGGGGATATTTGCTTTTCAGAAAGGGATTTAGAAAGGGAGAAACTTGCTTGTGGGGTAGCAGCTAGGTCCCAGGGTCTAGAGTACTGCCTGAGGATAGATTCTCTGGACAGCCACTTCCTGGTGGCCTTGGGCCAATTACTCGGCTGTGCTCTGCCACGTACATACTGCGTAACCCTGAGCAAGTTATTAACTTCTTTGTGCCTTAGCTTCCACATCTGTAAAATGGGACCGTGATGGCACTTGCCTCCTAGGAAACTGGGCGGGAAGCGGACGAGTCCCGATGGGGCTGGGCTCTTCTCCTCTCTGCCCTCCTCCACTGGCCGTCCCTGTGAGGGCCACTTCCGGGGTTGTGCTGACCCCTGTGCAGACCACCCAGCTGGGAAGGTGCTTGGGTCTCTGCCCAAGTGTCCGTCTCAGTAAGTCCTCGGATTCTGCCCTTGGAGCTGAAGTTCCCCATCTCCTTTCATTCCCAGGTCATTTTTGTCCCAGAGGCAGCATGGCAGGGACAAGCGAGGCCTGGGAAGCCATTCTGGAGGCCTCTCGCCCTCACCCTGGTCAGATCACCCCCAGATTGTATCCACAGAGCTGGAGACCCCCAGCCGAGTGGGCTCAGCCAGGCCTGGTCAAGATGCGGACGGTGAGCCGGCCAAGCAGTTCCGGCCTTGCCCCCCTCCCACTCACCTCGGGCTGGGGGGTTCTCATTCTCTTCCCTGTCGCTGACACTTCTAGGAAGTCCATGCTTTCATGCCCTCACTGGGAGCCTGTCCTCCAAGGACCACCCCACCCGCAGACCAACACTGACGCTCCCATCAAGCGGGGGCCGAGTCAATGGGCTCTCTGGATCCCAGCTGATTGTTCTAAGCGTCTAGAATTCCAGAGCTCTCAAATTCTGGTGTCCTTCCTCTAAACCTCCCCACTTTGGGCTCCTATCCAGCCAATGTGGGTAAACAAACCCACGCTTGTGACACCCCCTCCCTCCCCTCATTCACCCCATGCTCCAACCAGGTAAGATCACTTGAATTCCTCCAATCAGGCCTGATTTTTCCTGCTTCCACATCTCTTCTGATGCTGCTGGTGCTGGCGGGAACGCCATCCCCTCCTCCAGAGGAGATCTGACTCATTCTTTAAGGCGCAGCTCAAATGCCACCACCTCCATGAAGACTTCTCGGGGGTCCTATGCCGAATAGGACTGCTCCACACCCACCCTGCAGCACAATCAGCACCTGTCACCTTAGCCATCTCATCACCCGCGTGTTGTGTGTCCTTTCAACAAATGTACGCATGTCAGACACTGAGCCACACAGGTGAACAGGCAGACAAGGACTCTGCCCCGAGGAAGGGATTCCACCCACCCCAGCTGGGAGGCTGTCAGCTCCTAGAACTCAAAGCAAGAACTCTCTCTCCCCAGTGTCTGGCAACTAGTGGGCGCTCAGCAATGAACTCAGTGAATGACGGCATGCGCTCCGTTTGTGGAATACATGAATGAGTGGGTGAATGAATGGCCAGGATGGATGCGGCAGGAATGGGAAGAGGCCCTGGCAATGGGTTCATTTAAAGAATCGAATAGTAGAGGAAATCCCCCTGTTTCAACCCAAAGCCTGGAGGATTCCATCCCAGAGACAGCTGCAGTCTCCTTTCGGGTGGGGATCTGGGGGGACAATCAGGACAGAACGGGAGCAGGCCTTTCAGCGCCCAGCCTGCCTGTGATGCCCGGGGGACCTGGAGCGCAGCCAGTCCGGCGTCCAGGACAGTCAGTCCGGCGCGTGGCTGAGGCGGAAGCCGCCCACGCCTTCTGAGGCTTCCAGCTAAGAGGCTGCGTCTGGACCTGCTGAAGGAGAGAGAAAGAGGCACATGGGGATTCAAAAACTCCAGGTCCATGAGGGCTGCCAGCAGAGTCACTGATAAGAGCCTTTTTGTATGACATTCGGGAGAGGATGCTTTAAATACACATGCGTGGTGCTGGTCGGCAGGTGGGCGGATGCCTGTGCTCTGGGGGCCCAGCAAGCTTCCAGCATTGGAGTCTCTACCCGCTGAGGCGGGGGTCACTCAGAAATGAGCTTCCACACCGCTGGGAAAACTAGACTCCATTTCCATAAATTCAGTTTATACCCATCCTTCCAGGGGCACATCTGCAAGATGAGCGCCCCTGGCTCACCGGCCAGCATCCTTGCAGCCCCCTTGAAAGGCACTAAATGGATTCTCCGTGTGGCTTCGGCCTCATCCATGTATCTCCAGGCCGTCGTTCCCTGTCTGCTGAGGAGCTCGTGGGATGATGGCGTGGAGGGAAGGCTATTTTAGAACCCACCCTGTAAACCTCTCCCTTCTGGAGCTGCTCCCTTGCCGTAGGGACCTGTACCTAGGCATCCTTGTGGTGTGCCCTGCCCAAACACCTCTAAGTGGTGAAATGACAGGGAAGCTAATTCCTGCTCCCGGAACCTGCCTTTCCTCCTCTGGATCGACCACTTTCTCACTGGTAACGTCTTTGAAACTCAGTTTCACCCTCTGTATAATGGGCATGTAAAATGGTAGCTTATTCCCCAGGGTTATTGTGAGGATTACCAGTGAGATATTACACATACAGTGCTTGTCCCAGTGTATCTCCTTTTCTCTTTGGAATTTCCTCCTAGTCTTACTTTCCCACCAACTTAGACTGCGTCTGGGCACCTGTGTTTTTTGGCATTTCCCCATGGTGGCCATGGCCACCCATAACCCCCCTTTGGGATCTGCCATCCAGCCACCCCAGGGACCCCCTTTCCCAGGGCGCCCAGCCTAGGCATGGGCTGAAGAATTGCCTCATTGCCTTAGCCTCCCTCTGAGGTCCCAGGTCGGTTTATGCCGAGCTGCAAGCCTGCACCCACACACACGCTGTCCCCTCAGACGGCACAGAGACGCTATGTAGGCTGAGGCCACTGGACAGGAGGTCAAGGCCCCCTGCCCTGAGTGCCAGCTCTGTCACCCACTCCACATGGGCCCCAGACTGGACCCTGCTGTCACACATACAGCCTGTGCCCACCTCTCAGGCCTGGCACACAGCACAGCCGGTGGGACGGAAAGACTGCTGGTTGCTGGCTTAGTGTCTGTCTTTGTCCAACACCCTGAGGGTGGATGCCCTGGGGGTAGGGACCAAAGCCATCTGGTTCCTTGTTATATTTCCCAGCACACAGAGCAGTGGCTGAAACAGTTCTTTAAAAAGAATAACAACTAACATATATTGAACAATGAACACCTACCAGGTGTTATTCTAAATGCTTTTCATTATTCGCTCAAGTAACCCTCGGGACAACCCTGTGAAGTAGGCATGATTATCATCCCCATTTTTCAGATGAGGAAACTGAGGCCAGAGTGGTTATATCCCTTGCCCAAGGTGATATACTCCTAAGTGGTAGAGCTGGGATTTGGACTCTAGCTTCAGAGATTGATGTCTTAACCATAAGGCTTTATCACCCCCTCAATATTTTTTTGCAGAATGAAATAAGAAGTCACCTCTCAACTCCACCTGGGTCTTGGGGTCTTCATCTAACAGCATGAAGAAGTGGGGCTAGAGATTTAATCCTGTCCCCCTTTCCCAAATTGACAGTCCAGAGTCCATTCCGGAAGGAATCAAGTACTCGCGGCTGTTCTAAGGCGACTGAAGCCGGTCATTGGTTCCTCATTTGAAGGAGGCCACATGTCTGACTGTTGAGTCCATGCCCAGAGGCAGCACTCCAGTGTTTCTGGAGTGCCTGGGAGGATTATCTCATTTAATCCCCATAAAGACCTTATGAAGCAGATCATCTTCACTTTACAGCAGAGGAAACCAAAGCTCAGAGAGGTTAAGTAAATCTCAAGGTCACACAGCAAGTCATAGTACAGTCAGGATTTGAACCCAAGCAGTCTGGTTCCAAAACCTGGGTTGTTAACGGAGTCCCCCTGCTGCCTACTAGCCAGGTCCATGTGCCAAGGCCCAGTCAGTGCCGCTGGGAACTTGCTTGCTCTTACGTAGGGTCTGTGTTCCCTCTGTATTGATTGGGGAAAAACTCCCAGGTTCCACATCCCACTGGCTCCTGCTCTTCTGATGTTCCTTCCAGGAGTGGAGGGCGGGGATGGGAGTGGGGATGGAGCACATCCTTCCCCGTGCTTTGAGCACAGACGATGGATCCGCCCCATGGCTCTTCTCCTGCAGAGTCAGCACAATTGAGGTGACTCCCACCGGAACTCTCTGAACCAAGAGGCAAATGGACCACAGTGGCTGCACACAGAGGCCTCCAAATGGAACTCAAGGGGCAACTTACTGCAGGAGAACCTCGGAAGGGGTCTGCAGTGTCTCTTTTTTTGTTGGTGGTAAAGAGCCAGCTGACAGTTAACAGGGAGCAGGGAGACAGCTGACGAAGATGGGTCTGGGATACAGAGCTCCCCACTGCCACCCAGATTTAAGGAGAGAGAATTTAGAGGCTCCTGACACTTGTAACAAGCTGTCACCGAGTCAGGCACTGTGCTGAGTAATTTATGTCGATTATCACACTGATTCCTCCTAAACGTATTTTTTTTTTTTTTTTAACAGATGATCTGGGTGAACCTAAGAGAGGTTAAGAAACTTGCCCAAAGTCACAAAGCTAGTAAGTGGTAGGTCTGGGACTTGAACCGCAGCAGTCTTGTTCTGGTGTCTCTGCATTTACCGTGCTGCCTTAGCCAAATCCACAGAAACCAGAGAAAAGCCCATCCAAGGTACAAAGTGGGATCGTCAGCAACACAGATGAAACCAGCCAGAGGCAAGGAAGCAGGAGTCCCCCAGCCTGAGGGTCAAGAGCTCAGCCTCTGGAGTCCCAGCAGAGTTAGGTTTGAAGCCAGCCTCTAACTTGCATCTCTAAGTAACATGGACAAGTGACTTCACCTCTCGGAGCCTCAGTTTTCTGATTTGTAAAATGGACACATTAGAGGCCTACATCCTAGCGTCATTATGACAAAACGAAGCCATGTGTGTGACGTGCCAAGCACAGTGCCTGGCCTGGAGTAAAAGGGCTTCTCGAGTCTGGACAGTGTGTCTGACTCAGCTAGGGGCTCAGGGGCCAAGCTAAAGCTGTGTGAATGAAACGGGGCTGACTGTTAAAGTGGGCAGCTTTGTCCTGTGCTGGGGAAGACGGGATGAGGGACAAAGTTGGTCAAGGCCGGAGGAATCTCTTAGAAAGGGGATATCTTCGAAAACGCTTCAAGGTTCAAAGAATTGAAATGACAGAATTAAAAGTAGTGAGGGAGCTCTGATCCCTGACCAGCTTACCCTCTCAAATCCACCACCAAGCCTTAAAAGTAATAAGAAAGAGCATTCCTGCCTCGTATGAAGCGATTTATAATCAAAGCACGTTCACATCCATGAGTTAATTGGAGTTCTCTAAGTCGGGACAAAATAAAGATAATTATCCCCATTTTAAGGATTAGGCAACTGAGGCCCAGAGGGGAAGTAACAAAACAGAATTGGAGCTCCTGTAGCAGAGCTTCCTCTATACTATGGACTGAATGTGCCCCCTTTAAGTTCATATCCTGAGGCCCTAATCCCCAGTGTGATGGTGTTTGGAGGTGGGGCCTTCCATAATCAGATTTAGATGAGGTCATGAGGGTGGATCCCCCATGATGGGATGATACAAGAAGAGGAATAAACCAGAGCTCTCTTTCTCCACCCTGTTAGCACACAGCAAGAAAGTGCCCAGCTGTCTGTAAAGCAGGAAGAAGTCCTTCCCCAAGAACTTGACCTTGCTGGCATCCTGATCTCGGACAAGCAGCCTCCAGAACCATGAGAAGTAAATTGTTTAAGCCACTCAGTCTATGGTATTTTTGTTACAGCAGCACAAGCTAAGACCCTGTGAAAACCAACCTACTGCTTTGCTAAACTGGGGCTTGAGAGTGGCAAAAGCAAGCTCTGCTGGCCACAAGGTATTCATATCTGCTGCTCAGAGCTGGCAGCCAGGACCGGGAGCTAAGATGCTCAAAGGGATCCAACCCAAGATAACCTGTCCTCTTCCCCCAGTTTCCCGTTAACGTCCTCCTAGAGACCACGCCGCCCCTCTCTTGGAGAAGCCAGAGTGTGATCTTCACGCAGTTGGGCAGATCTTTCTGGTTCTCCTCCTCTGGGCACACAGCAGGCTGAACTTCCCTGCCCTTCTGAAGGTGTGGCTGTGTGTCTTGCTTCCGCCAGTGAACTGAGTGGAAGTGAAGTGGGTCACTTCCAGGTAGAAGATGTAAAAGCCAGTGTGCAATTGGCCATGTCTTGTTCCCTGCCAGGGTGATCATGGAGACACGTGTCCACGAGGAGCCTCTGTTATCCTGGACTGAAAAGTGACTGAGTTCTGTGACAACGTGCCTGGCCCCAGGATGTGCGGCACAACCAAGAACGAAAACACTGCTGCTTGTTACTATAGCATCACCTCGTCTAACTTACCGAGTCGATCCATACATGGGTCTCTGAGCAAATATGGTCCCAGGGACAGTAGCAGCACTATTGGGAAGGGAGTAAGAGGTGGGGGAAGGGGAGATTTGCCAGTGAGTCCACTAGAACATAAGCTCCATGAAGGCAGAGATTTTTGTCTATTTTGTAGACAGTTGTATGCCTAGTGCCTGGCAATCCACAGGAGCTAATTAAACGCTGAGTGAATGAAGGAATGACCTAAGGCGAGGCGGGCAATGCAGAAGCAGGAGGCTTGAAAAGCTAAGTGCATGGCATTCACTCACTCGTTCATTCATTCGTTCGTTCATTCATAAACTTTACAAATATTAAACACTGACCACATAAGGTCTCCATATTTCCACAACAATTGGAGCAGAAAGGGGCCAAGTGAATCCACTTAACACAGGGTAGAGGGTTTCCCTGGTGGCGCCGTGGTTGGGAGTCCGCCTGCCGATGCAGGGGACACGGGTTTGTGCCCCGGTCCGGGAAGATCCCACGTGCCGCGGAGCGGCTGGGCCCGTGAGCCATGGCCGCTGAGCCTAAGCGTCCGGAGCCTGTGCTCCGCAACGGGAGAGGCCACAGCAGTGAGAGGCCCGCGTATCGCCAAAAAAAAAAACAAAGACAGGGTAGAAAATTTCATAGGAAATGGTGAGTGGAGAAAAGTTTTCAGCTGGGATTTTATTTTAAGAAATGAAACTAGAAATAAAAACGAACACTATCAAAGTAAGATTGTAAGTACAACCACATGCTCAAATTTTCAATGAACAAAGAACAAAGCAAGTATTGATTGGGTTGGGGTTGGTAATATTTTTGAACATTATATGCTAAAACATGATAAAACATGACATTTTATCATTTCATATTTCACTGTCATGGCATAATGACTAAGTTTCCTATCATGAACTCATTGTGGCCAATTTTCTCTCCTTGTGTTATTAACTGGCCTACCTCTGCCAGGTTCTTGTTTGTCTATGACTTTGTGTGGGATTAGAAGAGTCCTCCATTGCCCCCTTTGATTGGTGTCATTAAAATCCACAACTTCTACAGGATTGCAATTTCACCGTGCAGTCCATTGGCATCGTATGGTCAACTGCTGACCCCACCCAACTACCAAAGAGAACCTGATGGACGTGGATGTTACGTGATGGGCGGGGATTGATGCTGGCATTGAGCAAGGAGAGCTGTTCATGTAGGGACTACTTTTTATTTTCTTATTTTTATTTTTTTACTGTACGCGGGCCTCGCACTGTTGTGGCCTCTCCCGCTGCGGAGCACAGGCTCCAGACGCACAGGCTCAGCGGCCATGGCTCACGGGCCCAGCCGCTCCGCGGCATGTGGGATCTTCCCGGACCGGGGCACGAACCTGTGTCCCCGGCATCGGCAGGCGGACTCTCAACCACTGCGCCACCAGGGAAGCCCCGGGACTACTTTTTAAGTGGTCAGTTCATTAAGGTTCTTCTAACATGGTGACTTTTTTTTTAACTTACAGCCTCACATTTGTGGGGTCTCAGATAGTGATTACTCAGATTCCAGCATGAGGTCTGTACAAGCAAAGCAGGTAGACCGAGTCCTCACCCACGGCCCCCTTTCCGGCCGTGCTGGGAGCATGCCCCCCTGCTGCCCGTGCTGACCCTGTGTCTTTCACTATCTCCAGAGTGGCACTCGCTGAAAGAACCACTTAACCAGTGTCCTGGGTCCAACAGTTAGATCCCTAGTGTGGTTGTAGGAAGAGGGAGAAGAATCCAGCAAAGGGTTTTCAAACTAGGGACTGGGATGCCCCTGGATCCCGGTGAGGATTCGGGCAGTGAGATTTCAGCTCCTCGGGTTTGTCCATTTGTCCCCCCGAGGTTCAAACCTGATTCCTGTGCTCTCTGCTCCACACTGTTCACAGCCTTAACTGAAGGCCAACCGCATATCAAATCCAGCCTCCCTGATGGTTACCTGCAATCCACCTCTGAAACCTGGTCCCATATCACTCCTCCGCTCTCACCCTATGCTCCTGAAAAAACAGAATATTTGCTCTCCCTTCCCCTATTCCATGCCCTGGCTATGCTCTCCCCTCAACCCAGAGCACCCTTGTGCCATCTATGTGTTTCTAAACCTACTTATCCTCCTGGTCCTGTCAAGTCCACCTCTTCCCTGAAGCCTTCCCTCATCCCTTTATCCGGGTATGACTGCTCCCTCCTCTGAGTCCCCTAGGACACAGCCTCACTCAGTCACATCCTGCTATGATAATCATCTGTGGGGTGGTCCTAACATCTCTTCTAAAGGATGGCACGAGGCCCGTCTCATGTCACTTCCTCTCAGGGCACCCAGGACATAGCACATAACTCAGAAACTGTCTGCTGGACCTGCCCACATCTCTCACTTCATTTCTGGTGAAATGACTCTGTCATTTGCTATGTGACCTTCAACTGAGCTCTTTGAGCTCTCCAAGACTCAGTTTCATCATCTGTAAAGTGGAGATGAAATAAAATACCATAGGGAAGGTGCCTGGTAAGGGGACTTCACAAGGCAGGGAGGACACTCAGTACTGGTCCCCTCCCTCCAGCTGCCTCTTCTCTGTTTCTTTTGGAGACTCATCCCTCAGGGCCAGGGCTAAAGTGAGGCAAGTGACTGGCCATTGGAGGCAAAAATTCCTCAAGGTCCAATCTCAGGGCTTCTCCTCTGCTCTCTGTTCCCTCCCAGTGGTTGACCCCTGCCCTGCTCCAGTGTGTGAGTGGATGTCTCCCAGCTGCCTCTGTCCGCCTGGCCCTCACCTCTGGGCTTCGGGTTCTTGTAAGGCCCCTAGGCATTCTCCTCGTGGCTGGCTTGAAGAGACCTCAAATCAAAGAGCTTTTGTCATGGGAGCTCTTTTATATCATCTTGGGTAATTGATTAACCTTGCTCTCCCCACTTGAGACCGCAATGCCCAGCACAGAGCCTGGCATAAAGTGGGCACCCAGCGATGAGTGATTTTTATTCCTTTCCCTCTTTCCACCTTAGGTTATTTAGTTCATGCCAACCGACTTACTTGATACCAGCTGACCAAGACCTCCTGCCCATCCCGACCCTGCCTGTACTCACACCTCTGGCCAAGTATGAAAGCTCCTCTGCTCCTTTTATCCATCCATGTGTCCACATCCCTGCACCGCTTCTTCCGGGTCCCCACTGTAACATCACCTCCTCCAGGAAGCCTTCTCAGCTCCACACTGAACACCCCTAGCCCCAGCTCCCTCTTGCAGAGGGTTTCGTGGGTCAGCCGTTCTGCTGGGTGAGTAACCCCAGAGAGCACAGGTTAGGGAAGGGTTCCAGCTGGATTTCACCAGGCAGTGCCCGATGGGCACACACGCATGAAAAGATTTGTGCACTCCTGGTGACCTGGAGCCACATTCTGTCCACTGATCCCACTGGACTGTTCCCCATGCCTCAAGGGAAGTCTGTTGACTTCTTGTTTATGGTGACACTCTGCTTGGCATGGCCCAAGCCCCCTTCCCAGTCTGGCTGGACTGGGAACACGTATGAGACCACAAGAAACCTGTCAGCTTGGCCACTGGTTATGTAGTTGGAGGGAATGGGCCAGGGCATGCTAAGAGAGACCCACTCACCCAGTAGAGAGGACAATTTGAATCTGAGCACGGGCCCAAGGCGAGGGTCCTGAAGGAGAGCTGACCTGGAGCACCTGGGTGCCTCTTCCGCTGTCCCCATTCCCCCAGGAGTGTCCATTTTCCCCGTGGAGCGGCCTCCCCCAGAACCGCAATCAGCATCATATGTTTGGTAGAGAGAGGCAGCCAGCGAACGAGCCCAGCTCAGTGAGGGAAACGCTGTTCTTCCCTCTGGGCCCAGGACCACTTTACTAGCAGCGCGTTCACCAGGTAGCAAACGAATGGCCAATGACTGGAGTCCCTTAGAGCTTTAACTAGCCCGGATTTGGGGCTGGTCTCCTACGACCCTAAGTTACCTAAGGCTGGAGAGAATGCTCCGCACCCCAGTCCCCCCTCCCAGCCCAGGACCCTTGGCCCGTCTCATGTCAGAAAAGCAGTGGAGTCTGCAGGCCACCCATCAGGACACAGTGCCCACCTCCCTGGGGCCCTGGATCATCAGCTGGGGTGGGGAGCTGGACTGGAAACGGCAGGACCACTGTCCCTGGGGAGGGGTGCTAACCAAGGCTGGGTGACAGGTATTGCATGCGGCCAACATGTCAGGCCTCGGGGATCCTGGCCGCCAACCTCTGGGTCAAGTTCCATCCACACCTGCCGGCATGTGTACATGTGTGTGCGTGTACACACACGCATGGCCCACACTCTTTGATCTTGGCACACCAGCAGACACAGGACACCCCATCCACGTACCCCTACACGTGCCAGCACATTTACCCATGCACTTACCAACCCCTGAGGCTCACTCCCTACCCTTCACACCCTCCAGGGACACACAGTGCCGGTACTCTTCTGGAGCACACATCCCACGGTCACCACACCCCCCGGCGCTCAGGCCCCCTGCCCCCAAGCCCCCCCCTCAATTCCAGCTAACGGAGGGAGCCTTTGTGCCCTCTGCCCTCCACCCCTGAGCAGGAAGGTGGGATTCATCCAGGGCCCTCCGAGCCTCTGCCCAGATCCCAGGTCAGGCGAACGCAGGGAACAGGTTTCTATGCCAGCAGAGGAGGAGAGGAAGGGCGCTCTGCTTGCTCTTAAGTCTTCTTCAAAAAAGAAAGGAAGACCGGGCGGTAGGAACAGAGACAGGAAGGTGCCTGCGGCTCTAGGAGGGGAGGTGGGGAAGGGGGAGATTCGTCTACTCCCCCCAGGCCCCGCCAAGCCCCGGTCTGCGCCTCTGCTGGGCGGGCGTTGCGGAGGGTGCCCCCGGCTGGGACTGTTGGCGCTGCTGCGGGAGATGTTATGACGGGACTTCCAGCCCGGGCTTGACGTGTTTGCAGACGCCACCGCTGCGCGCGGGTGCCAGTCCCCCCACCCGCATCCCCAGCCTGCCCGCCTCTCACCCGCCCCCGACCCCTTCTCCCTCCTGCAGCTCCGCTTACCTGGCAGGAGCCGGGGGTGTGGGGCCCTGAGAAGGGCGCACGATCAGCTAGCGGCTGGCTTTGGGGACAGTCACACGCCCGGCACCCGGAGGGCAGCGGGCACGAGCCCGGCAGCCAGGGGAGGACGGCCCGAAGAGCTCCTGATGGCCCCGGGGCCCCGGAGGACAGACAGGAGACTATGGGGGACAGGGAGATGGTGAAACAGGTGTCAGGGAAGGGGGGAGGGGGCAGAGACACACAGGGAGCCGAAGATACAGAGAGATTCACACACAGAAAAAAGACACAGAGAGAGAGAGAGCTCTAGAAAGAGGGAGAGAGAGGGGAAGGAGTTGGGAGGTGGGGAGAAAGCGGGGGGGAGAAAGAGAGAGAGAGAGAGACAGAGACAGAGACAGAGAGACAGAGAGAGAGGGGAAAGGGGAAATCTGGGCAGCAACATGTGGTCGTGTGATCTCTCACTTCTGTTGCTGGAGCATCCTGAGCCCTATGTCTGGCGGATCCCCCATCCCACTAGTGCAAACACACAACGTACACATGCAGATGTATGCACATGCTCATACACACACGCTCACACACACACTCGGGACAGCCCAGCTGCCGGGTCCGCACCCTCACACAAGCTGGACCAGCCCTTACCTTGCCCCAGAAAGGACACTGTCTGGGCAAACGCTCCCTCTGTCCACAGCCCCAGCAGCTGCCTCCCTGTGCCCAGAGCTGCTGGAGGGGGCGCCCAGGGCAGGGCTCCAATGCCAAGCCCAGCGTCCGAGGCCCCAGCAGCCGGCTGGGTGATGCCCACATTGCAATGGCTGTTTAGATGGCCTGCAGGAAGCAGAGCCATTTGTTTTGTCAGAGCGTAACCATGACAATCACCCAACGCACACACCGCTGGCGCTGCTCCCCCCTCACCCTTTCCCTCCCCCCATTCTCCAGAGCACAAGGGAAAGCAGGAGGCCACTTAGCAGCCTCTGCTAATTCCTCCTGGGGCTGATGGAAAGGGCCTGGCCAGCGATGACAGACATGCCTGTGGCAGCCCCTCCCTGGGGAACGGGGCTGCCACCAGGAGAGTCAGCACTGGACAGGGCCCGCTTGGGTCCTGGGCCCTTCTGCCTGAGACCAGGGCCACACCCAGGAACAGGGGCTTTATTCCAGTTTTATAGAGAAACTGTGATCAGAGAGGTGGAGTGATTTACCCAAGGCCACACAGTTAGGAGATGACAGAGTAGGGATTCAAATTCCTGCCTGTCAGATGCCAATGCCTGGGAACTTTCCATCACACCCCACTGGCCTTTTGTAGCTATCACTGCGTGCCAGACACTTGCAAGCAAAGCCCGGAAGAGGTGCAGGCTCTTGTTCTATACCAAACTCTGGGAGGAAGTTGCTATGCTCCTCATTTCAAAATGATTGACATATACACACTACTATACTTAAAATAGATAACCAACGAGAACCTACTGTAGAGCACAGGGACCTTTGCTCAATATTCTAAAATAATCTAAATGGGAAAAGAATTTGAAAACGAATAGATATACCCATATGTATAACTGAATCACTCTGCTGTACACCTGAAACTAACACAACATTGTAAATCAACTATACTCCAATATAAAATAAAAACTAAAAAAAAATGAGCTCAGAGGGGTGAAGTAATTTGCCCAAGACCACATAGCAAGTAGAAGAGTCAAAATTCGAGGCCAGGTCTCTCTGACTCCACCTTTCCACCCTGCTTCTTTCACCACACATCAGGTTACATCCAGGGCAGATGACCCATCCCTTTTCTGGACTCACTGCCTAAGTAGGGTGGCATCTGAGAGTGGGATGGGGGCGGTGGGTGGATGCCGTGAGATAGAAAGTTGTGAAGGGAGCAGAGACACCGTGTTGGGTGCAGGAGCTCCCTGCCAGGGTAACAGATGACACGTGATCTCAGCCAGGAGTCTGAGAATCAATGATTCCACCATTAGGGAGTCATATCTTAGGATCCTTGAGGGCTTTAAGTCCCACCAGACCTTCATTAAATGTCTGCCTGAAACCCCGGTAGACATCACTGCAGGCGTCAGACAGCTGAGAGGGAAATCCCAGCAAGAGAATTTTGGAGAACCATCTGGAGGGAGGGATTGTGTGTGTGTGGGGGGGGGAGTGGGTACTGCTGGGCAGAGGGAATGCAAGAGGGGTGGAGAGGAAGGGGAGCTAGCTTGTGGGCAAACGAACTTCTCCGAGTTGGTCACTTTGCCTGGATCACCTCTGAATGCCTGCTGGGATGTGAGGTCAGTCACCAGTAGAAGTGATGACGGGGGATGGAATGCTGCCTTCGTCAAAATGGAGACTAACCAAGATACAAGGCATCATTCACTTCAGTCTGAAACTATGATCACCCACGAAGAGCTAGGCTTTGGGTCCAGGGCTTAAAGAAGGGAATGATGAGACTCAAGGGTCCAGGAACTTGATCAGGTGGGAAGAGGCACAAGGGTTCCCAAGCAGCTTTTGTCCCACTCAACCGTCCTCTAAAGCCTTTCCACAAGCACTGTCTTATTTCATGCTCACCGTCACCGGTGCAGTGGGCAGAATCAGCCTTGCTCTAGACCAGCTGGGAAACTGAGGTGGAGAGGTGATGTCACTGGCGCCTGTAGTGGCTTTGAGCCACTTTTCAGCTCAGAGAGTTCCAGTTCCCTGGAGGTAAGGGACTTGGGCTTAAGGGGCAGGGCCACTGAGAATTCCAAGCCTCTGCACCCCCAAGGTTCCCAAAACCCAATTCTCAGCCCCCACGAAGTACAGAATCTCTGTCCCCGCACCATTCAGTTTCCATATCCACTGGTTACCCTTTCTCCTCAGCCTTCCCCAGCCTGGACTTGCATTTCAGGACCAAAGCTCTCCAGGAATCAAGGTCAGCCAGGTTGAGTGCCTACATAAGAGGTGGCAGGAGACAGAGGATCTGGGACACGACCTGGGAGGGTAGAGAAGCCTTCCAGCTTGGAGTTACTCTCCGGAGCTGTCTCTGCTTGGAACCTTCAAGACTTCCTTACCCATTGTATTGGTTTCCCAGGGCTTGCTGTAACAAACGACCACAAACGGGGTGACTTAAAAGAAAAGACATCTATTCTCTCACAATTCTGGAGGCAAGAAGTCTGAAGTCAAGGTCTCCACAGGGCCATGATCCTTCTGAAGGCTCTAGGGGAGAATCCTTCCCGCCCCTTCCAGATTCTGGGGGTGGCTATGATCCTCGGCGTTCCTATGTTTGTAGTTGCATCTCTCCAATCTCTAACTCCGTTTCCACACAGCTGGGTATCTCTGTGTCTTGATGTGTCTGTCTCCAAATCTCCCCCTCCTTTCTCCTGTAACAACACCAGTCACTGATCAGGGCCCACTCTAATCCAGTATGACCTCATCTAAACTTGATTTTATTTGCAAAGACCCTATTCCAAAAAGGTCATGTCCACATACCAGGAGTTAGGACTTGAATTATATTTTGGTTGGTGGGGGGCGGGACACAATGCAGCCCATAAAACCTATTTAAAAGGAAATAAAGAGGGACGTGGGACAGGCATGAGTCCAAGAGGCAAGTTTTCTGGACTTCCAGAAATTTGGAGAGGAGAGTAAAGCAAGTGGCAGCGTAATATGGTGGTTAAATGTGGACTCTGGGGCTGGATTGCCTGGCTTGAAGTCCTGATATTGTCATTCCCTGGCTGTGTGCCCTTGGGGAAATTACTTAACCTCTCTGTGCCTCAGTCTCCCCGCCATGAAATAGAGGTGACTTGAAGTGTTGTTATGATAATTAAATGAGTAAATATTTGCAAAGCACTTAAGATAGCAGGGCGCTTAGTAAGCATTGTATGAGTGTTTCTTCAACATTAAGTGTCCACTAGACCAATGTTACTGTTTTATAGGTGTGAAAACTAAGATCCAGAAAAGGGAAATGACATCCCCCAGGTCACCCACTCGGGCCAGCCAGGTACAGGCCACTTCTGCTTCCTTCCTTCAGGGTTACCCCTGGGGGAGATTAAATCTTCTTCTCATTTGTTGTGCAGTTGGAGAAATCAGGTAGATGGTCTAGAGGGTCAGCCAGAGAGGAGGACGTGTGTGCAGAGGGGGAGAGGAGATCCCAGTGAGACCAAGAATGGAAGCAGTAGATTCCATCTGCCCCCAACACACACATCTCTTTTCCCACCCACACCTCTGTTAGCAGGATTGAAGCAGTTGTGCAACTGTTTCTGCCCACACGGAGGAAAACAAGACTCCAGAATGTGTAATCAACACAGTCTGAGTGAGAAGGGAAGCTAGTCTTCCAGGAGGCAAGCTGGGGAGCCCAGGCCAGCGCTGGCAGAAAGATCCGGGAAGGTCTGGGTGGGGTATGGTGCTGAGGGTTCGGTTCTTTCCCTAGAACATTCAGTGCAGGGTGGGTGGGCTGCATAGACATTGCATCTGAGACGACCCCTGTCCCTGGTTTAATTCCTGATTGGGCTTTGGGGTCCAGAGTGGAACAGATCCAAACTTTGGAGGTAGTTGGGCTGATACGTACCCCATTCTTGGCAAGAAACTCATGAACTCCCTTCCTCTCCTCCCAGCCCTGATGTGGTGCAAGAAATAGCTTGAATGACACCCCAGCTCTTCACCCCTCCCTGAGTCCATGCCCTGTGCCATGTGACTTGGCAGTTCTTCCTCCAGAAAGGTGGAATATAGCTCCCACCGCTTCACCTCGGGCTCCACCCTATGACTTACCCAATGGGATGTTGATGGGTATCACCTAACTAAAGGCTTGTAAAGTTCCTGCCTGGTTAGCCTTGTGCTCTTGTGCCTCTGCCCTCCTTGCCATGAGAAGAGCACGCGCACTGGTGCCAGGAGAAAGAGGAAGGGACTCACGGAGCAGGACCAAACTGCCCTGAGCAGGCCCAGCTGATATCAGCCAACAACAGATACACGCTCAAGTCCAGCCAAGCCTGGCCGAGCCTAGGCAGGATCAGTCAACTCTTAGCTGATCTGGGACCCATGTTGCTTTAAGACATTACCTGGAGTGGCTGGGTCTGCAGCATTTTCTGACAATAACTAATTGACAAGCCACGTCTCACAGATTTCACCTTCCTGATGTCTTTGGACACGCCCCTCCTCTCCATCCCCCTGCGTCCTCCGTGCGGGCCTCCGAACAGCTTCCTACCTGGGCTCCCTGTCTTGAGTGCCCTGTGTTCCCCTCCGTGCCCCCCGCTGCAGCCACATCTCTGTGATATCCGATGATGGTTGTCCCTACCTGTTACCCCCTTTCTCCACCCAGCCTAAGACACTTCAGTGACTCTCTCATGGCTTTTAGTAAAAAGTTCCCCGTCTTGACTTAGCATTCAAGGCGCTTTATGATCTGCCCCTGCCCTCTCTCTGGCCCTGTTCCTGCCTGGCGCCGCAGGTGGACCCTTCTTCCAGCCATGTAGAAGTATTCATGGCTCCCTGGACCTCAAGTTGTTTCATAGCTCTGGGGTTTTACCAGGGTTGATCCTCCATCTGGAAGATGCCTTTCCCCTTCTTCATCTAGCTATCTTCCACTTGTCCTGCAAAGGAGAGTCGAAGCACCTTGAAGGCATCTCCTTGAGAAAGTCTAACCATCCCAGTTAGATAACCTGACTGAGGGGCCACAGTTCCCATGCTGGGCACAGTAGGTGTTCAATTAATATCATACTGGATGAACGAGTGAATGGGGAAATGAACGAATAAGCCTCTCTCAAGGGCAGTATCATGTCTAACAGATACCTGTATTTCCATCATCTAACGCTGATCCTGACATGTAGCAGGGCTTCATAAATATTCGTTGAATAAGTGAATAAATGGCCCTATCATGTCTGTGTCCCAAGGAGCCAAGGTAAGCTTCCCCTCTGCTCTCCAGAGAAGGTGGAGGTAGGAGAGGGGGCCTTGGCACCTGGCATCACAGGGGCAGGGCTGGTGGGGAACCATCTCCTCTGAGTTCAGGCAAGAAGAGTTACATTGTCTGTAGAGAGTTTAGAAACAATAAAATGGATTAAAATCAGTTTGTGTTTTATTATCACCATGCATTGGGAAGTTCAAACAATGTCTTGATCAAAAAGTCCTCCCCACTCAGCAGACCCCTCCATCTGCCTCTGCCTGATGTCCTGCCCTCCCTCTGTCCCTGATGCCCACAAGAATCTGCCCCATCAGAGGACGTCCTTGGAGAGACAGGACAGCTGTGTCTCCGGTGAGCCCAGCCTGGGTTACAAGGGCTCACAGCCTTGGTGGAATACTTCTTAGTTCGGGTCAGGTGTCAGGAAGACTTTGGCAGCGTCAGGGGGCGCATAGCTAGAAGGCAGCAAGGACGGGACTTGTACCCAGGCCTGCAGGCCTCCAGAGCTCATCATATCCACCTGGCCTGGGTCCTGTCTCCAGCTGGCCCTTGAGCTTGGTCTCCTTCCCACCCCTGCTGACCTCCTTGGGTTTGGCTGAAGATCCGGCATTTGCTGAGGACAGGACTGGGTCAGCCTGGAGGCTGCCCGCCTCACCTTTGGGAGCAAGAACCTTGGGAAAGAGGCCAACCCTGGCCTTGGGGACCAGTCTTCACTCAGCCACTTGGTACTTGCCTAAATAATGATAACTGACACTGTTCCCCTGGGGATCGAACCTCTGAATTGGAAGACTGGCTGTGAGCCTGGAAGTGGAAGTGGTCCCCTTCCCCTTTCTGAGGCTTCATTATCTCATCTCTAGAGTGGAGATGGTAATTCCTGTCTCTCCCTGTGAATTGCAGCCCTATCCATCTTCATCCCCACCCCTCCCTACCCGACCCCACCTGTGCAGCCAGCTACCAGGACGTTCTCGTCAGCTCTGCTGCCACCATCATTACCAAACCACCCTCCTCTTCCTCCGGGACACCTGCGACGGCCTCCAGGCCCCTGCTTCCCCTCGGGCCCCTCCAATCTTTTCCCCATGCAACAGTGAACCTTGCAAAGCATCAAACTCCATCTCATGACACCCTGATGAAACCGGCAAAAGTTTCCCACTGTTGTCAGGATGAAGACACAATTCCTCTCTACCTCCGACAACAGGGAGCACCAGGTCTGGTCCCTGCTGACTTTTCCCATTTCATTTCCACTCTGCACCCCCAGAAACACTGGATTCCTTGCAGGCCCTCACGATCTCTGGGCTACCTCCTGACCCACGTTTTGTCTAAGCTGTTCCCTTTCCCCAGAACTCTTCCCTCCTCTCCTAGTCAACACCTCTACTTCTTCAGATGTCAGTTCAAGCATTACTTCCCATGGGACCCTCAAGGTCACGCTCCCCAATTACAGGCTCTCATGCCCCAAGTACCTGTCCTTTGTGTACTTTATAGAACCTGTCATGACTAACTTAACATTTTGTTGTGGGATCACTGGATGAATGTCCTCCTCCCCTACCACGCAAGCCTGAGGAAGGTTGATATCTTATCTCTTTGGGCAAGTATTTTTGCCATGCCTAGCATGGTGCCTGGCACAGAGTGGGTACCCAGTAAATATTTGTTTCACCAAACAAGTGAAATAAAATGAAACCATTAATGGGTAAGCCTTTTATCAAGAATATGAATTAGACACCCATTTCGGTTGTTACTATACCCATTTTACAGATGAGGAAATGGGTGGTCAGAAAAGTGAAGGGACTTGCTCACTTCTCCTGGGATAGCAGCAGAGCCAGGGCTGGAACCCAGACATCTTTCCTGACACAGGGAGGGGCTTGATCCCTGCTTGCTGAGCTCAAGTGTGTTCTGCCTCGTCTCTGGTGCATGTCGCCTGCGCCCTGCTGCCCCTCTGGGAGAGGGGCCGCCTGGAGTTTGCAGATGGCTGCTGGAGGGGTCAGTGCTGGTGGGAGATGGCTGCTCTGCCATCAGGGGCCTCTTTCTTATTCATGATCTGTTACTATACGTGGTGCCTTGGTACAAACAAACAGGCAGCGACAGCTGCTGGCTTCAAAGCCAGCCTGGGGGCAGGAACACAGCCGGTCTAGCCAGGGGCCCCCGGGTACAGTTCAGTGCGGCAAGAAGAGGCGGGGGCAGGGCAGATGCAGGCGGCTCAGAACAGGTGGCTTCTTGAGCGCCATTGGAAAGAGGCGAAAGAGGGCTGCTCAGGCGACAAAGAAGGGCTGAATCTCAGAAGCGATCATCGTGTAGCGCTCTTCCAGCTCTTTAAAAATAGACACATTGCAAAGAGGGAAAGGAGACAAACTAAGAAAATAAATTCTTTCAAGTGTAGTCAGGAGCACTTGCCTACGTTTCTTGCCCTCTCGCCTCTCACGCCTTTTTTTTCCCCGGGGGAGGAGGATAATGTATTTTTCATCCCTGAAATCTGCCGGCGAGCCTGGGACGCTGGGTGAGCACGTGGCCGCCTGCAGTGAACCTGGCTCTGCGCCAGGGGCTTTCACACAGTTTCACATAATCCTCAGAACGGCCCTGGGAAGCTTTTTGTTGTTGTTCTATTTGGATTCAACAAATATTTGAGTGTCTCCTCTGCTAGACCTGGGGTCTGCCTAGTGAAGACGGGCAACAGCCCTACCATCATGAATCCCACATTCTACATCCATGAGGCCACAAAAGATTCGGTGCTATAAAGGGGAGGATTTGAGTGATGCAATACAGAGTCACTAGGGTGGGGGCTGGTCTGTTGGATTGGGAAGTCAGGGGAGGCTTCTCTGAGGAGGTGATATCTGAGCTGAAGCCTGAAGGATGAGGGGGGGATCCAGGTATTGAAAGAATGGGGTCGGGGAGAAGTAGCCAGAGATAGAGCAGCAGGCACAGAGGTTGGGAAGGGGTGTTGTGGACCCAAGGAAGAGAGAAGACGGGCTGGATCAAAGTTAGAGGGACCTATGCAGAGGAGAGGGTAGGTGGGAGGTGACAAGGACCAGTGCAGGTCACTGTAGAGTTGGAATTTTACTCTGAGACCAATGGACCATCCCTTCAAGGCTAAAAGAAGGGGAGAGATATGCTTCTGTTTACATTTTATGAGATCAACCTGGCCACTGTGTAGCGAATGGATTCGAAGCTAGGAGGAGGTCAGTGGGAAGCTATGGTGGTAACAGCAGTCAAAGATGGCAGCGGTGGTGGTGACGGTGGTGATGGAGAACAGTGGATGGACTGGGTGTAGCGGCCAAGGGAAAGGGAAGAATCAAGGGTGCTTCCCAGGTTATGGGTTTGTGCAACCAGACGGGTGATGTGCCGTTCACAGAGGTAGGAAAGGTGCGGGGAGGACCAGGTTGGAGGTGGCATTGGTGGGAATCCAGATTCTGTCTTGGATATAATGGTTTTAGGGCAAATTGTGTATCCAGGTAGAGTTTATAGTTGAATATATGAGTTTGGAGCTCAGATAACACTCAGCTGATGGTAAGATTTAGGAGTCATAAAGCTATAGGTAGCACTTAGTACAATCCAACAGGACCCTCTGTGGGCTGAGAGATGGTTGATGGCCAGTTGCAAGTTCCATGACAGCAGGGAGCATGCCTGTCATTGTCATTGCTCTCTGCCCCCCTCCACCTACAATCTAGCACAAATTAAGCATTTGCTACGTCATTTTTTTTTTTTTTTTTTTTTTTGCGGTACGCGGGCCTCTCACTGCTGTGGCCTCTCCCATCGCGGAGCACAGGCTCCGGATGTGCAGGCTCAGCGGCCATGGCTCACGGACCCAGCCGATCCGTGGCATGTGGGATCTTCCCGGACCGGGGCACGAACCCGCGTCCCCTGCATCAGCAGGCAGACTCTCAACCACTGCGCCACCAGGGAAGCCCTGCTACGCCATTATTGAAGACTGAAAGGAGAAAATGCAGAGAAAGCCCAAGACGTGATCTCTTTCTTCAAGGAGCGAGCTTTTGTTACGGGAGAGCATTCAGAAGCAAACACAGCCTCGAATGCACTGAACGCAGAGCTGCAGGACCAGTTTGGAATCTAGGGCCATTCAGACGAGCCAGGGTTGACATTTACCTTAGCCTCACAGAGCCCGCCCTGGTGGGTGGTCCAAATTAATAAGCTAAGTGCACTTAGCGGAAAACATTTAAAGAGCTGGAGAACAAGCCCTTTAGAAGCATCTGCTATATGCTTGGTGGGTTTACACTCCATTTGTTTTTGCTTTCCTGTAGCCTGTATGTGTCTTTGCTCCTGCAGTTGTCTCATTGCATTGCCGGCCTTTACTTTGGAGACACCCTTACCATCCTCCCACCAAACACCCGCTCTGTCCACAAAACCAAAAGCGTTGGAAGGGGAGAGGGCTTTATCTGATTAATCTTCATAACTTCAGAGGCTGGCTGGGTGCTGGGCATGTGATAGATGACAGACAACCAATGCTCATAATAGATAATAGAAGCTCAGTGGGTTTATTGAATAAATTAATTCTGAGCTATTTACTGAAGCAAATTCTTTAAGGGTCTGTCTTAGGTAATGCTTCTTGGAATTACTATATATGATCCAATGGCAATAGAATTACATTTGGGGTCTTAAAACTCACTACATGCTAGCTGTGTGATCTGGAGTAAGTCTCTGAGCCTCTCTGGGCCTTGGTTTCCTCTAAACAGTCTAGAAAGGGTCTGCAAGGCCTGGTTTCTTGCTGTTTGTACTGTGGATGAATTTCTACATGTTCATTAGGGTGGCGAGGGGCTCCTGGCTGAGCTGAAGCTAATGCAGGGCATTTAGGTAGTTGCAACCTCTGCTTGGGGAAGGAAGACTCTGCAGGAAGCTTTGGGGGGTCAATGCCCTGGGCCAGAGGTGGAAAAAATTGGTAAGTGCCTGGTGGAGAAAAGCACTGAAACGAAGAGTTTGTATTTTTATAGTAAAAAATAATCAAGATATCCATGGTCAGCCCATCAGCAAGCATGGTTGATTCTCCCTCCAAAATATCTCTCAAATCCATCCACCTCTCATCAGCCCCCTCCCAGACCCTCCCCCAACCCCCTCCCCCACCTCCCCCCCACACCCCAACTCTGCTGCAGTCTCCTCACTGCTCTCTCTGCTTCCCCTCTTGCTTTGCCCAACAGAATGACCTTTAAAAAATATAAATTAACTCACATCCCTGCCTCACTTAAAACACTCTGGGGATTACATCCTGCTCAAAATAAAATCCAAACTTCTCACTTTGGTCTTGAATGACCTAGCCCAGCCTCTCTCTCTAATCTCACCCCTCACCCTTCTCTCCAGCCAGTGTTCCAGCCAGTTCCCCTCTTCTCAGTTCCTCAGGGTCTCGCCCTATACTGCTCCCTCCGCCTGGAATGCTGTGTCCCTTACTTTGGGCAGGATGACTCTTAGATCTCAGTATAAATGTCACCTCTTCAGAGAACTCCTCCCTGACTGCTTGACCCCAAGTACAATGTCCTATGAGTTTATATAATTGAACAGCATCCTGCTGATTTCCTTAGTAGCTCTCCTCACAATTGTTCATGTGTTTGTTTATCATCAGCTACTAGACCACAAACTCCACAAAGAACAAATGTCATGTCACCTTTATTCCCCAGTGACTCTCCTGGCACATAGCAGATGCTCAATAAATGGTCCTTGCATGAACAAATTCTCCCCATTCGGCGTGGACCCCAGCATGGCTCTGACACAGTGAGGACAGAGGGGGAAAGAGGGATATTTTGGCATCTTGAGGCTTCAGCGTGGAGAGCACTGGACCGTAGTGCCCTAGAGGATGTGGTAATTAGAGCACCCACAAGAACTGCACCGAGCCCTCAGCAGGTGACCACAAATTGCCTAGCATGGAGTGTACAGGACTACTCTTTCCCCCAAGACTTTCAGAAACACTTAAAGGAAGGGACTGTGTGGGGTTCTGAGGTCCTACCTAGTGGGTGGAGCCCCATGCCTGTGGGTTTCGTATATTTCTGTTAGTGACACTTGTTGGTTGCTCACCTTCCTGATGGCTCCTCGCTGTCAGTGGTCAATTCGGTTGCATCTGGATTTATTAAGTGCATCTACATTCCCGCCATAGTTGCATCCTCCAGCAGGGAGTCAGGCTGAGCACGCCCTTTGAAAGGAGGCTCTGATAGAGGCTGAGGGCCTTCGTGAAACAATATGACTTAGTTCTGGGGAAAAGGCATGAACAGAATCATCTCTCACAGCTTTGCGCTTGGTTCCTCCCTTTCTCGGGTATTAAATGGTCAGCGTAACATAAGCAAAAAGCATGACCTCAAACTGGCTTCTGCAGGAAGTTTCTGGCCTGTGCTGAACCTGCTTTTCAAGGTGAAAAAGGAGGCCATGATGCTTCAGAACCAAGGCATGCCCCTTAACTTAACTCCTGGATGCCCCAGACACCCCCAAGGTGAGTGCTTGCCCACTCCAGTGCCTAAATCCCTGCCATGGAATCAGAAGGAAGAGCCCACGGTGGCAGAGGTACCCAGGGTCTGGCCAGGAACTTGGTCCAGATAAATACTATTACAAATCTGCCTCCTCATCAAGGAGCATTTCTTTTTCTTTTTAATTTATTTTATTGGAGTATAGTTGATTTACAATGCTGTGTTAATTTCAGCCATACAGCCAAGTGATTCAGTTATGCACGTATCAATACATATATATATATTCTTTTTCATATTCCTTTCCATTATAGTTTATCTCAGGATATCGAATATAGTTCCCTGTGCTATACAGTAGGACTTGTTGTTATTCATTCTACATAAAACAGTTTGCAGCTGCCCATCTCAAACTCCCACTCCATCCCTCCCCCACGCCCCCCTCCCTCTTGGCAACCACAAGTCTGCTCTCTATGTCTGCAAGTCTGTTTCTGTTTCGTAGATAAGTTCATTTGTGTCATATTTTAGATTTCACATATACGTGATCTCATATGGTATTTGTCTTTCTCTTTCTGACTTCCTTCATGTAGTATGATAATCTCTAGGCCCATCCACGTAGCTGCAAATGGCATGATTTCGTTCTTTATTTATGACTAACATTCCGTTGTTTATATATACCAAACCCGCTTAATCCATTCGTCTGCTGATGGACATTTAAGCTGTTTCTAGGTCTTGGCTACTGTGAATGGTGTTGCTATGAACATTGGGGTGCATGTATCTTTTCGAATGATAGCTTTGTCTGGATATATGCCCAGGAGTGGGATTGCTGGATCATACGGCAGCTCTATTTTTAGTTTTTTGACGACCCTCCATACTGTTCTCCACAGTGGCTGCACCAGCTTACATTCCCACCAACAGCGCGGGAGGCTTCCCTTTTCTCCAGGGGCATTTCTGTTTGGGATGGGAAGGGCGGGGGGGGAGAGGCTGGGCTTGTGCCTTGCAAGCAGAGATGCCCACGGTGCTTTTCTGTGGCACCTGTGCTAGCGGCTGCTGCTGTAACTTCTCAGCGTCATTTGTGAGAATCTACAAACTCATTCCCTGATGGAACTTGGACAAATTCCATAGCTCTCTGGACCCAGAAATCCTCTTCTGAAAGTGACAGCAATGACACCTGCCCCACAGGTGGTTGTGAAGACAGATGAGATCAGGTAGACCAAGGGCTCCCCGCGGTGCCTGGCGCGGGCCCAGCTGTCCCCGCCCCCAGCTTGGTCTCAGCTCTGATAGCAGAACCAGGACCTTGGCAGTTCACTCTCAACAGGCTGCCAATCCAATTTACTAAGTATCCACCTAAGAACACATCCAACGTCTTAACAGCGCCCTGTTTACATTACCCACAGTGATGAGAATGAAAACAGCTATGATTTAAGTGTGCACTCTCTGTGTTCCAGGGAATTTTCATCTATCAGCAGATCTGGTCATCACAACAGCCGTGCAAGATAAGCCTTTATTATGATCCCCGTTTTGTAAGTGAGGACACAGGGCCTCAAGAGGAGTGAAGGGAATTAGGAGGCAGAGCCAAGATTTGAACCCAGGATACCGGCCTTTCTCCTCGGCACCATGCTGCCTCTCCCCCACCTGCACGAGAATGTCCCATAACCTGCTTTAACTGTGACTCCCCTTCCCCACTGAGGAACCTTGACCTCGGGGACAGTCACTGTAGACATGTGGTCAGGCCTATAGATCGGACTAATTGATCCCCGGCTCCACTGGCTCTCAGAGGCAATTGATTGCAATGACACACTCCTGGCAAGTTTGAAGGTGGTTTTTTGCCCTCGAAGTCTTTGTCCCTTTGAGGCTGGACCCTGGGCTTAGTCCCCAGAGAGCAGAGAAGCCTGATTTGGCATCTCCAGGAGCAGTCCTGGGTCTCCTGGGAGCTAGGCTGTTGCCATGGTGTCCGCCTTAGCCTCTCTGAGGCTGGGCCCGGCTGGAGAGGTCCAGCTAAGCATTAGATCATGCCAGGCTGGTGACCACGTTGCCAAGGGGATGCCGACCTCTGAGATGCTCTGGTGCTGTGAACATTGGAGAGGAGGGAGCAGGAAGCAGGGACAGGGATTCAGAAGGACATCTCCCTCCTAGGGGCTGGTCCTCTGCTCCTGAAAAGTTCCTGCCTGTGGGTGTCTCCCTAAGAGCCCAGTATGGTGCCTGGCATACAATGCAGGCTCATTCGTTCGCTTCTTTGTTCAACCCATGTTTATTGAGCACACTCTGCTACAAGCCCTGGAGATGCAAGGAGGGAGTGAAAACAGACGCAGGGCTGACCCTCGTGGGGCTTACATTTTAGTGGAAGAGGGAGCTACTCATGAGTGTAAAAGGACAATTTTGACACATGCCACCAAGAGAGTGACATGGTGCTTGCCTGACGTAGGGGAATTTGACCTAATCAGGGAGGTCAGGAAGTCTACTTGAGTTGAGATCTGAGTAAGCAGGTGTTTCCTTGAAGAGGGGGAGGAGGAGGGGGAGGAGGGGGAGGAGGAGGGGGAGGGGGATGGGAGGGGAGGGGAGGGGGATGGGAGGAAGGGGAGGGGAGGAGGGGAGGAGGGGAGGAGGGGAGGAGGGGAGGAGGGGGAGGAGAGGAGGAGGGGGAGGAGGGGGAGGAGGGGGAGGAGGGGAGGAGGGGGAGGAGGGGAGGAGGGGAGGAGGGGGAGGAGAGGAGGAGGGGGAGGAGGGGGACGAGGGGAGGAGGGGGAGGAGGGGGAGGAGGGGCAGAAGGCACAGTACATGCCAAGGCTCCATGGGGGCGACTTATGGGACAGGATGAGGACCAGACCCCGCAGGGCCTTGCAGACACTGCTAAGGAATCTGGTTTTAACCTCAAGGGCAGTAAGCCATCAGAAAGCTTTAAAGCAGGGGGTGATGTGATCAGATCCATTTTGAAATGCTCCCACAGCTGCCGAGTGAAGCGGACATGGAGAGATCAGAGGTGGTGAAAAAAGTGCTCAATAAATATTTTGAAACTATTTTTCAAACCTGTCCCCCGTCTCCCCCCGCCCCACTGCCACCACCTTGGCTCAGGCATCTTCATCTCTTTCACACAGCTCTAACCAGCCCCTAATTGGACCCTTGGCCTCTGCTCTTTCCCATCTGTTATCCACCTCACAATGGCTGGCAAAATTCCCATTCAGAACTCCCAGCCCGATCATGCCCTCCATTGATTCCATGGTGGTTCTCTGTGTCTTCCTTCCCTCAGCCTGAAACGTGGGGCTCTCTCATTGCAGGAATATTCCCTCCCCTCCCAAGTCTCCCCTCAGCTTCTGGAACATAGGGTGACTTTCATCCCCAGGCAGACTCTCTGCCTGGAATGCCGTTTCTTCTTTCCAGTTCTTGGCAACTCTGCCTCATCCTTCAGGAGAACCCGGTAGAGTCTTCCTTGATGGCCCTGGCCCGATATCTTTCCCATGTCTTGGTCCAAATCCTGATTTATTTTTATGCTGCCTCTTTAGGTAAAGGAGAGAATGGATATCTTTTGGGGCATCACCCAGATCAGGCTCTCAAAAGTACATAAATTCATTTAATCCTGGTGACAATTGCCATGTAAAGAAAATATTGTTATTTACATTTTAAAGATGAGAAAACTAAGTCTCAAAGAAGGGAAAGAACTCGCCCACAGTTATACTGCAAATAAGGGCCAGAGTTGGGGTCTGTTTGCTCTGAGAATCCGCTCTCTTTACACCACGGCCTGGGATGGAGGGGCAGGGGAGGCATCATTTGGCCTCTGGGGGTTCATTGCACCTGGAAAGGGAAGGAATGAGGAAATGATACAACGAAACGGACGTAAATCTCCTGCTCCTTCTGTATCTGCTCCTTGCTTGAGGTCCCCTTGTCTCAGACAATGATATTAATACTTGTGTTTATATGTTATAAACATTTATATGTTACAAACATTTATGGTTATAAATGTTTATGTTGTAAATAACATGAACAGATTTAGTGCACGTGCATATGTGTCTGGCTCTATGCAAACTGCTTAGCTAGCATTATCTCAGCAAAAACTTTCTAAGAACCCTGAAAGTGAGGTGCTATGGTTATGCCCTCCCGTGGAGAGAAAACTGAGGCCCACACGCTCATCTACAAGAAGAGAGGCTGGACTACGCCTTGCACATCTACAAGGAGTGATTTACCTGGGTCTCAAGGTCATTAAGGGCTTAACCACTTTTGTGGTCCTCCTAGCTTTTCCCATAGCCTGAACCCCACTGTTCTCCCAGCCCAGGATCTTCACGTGCTTCTGGAATGCCCTGGTGGGAAGGAGGCAATTTTTACTTCAGTTCACTGTACTTCATATAAGCATCCGTCCAACCATCCATCCACCCATCCAACCAACAAACATTTATTAGCACCTACTATGTGCCATGCCCTAGTATGTGCTGGGACTGTGCAGATCAGAAAGGCCTGGCCCTGCAGGAACCCACAGGCTAGTGCTGTTTCCTGCCCACCAAAGCTATCAGTAACAATGCAGAGACCAGTTAGAAAATCTGATTTCTGGAAGGACCAAGTGACTGTCAAAGGTTGGCAGCCTGAAGTCGTGCCCAGAAAATCCTTACTTTTTCCACCTCCACTGAAGTCTGGGGAAGATGCTGCAAATCAATGAGAAAGGAATCACCTCAGCTGTGGCTTCTCCCTCAGGAACATCGACAATGAGGAAACATCTTGCAGAGTCCGGGCAACGTTGTCATAGTTGGATTTCCCCTGCTCGGGCAGCTTGCTGAGACTTTTCTAGAGGCAGATTGTCACAGCTTCTCTGTCAGCATCAGCTTAGGAGGCACCTCTCAACAGCTTGCCCTTCCTGTTGACATTTCTGCCAGTGGAGTGGCTGTAAGGCAAGCTCTGCCTTCCCGCAGAAGCTCCTGTAACAGCTGGCATTATTCTGTGCCTTCTGTATGCCAGTCTCTTTGTAGGCGAGGTTACCACTCCCCACAATGATCCTGGAATGTAGCGGGTATTATCCCCATTTTAAAGACGAAAACATTGAGGGAGGGCACTTGGCCCAAGATCAGACAGCCAGGCAGTGGACTGCTGGGCCAGGAGCCCAGGTCCCTCTGACACATGACTGTATTGACTATATCGTTTCACGGTCAGGTAGCCCTGCCTGAAGGGTAAGCACTGTACAATGTTGTGATGTGTTCTAAGTTTATGATCCCTTTGCTTTGGGGGATTAAGGTCTGAGCATGACAGATAGGAGAAATGAGAGTCCACTAGATAAAGCTCTCAGCTTACATGAAGATAGTATCTAAAAGTTGAGAATTTGGAATCCATTTGTTTAGGTAAGATGGTGGTTGGATTTCCAGACTGACCCATAAAATCCCATTTGACCCTTAAATACTTGGAGGATTACTAGTAGTATTTCAACTATACCCAGCTGTCACTTATAACCCTGTTGCTGCAAGAATCACATCCCAAGATCTCACTCATGATACCAGCAATGTGTCTCTCTTCTTCAATGCCCCCACTCCCAAGCCACAGCTTCAGAGCTCCTCCAAAAGGGCAAGGATGGGGCTTAATTCCTTTATCTATAAAGGAAAGACCCCTCTGGACACCAGTGAACAGGCCACATCTGTCTAAGACAGGGACTAACACACAGAGGTTCTCAGACCAAACTGACAAAAAAAAAAAAAAAAAAAAAGACAGAATGTGGGGCATAGGGAGGATGGTGGTAGGAGGGAAAGTAAGAATCAGGAAGGGAAGGAGTGATGGACAGACAGGAGAGCAATAGCTTTGTTCATTGTTTAGGTGTTTTTGAGATGAAGGGCAGATTCTGCAGGTAAACCATCCAGACAGGCCTGCGCTAAACTTGGCCTCCACCCACATAATTTTTTTTCCGGCTGGCTGGCCTGTCTCAAAGATAAAGAGTTCTTCAGTGGCAGGGAAGGCGGTCCTGTCTGCCCTCCCTAGGGGCAGCTACCCTGCTGTAGGGTAATGCAGGGCTGTGAGAGCTGATGCTTGTACCTCCCAAGTGACTCCTTCCCATCCTGGGTGTCCGTTTGCCCTTTCCTGGTGGAAGAGACTTTGTCTGGCAGACAGGCATCGCTGGGTGTTGCCATGGTGATGGCTATGATGTCACTCGGGAGTAAATCAGATGCAAGTCTCACAGTGCAACAGCTCTACATCCGGAGGGTTGTAAGGAAGGAGGAAGGAGTTGATGTGGCAAGGGAAGTCAGGGGATCTGCACTGTGTCCATCTCCCACCTCTCTCCTTGCTTTGTCACCTGAGATGAGCCTCGTTGGTTCATTCATTCATGCACATCATTTTTTGAGTGCTTACTATGTACCAAACATAGTACATATGTACATATGTACATGCTGGGGTGGAGCTACAGATAAGAGGGTGTGGTCCCTGTATGGCTGTATGGTTTATAGTCTAGTGGGAGGGACAGGCACATCAGAAATTACACCATAACGTGGAGAAGGGAACCCTCCTACACTGTTGGTGGGAATGTAAATTGGTGCAGCCACTATGAGAACAGTATGGAAGCTCCTCAGAAATCTAAAAATAAAGTTGCCATATGATCGAGCATATATCCAGACAAAACTATAACTCAAAAAGAAACATGAACCCCAATGTTCATAGCAGCACTACTTACAATAGCCAAGACATGGAAACAACCTAAATGTCCATCAACAGATGAATGGAGAAAGAAGATATGGTACATATATACAAAGGAATACTACTCAACCATAAAAAGAATGAAATAATGCCATTTGCAGTTACATAGATGGACCTAGAGATTATCATACTAAGTGAAGTAAGTCAGAAAGAGAAAGACAAATACCATATGTTATCACTTATATGTGGAATCTAAAATATGACACAAATGAGCTTATCTATGAAACAGAAACAGACTCACAGACATAGAAAACAAACTTATGGTTGCTAAGGGGGAGAGGGGTGGGGGAGGGATGGATTGGGAGTTTGGGACTAGCAGATGCAAAATATTATACATAGAATAGATAAACAACAAGGTCCTGCTGTATAACACAGGGAACCATATTCAATATCCTGTAATAAACCATAAAGGAAAAGAAAAAACAAAAAGAAATTATAACATAATATGTCACTACCATTGTGATTCGTGCTATGAAGGAAAATACCGGGAACATATTAGTTTATTCAGGCTGCCATAACAAAATACCATAGGTTGGGTGGCGTAAAGAACAGTAATTAATTTTCTCACAATTCTGGAGGCTAGAAATCCAAGATCAAATTGACGGCAGTGTTGGTTTCTTCTGTGACCTCTCTTTGGCTTGTAGATGGCTGTCTTCTCCCTGTGTCTTTACATGTTTTTTCCCTCTAAATTTTCTGTTCTAATAAGGATACCAATCATTTTGGATTGGGGCCCACCTTTCCCATTCCGTATGAGCAATGGGAAGCCACCAATGGGTTGTAAGCAGAAGAGAAACTTGATCAGCATGTTCTTTTGAAAGATGGCTCTTCCAATGGTTTTGGGAGGATGTCCATTACAGAGTGCATACTATGAGTGGCTTAGGTGTGGTAGACTGTATTATTTGCCTCCAATTCTTCCTCCCTTCCTGGTCCTTGCCATGGCTTCTCTTCTGTGGGAGGAACATAATTTTCTGACCCATTGTCTTTGGCTTTAACTATATGACTTGCTTTAACTAATAGAATGTTAGCTGATGTAACACAAGCAGGGTTTCTTCCTCACCATGAAAGGAAGATGCCCTGGGTAGCTACTGGTCCATGAAGAATAAGGATACCTAGAGAGAAAGATTAGAACCCGACCTGTAGCCTAAAGAAGTACTACCCTAAATGACCCATAAACCTACTATCAAGAAAAAGAAATGTTGTGGCAAGCCACTGAGACTTTGGGTGGGGGGTGTTTGTTATGTAGTATTATCATACAAATAGCTAACAAATACACTAAGCAAGAGATGGGGTTGACTTGAATTAAGGTGATGGCAATGGGGCTGGAGAGAAGTGGGCATGTTCAAGATGCGTTTTGTAGCTGTCAGCATAGAGGTGGCATTTAAGTCCTGGGCTGGACAGTGGGGGTTAGGGCTTCAAAATACCAATTTTGACGGGATACAATTCAATCCATAAGAGGTACCAGGTACTGGGTACAAAAGCAAAAACTGCAACGCCTCTTAAGATTTAGATGGGGAGGTCACCCAACATCATATCCACTGCATTTTATTTATTAGTCAAACCAAGTCACATGGCCAGTTCAGATTCTAGGGGGAGGGAGAAATAGATTTCATGTCTCAGTAGGAGGAGTGGCAAAGCCACATCTGCAAAAGGGCATGCAGATAGGAGGGATTATGTGTCCATATTTGGAAGCGAGCATCACAGAGGCTTTGAGGATGAGTGAGTGGGAAACTTCAGAATTCTCCCCGGTCCTCTGGTCCTCACCAAACGACGTGACACTTATCTGGAGGCAGAACCATTTGAAGGTCAAGACATCCCCAGGAAAGTTCCTTTTCACCCCTTTTTCAGTCCAGCTAGTTATTTGAGGACATCCATTCTGGAACTACTGGAACGACTTCATTTTACAGCCCTCATAGGGACTTAGAATTGCTTTGAGTGTGAAAATGATGGACCCCTCAACATCTTCTAAAGGTTATGTGGCTGATGACATGGGATGCCTGTGTTTTGCCCTTCAGCACCATCCTTCCTTTTTATTATAAGTAAGCTCTGAAGCTCCTTTTGTGAGCTCCGCCTCCTCTACCGTGGGTAGGATTGGTTGGACTGTCAATCAAGGTGTCCTGCCCATCACCCAGACAAGAGGTGGACCCAGGACCCAGGATTGCTCCCAGAATTTGAGTCTAAAGAGGAGTCATGTGAAGACAGTGGCAGGGAGAGCACGATTCACCCACAGGGGTCTGGCAGGGATTATGCTTGGGTTTCCTGTCCCCTGGATTCTTGGTTTCCTGTTCTTTCTGAGATGTGGTTTGTGTGTTTCAGTTTTTCCTTTGATCTGGAAGCTTCCCCACATCTCTCCAATGAACTTCACTGCTTAAGTGAGCCCGTGGATCTCTGTTCCACGCAATCAAAGATCCCCAACATCAGTCTTGGAAGCTGAAATCTGACATGGCGCAGTTTGCCATGGTGGCGTCAAGAACCTTTGACTCAGGAAAAGCCTCTCCTCCAACTGTCCTTTGGGGAGGGGCAGTTAGAACGCGCTCCATTAAGACAACTTGGAGGCACTGTGCGGCTTTCTCCCTTGCCGTGTCTTGATCACAAAAGGGTTAAGCGAATTTCCCAACTTGCTCTGGATCTCTTGTCTTTGTCCCTTCTAGGTTGACTCAGAGTCCACTGTTATAGGGGAAGATTCCTGGACTCTGTATGACAGCATCAAACCCTGCAAAGAAATGGATCTTCAAGCACAGGGAAGAATGGAAGGCCACTGGCGACCCTCCTGATGGCAGCCGCCAGCAGAATATAGGTCCAAAGTCACTGCTGGAGACTCAGGGAAGCATTGATGAAGAAGAAACTGGGCAACTGTGTTTTTCAGGGAAGCAGGGAGAGGTGGGTATCAGTAACCAGGGGACCTGGATTCCCCAACTCGCTGGCTGTGTGACCTTGGGTGAGTGGCTCTGATACTCAGTTTCCTTATTTGTCAAATGGAGAGAAATGATAACCCTACCACTTAAAGGTTGTTGAGAGAATGAATTAAGTACAGATGGGTCAGGTTTTTCTGGAATTTGGTACACATATCATGGCTGAAACATAAGACAGTTTCAAATGGTACACAAATAAGCAAATTTTATTTTTAATAGTTGTGTATTTCTGTGGACATCAACATGAATAGTGAGCACCCTATGGCTGCAATTTTGTGGCTATTATTCTTTAGGATGAGACCAAATTAAAAATTAGTCACTTAAAAAATATTAAGTAAATAGTAGGACAGATGGTAAAAGGATGTGGCAATCATCAAACAAACGCAGCTTTGGACACGGTGCTTACAAAGGAGGCATCAGGAAGATGCATGTGGCTGGTGAGGTTGGCAGGTCAGTGGGAAGCAAGGTCGGGCTGGGCTGGATCTGGGTCCAGGACAGTCAGAAATCCCTGTAGAGAATCCAACAGCACATTAAAGGGATCATACACCATGATTAAGTGGGGTTTATCCCAGGAATGCAAGGATTCTTCAATATACGCAAATCAATCAATGTGATACACCATATTAACAAATTGAAGGATAAAAACCATATGATCCTCTCAATAGATGCAGAAAAAGCTTTGGATAAAATTCAACACCCATTTCTGATAAAAAACCCTCCAGAAAGTAGGCATAGAGGGAATTTACCTCAACATAATAAAGACCATATGTGACAAACCCACAGCCAGCATCATTCTCAATGGTGAAAAACTGAAACCATTCCACTAAGATCAGGAACAAGGTTGCCTACTCTCACCACTATTATTCAACATAGTTTTGGAAGTTTTAGCCACAGCAATCAGAGAAGAAAAAGAAATAAAAGGAATCCAAACCAGAAGAGAAGAAGTAAAACTGTCACTGTTTGCAGATGACATGATGCTATACATAGAGAATCCTAAAGATGCTACCAGAAAACTACTAGAGCTAACCAATGAATTTGGTAAAGTAGCAGGATACAAAATTAATGCACAGAAATCTCTTGCATTCCTATACACTAATGATGAAAAATCTGAAAGAGAAATTAAGGAAACACTCCCATTTACCACTGCAACAAAAAGAATAAAATACCTAGGAATAAACCTACCTAAGGAGACAAAAGACCTATATGCAGAAAACTATAAGACACTGATGAAAGAAATTAAAGATGATACAAATAGATGGAGAGATATACCATGTTCTTGGATTGGAAGAATCAACATTGTGAAAATGACTCTACTACCCAAAGCAATCTACAGATTCAATGCAATCCCTATCAAACTACCAATGGCATTTTCCACAGAACTAGAACAAAGAATTTCACAATATGTATGGAAACATAAAAGACCCCGAATAGCTAAAGCAATCTTGAGAAAGAAAAACGGAGCTGGAGGAATCAGGCTCCTGACTTTAGACTATACTACAAAGCTACAGTGATCAAGACAGTATGGTACTGGCACAAAAACAGAAATATAGATCAATGGAACAGGATAGAAGGCCCAGAGATATGCCCACACACCTATGGTCACCTTATCTTTGATAAAGGAGGCAAGAATATACAATGGAGAAAAGACAGCCTCTTCAATAAGTGGTGCTGGGAAAACTGGACAGCTACATGTAAAAAAGTGAAATTAGAACACTCCCTAACACCACGCACAAAAATAAACTCAAAATGGATTAAAGACCTAAATGTAAGGCCGGACACTATCAAACTCTTAGAGGAAAACATAGGCAGAACACTCTATGACATAAATCACAGCAAGATCTTTTTTGACCCACCTCCTAGAGAAATGGAAATAAAAACAAAAATAAACAAATGGGACCTAATGAAACTTAAAAGCTTTTGCACAGCAAAGGAAACCATAAACAAGACGAAAAGACAACACTCAGAAGGGGAGAAAGTATTTGCAAATGAATCAACAGACAAAGGACTAATCTCCAAAATACACAAGCAGCTCATGCAGCTCAATATCAAAAAACAAACAACCCAATCCAAAAATGGGCAGAACACCTAAATAGACATTTCTCCAAAGAAGATATACAGATTGCCATCAAACACATGAAACGATGCTCAACATACTAATCATTAGAGAAATGCAAATCAAAACTACAGTGAGATATCACCTCACACTGGTCAGAATGGGCTTCACCAGAAAATCTACAAACAACAAATGCTGGAGAGGGTGTGGAGAAAAGGGAACCCTCTTGCACTGTTAATACAGCCACTATGGAGACCAGTATGGAGGTTCCTTAAAAATTAAAAATAGAACTACCATACAACCCAGCAATCCCACTACTGGGCATATACCCTGAGAAAAGCATAATTCAAACAGAGTCATATAACACAATGTTCATTGCAGCTCTATTTACAACAGCCAGGACATGGAAGCAACCAAAGTGTCCATTGACAGATGAATGGATCAAGAAGATGTGGCATATATATACAATGGAATATTACTCAGCCATAAAAAGAAATGAAATTGAGTTATTTGCAGTGAGGTGGGTGGACCTAGAGACTGTCATACAGAGTGAAGTAAGTCAGAAAGAGAAAATCAAATACCATATGCTAACACATATATGGAATCTAAAAAAAAAAAAAAAAAAAGGTTCTGAAGAACCTAGGGGCAGGACAGGAATAAAGACGCAGATGTAGAGAATGGACCTGAGGACACGGGGATCGGGAAGGGTAAGCTGCGACGAAGTGAGAGAGTAGTATTGACATATATATACTACCAAACGTAAAATAGATAGCTAGTGGGAAGTAGCTGCATAGCACAGGGAGATCAGCTCGGTGCTTTGTGTCCACCTGGAGGGGTGGGATAGGGAGGGTGGGAGGGAGACGCAAGAGGGAGGGGATATGGGGATATATGTATACATATAGCTGATCACTTTGCTATACAGCTGCAACTAACACACCATTGTAAAGCAGTTATAGTCCAATAAAGATGTTAAAAAAAAAAAAAAAGAAATCCCTGTAGAATATTCTGCCTCGGGCAATGGTGAGGAGGTGTCTGAAGCTCCCTTTAAGCAGGGCTTTGAGGACTGGATCTCTGTCTGTCTCCTGATGCCATAAGTGTGGTGCCTGCTATGCCTTGGGAACATGAACTCTTGTCCCCCACCTCCCGGAGACGAGCTGTGCTGTGGCCACAGGGACAAAGGAGGGTGGACATTTAGGTTGTTTCCATGTCTTGGCTATTGTGAATAGTGCTGCTATAAACATAGGGGTACATGTATCTTTTCGAATGATAGCTTTGTCTGGATATATGCCCAGGAGTGGAATTGCTGGATCATACAGCATGGTTATTCTAAGAGCTTTATGTGTATCCCTTTATTTAATCTTGATCTTCGCTCTTTAAGAGTTTATACTCTTATGTTAATGTTAATAATGGTTACCACTACCATTATTTAGTACTTACCCTGGTCCAGCCACTGGGTTAAGTGCTGTCTACACATTTACTCAATTATTCCCCAGAAGCCCTATGAGGCAGACACTATTACTCTGCCCATTTTACAGGTGAGAGAACTGAGGCTCCAATAAATTCCTAGTGCTAGAACAGTGCTTTTCATGTGTTAGTGTGCATATAAAACAGTTGATGATCCTGTTCAACTCTGGATTATTCTGATCCAGAAGGTCTGAGGTGGGGCTGAGATTCTGCATTTCTAACAGGCCCCAGGTGATGCTGGTGCAGCTGGTCCAGGGACCACTCTGGAGGTGGGAGATCCCAGATCACCCAGCTGAAGAGCGGCCCATCTGGGATCTGAAGATGCACCATCACGCAGCTAAATCAAGTGTGGGACCCACTTTGAAAAGTGCCATAATGAGCGTAGAAAGAGAATGTATGAGAGGACATAGGAGGAAAGGACTATTTCTAATCGGAGGGATGAAGGAATGCTGCCTGGAGGAGGCGGTCTGAGTAGGGCCACAGAGGTGGAAGGGAAGGGGCGTCTCAGGTTCAGGGAATGCATGAACAAGACCACGGAGAAGGAAAAGAATGGGATGTGTTTGGGGAATACGATTGCTGAAGCAAAGGGTATGTTATGGACTGAATTATATCCCCCCAAATTCATGTGTTGAAGTCCTAACCCCTAGTTCTTCAGAACGTGACCTTGTGTGGAAATAGGGTCGTTGCAGATGTAATTGGTTAAGATGCGGTCATATCAGAATAGAGTGGGCCTTTAATCCCATAGGACCAGTGTCCTTACACAAAGGGAGATTTAGACACAAAGACACTTAGTGGGGAGGACTCCATGCGAAGTTGGACGTTCTACTTCCACAAGCTAAGGAGCTACCAGATGCTTGGAGAGATGCTTGGGACAGACCCTTCCCTAGTGTCTTCCAAGGTGGGGGGGCGGCCCCGCTGACACTTGGTCTTGGACTTCTCACCTCCAGAACTGTGAGACAATAAATTTCTGTTGTTTAAACCACTCAGGATGTGGTACTTTGTTACGGAAGCCCTAATAGGGTATCTGTTGGGTGCCTGTTATGTGTTTGTTGGCAGGTGGCCTCGAGGGAGAAAAACACTCTTTGGTGCCTGGGAACAGCACTTTTAGCCCCAAGAAGATCCCTTGTTAGAGGGAAAATAGGTAAGAGAATGGCTAACTGGCTCAAGAGGAACTCCGGTCCTTGCCTGGGACCTGGGTGAAAGCAGATGTAAATGAAGCATATTCCCGCTTACAGAGAGCAACATACACACAGCGCTAAGGCAGAAATTGAAGTATTTCTAAGAACTGATTCAGGTTTCTCTCCTTACCTGAGAAGGTTGTAGGGGAGGAAACGGGACAAGAACTACCAGGTATTGAGTCCTGCTATGTGTCCAAGACTGTGTTGGGCACTCTCCATGCTTTAATTTCATCCTACTGGACTCTTAGAAGGAAGATCTTGTTACCCTCATTTCACAGAAGATGAGACTGAGGGTCCGAGAGTTTAGGTCACTTGCCTGAGGACTCATAGAAGGAAAAACAGCATGAAAGACATTGCAACTCAGTGGTCTAACTTCTCACATCCTTTCCACCATAGGGGAACACATCATAATGGGAAAGGTGCCCCAGAACCAGACCACCATTTGAGGAAGGGAATGAATCCAAGGTTGGAGGTTGGCAAAGAGATCTGCCTGCAGAATTCTTCCCATGTGAGAGAACAGCCCCCTTATTGTTGAAGCTACTTTTAGTTGGAACGTCTGTTGTTTGCCACCAATAGCATCCTAACAGAATCAGCCATGTAAAATGGGCCAGATCTTGAGGTCTAAGGTGTATCACCAGTGCTGTGTGCCAAGAGGAGCTAATAAACGGTGCCCTTGTGTCCCCACCCACATTCTTATCCAAGTGAGAATGAAGGACAAGAGAAAGGCAGATGGAGTCCCCAAACATCACCTTACTAAAGATAAAGCTGCTATTGGAGAACATGGCTCTATCTGCAGTGAAGTGGGCTGCCTTCTGTTGCACCCAGAATAAGCAGACTCGCCCACCTGGCTGTAGGCAGCTTTGGGCCATGGCGGGGACTGGAAGAACCAAGCAGAACTTGGCTCTCGATGGGCAGCTCACTCCCAAGAGGGAGTGGGGAGGAAGGAAGGTGCTGGGCTCTTCTTGCCAAGTTCCTTATCCCAGACTCACTATGGGCCAGGTCACTCAGTGGGGAGGGCTTGTGAGGGGGCGGGGAGAGCCATCAGAGAGTTTAGGTAGTGCTCCCTCTGGAGGACTCATCAACAGTGGGGAGGTCATTTTATTCAGAAAGATAAAATTAAAAGAAAGAAAGAATAAGAGAGAAGACAAGAAAGCAGAGGAATTATTATGTATTAACAATACATAATAATGTATTATGAACTCATTTTTGTTTAAAAAAATGGAAAAAAAACTACATGTGTGTTGTATATGTTTGTCTGAGCACAGACAGGCATGGAAGTGTATACAGCAAAGTTGCCCAAAGGGGTGAGGGTGGAGGAGGGAGGGAAAGATGATAAAGGGTGTTTAAGGGGGTGGTGGCAATGAGATTCAAGGTTCTTGCCCACTAGGAGCTGCCAGTCCTATGGGGAAGCTCAGACAACCTTCTGGATCCCATCGGAATATGAGATAGTGTGATGGGTTCAGATTGGAACTGGGGGCTTCCCTCGTGGCGCAGTGGTTGAGAGTCTGCCTGCCGATGCAGGGGACACGGGTTCGTGCCCCAGTGCGGGAAGATCCCACATGCCGCGGAGCGGCTGGGCCCGTGAGCCATGGCCACTGAGCCTGCGCGTCCGGAGCCTGTGCTCCGCAACGGGAGAGGCCACAACAGTGAGAGGCCCGCGTACCGCAAAAAAAAAAAAAAAAAAAAAAGGCAGATTGGAACTGGATTGTGCAGACTGTTCGTGGGAGATTGAAGTCAGAGGAGGTCACAGAGGAGAAGAACACTGATAAGGAGGCCAAGAGTGCAGACCGGTGGTTCTCCAAGAGTGGTCCCCTGACCAGCAGCATCCACATCACTGGACACTTGTTAGAAATACACATTCTTGTGCCCCATCCCACATCTGCTTAGTCAGAAACTTGGGGGATGTTACAGCTAGCCCTCCAGGTAACACTGATGCTCACTAAAATTTAGAACGTGGATGCAGAAGATGCAGCTTTGGAGTCAGACCAAAGACTGGCTCTGGTTCTTAAGGACTCTGTGGCCTTGGGTAGCTCAAATAACTTCTGAGAGTCTCAGGTTCCTGTGGGGGAAAATAGGAATATTGTCTCATACAGTGATTCTTACACGGTATGTGCAGGCACCATATTTGATAGTGAGGTCCAGAGTTAAGTAGTCATGACCTCTGATCTCAAGGAGCTAGCAGTCAGTGGACAGTAATAAGAGCCAATATTTATTGGCATAATTGTGCCAGACGCTATGCTGAGTGCTTTGTGTGTATTACCTCATTTAGTTCTCACAACACCCCTATGAGGTAGGAACAATTATTATCCCCCTTTCCAGGTGAGGCTGAGTGACCAGCAAAACGCACGTGGCCACTGAGTGTGGACAGGGGAGCCGAACACAGGTTGTCTGACGTCAGAGCCCAAGGGAGGGAGACCTCCATGTGGCTGAACAAGTAGGAAATGAGCCCAGCGCAGAGACGCCCTCTCCCAGAGAACAGAGGCCCCAGAGAAAGGCAAGGGGAGTTTTATCAGGACCCCCTCCTTGGGTGCTTAGGTGTGGCGGTAAATTTGTCCAAATTTCATACCTACTTCCCATATCAAAGGGTCTGCGTTTCAAATCTTTAAGACTTTTGGCTTAAGATCATTGCTAGAATTTTAGTACAAGTAACAGGTGCTCTGTTCCTTGCTCTCCAGAAAAGTGAAAACATTCAGGAAAGAACTGAGTTGTGGAGAACATTTGAGAATATAGCTGCAACATTTCAGGACTAACGGCGTGAAAGTATCGTCACGCTAAGGCATCACCGCCATATTGAATTACTGGTTATGTTGAACTTTGGTCAGTCTCTGTTTGCCCCCTCCCCACCTCCTGCTGCATTTTATATCTGCTCTTCTCTGACGTGTTCTGTGTCCCCAGAGGCCAACCACTGCAAATCCCATCAGTCAGCTGCCCTTGGCCTCTGGCTTCCCCTCGGATGTACCAAGAGGAGATTGGAAAGCAGGAAGAAGGAGAGATGGGGTCTCCGTTCTGTCCACTTCCTCCTGCTTGGCTACAGTGGGTCTCCAAGTGTCTGTTCCTCTCTGTGGCTACAGCCCCCATGGAGCACCCTCTTCTGTGGCCGCAGCTCTCACCAGCAGCTAGCCCCTTCCCTTGTCCCTCCAGGTCTGGAATGGTAGTACTTTTCAGCTCTTGCTGGCCCCTTACCATCCTTCAGAGCTTCCCTCAACCCTGCCCCCATCTCATAAATAGTCTTTTCATTACAGTCTCTTCCTGGTAAAACTTTTCAGCGTTCCATTCATTTCCTGAGTGGGACCCTTGCTGATACAGAAAACACCACCAATGACGGCTAGCGTTTACGGGGTGCTTACCACATGTGTGGGCTTCTTCCAAGAGTGTCACGTGCTTTCACTTATTTAACCCTCCGTGTGTAGTAGGTGCTCTCTGGCCTTCTTCTTGAATGAATGCTAGTTATCTTTGGCCAGTGAACTTTAGGCATGGGTCCAGATGAAAGAAACAGAGCAGGAAATCAAACAGAAGCTCCTGTGATGGTATCTGACCTTTCTGACCACGCCATGGAAACTGCTGTTGCAGAGGCCTGGTGCCTCGGTCAGTGACAGCCTCTTGTTGGGGTTTATTTTTCCTCCCCAAGCTCTTTGAGTGCTGGAACTGTTTCCTAAGCTGCTGGGTCCTCCAGACGCCCAGCACAGGCCGAGAGCCTGGCAGCAGATGCTCCATGAGCTCCCGTGGACTGATTCATTGGCTGATACTGTGCGGCTGAACGAGTAGATGCTTTCAGAGCAGCTGCTGCCAGGGGAAAATTCCAAGTGCAAAATATTATTATTAATTATCACGATTGCTCCTTCGGCTGCAGGCACTGTGTCTGCTTAGAAGAAAGAGATAAGGCATCCCCGCCAAAGTAAGAAGACTGATTAATGCTGGTGGATTTTGTCCTCAGAGAGGAGGCTACAGAGGGTTATGGTTTTCTTCTTCATGACTTCTAGACTAAATGAAAAAAAACAAAACACTTGGATTTGAGGCCTGGCTAGGCCCAAGGCTGTGTGTGACCTTGGGTGAATTACTTAACCTCTCTGTGCCTCAGAGTCTTTCTTGATTAAATGAGAAGTTTGGACTAGATGATGTCTAAGATCCCTTCTCGAAGGCCTCCAAAAATGCCGAGCAGGGCAACACCAAGGCCCCAGCTGAGTGGCTCTCTGTGTTCACCCATCCTTTGTCCTACTCATGGGGCAACCTCAAATGCCAGTGCCTCCTGCCTCCTGGGCCCCTCAGGATGTGAGAGTTGAATGTGTTTTCCCTCTGTTGCTGAGTCATGGGCACGGTGGGGAGAGGGGACAGACACAGAGTCCCTTCTTCCTCCCCCTTCCCTCTTCCCCCATCATGATCACAGCAGGGTCAAGTGGCCACCACGACCACCAGCTCCCGCTACTGGAGGCTTTACAAGGTGCCCAATCACCACTGTCAGCGCTTTATAGAAATTAATCCTTTTAGTCCTCATAACACCTCCATGAAGGATATGCTGTTATTACCCTTTACTGATGAGGAAATGAAGGCACAAGAATTTTTTTTTTTTTTTGGTTGTACGCGGGCCTCTCACTGTTGTGGCCTCTCCCGTTGCGGAGCACAGGCTCCAGACGCGCAGGCTCAGCGGCCATGGCTCACAGGCCCAGTTGCTCCGCGGCATGTGGGATCTTCCCAGGCTGGGGCACGAACCTGTGTCCCCTGCACCGGCAGGCGGACTCCCAACCGCTGCGCCACCAGGGAAGCCCAAGGCACAAGACTTTTGAGTCACTTCTCTGTCACACAGCTGGAAGGAGCGTCCCACCTTCAGAGCTGGAAGAACCTATCTAGCCCCCTGCGTCTCGACCTGCCTCCATCTGAGAATCCCCAGGGAGCTTGAAAAATGCTGAGTCCCACCCAAAGGTTCCAGTTGAGCTGGTTTGGGGTGCAGCTGGGTATCTGGGTTTTTTAAATCTCTCCCGGAGGATTCTGACAAGTGGCAAAATTTGAGAACCACTAATTTCACCTAATTACCTATTTTGTAGATGAGGCAACTGAGGCTCAAAGTAGGAAGGTGGATTTACCTGAGTTTCTCCGGCATGTGTGGCCTTGCCCCACAGCCCTCAGGTAGGAGTACCGAGGAAGTGACGCTGAAGCTTGAGGAGGTGATCTTCCTCTACGTGGCCTCCTCATAGCCCAGTATCTCTGAATCTCCCCTGGGTACCACCAGGGGTGGTCTTTACTATCCTGCCCCCATCCCTCTGCCCAGATTGGCATCAAGCCTTGCGGTAACTGGGGACCCCAAGGAAGGGGCTAAGGAGAGGAGACTGGAGATGGAGACCTTGCTGGGGTCGGCCCTGGGGACTTAATTATCCTTCACCTTGGCCTGAGCCTTGTTCTCATCCTCCCCCCAGCACATGATTTCCTGAATTGAATCCTCACAGGTTTGAACTGGCGGAGATCAACAGCATCTGATCTATCATGAGCACTGGTGCTGAGCACCCTGGACCCAGACAGGAACAGCCCGGGGACTTGGACTAAAACAAAATTACAACAGCAACTTCCTGAGAAGTACATCCTATGAGCCAGGCACTATGAACATTATTTCATTTAAGCCTACCAAATATAAGTGGGAAATATTATGAATCCTGTGTTTTCATTGTGGAAACAGAAGCCTAGAAGTGTTTAATGATTTGCCCAAGATATGTTAACTAGTAAATGGTAGAATGGAATTTGAATCCAGGTCACCTGTGATGTTAGCCTAAACGTCACCTCTTCCAGGAAGTCTTCCGTGAACACCAAGACAGGATAGAACAGATCTTTTTACTATGCACCAGCATTCTCTAATGCTACTTATCTCCCTTAATAATTAAGTATTCACCAGTGCTGTTATTTGATGAGGCTCTGTCTCTCCCGCTAGACTGTAAGCTCCTTGAAGGGGGGTTGTTTTGCTCAATCTCCCCCAGATCCCCAGTTCTCAGCATAGTACCTCCCACAGTGGCAGACCAGTTGCTCAATAAGTGTTGAAAGAAAGAAAAAAAAATGGTCCAGTCCCAAAGTCAATGTTTATACGCACACCACAGTCTGACAGATTTCCCCCAAGTTTACATCAACTAGTTGGGGATGTTCTCCAAAATTAGCCTCTTCTAAGAAAGGAGGGTGCTCCAGAGGAGAAAGGCCTGGGATCCTCGCCATATTAAGATATTGGGGATCTTTGAGAATTTTGAACGCAAGACAAAAAAGGATTCCATCACAGTTGTGCACCCCTCATGCATCATTATTGGTCCAGTGGAGTAGGGACAGAGCTGGCCATTCAGTTGGACCATCAGAATTCACTAAGCCTGTGCCAGGATGTAGCCTTTAGGATTGCATTTAGCTGCATGTAGCAGAATCCTATCCAGTAGATTAACCAAACTGGGCTTTGGTTTTTATATCCGACAATCAGTCCAGAAGAGGGAGGTCCCAGGCTCTCACAGCTGTTCAAGGAAGTCCTTGATGACTCAAGATTCTTCCGGACTCTTGTTAAGCTATCCCCAGTGTGATTTTCTTTTTCATCCTCCTGGTCACAAGATGGTTGCTCCACCTCGAGGTGTGGAGTCCAAGTTTCCAGGTGGTAAGATGGGGTGAGGGTGGTGGAAAATGAAGGGCCAAAGGCCAAGAGCCATCTGGGACCCATTATCAGGAAAGCAATGGCTTTTCCAGAAACCCACCCTATAGAATTCAACTTGGATCTCATTTGTTCAAACCAGGTCACGTGGCACCTGAGCTTCAAAAAAGCCTGGGGAGGTGAATGTTTTTAAATAAGCATGTTGCCCAATCAGGATTCTGTTAGAAAGAAAGATGGGAAGAATGGATATTGAGTAGGTCCCTGGCAATATCTGTCGCATAGGCTCTGTGTTAGGCACACAGAATATCAAGATGAACAACACGGCCCCCTCCCACCATGGGCCATATCTCCCGGTAGAGGAACCAGGCACAAATATAACCCTTTACAGTACAATGTATAGATTTTTGAAGAGTGGTGGGAGCATAGACAAGAGAGAATAAGTAGATTACCTGGGAAAGCTGCAGTAAGTATCCCGAAGAAGATGACATTTTGCCATTTGGGAGAGATGACAGTGGGATGATAGTTTGTCACTTAAATAACGTGAGCACCTGACTTTCAAAAGCTGGTCTCAAACTCCCTGTTAGCCCCAGCTCTTGGGATGACTCCATTCTGAATGCTTCAGACCCACATATAACTAGCTCTATTTTTCATTCTTTGGGATGGATCTTGAAGGATGAGTGGGAGTTTAACAGTTAAACAGTGAGAGCCTGGCCATTCAAAATTGGATTCCAACCTGTCTTTCAGCCTCAGCTCTTGGGATTACTATACTCTGCAGGCTTTAGAGTGCACCCCTCCCCCACCAGACAACTTGCCATGCTCACTTATTCCATAGTCTGTTACTTCTCTTTGCCCTTCCCTCTGTGCATGCGTTATTTTTTCTTCCTGGAAAGCCCCTCCACCTTTAGCCTCTGAGATAGGCTCTCCTGTGCTGGTGACACATGCTTGACCAGCTGTTTAGAGGGCAAGAAAGGACTTCATGGGAGTGAGATGTATTCAGGAAGTATAGCCGTCACACCGCCCACATGCCGAATTTGGCTTTGCTGGTTTTAGGAATGAGGGAAAAGGGGAAACTAACACTTTGTGAACCCCAATCACATAAGGGAACACATCATCTGATCCCTGAGATGACCCCGTGTGGTAGATATTTTTATGTACCTGTGACAGCCCGGGAGACTAGAACTCTGCGAGGTGAAGTAATTTGTTTTTTATTGTAATGAGTAATAAATGACACACCGGGACTTGAATCCTGCCCATCCAATGCCAAAGCCCATACCCCTTCCATCAAACTATAACTCTTCTTGGTGGCTTTCCTTGTCCCGGGTTCTGCCTTGTTTCTGGTGGTCAGCCCTTCCACTTACAGGTTTTACTTTTGGGTGTTCCAGACAGAGTTTCTACCTTGAGTTTCCCTCCAACTCTTCACCCTCATTCTGAGCTATAATAATGGTTCTCAACTGGGCTCTGTGTGATTTTACTCCCCAGACAGAATCTGAAAAGCCTGGAGACATTTTTGGTTGCGAAAACTGGGCAGGTGCATTGCTCCTGGCATCTAGAGGGGAGAGACCAGGGATGTTTCTCAACATCCTACAGAGCACAAGACACACCCTGACAACAAAAAATTATCCTGCCCCAAGTGTCAGTAGTGCTGAGGGTGAGTAACCTGAGTTAATCTCCTTTAGTCTTCCTGAAAACTGAGAAAACAGATTCTTTCTGGGTGGTTCCCCGAGCAGTTGTTGCCGCACTTCCCCTCCCACTCTTGACTCTGTGCAAAGCAGCAAGATCCCCTGTCCGGGCTGCATTTTCCATGCACAGGGGGGTCCTCCTTTCTCCAACCATCTCCTAAATTCTTGTGCATCTAATTCCATTCTTTGTAGTCATAATTTTCATGAAGGGCTTGGCCTCCAGAATTGGGTCTCCTGGGGTTTGGATGGTGAACCATGACTCACCTGGGACAAGTCATTCAGCTCCTCAAAGGTCCATCTTCAACATGGAGACAACAGCACAAACCTTGTTAGGGTGGTTTTGAGGATTTAATGGGATAATTCACATGAATTAGAGCACTGGGGGCAGATGGGAAATACTCAATATGTGTCTGACATTATTGTTATTCTGAGCTTCTTATCTCACCTCTTAGCTCCTTTTTGGAGCCATTTCATTTGATTGGAAAGCATCTGGTATAGTAGGAAGGACACAGAACCTAGGTTGACACATCCTAGAGTTCTGATCCCAGCTCTGCTGACTTGCTGGCTGGATGACCCTGCATGAGTTACTCCTATGACTCTATTTTCTTCACCTGTAAAGCAGGGACAATAATACCACTTCATAATTCTTGCAAGGATTAAGCTAGTGTTCAGCAAATGCTAGCCACCCACTCTTTCTATTTCTGAGTCTTCCTGGGCATTGATAAATGAATTTTTTTTTTTGCGGTACACGGGCCTCTCACTGTTGTGGCCTCTCCCGTTGCGGAGCACAGGCTCTGGACATGCAGGCTCAGAGGCCATGGCTCACGGGCCATGGCTTACGGGCCCAGCCACTCCGCGGCACGTGGGATCCTCCCAGACCAGGGCACGAACCCGCGTCCCCTGCATCGGCAGGCAGACTCCCAACCACCGCGCCACCAGGGAAGCCCCGATAAATGAGTATTTTTGAAGCATCTTACACCAAACTTGTAGAAGAGGAATCTTGCCTGAGAAAGATTGGGGAGGACAATCTTCATAGTGGGGGAACCAAGAAGTCTGTAGCATAAATATTTAGGGACTCAACTCCGTGTGATGCAGGGACTGAGACTGTGCTTCCCATCTCAGAACAAGTTCTCAAGAAAGCAGGGGGGAAAACTCAATGTATGGACTCATTTGGGGGTCTGCCATGGAATCCAATATTGAAAACCTTGTTTAGAAATGACATTCCTTGTATAACTGAATCAATTTGCTGTACAGCAGATGTTAACACAACATTGTACATTAACTACACTTCAGTAAAATAAAATTAAAAGAAAGAAAGAAATGATATTCCTAGCCTGCAGGAGGTGAAGATAAAAGTGGCTTTGCTTCATTTCTCTGCAGGAGTTAACATGTAGAAGAGGAATGTTTCAGCAACAAGAGGGGAAAGAGGGTGCTGGAATCTTCCTTTTGGCCCTGCAGACCCGCCCTCCACCTTGCTTTCTGCCCCGGAAGCCTGGACCACATGGACTGCATCTGTGAGTTCTGTCATTTTTGAGCCTGGGCTGGTTAGGGAGGGAAGACGATAAAGTAGAGATATTTTTTCCTGTCCTCTCCAGGCAGTTTCACAGCTAGCTGGCTGGTCTCCAAAGGCCACAGGTTTGATTCAGGCAACTGTCTCCATAGACCGTTCTCTCTCTTTGGGTTCCAGCTAACTGCTCCCTGTCTTCTCCCTGGCAGCCTACAGGTTCTGACCCCAGCATACGACACTCTCCCTTATGTTGTTCCCTCCAACCTGCCCACATCTCTACAAAGAGTTCTTTTCTTAAATTCACCTCAGATAACTCAGTGGGCGTGTGCTGTGTATTTCCTGATGACACCTTAACTGGTAAAGAGGAACTTGTCACAGACACTCCAACCGGTGTTTTCTTGCAAGTTCCTGGTTCTCTTTCTGTGTGCCCTGGATTAGTGTCCTATGGCCACTGTAACAAAGTAGCACAGACTGGGTGACTCAACGATCGAAATTTATTTTCTCACAATTCTGGAGGCTAGAAGATCAGGGTGAGATCTGGGTACTGGCAGGGCCCTTCCGACGGCCGAGAGGGAAGGATCTGCAGGCCTCTCTCCCTGGCTTGTGGATGGCTGTCTTCTCCCTGTGTCCTGCGTGGTCTTCCCTCTGTGTGTACCTGTGTCCAAATCTCCTCTTCTTATAAGGACATCAGTCATACTGATTAGGGCCCACCCTAATGACCTCATTTTAATTTAATCACCCCGTTAAGACCCTATCTCCAAATACTGTTACATTCTGAAGTATGGGGGGTTAGGGCTTCAACATATGAGTTTTCTGGGGGGACACAGTTCATCTCATATCTTGGTGGTTGAGACATGAGAATGTAATTATCGGGCAGGAATGAGACTTGTTGAAGGCAGTGAGGATGGGATGAGGTTCCTGCTTTCAAGCGGCTGACATTCTGGTGGGGTAGTGGGAAAGGAAGCAAGAGAGAAATGGATCACATATAAATCAGTAAACAGAATTATTCCAACAGCGACAAATGCTGGAAAAACAGACACAGTACATGACAGAATGACTGGGCCAGGTCAGATGGGTCCAGGACGGCTTCTCAGAGGAGGAGACTTGAAAGCTGATACCTGAAAGGAGGCAGAGTAGTAGCCATCTGATTCTCCTGCGTGGGGTGGAACATTCCTGGCAGAGCAAATGTGGAAAAACCGTAAGCAATGGGGTGTTTTCAACCAGAGAACAACTTCTGCTAATGCAGAGAGAGAGAGAACTGGAGGGACATGTTTGCATTGAAGTGAAGTTTCCTTTTATTTTTAAGGGGTGTACTAAGCGTATTTAATAAGAGAACCTAAAATCAAATAACATTTAAACAAAAGTATAAGGAAAATGCGTCATGTTAGAAAACTTTAAAATTATTACATGTCTTTCAGAGCAAAATGAATGAAACTGGGTTTTTGGTATCCATTTAGTGTTGAACTTTTTAAAAGATTTATTAATAACTGGCTGAGGAGATAAAACTAGAAGCCATGTGGGTTTTTTTATTCATACAGATTACTGGAGAGGAATTTTTAAAATTAGATGAAACAAGCCTCATAAGGGTGGGCCATTTTCCAGGACATTCTGTCACACTGCAGCCGTCTCTGTATTTGGGCTTTATCCCCTCCTTCACCGGCCTGCCCAGGAACAAAGTTCCTCCTGGCTCCATCCTGTTTTAACCACCGCCAGGCAGGCAGGACCCTGTACCGCCTCTGCGTACAGAGATGACTGCGCTGTCCCACCAAAGCAATCCCAGTTTCCCCCGCTGTCTGCTCCACAGCACGGGGGATTAATCTGCTGGAGTCAGGCTCATATTAAAATATTAATCTACATTTAAAATGTTTCCATTGTGTCCCTGGGGATCTCCATTGCATGTGTTTGCAAGAGCTCTGCGGCCAGCAGTGTGTTTGATTTTGAGTGTTTTAAAATGAAGGCTAAAGATGATTTGTAATAAAGCAGTGTAAGTAATAGCAAAGTGGCTGAGATGACCTCTTAGTAAATATCGACTTCTAATGCTTTTCTTCCCACCAACAGCATTGGAGGCTGTTAAGCTGTAATAGACCCTAGAGAGCATCTCCTTTAACTGGTTCAATCTCTCTCAGTTTAACCTTTTCCCTTCTCTCCTCCCTCTCTCCCTTCTTCCCTTTCTTCCAAAAATGTGTTAAGCTGACCACCTGTATTAGTTTCCTATGGCTTCTATAACAAATGACTACAAACTCAGTGGCTTAAAACAATATAAATTTATTACCTTACAGTTCTGGAGGTCAGAAGTCCACAATAGGTCTCACTGGTTAAAATCAAGGTGTCGGCTGAACTGCATTCCTTCTGGAGGCTCTAGGAGGGAATCCACTTCTTTGCCTTTTCCAGCTTCTAGAGGCCACCACCATTCCTTAACTCGTGGCTCCTTCTTCCGTCTTCAAAGCCAGCAACGGACAATCCAGTCTTTCTCATGCTGCAGCACTCTGACTCTGACTCCTACCTCCCTTCTTCACCTATAAGAACCCTTGTGATTCCATGGGACCCATCTGGATAATCCAGAACCATCTCCCCATCTCAAGATTTCTAACTTAATCACATCTGTAAAGCCCCTTTTGCCACGTATGGTAACGTATTCGCAGGTTCCAGAGATTAGGACATGGACATCTTTGAAACCCCATTGTTCTGCCTACCACGCCCCATACCAGCCCTCAGGTAGTTTAATTTCTCCAAGATATATGCCTTCATAGCACCTACACTCCTTATTCACAGTGCCCATCAACGTTGTAGTTCTCTGCTTAGCTGTGAAATTATTGATTTAATGTCTGTCCTCCTAACTGGACAAAAAGCCCTCTAAAGGAAGAAATTATAGATATTTGAACTATCACTATCGTTTCCTCAGAGCTTCCTAGCATCCAAGGCAAGAAAGAAAGCATTTTGAGAAGGGAGGAAGAAGAGAAAAGAAAAACAATTGTCAACACCGAAAGATCACTCGATTCTGTGCCAGCAATGTTGCAAGTGCTTTTAACCTATTTAATTCACACCTTGTGACGGAGGGGCTGTTACTTAATACAAGCAAGTAGCACAGCTGGGATTTGAAATGCACAATCTTAACCACCATGGCATAAACAAATACTCTCAAACAGTATTTCATGTGCTACAAAAGAAGTCTGAGAGGCAGAAACGAAGGAGGGAGAGACCAGTTTTATAGACGTGTCAGGCAAGACTCTCCAGAAGATGTAATAAGTGGAAGACAAAAAAGGGTGTGCCCAGTTGCGGGGCGATTGCTGTGCAGGGGTGTCGGGGAGTATGGAGCAGGGTGTTCTAGGCAGAGGAGGCTATGTGCACAAAGTTCTAGGCAGAAAATGGATTGGTGTTTTCTAGAAATTGAGGGTAACAATACTGCTGGAGCTTAAGTAGTGAAAGACAGGGCACAGACCAAGAGATGGGGCTGAAGAGGGAGGCAAAGTCGTCATCTGAGGATGCTGTTGGCCATGCCTGGGCTTCAGACATTGTCCTAAGGAAAATGGGAAGCTGTTGGAGGAATTTGGGTACTGAAAGTCCTCCAGTGGACTTTTTTTGTGTGTATGTGACAAAATCAATTTGCTCACCACATGGAAGGATTGCAGGATTGGGATGTTAACAGCAAAGAGGCAAATGGAGAGTGTGTGAATGGAAAGCCTAGTGCTGGAACCCAGAGGTTTCATGGCTTCAGTCCAGGCATTCTCAGCTCTACATCTGAAACCTCCCAAAGGCCTCACCACCACCCAGAGAGGGAGTGCAGTGGGGAAGTAACAAGCCTTCTGCTGTTTGGAATGAATAAATTTAAAGTCCAGTCTTTTTTTCAAAACCAGTCAGAGGGAGCAGAAGTGGGCCAGAGAGTAATGCATTTATTTCTTAACTCATAGTTAAGACTTCCTCCAAGAAGCTTGCCTTTCTCAATAAACTTAATTTTTGTTTGTTTGTTTGTTTTATTGAAGTATAGTTGATTTACAATCTTGTATTAATTTCTGCTGTACAACAAAGTGATTCAGTTATACATACATATATATTCTCTTTTATATTCTTTTCCATTATGGTATATCTCAGGATATTGAATATAGTTTCCTGTCCTATACAGTAGGACCTTGTTGTTTATCCATTCTATATGTAATAGTTTGCATCTGCTGACACCAAACTTCTAGTCCATCCCTCCCCCACCTGCTTCCCCCTTGGCAAACACAAGTCTATTCTCTACATCTATGAGTCGTTTCTGTTTCGTAGATAGGTTCATTTGTGTCATTTTTTTAGATTCCACATAGAAGTGATATCATATGGTATCAATAGTTGTCTTTCTCTTTCTGACTTACTTCACTTCGTATGATCATCTTTAGTTGCATCCATGTTGCTGCAAATGTCATTATTTCGTTCTTTTTTATGGCTGAGTAGTATTCATTTGTATACATGTACCACATCTTCTTTATCCACTCATCTGTTGATGGACATTTAAGCTGTTTCCACATTTTGGATATTGTGAATAGTGCTTCTATGAACACAGGGGTGCATCTATCTTTTCAAATTATAGTTTTGTTTGGATATATGCCCAGGAGTGGGATTGCTGGATCATATGGTAATTCTATTTTTAGTTTTTTGAGGAACCTCCATACTGTTCTCTATAGTGGCTGCACCGACTTGTATTCCTACTAACAGTGTAGGAGGGTTCCCTTTTCTCCACATTCTCTCCAGTATTTGTTATTTGTAGACTTTTTAATGATGGCCATTCTGACCAGTGTGAAGTGGTAACCTCATTGTAGTTTTGATTTGCATTTCTCTAATAATCAGCGATGTTGAGCATATTTTCATGTGCCTATTGGCCATCTGTATGTCTTCTTTGGAGGAATGTCTATTTAGGTCTCCTGCCCATTTTTCGATTGTTTTTTTGTTTATTTTTGGCTGCATTTGTCTTCATTGCTGTGCGCGGGCTTTCTCTAGTTGAGGTGACCAGGGGCTACTCTTCGTTGTGGTGCATGGGCATCTCATTGCGGTGGCTTCTCTTGTTGTGAAGCACGGGCTCTAGGCTTGCGGACTTCAGTAGTTGTGGCATGTGGGCTCAGTAGTTGTGGCGCACGGGCTTAGTTGCTCTGTGGAATGTGGGATCTTCCCGGACCAGGGCTCAAACCCGTGCCCCCTGCATTGGCAGGCGGATTCTTAACCACTGCTCCACCAGGGAAGCGGGTTTTTTGTTGTTGTTGTTGTTATTGAGTTGTTTGTATATTTTGGAAATTAAGCCCTTGTTGGTCACATTATTTGCAAATATTTTTTCCCATTCTGTAAGTTGTCTTTTTGTTTTGTTTATGATTTCCTTTGCTGTGCAAAAGCTTGTAAGTTTGATTAGATCCCATTTGTTTATTTTTGTTTTTATTTCTATTGCCTTGGGAGACTGACCTAAGAAAACATTGGTATGATTTATGTCAGAGAATGTTTTGCCTATGATCTCTTCTAGGACTTTTATGATTTCATGTCTTATGTTTAAGTTTTTAAGCCATTTTGAGTTTATTTTTGTGTATGGTATGAGGGTGTGTCTAACTTCATTGATTTACATGCAGCTGTCCAACTTTCCCAGCATCACTTGCTGAAGAGACTGTCTTTTCCCCATACTCAATACACTTAGAAATGGTTTCTCCTCCTTGTGAACACGTCCCACTAATGTTTCTGCCACTCTCATGCATTCAGTCAGCAAATACTCATTGAGCACCTACTGTGTTAGGCATAGTGTTAGATAGAGAAATGAACAGTCCTTACTTGTTCTTTGCCCTTGTGGACTTTATTTTCTAGTAGGAGAATAAAGCATCAAACACATAAATGCATATATTGTAACACGATTTTACATGTTACAATATATGTCTTTATTTGTGTGGCAAGTTCCATGAAGAAGTTGAGGGTACCTGGAGAGGATGTGAAGGGGAACCTGATTATGGCAAATTGCATCATGGGCTCAAGTGTTTTACCTCTCCATTTGTTTTCAACCTTGTGGTTTCTTCCATAACAGCAGAGTATATTTCCATGCCCCCATTGACTTTTGGCTTGACCATGTGACTTGCTTTGGCCAGTAGGATACAGTGGAGGTGACAGTGAGCTAATTGCAAGTGTAGATCTTGACAGGTCTTGGTGTGTTCCCACTTGCCCTCTTGTGCCCCTGCCATCACTTTGAGAAGAGGCCTCAGCTAGCCTGCTGGTCCCATGAGGAGGCTGAGAGACACATGGAGCAGAGCCACCCCAGCTGAGCTGCCCTAGCTAAGTGGAGCCTAGATTACTGACCCCTGAGCCCTGAAGATGAGTGAGAGAGCCCAGCTGAGATCAGCAGAATTACCCAGCCAATCCCAACCAAGGTCGGCTGACCTCTAGCTAACCTACACATGTGTGAGTTCAAGAAATATTTATCACTGTAAAATTTTTGTGGGTATTTGTGAAGCAGCATTGTTGTTTATAGCTAACTGGTACACTGACTTATTCTGAGCAGGCTATGGCAGGATGAGAAATGACATCTCAGTGAAAGCTAAGTGGATGAAGGAGGAAGCTCATTCCAGGCTGAGGTATGAGCAAAGGTCCTGAGGCAGGAAGGACATGAATACTTGAGACACTGAAATAAATAGAGTTTCTGGGGTGCAGAGGACTAAGGTAACCTTATAGAGAGATAAAGGTGACCAGGTGCAGTAGAAGAGCCCTAGTGAGGAAACATATACTACACACCTTCTTGCTCTCACATGGCACTAAGTAAAATTAATGTGCTGTAGTATTGTGCGTTTTTATGATGTTCCCAGATAAAATCTCCCTGGGGAAAGGGACCATGATGTATTTATCTTTGTCTCCTCTCACTCTGCCAGAGCAATACCCCACAGTCAATGTCCAGTATCGGAGGGGAATAATGTTCAGCTAATGAGAGGTGCTGAAAGAACAGCTCCCTGGCATCTCCTGAACTTTGGACAACGACAATTTTTCTTCCTTGGCAATTAGCTCACTTACAATAGTGCTGTTTGAAATGGGAGGTCCCTTCCTTCACCCATCACTCTGTATTTCCACACTGAGCTTTTTGTTCCCTTGTGGCATTTATCACTAGCTGATTTTATAGTTACAGAACTATTTTGTTTTGGTATGTGTCTCTTCCAATAGAGGGCAGGGATTTTGTCTTGGGCATGACTGTATCCTCAGTGCTTAGGACTCTGCCTGACACAGGTGTAGAGGCACACAAAATATTTGTTGAACAAATGTATGATCAGGTGCTGAAAGAGTTAATGCTAAAGAACCCTCAAAAAAGTACAACCCAGAAGTTAGCGTGTTATGTATCTGTTGGTTCAGTAAGAAAGTGGGACAAAGCTTTCTTTCATGGGATGGGGAGAATCCATGGGCAGAGCAAAAAGGGTGGTTAAGTCATCTATGATTTTTACTGGAATGGGGGGGACAAACACAATTAGGTGACCAAAAACATGGGACTTAGGTGTACCAGCACCTCAATATCATAGCCCTTATATTTATAAAACACTTTTCATTTTATAAAGCCCCTTCCCTTACTAACCCAGTTAATTCTCCTCCCATCTCTAAAATAGACATAGTAGTGGATATGAATTATTATTTCCTTTTACAGATGGTTTGGTGAGATTTAATTATTTGCTGAAATGACTTTACCATTCTGTCTTCTAGTTTATCAGTCTTTCCATATAGCATGGTTGCCTTATGAGATGTCTTCAAGGGAAGGCAGGTGGGGCTGGACATGTTTTGAAGATCTGGACACAGGTGGGTGTGCTTTAATTTCACTGTGCCTATCAAGCTCCGCAGGACTGGACTTCTGCCTGCATCTCCAGTTTCATTTCCTTCCTCTTCCTCCCTGGCTCCTGAACCCCAGCTACTTTCCCTACCTTGTCAAGGGCCTTCCTGATCCAGAGCCTTTTCACTGGCTGCCCCCTCTGCCCTGAACACATTTCAACACAATTTGACCTGGATAACTCTTCGGAACTGAGTATAAATGCCCCTTCTTTCTAAAGGGGCCTTGCTTTTTTATACTCCTCCGCTCCAATTTAGGTCCTTTTCAAAGCACCCTGTAATTTATACTTATTCATTTAGTATCTGTATCCCAAACTGGTCAAGATGATTGAGGGCAGGGTACCTATCTGTTTTGTTCATTACCCGACACTAAGCACATGTTACAGTTCCTGGTACATAGGAAGCATTCAGTCAATAGGCTCTGAGTGGCTAAAGGAATGGACATGCGGTGGGAGAGGGCCACTCCTCAGAGTTGGAGTCTATTCCTTAGCTTTTTAGCATAATGCCCTACAGTTAAGGGGTTATGGTATTGATCATCTATCTGTTGCTGCATAACAAGTCACTTCAACTTTAGATGGCTGAAAACAACAATGATTGCATTTGCTCACAGCGCTGTAGGACAGCAACTTGGGATACGTTCAGCTGGGTGGTCCTGCTGGTATCATCTGATTTAACTCATGGAGCTGCGACTACCTGGCAGCTGGACTAGGGCTGGAAGAGCCAGATCCTGGTGGTGCTGGATGTTGACTGGGCCACTCTCTCCTCGGGAGTTTTCATGCTCAAGGATGATGAGAGTCTCAGGGAAGCAAGTAGGGTGGCCAGCCATTCTGCTTCGCCTGGGACTATCATGTTTTTAGCAATGAAAATCCCATATCCCAAGAAACTCCTGAGGCCTGGGGAAATCAGGATGGTTGGTCACCCTAACAGCAAGAAAGGAGTCAAAGTGACAACTAGGCTCAGAGCTTCCACAGTGAGACTTCTGTTGCGTTCTATTAGCCAAAGCATGTGCCAAAGTCAGCCCAGATTCAAGGGGGTAGAGAAGTGGACCCCATATCTTGATGGGAAATGCAGCAAACACGTATTACAAAGGAGAATGCATACAGGGATGGGAGGATCTTTGCAACCTACTACAGGTAAGGAAAGGAAGACCACGAACTCGGAAGTCAAAGTCAGGCTTTTTTGCTTATTGAAAAATCTGTACAAAGGAAGGAAATATAGGGAAAGCCATAATTAGCCAAATGTTAAGTGACAACTCCACTTAAGTGTCTCAATACATTACAGGCTTTCTTTTATATACAACTTAAGACACTCCTCCTTTGGAAAAATGCCTTGGATTAGCAGATTAGGAGGGATGTTGAAATATTCGGGTAAAGGAGAGAAGACTTCTTGGCAATCAAGAGAAGGGGGCGCAAATCTCCTAATCGTATGTTAATATCAAAAATGCTACTTCAAGGGTAGTGTTGATAACCTGTTTGTCCAGCAAAATATTTGGGCTAACAAAACTTTACATTTATATAAGGCATGCTACGTGCCAGACACTGTTCTAGTGTAGGTGATTTACATCGATCAACCCATTGAGTTTACTGATGAGGAAACTGAGGCCCAAGGTCACCTAGGTAGTAAGTGGTGGACTCGCGATTTGAACAGGCAGTCTGTCTCTTAACCTGCCTTCCCAGGAGCTACCATTTTGCTGAGAGTTTAACTTCCTTTTTCTAACTAGCGGTATGGAATAGTAATCTAAAGGTCTCTCTGATATGGAGGTTGCTCTTCCTCGATATAGAGGGCGGCCGGGAGAGTTTGGCTCCGGAACAGAAGTCCGGGGCTTGGATTCCCATCCGGGCAGGAATAGAGGTTCCTCTTACGCAGGCGCTACGGTGTAGTCAGAACTCAGCCGGGGTCAGCAGCAGCTTAGGGCAGCCGGGGCGAGTCCCGACGGCTGTGGGAGCGGTCGTCATCCCCCCACCCGCGGACAAGGCCGTCTGGCTGGGCAAGGGGAGTTGGCGGCCGCGAGGTTCCGCAGGGCTTGGGTGGGGAGGAGGGGGGAGCGGAGGGACCCAGAGCTGGCCAGGAAAGCGCGAAACCCGAGAGGGCCCTGGTGCTGGAAGGGCCAACGCCCTGCGACCCGCAGGTGGCCGAGTAGAACTTCTCAGACGTGCAATGGACCGGCCCTTAGAGAGGGAATCATCCCAGCGCATGCGCACCTTTAACAGATGGGCAAGCTGAGCCCTATCCCCTCTGAGAGCCCCGGGGAGAGCTTAGCTTACTTTTTCTTCTCTAAGTCTGGGTTCCTCATCGCTGAAATGGGATGAACAGTTCCCACCCGGCCATCTTTCAGTGAATACTGATTACGCTTTTACAAGGCACTGTGCTAAGTGCTACTTAATAACAGGATTATTGTGGGGAAATCAAATGAGATGATGAAAGTGAAAGCAGTTGGCATGCTTTTAAGCATGATATAAATGTGAGCTCTTAGGAACTCGCATTTATGTTTGTTGTTCGTTTTTATTAAGAAAGAAGTCAAGCTTTGCTGCTTCCTGGCCTCAGGTCACCCCACTTTCCCTGGCCAGATTTCTTGCAAACGGATCCAATTAAGTCACTGGAAGAGTCGAGAAGAGGGTTGGCTCCCCGCAAACAGAAGACTGTGATTTTGCCCTTCTTATGCAATGTATCTTTACTACTTCAAAGGGATTAAAGTGAGTTGGTAATTTGTAACTGCTCTAAGTATAATTCTCTGGCATGCTCAGAATATATTTCAATCTCCTAATTGATTTGGGAGGTTGAAAATTGTTGATGTTGAAAATTGTTGATGTTGAAATGATGTTGAAACTTTTGGTTGCCGATTGCCTTTCCCCTCTTGGTTGATAAAAACTCACAAATAGGAGAGACACCCTTGGCATTCTCTTTGCTTCCTTTTTTCATTCACATGACTCAGTGTTCCATTTGTATGTAGTATAATATTTATTTTCTACTAGTTTAAAACCTGTTGATACAACAACTAGCTTAGACAAGGCATTGTGCCAAGCCCTCAAGACATGAGAAAATGGTTTTGAAATGTGCCCTGCTCTCAAGGAACTTGTAGGATTGAGGGGGAAGAATGTAGTGGGGGATCTCATACAAGTAGAGTTAAATTACGACTAAATGGGGGCTTCACAGACAACCTCCATTATTGTATTAAAGCCAGTGTTGTGTCTATTTCACTTGTGGTTGGCGTATCTTTCCATGAACGCTGTTTAGAGCCAAAGTTACATGCTTTCCCAGGCCCTTAGTTATCGTGAAACAGAATTTAAGTGCTTTATCTGCTCCTGGTCCAATATCCCTCATCACAGACACACCCCTGCTCCTGGGAACATATTCTCAAAGGATCTGTGTGAGGCACATAAAAGGAGAATTTCTGAAGCTTAATTTTGCTTCTTGTGTTAGTGCTGTGGCTTGGGGACTTGCTGCCCTGTCCCATGAATGTGCATTCCTGACTCTTAAGCTCTCTTATTTTTATTTCAAGGTACAGCTATCACACCTGTACCTAACCATCTGTATCACATTGATGTTCCCTTTCTTCAAACTGTAGCATTCTTAGTCCTCTGGTCTGACCTTGACATTTACTAACACTTTGCATTGTTATTAACTTTCGCTGTAAATTGTGAGCTATTGAGCAGGGATTCCGGGACAATGTACAGCAGGTGAAAAAGCATGGATTTGGAGATGAACAGACCTGAGTTTGAATTCTGGTCCCGCTGCTTATTGGCTATGTGACTGAAAATTTGGGAACCTCGATTTCTTCAGCTGTCACACATAAAAGCTGTCTTCTGCAGGATTGTTACTCATAGGCATGTAGTGAGAATTAAATAAGATAATTATTAAGATGGGAAGTACCCTTCTGTCCTTAAGCCCTGTACAATGTTCGTATCTATAGGTTCTACTTAATACTAGTTAAATGAATGAGGGTCTGTCACATCCAGTTAAATTATGAGTGTGGACTAAAGTTTTCTTCTTTCACCTAGAATCATAAAATTTTAGGATACGCATCTTGAGATTCTCAGCCCAGTGTTCTGCCCACTATTTGGTCTAATCCACAATGAGTATTTCTTTAACACCTATTAAGTTCAAAGCACTGTCTCTTCAAAGAAATAGGAGATGAGGCAGGGTTCCCGTTCTCAAGGAGTTTCAGTCATGCTGGAAACTAGGGATATTTATTTCTTATCTGTCTCACCTCTATCCCAACAACACAGCTTCTGAAAATTGGAGTTCTCTAGGGTATGGTCCAGATCATCTTTTCACTTTGTATGCTCCTTGGGTGAACTCATTCACCTCCATGGCTTTAAATACCTGCTATGTGCCAGAGACTTCTAAATTTATACCTAGAGTCTAGACTTTTCTTTTAAACTTCAAACCCATATATCCAACTGTCTACTTAACTAATGTACTTATTCCACAACTACTTCAAGTGAAATTTATCTGTAACAGGCCTCCTTCTCCTCCAGACCTGCTCTCCTTCCAGTGTTCCCCATCTTCATTGAGTGACCAAAGCCAGGGACCCAGGAATCATCCTTGGGATATCTTGTCTCTCATATATCCCTGCCCACATCCAATAAATCACTAAATCATACACATTCTACCTTCAAAATATAATTGGAATCCCCCCAATTCTATCTCTGCTGACTAACACCAAAGTTCAAGCCACTGTCATCTGCCCACTCTTGTCACGTGGAAAATGGATTAGAGGGAAGGAGTTGTAACGGCTGTCTCTCAACTCCTCCCTCTAATCCATTTTCCATGTGACAAGAGTGATCTTTTTAAGTACAGAGCTGGTTGGACCATTTCTCTACCTAAAATCCCCCAATACGTTTGCTGACAGACTGAGGTTTCAAGTCATTCCCAAGCCCTCTGACAGGCCACAGACTTTGCCTCTGCTGATTCTGTAACCCCAGCTCCTACCACTGACCACCCAGTTGCCTCCTTCCAGCCATACCAACCTTCTCCTTGTGCATTGATGGTCACTTTTTTAGGGAAGCCTTCCCTGCCCCCCACTATTTAGATGAGGTTCTCTTATTATGTCTCCTTATAAAACCATGACTTTTTTTTGGTTCTACTTACCTTAATTGTAATTATATAGTACTAATTTGCATGAGTATTTGGTTATTGATTTGCCCATTAGTCTGCAAGCTCCTTGAGGACAGACGCCACGTTGCCTCAACACCTAACACTGCCTAGCGTACACAGATGCCTAATGAATAACGGTTGAGAAAATGCAAGCAGTAAGATAGCTTATGTCAGGTACCAAAGAAAAGCTTAAGACGATGAGTGTGATGAAAAGTCAGAAAAAAAAAAATCACTGGAACCTGGGGTGGGTGAGATGAGTTATTTCTTAAAGAAAAACAGAAGACTCTTTTCTATGAGTTCTGAATATTCCGGAGACAAATTGTGTACCAGTTTGACAGAAGAAGAATTTCGTATAAGGTAGCAATTTGAAATAAAGGTGGAGAAGTAAATTGAGGCCATCTTGTAGACGGATCTGGGTGCCAGGCTAAGGAATTTAAACTCTATTCTATAGACAATAGGAAGCCATTGATAGTTTTTGAGCCTGAGTGGTAACATTTTCAAATCTGTGGCGTGGGAAATGTATCTTTGTGTACTCTTAGTTGCCAGCAAGAGAAACCCATCCCAAACAGGCAGAGCTTGATCCAGCAGCTCAAACGATGTAACTGGTTTCTTCCTGAATCTCGCTGCTCTGCATCCTTTGGGATGGAGAGCATCTCCTTTCTCTGCCAGGCTTTCCCTCATGGTGATAGGATGGATGCAGCAGCTCCAGGATCATGTCTTTCACGGCTGAAATCTACGAAAAAGAGATGATCAGCGTTTCTAGATTTCCTGTGGCTCTAATAACAATCCTGGGATTGCAGCTACATAGCTGGGATAGACTGGTTTATTTCCTGTGCACCTCTCAGGACCAATATTTGTTACTAGAGGAATGCAGTGTGCCAAGTGGCTTAGGCCTAGTTCAAATTCACAGCCCTCCTTTTCTAGCTCATGGTGAAATCAGCAAAATTTGCCACCCAAAATGTCTCTTTGGCATGCAGATTATTTTGAGCATAAAGCAATCAATGTCCAAAAGACCCAAGAAGAAGCTTTGACCTTTCCCTAACTGCCTAAAGGATGTAGATAGAGGACCTGTTCCAGGAAGGGAGCATCACCATAGATCACTGAAGTATGAACGAGGTGTGGAGACAGGGAAGAACCTAGCAAAGTCTGTTATAATTCCCTCTCTGTGTCCCATTGTCTCTGCATGGCCCAGCAAACATTTATTTACCAAACACGTGCTTTTCCACTCCATGTCCATTTCCTTCCCCTTTGAGGTCCCAAACTACCACCTCCAATATCCTCTTTTGTCTTTAGCTGAAGATGGTATTTGAGGTGAGGGTTTCAGCCATTTTGGTGAGTTACTCAGTTCTCCTGGGTCTCTCCCATGTATACATATTATTAAACTTTTGTTTGATTTTCTCCCATTAGTCTGTCTCACGTCAGTTTAATTCTCAGACCAGCCAGAAGAACCTAGAAGGGTAGAGGGAAGTTCCCTCCCCAGCACCACATTGAATGAGAACAGGGGAGGAGCAAATTTCCAAACGAAAACAGGACTGTTGCTGGAAGCGGGATACTTGCAGGCTGCACCCCACGTCAATAAATGTCCATAACAGGAGGGAAGGTCAGCCTGGCAATGTAGAGACTAGAGTGGAGCAGAGAGAGACCACTGCTGGGGGGTTGTTCATCATTCTGTTTCCTGCAGTGGCCTGAGAACATTGAACTTGGCCATTCAGTTCTTTGCAACCATCACTGCACCTCTTACAATGCTCTGCTTGCCGAAGGTCCCCATAGAGCAAATGAATTGTCTCTGTAGGAGTAAATCAGAAGGGGAAGAAGGATTTATGATGGATAAAAGGTGTGTAGGAGGTCATACACTCATCTCATTGTCCGTAAATCGATCACATTCTACCATTGAAGAAGACCCTTCTTTTTTCACTTTGTTAGCTGTTGCATTGGTGTGTTTGGGAGGCAAGGCTGCTAACTTGGCAGGATCGTTAATCTAGCTAGGTTAATGGTGATGTAATTCTTCCTGAATTTGTTGTTATAAAAAAAAATGGGTTAAAAAAAGACTGGATTCTTTTTTGGTTTTCTCTTGATTTTTATCTATTGCACAAGTAATATCACAACAACAATAAATGAAGGAAAAAAGGAGGAAAATAGTACTACTGTAAATGCCTTTTTAAAGAGACAGACAACCCTTGGCGGATGTGTAAATATTGTCTTCAATTTATCTTGTATCCTCTAAATGTTGGCTTGTCAAAAAAAAAAAAGAAAGAAAAAAGAAAGGGCTTCCCTGGTGTAGCAGTGGTTAAGAATCCACCTGCCAATGCAGGGGACACAGGTTTGATCCCTGGTCCAGGAAGATCCTACATGCTGCGGAGCAACTAAGCCCGTGCACTGCAACTACTGAGCCTGCGAGCCACAACTACTGAAGCCTGTGAGCCTAGAGCCTATGGTCCGCAACAAGAGAAGCCACCGCTATGAGAAGCCCGCGCACTGCAACCAAGAGTAGCTCCTGCTTGTTGAAAATAGAGAGAGCCCACACGCAGCCAAAAATAAATAAATAAATGTATATATATTAAAAAATCTTCATTCTGTTATAGGACTATAGGCATGTTAGTACAAAGTACAGCAAAGCTCTGTTGAATTTTTTAAATAAGTATTGGCTAGATAAGAAAAACTATAGTCTGTATTCATTCAATTTAAGATGGCAGAGCTTGAGGAAAGTGGAACTAGAGAAGGAATCTGTCTGTTTATTTAGCTTTTGCGTAGTCATTTCTTCTACTGTGTAGTCTCTTATGCGAAGGAAATGCAGCTTCTAAACCATCTTCTGTCTTCTGGTGTAATCCCTTGAGAGATGGCTGGGTCATTGAGTTTTCAACTTTCTGAAAACCCCACAGAACCAAGAGAGCATTAAATACGTATTTGAGAACAAGGGTGATGAGTCTTTTTGTTGTGACTTTGGCTGAGAGGGCTGCTGTGATATTGTGGTTTATAATGAGAATATATATTTGGTCTTTCTGGCATAGAGCTCCTAAAACTTTTGGAATTTCCTAAGTGATGAGAGCTTAGAGGTGTCTTTTGTTATGTTAATGAAGGGACCTTTAGACCCCCACCTAAGGTTGGGAGGCTGATTCCCAGAAGACCCAAATATATGATTAGAGGGTTGGAATTTTCAATCCCATCCACTGCACTCCAGGAGGGGAGAGGGGCTGAAAGATGAATCAATTACCAGTGGCCATTGATTTAATCAATCATGACTCAATGAAAGCGCCACAAAAACCCCAAAGGACAGTGTTCTTTGGAGAACAGTGGAGAGCTGAACGCTTGAGATCTGGGGAGAGTGGCGCGCCTGGAGAGGGCATGGAAACTCTGTGCCCTTTCTCCACACTTTGCCCTATGCATCTCTTCCATCTAGCTGTTCCTGAGTTATAGTCTTTGATAACAAACCAGTGATCTAATAAGTAAGATGTTTCTTTGTTTTTCGAGCCACTCTAGCAAACTAATTGAAGTCCAAGGAAGAAGTGGTTGGAACCTCCAATCTGTAGCCAGTTGGTCAGAAGCACGGGTAATACTCTGGGCTTGCAACTGGCGTCTGAAGTTGGGGGTGGGGTGACAGTCTTATAGGACTGAGTCCTGAGCCCGTGGGATCTGATGCTTTTTCTGGGTAGTGTCAGAATTGAGTTGAATTCTCCAACACCCTGCTGGTTATCTACAAATTGCTCATTGGTATGGGGAACCCCCCCTCCCCACATTGGCATTGCTCTCAGAACACCAAAAGAGCTGGTGTGGGACTACCTCGTGGTCAGGTTGTCATCTGATGGATTGACCTACTTTGATACAGGATATTTTTCCTCCAGCATTTTGAAGTTTTCGGTTTTTTAACAATTAATGACCCATCCATTAATTTAATGTGATCGAGACCATTCAATGCTACCGTTTTCAGACCATAACTGAAAGGGCATAGCTTTCCCAAATGTGTGTGGAAGACTAGTATCTGCTAAGCCTCTGGACATCAGTACCATCTGACAGATATGTAGGCGGTAAATTGAATGAATAGGATCTATCATGTGTTGGAAAGTGGTTTCTGTAAATAGGAAATTAACGCAATGTTACCCACAGTGAGTCAGATCTGAAGCAGTGGCGTTCAAAACCTCTGACTCCCATTCAGGTATTTGAAAGACTAAGTCAGCCATTTCTTAACCCTTTTCAAAATGTCAGGTACTAGAATAGGACAGATGGTGACCCTGAAGCATTATCTGTCCCCTTTGGGTTCATTTGCATAATACACACACAAGCCAGTACAATCAACGTTTATCAGCTCATGCCCGTCAAAAATTAATGGGGCCATTTCCTAAATGCTTCTGTGGAGGGGGCGTTTTCCTGTCTCTCTGACACAGAGCCTCCAGGCAGCCAGTTCTCTCTCTCCTCCTGTCCCCACCAAGCTGCTCTCACCTTCCCTACCGAAACCCTGGGCCTGCTGCCCCCCATCCTTGCCCTCCCTCACCCATTTCAACAGCCCGTTCACTTCAGTTGGGTGCTCCCTCCAATGAACTATGTCCTTCCTCCCTTTCAGAGCTCAGTTTTCAGGAAAATTGAAAAATCATCACCATCATATGGTAGTTTTAAGGCACTCTTTTTTACGATGATTTTTAAAAAATACACATTTAACCTCATAAATAATGATGTAATCAATTATTCAGTACAAGTACACAAAACCTTACTTTTCCTTTAAATCAGGGAAGTTCTCTACTTCTGTGGATGCCTTGGTGGGTGTAGACCACCGTGAATTGCACCACTCTCACTCTCCCTCCTAATCGCACCGCGTTTCCATTTGTCTTTGCTCTTCGGGGAAGTGGGGCTCTGACTGAAGCTCTCTCCTGGCCTCTGCTGTGCCTCCCAGCCTCTTCCAGCCTCCCAGCACTGCACACAGCCCTTAGCAAGTTCGTCCTTGTGCTGGGTTGGAGGTGGGTAATTCTTCCCCACAGTGCGCTCTTTGTCAGCCCTGAGCATCTGAAGTGAAAACGTTGTTGGCAGGAGTAGATGTGCTGCTGTACACCCAGCCCTGCTCATCCTCATTAGCTGTCTTCCTTCAAGGCAGAGCACCAGGGCAGCGCAAGTGCTAAGAAGCCGGATGTTCACTGACTTAACTCTTCCTAAGCAGCAGCTGGTTCCTTCTTTCCTCCTGCGCATCGCTTGAACCCAGTTTGAGAAAAGAACATTCCTTTGGTGCCTTGGCCAGGAATGTTGTAAATCTGCTGAGGCAGAGCCATTTATCAAATGCCTTCTGTGATGCAGAAGGCATTACCATGGCTCTTTGCTAAGTCTTTTAATCCTCTTATCAATTCTGGGAGGCAGGGATGGAGTCAGAAAGACCCGGGTTTGAATGCTGGTGCAGCCAGTCACCAGCTGTGTGTCCTGAAGTAACTCAAATGACGTCTCTGAGTTTTATTTCCCCATTTGTAGAATGAAGACAATAATCCCCCCTCCATAGGGTTATTGTGAGGCTTAAGCAGGATTGTTGATGTAAAGCCCTTAACGCAATGGCTTGGCTTGTAATAGTGCTTAAAAAAGGCTAGCTATTATCATGGAGAGGTTGAACTTGGACAGGTTACTTGACTTATCCAAGATTATACACCTGGTTCATGGTGGAACTGAGCCATGAATTCAAATCATTTGAATCTATTTCCCTTTCTTCCTCTCCTCCTTTATTGGAAAGGATGCTATGTTCGTGCCAGAGCACTGTGAAAAAAAAAAAAAAAGGAGCTCCTGGGTATTTTGGCAGTGTACTATGCAATTAAACTCCAAGGCTAATAATAAAAAATTATAATACGACAGCTAATATCTATTGAGTACCCAGTGTATGGTAGGAGCGTGCAAGGCAATTGGCATGCATTCTGTAGTCTTTTTAACAGCGTTCTCCAAAATTTAGTCATTTGTGTCCTGTCTTCGCAATTTTTGCCATTTCTGTATACCACCTATACCATTGTATTACTTAATTTTCTTTAAAATTGACTCACATTATTTCTTAAATAAGTGTATTTCAAAAGAAAATTTGTCACTCCTGTAAATAGCCAGTATCATTTCCAATGAATAGAGGATGATCAGGAAGATAGATACAATTAAAACAAAGCCCTGTTGTCCAGTTCCAGCTGGATAATCCTCTGGACCTGAGGCCTGTTCTCTGTTAAAAGGGGAGATTAGCAAGTGTTAAGAGGCCTTTAAGACATACTAGATCCGAACAGGTATTTCTTCTGGCCATAACTGGAACAACTCAGAAAGAACTGGGAACAGAATAACATTCTCACTTGTGATTCCCTGTTCTTTAATGCCCTGTCAACATACCACCTAATAATCTCAGTGTCCCCACTTCCTGCTGAGGGAAGCACTGCCATGTGACAAGCTCGCAGGGAATGGTCATCACCCCATTTTACAGATGACGACTGAGGCTCAAAGAGCTCCCATCATTTACCGAAGGTCAGACAGCTAACAAGTGGTAAAATGTAGGGTTAGAACCCAGGTCTTTCTTGAGAAAACATGAGAGAAATGTGTCACACTTCAATAGGCTTGATGACCCGGCACGCCCAGGAGCAGCAGAGTGCTTGCTTGAGTTTAGTTTCAATTCCTGGCCATCCAGCTCATGGAGTTGCTGAGCTCCTCAGCAGCCTGAGAAACCCCGACCCCCTTGGGGAGGAGGGTGGTCCAGCTGCCCGGAACTGGGCCAGAGGGCATCCTTGAAGTTGGTGGCCATGGTCCCGCTGCAGTCCCCCGTGTGATGCTGAGCTGTGGCAGTGCGTGCCTCCCTGCAGGAAGCACTCCTGGCTGGCCTGTTGGGGGACATGGGGGCGGTAAGAAGGTGTCAGGACCTGCGGCTGTCCTAGGCAGCCGCGGCCATTGACCGGAGTGGCATTCTGCCCTCCCGTAGAGCATCTCCACGGGAGATGGAGGGAGTGGAGGCAGAGGAGGGCCTTGAGTGCAAACCCCAATTACCCCATTAAATCACTTAGCACGGTAAGCTTGGGGAAATACTTAATCTTTCCGCACCTCGGTTTTCTAACCTGAGAAATAAGGATGATGCCAGTACCCCCTTGTAGGGCTGTTGCTAAGATGGAATGAGCTGAAGTTTGAATATCTAGCAGCTCCTGGCTGCTCACTAAATGATGTTTTTTTCCTTTCCCTCTTCCTCTCCAATGTGGCGCATATGTGCTACCTTAAATCCTCCTTCCCCTCCCAGCCCCACCCTCCCTAAACTGATATCATCTTGAGGACATAGATTGAGACCAGTATTCGTTTGGGTGTGGTGATGGAAATATCGTATCTTTCACGTGTTAGGAGTGCCTTGACCATTGGTAGGTGCTCATATTCTCCAACAATTGTGGATCGTAGCCTGGTGAGGGTTGTTCTGCTTTTTTCTTTAAGAAATCTTTGGCGCGAATTCCCTGGCTGTCCAGAGGTTAGGACTTGGTGCTTTCACTGCCAAGGCCCTGGGTTCAATCCCTGGTCGGGGAACTAAGATCCCACAAGCCTCATGGCATGGTGAAAAAAAAAAAACAAAAAAAACGGGGTGAGGGCTTTCTGCCCATTGTCATTCCAACAAGAGAAAACGTCATGGCGTCGGATACTTGCCGAGACCACCGTTCTGTCCTGTATGGCGTTCTGTCTCTTTCTGGCCGTGTTTGTCAGGCCAGCTTTCCCGGACTTTGGAATGTCAGAGTAGGTTGACTCTAGGAACTGCCAGAGTCACCCCCACCCTTCTGTGTTCTGCCTGCCGGTGCAGGAAGGGATTCCAACAGAGAGGAAGCAGTTATTTTTTATGACACCATCCTCAAAAGGATATGGTGGTACGGCCGAAACCTGGTGTCTCCCTCAGTTGCCTATCATGAGTCTGTCCAATGTGCATTTCTTTTTAAACTTCTATTTTTATTTATTTATTTATTTTTCCCGGTATGCGGGCCTCTCACTGCTGTGGCCTCTCCCGTTGCGGAGCACAGGCTCCGGACGCACAGGCTCAGCGGCCGTGGCTTACGGGCCCAGCCGCTCTGCGGCATGTGGGATCCTCCCGGACTGGGGCACGAACCCGCGTCCCCTGCATCGATCGGCAGGCGGACTCTCAACCACTGCGCCACCAGGGAAGCCCCAATGTGAATTTACAGCAGCCCTTTTCGAGCTCTGCTTTCCCTCCCTGTGTTCTTTCTCCCCTACAAAACTGGGGAGGATACGTGTATTTAGCCACGGGGACTATCTCGTGTACTTCTTCAACAATCCTCTAAAATAGGCTTGCCTGTCTTTATTTTACAGCCAAAGACGTGGAGATGCAGAGAAGTTCAGCAAATTACAAAGATTATACATCCAACAAAGGACTCAGCTGGGAGGCAAACCCCAGCATGTGACCAAGCCCCTAGCAACTGCCCTGTTAGGGAGCCACCCCTTCCTTTTAGATCCTGTGGTGAATGGCCCAGGACCCCCAGTCCCTTCCAGGACCGAAGCACTCATTCCTCCAGCTGCTGGCCGTGTTGCTGGCTGATCCCCTCCGCCGCCCACTTGCCTCAGGGCAGCACAGCTCTGCAGGGCCACCCCAGCTCCAGGTTCCCAGTGGGATCCGCTGAGGCTTTAGTGGCAACTGTGCTGTGGTTCTGTTTCTCCTTCTGCCCACTCCTGTGGCCTTTCCTCTTCTGAAGGTGTGATCTGGAGCACACTCTCCAGGAGACTTTCTTGTATAAATCTCTTTCTCAGGGTCTATTTATCAGGGAATCTAGCCTTCAGTGGGAGTACATTCAGTGGAAATGTCCAGATTCTAGAGCCCCAGCCTTGAACGTGTAAACCTGCATCCTGCTAACAGGAGACAAGAATGGCTTGTGAGCCATGTGGCCTGGGTTAGACTCTTACACTCCAGCCCTTATGCTGCAGGAAAATGGGGCGTGAGAGGACGGCCATGTCCCAGGTCTCAGGTGAGCCCTTGGGATGGGCCTCCAAGTGAGTGTCCTTGGCTTTGTGCAGGAAAGAATTTAAGAGTGAGCTGTAGTAAAGTGAAAGCAGGTTTATTTAGAGAGATACACATTCCATAGTCAGAATGCAGTCCATCTTAAAAGGTGAGAGCTGCTGTGGGAGTGGTTAGTTTTCATGGGCTGGGTAATTTTATAGGCTAATAAGTGAGAGGATTATTCCAACTACTTTGGGGAAGGGGTGGGGATTTCCAGGAATTGGGCCATGGCCCACTTTTCAGCCTTTCATGGTTGGCCTGGGAAGAAACTGTCCTGGCTCTGGTGGGTGTGACATTTAGCATATGCTCATGTATGACAGTAGGAGTATAATGAGGCTCAAGGTCTACTGGAAGTCAAATCGTCTGCCACCTTGTGCCTAGTAGGTTCTAACCGGTATTTGTCTTATCCTTGACGTCATTCTTTTAAAGGTTGTGCCCTGCCCCCTTCCCTCCTGTCTCATTTACAGAGGTGTGATCTTGTAGATTGATTAACTTTCTCAGAACCTCAGTTTCGTTATTTGTAATCCAAGCATAATAATGGTATATCTATGTCATCCACTGCGGCAATTGAGATAACAGGCCTTGTATTTAGAATAGAGGCTAGTAAATTTTGGGCATCAGTAGTAGTGTCCCTGGACGCAAATTTGTATGCCTGACACACAGTGAGGCCAAACAAACGGAAACATAAGCGTTTGGAGAGAGAAAGGTTTACTGCAGGTCCAAGCAAGGAGAACGGGTGGCTCGTGCTCAGAAACACTGAATTCCCCGGTGGTTTTCAGGGAGAAGTTTTTACAGGCAAAATTTGGGGTGAGGGCTGCAGGGTGTGTGACTTTCTTCTGATTGGTTGGTGGTGAGGTAACAGGGTGGTATTCCAGGAATCTGGTGCTCAGCCTGAAGTTACCATCCTCCACCTGGATGGGACCCTTCGTTCCCACAGAAGACCTCAAAGATATTGTTATGTATATCCCTTGAGGAGGAACCAGGCCCCCTGATTTAATCTCTGCACTATTGTTTCTTGAGTGCTCCTCCTTTGTTTCTGCATTCCCTCCTTTCCCTGATTAGCAACTATTTGAATTTGTCCTTTGGTACTCAGGGAAGGTCTAGGAGGCTGAAACCTTTTCCTAGAAACAAGAAACAGGGGACATGGAAAGGATTTGTGTAACTGAGTAGGACCCTATGGGGCCTTCCTAGGACAGACCCCTCCCCCGTATCCTCTGCTTTAGCTCCTCTCTGAAGTACCTAGATAATAGTATCTGATGCACATTTCCTGAGTTGGTTTACAGAAGTGAAAACCCCCCACCAAATGAAAGATGTTAACTACTTGATGACCATGAGCATGTAGCCCCCAGGCCTCCTGGAGCCTAAGAATTGATAATGTCAATCCCTGTGACACTGCCCTGTTACCTCACTATCAACCAGTCAGAGAATTGAGCACAAGCTGGTCACATATCCTGCCACCTCCTTCCCTCACCTGGACTTTAAAAATGCTTTGCTGAAACCCTTCAGGGAGTTGGGGAGTTTTGAGCACAAGCCACCTGTTCTTCTTGTATCAGCGCCTTATAATAAATGCTGTAGTTTCCTTCACCACCACCCGGTGTCCGTAGATTGGCTTTACCACGTGGGCAAGTGGACCCAAGTTTGGTTTGGTAACATTTGTATCTGGGAGGGCCCCACAGGGTCCTGCTCGGTTTCAGTAGCAGACACTGCTGAAAACTCCTTCATTTCCCCCACTCCCTTGGCTTCCTTGAAATCACACCGTCCTTGCTCACCTACTTTTCTTAACATTTGTCCTCTGTTTGCTTTTCTGGCTTCTCTTCCTCCTCCTGCCTCTTCATCTGGCTGTTTAGGGTCTGTCCCTTCCCCACTCCCTCTTCCCTTCTTTTTCCATGTTCTCTCCCTCCAGTCTCCTCTACTCTGCCAGAAAGTGGCCTGCAAGCCCTCCAGTGCAGTGAATAGCCCTTGAAGTGGGCTGCGTGTAGTTTTGAAGTGATGCAGTTTTTAAGGAGGATGGGCAGACCTGTCATTTGCATGAGTAACCAGAGCATTTCCCATTTGGGCTGCTCCAAAATTCAGTCTGTCAAAGCTGGTGAATTACATTAGTGATTTGGGTTTCAATGTATGCCCTTGAGTAAGGGCACCCGCCTGTTTTTTATGGGTGCTATCTGTCAAGGCTGATAGTACAGAGCAGGCAAGTGGAGGTGGAGAGAAGGGTAACTGCCATTTGAAGTTGTATGACAAGAGAAGGGTAAAGGGATTCTGCGAAAGTCCTGAAATAATAAGGACAATGAGACATTGTTCTCAGGGCTTCAGTTTTAGACTGTTTTGATGAGTGCTTTAAACCTCAATTGTTTACATATGAATTACAAGACTTCTAGGAAAGCATAAACCCATGAAAATTACATGCAAGGAATCCTACTGATGGCCTGTGTTTTGGATTCACTTCATCTACAGCTAAATCAATGAAAACATTTTGACTTCAAAGGTTAGAGTTAAAAAGTGTGGTTCTATGAGGAGAAGATGAAAGAGGAAGGGGGCACTGGGAGAGGAGATATACCACTGGAAAAGGCGAGGAGAGAGGGGAGGTGGAAACGAACATTTCTTAGTCATTACCCTGTACTCAGCACCAGAAGTGTTTTCTCATTCAGTATCCAGAAAAATTCTGTAAGGAGAGAGTCTTACCCCATTTTCCAGAGAAGGAAACAGGGGCTCAGACAAAGCCCTTTCCTCAGGCCACACTCGGGATGGTCTGACCCTAACAGACCCCCTCCACCACCACCAAAGGCTAACTGGTTTAGGAGTAGGGAAGCCTGATGTCATGATTTTAAGGTTTTTAGTCAACTTCGGTTTCTGTCATCACCATGTGAAATGTAGGGACAGTGCTATGTGGTTATGGCTAAACGAGATATTCTTCAGTGACCTTGATTTGTTTATAGCACAAACTAAACCAATGAGAGTCTTATGATGAGTTCTTACCCCATTTCTCTCTAGTCCAGCACCCATTCCCTTCATACACGCACACACACACACACACACACACACACACACACACACACACACACACCATGCACACGCCTCTCTTAGGTCAGAAGAGCCTTTGGGAGAGCCTCAGTTCTGTTCATTCTCATACTATCTATGGTTCAATCCAGTGTAGCCAAACCTGCTTTCAGTCTACTTTCTGAACTTAGGAAATTCCGGAGGTGGTGGCTTTATAACGTCTGGGTCCTAAGATAAGGCCTTGCATTGGCCAACCAGTGAAATCCTTTCATCACATGTGTGTGAAAAATTCTTGCTTAGATGAGGAGCCACACCAAACGATTTCTTATTTGATGCTCTGTTATGATTGCTGCAAAGACAGGAAAAAAAGGAGAAATTATTTTGAAGAAGAGAGTTTAGGAAAGAAAGAAAGATGTTTCCTTTCATCTGTGCTTGATTTAAAGAAGTTTTTTTTAAGCAGTTGAAATTTGATATTTGTGGTTTTGAAGAATAAAATTCCCAAGCCTTTACGTTGGTTTTTGTGGGCCCCTGACCTGGCTGCCGTCCCACAGTCTGTTAGGCTGAGCATGGCCAGAAGAACTCTTGACATTGGCAGTTGAAAGGAACATATTAGCTGATAAACAACCGCCACCGTCTCACAACAAACATCTCAAAAGTTAAGTACTTTTAAGGTGGAGTGTGTGTTAGGATCTATGCCTGCCTCATTGCAGTGTTGCAAGGAATGATGCTGGGTTTCCATGAATCTTAGGTTTGAGAGGTCTTTCCAAGATTCTTCTTGGTTGCCTAGAGTCCAAGGGATTCCTAAGGTCAAAGAAAGCCATCTGGGCTTCGCTGGCGGCGCAGTGGTTGAGAGTCCGCCTGCCGATGCAGGGGACATGGGTTTGTGCCCCGGTCCGGGAAGATCCCACATGCCGCGGAGCGGCTGGGCCTGTGAGCATGGCCGCTGAGCCTGCGCGTCCGAAGCCTGTGCTCCACAGCGGGAGAGGCCGCAGCAGTGAGAGGCCCGCGTACCGCAAAAAAAAAAAAAAAAAAAAAAAGCCATCTTAGAGAACATATGAGCACAGACCATGAGCCCAAAGCATCAATTTTGCTTTCTCCCTTTATTCCTGCCCGTGAAACATTTCCCAATTATTTTTCCATGTTGTTCTTAAGCAAGTAGGTCTTCCTGCTTTACCGCCTAGACTTTCTAAATAAGGGGTTGACCCACTCTCTTCAGAAATAAAATGTTCACAGGACTCCCCCATATGGAAATCCACCTGCAAGAATAAAGTTTGTGTCACTGCCTCAGGTCCAGAAACCCATATCCATTTCTTGCAAGTGGTTCTATCCAACTGGCCCTTCCCTTCCCTTCCCTGCTCACACCCTCCCAGGTCCTGATTTAAAAGCACTTAATGAGGGTGCTAATTAGAACCTGATCGGGTTGCTAATGAAGTAGTTGACAGCCCAGATCGATTAAAAAAGGAGAAAGCAGCCCTGGCCTTTGGTTTGTAGCCTCTCTAGGAGATGACATTATCTTTAATTGCTTTGAAACAGGCTTTGCTGAACCAATCAGCCTCTGTCATTGCCGCTTGGCTCCTGGTCACGTTGCCTGTGCCAGTAAGAGGCTGCACTGCAGCGGGAGGGAAGCTTTGGACTTTGGAAAGGAAGGTTTCCCCTTTCTCTGTGCTTGAAACTTTATAAACCTTACACTTCTAAGGGGATTGCTCTGCCTAACTATCCCCACCCCTGACCACCGACCTTCTGAGATAAGCACTATAAGTCCCAACTAAGCTGAGTCACCATGTAACCAGCACATCCCCCATAGTATATATATATATATATATATATATATACCTGAAAAAGTAACAGAATTGAAAGCAGAGGACTGTTTTAAACAAATATTTCTTTTTTTTTTTTCCTACTAACCTGGATACTGGACTCCAGACACAGTTCTCTAGAGTTTTGATGATGATTTTTGGTAGAAATAACAGCAGTGGGTGAACTCTGACATAGTAGACATGACTCAGTAGACAACAAAGTTGGTTTCCAGGTTGCAGTCGTCTCACACAATGTGTGAGGGATCCTGTGAAGCCAGGTTTGCAAATAGGACAGAAGGGCCTGATGATGGGAAGCAGACCATGAGTTAAGGGAGAGGGGACAGCTAGAGGATGGGGAGTGGGGCTCTGAGGGCAGGCTGTGCTTACACTGAAGAAGGAGGAGATATAGCAATACAAGTGGTTTAACAAAATATTTTTAAAAAATATATATTGAGGGCTTCCCTGGTGGTGCAGTGGTTGGGAGTCCGCCTGCTGATGCAGGGGACATGGGTTCGTGCCCCGGTCCGGGAAGATCCCATATGCTGCGGAGCGGCTGGGCCCGTAAGCCATGGCCACTGAGCCTGCGCGTCCGGAGCCTGGGCTCCGCGGCGGGAGGGGCCACAGCGGTGAGAGGCCCGCATACCGCAAAAAAATTAAAAAAATATATATATATATATATTGAGCACCTACCGTGTGCCAGGCACCATGGTGAGTACAGGTTATAGAGCACTGAAGGAAACATGACTCTTTGGAAGACAGACGATAAACAAATGATTGTAAATATAGTGTGTAAAGTGCTGCAAAAGATAGATTCTTAGCACTCCAGGCAAGCCCTATATGGACACTGCAGACTTCGCTGAGGAAGGAAGTTTAAGCTGAGATGCAAAGGTCAGGTAGGAGAGGGCTGGGCAGAGGGGCCAGAACAGAGTGCCTATTGCAGGAATAGCACACAGGAAGTGGGAGGGAGAGAGGGAGAGAGAGCAGGTTTCGTCCTAGGACCCAAGAAAAGTCCCGCATGTTGGAGCAGAGAGAGGAAAGGAAGGATTTCATGAGTTGGGGCTGGAGCAGTGCCCAGTCATTCACAGCTTTTTAAGTCACACGAAGGATTTGGGACTGGAAGGAAGACATTAAAAGGTTTTTAGCAGGGGATTCTTATGATCAGATTGTATTCTTGAAATATCCCAGCAGCTGTGTGGGGAACTGAACATAAGGAGTCCAGATGGGAAGCAGGGGTATCATCGGGGTTTCTACGGTGGTCCAAATGAAAGTCAGTGGTGGCCTGAACTAGGATGCTGACAGTGGGGATGCGAGAGGTGAGTACACTTGAGAGACCTTTAGAAGATGGAATGAACAAGAATTGCTGGTTAATTGAACGTTGGGAGTGAAGAAGAAGGGGTAGTCAAGAATGATTCCTAAAGGTATGCTCGAGCAGTGCGTTTATAGTGGGGCTACTTACTGAGATTAGGAGTTGGAGGGAGCGAGTAGAACTGGGGCTGCGGACGGGGCAATTATAACGCAAGTCTTAGCCGTATTTAGTCTGAGGCATTGAATGGTGATGTTGAGAAGGGCATTGGGATTGGTGGCTTTGGAGCCTGGGTGAGCTGGAGAAGTGGGCATCCGCGGCCAACGGTAGACAAATTTGTGGTGTTCCATGAAATTCCCTTGTGGGGTGGTGAGTCCCTCCTCCCAAAGGAAGCTCAAACCGAAGCTGAGCCCAGAGGAATTCCACCATCTCATGGTCTCTTAGAAAAGGAGGAGTCGGGAATCTGCCGAGACAACTAAGAAGAAGCTGCCAGAGACGGGGAGAGACCCAGAGTGGACCTTGTGATGGTTCTGGTGTTCAAGGCTTTATACAAGGAGATCACTGTGGACGGATAGCCACTCAGGCCTGAGAGCACTGGTTTCCAAAAACATTTAAGCAGCAGAACCCCCGAAAGTGAAATCTTACATAGGGGACCCCTGGAAAGGTGGAGGCTGGGCTTGAGGCCCTGCTCACTCCTCTTGTCACGCCCCCCCCACCTCTGAACCCCAAGGCTCTGAGGAAGACTGTTGGAACAGCCCTGCCCTAGAAGATACCCACTTGGCCCAGTGAGCTTAGGGCGACTCCCAGCCGCATGATCTTGGACTCTCCTGAGGCTGAGCACCGCATCACCCGATGAACCAACCAATTGCTCCCCGGAGCTTACAGAAATCTGACCTCCACTTTACTCCAGGTTAGAAGGTATCTAGGAGCCGATGACCAGACACCTCGCCTTCTCCCCCCATTCAATAAGAGCCTCTCAATCCTTTGAAACCCAGCTTAGACGTCAGTAACTTCATGAACCTTCCTAGGCCCCCAATTAACGCATATATGTGGAATCTAGAAAAATGGTACAGATGAACCTACGTGCAGGGCATGAATAGAGACGCAGACATAGAGGACGGACATGTGGATGCGGGGGGGACGGGGAGGGTGGGACGAATTGGGAGATTAGGACTGACATATATATGCTCCCCTGTGTAAAATAGATAGGGGGAACCTGCTGTACAGCACAGGAGCTCGGCTCGGTGCTCTGTGATGACCTAGGTGGGGGTGGGGGGTTGGGAGGGTGGGGGCGTGGCGGGGGAGTGGGATGGCAGGGAGGTCCAAGGGGGAGGGAATACATGTGTATGTATAGCTGATTCACTTCACTGTACAGTGGAAACTAACACAACCTTGTAACGCAGCTACATGCAGATAAGACAAATAAAAGGGCGGCTCCTGCCTGTCCTGTGCTGTTACTCGCTGCACCCGTATCACAGACTACCTGGATCATTTGTTTATACACACTCCCCTCCTGGCAGACTTTGAGTTTCTCTAGGGCAGAGGTCAAGACTTTACACCTCCAAGCCAGGATAATGCCTGGCACAGTGTGGGTGTGGGATAAATGTTTGCTCAGTTGGATTCAATTACACTGAATTAAACCTGAAAGGGCCCTCAGACAGTCTACAGTCCTTCCTTCTTGTATATAAAGGTGAGGGTAAGCCCCAGCTTCTTACCAGCAGAGCTGGTTCTTGAATCCAGAATCCTGATTTCCAGTCCAGCGTTCTTAGGATCCTTTCTTGGGTGCCCAAGAGTTAACAGCACTGAATAAATATGTAAATTTTGGAGGCAAATCTCCCTCATTTGCCAGCTGTAGGCGACTCTAGCGGGTTTAAATGGCGCTATCACAGCATCACCCACTAGGCCCAGGCGTAAAGTGACTTTCTCTGGAGTCATTTTTCATAAGTAGAAGTGTGGCTGTGTCTCCTACTTGCCCTCACCACCTGTCACGGTTCTGGCTCCTTCACAGATTTCCTGTCACTTGGAAATGCTTACCTTCAAAAAAAGGGCCACTTCTCACATCTGCTAGTGGAAACGCTTTGTTTGTTTGTTTTTAATCTCCTCCTACAGGATTTGGCCCAAATATAGTTCCAATAGAAAGGCTCTGGTGCTTTCTGTGTGTGGACAAGGGTTAGGAAATTCCTTGGAGAAAATGTAAAATTGGACTGTCTTCCTTGGAGACAGAGTAACGGTTCTTTTTTGGAAGACCAGTTGAAGAGCGGTTCTCAAGAGGCACCCTTGAGTATAGAGGTTGCAAACACTCGTCTCTCACTGTTAGTGGTGGCAGTGCTGTGACCCAGCCCCACCCCCAATTTAGGAGGACTAGGCTGAAGGGTCTGAGAACCTGGCTGTTCACCTCTCTCTCCCATTTACCATTTACCTGGGTCAGTTTTTTCCCCTTAGAGCGCACTTCTCACACTCTGCCACCTCCCAGCTTTAGGCTAAGAATTATTGTCAACCTACCAATTTTGTTGGGAAGGGAAGGCAGTGGAAAGAAAGAACAAAAGCTCAGGACTTACTCCCATGTTCAAACCCCAGCTTTACTGCTTACCGGGGTGCAATCTGTCCCTTCACCTCTGTGGGCCTCAGTTTCCTCATCTGTAGAATGGGACTGATAATGATACCGAGCAGGGCCCTGTGGAGCTCCTGGGCACAAAAGACTTTCTGTGTCCCCCCTTTCTTTGATTACAGGAAATAGGCTTCATTCAGCCTCCGTGATCTTCCCTGAGTTCCAGTGGGCAGATTCAAGCAGTTGTTAATTAGGGAAGGGAGGGGATGTGAGACAAGGGAGAAACAACCAGTCTAGAGTAATAAAAGTGCAGCCTTGGGCAGGGTCCTGGTTCCCCATCAATGGATACACACAATAGTATCTTTGAGCTGTTTTGCAGATACTGAAACCCCCGCCATGGGGGGGGAGAAGTTAACGGTTAACCATGGCCTGCTGACCACAAGCACGGTGGACCCCAGACCGGTTGGAACCAGAAGGTTGATGGTGCTGACTCCCACTTACGTCACCACCAACCAATCAGAAGAATGTCCAAGAGCTGATCAGGCCCTCTTTGAACCATTAATATAAAACTTCTCACTACCCTCTCCAAGTTGGGACTCACGGTTTTGAGGGCAGTAGCCCACTATGGCCCCCTTTGCCTGGCCAAGCGATAAAGCTATTCTTTTCTCCTTCACCCAAAACTCTGTCTCTGAGATTTAATTTGGTGTCAGGGTACAGAGGCTGGATTCGGCTTCAGTGGCGCCTCCCCAGGAGGGTAGTGGTGAGGACTGGGAAAATATCTGTAAAACCCCAGCCAAGTGCTTGGCCCATGGGGTCACCTAAGCAACAGTTGTTGTTAATAAACCACATTTTTTTTTCAGGTAAAATCATTAGTTTTACCTGCCTTAATCCTGGTTGCCCACCTGAAGCAGTTATGATCGGTTATGATTGATCCCTCTACTCACCGTTTTCACGGAACTGAGGGCCTGGTGCAATAAAAGGTTTGCTGCTCTAATTACTGTTGTCGTTTACTTCACCATTGCAGTGCTTACTGATGGAACGTCTCTTTTAAAGATAGATTCTTGCAGGATAAATAGTTACATGTAACTGAATGCATACAAAGAATGAAGCCCAGATTGCTTTTTGTGTTTTGCCTGTTTTGTGTTTGAAAAATATGAATTAATCTGTCAAAATAAAAAGATAAAGTGTTTAACCAGTGGGGACACTTGGACTACTTGAGTCCTGCTTCTGCAGCTACTCAGGGTATCCTTGGCAACTGGTTAGGGGAGAGCTGAGCTTCCCAGAGTTCGGCTCTCAGATGGAGGACACACAAAGGTTATACTTTCAAAGCTCTTTGTGTCTGTCAGCTAGTGTCTGTAGGCAATATGTGGTTTTTAGAGAGCCTGTTGAATTACAAGCAAGATGTGGGTGGCCAGATTCTTTCCCTTGAATAGAAATAGTATAGTCTTTACACTAATGTCTGATTTTAATTTAATAGCTCTCTGGTTAAGAGGTACCATATAACAGTATCTTAACTCTAGTTTAAGAGAGACCTGAAGGGTTACTCTTTCTTTGTATCTTTATATCGGAATCCATCACTTCTCTGTTCACAGGCTCTCCCTGAAGGCCTTAGTGGGCCATTTGTAACGTCGAATCCAACGACTGGATTCTCTTGACTTTTCTTGCAGTATTGGGTATTTGCTGGAAGCTGTTTTAGTACCACCTAGTTGTACCTAAGAGTATACCCCAAGGAAATCATTAGGAACACCCAAAAGAAGCTGAAGAAATTTATCTCCGCATCACTCATCGTAGGAAAACATTGGAAACACCTAAGACGTCCAGCAATGAGGACGTGGTTGACGAGGTTAGAAGACACCATAAGAGGGAGTTTTATAGAGCCATTCCAAGTGGCCTTTAGGGAAAGTTGTTTGTTTTTTTTAGATAATGAGGAGGTTCTTTTTTTTTTTTTTTTTTTTTTTTTTTTTTTTTTTTTTTTTTTGTGGTACATGGGCCTACTCACTGTTGTGGCCTCTCCTGTTGCGGACGCGCAGGCTCAGTGGCCATGGCTCACGGGCCCAGCCGCTCCGCGGCATGTGGGATCCTCCCGGACTGGGGCACGAACCCGTGTCCCCTGCATCGGCAGGCGGACTCCCAACCACTGCGCCACCAGGGAAGCCCCGAGGAGGTTCTTTTTTTAAAAAATAAATTTATTTATTTACTTTTGGCTACGTTGGGTCTTTGTTGCTGCACACGGGCTTTCTCTAGTTGCGGTGAGCGGGGGCTACTCTTCATTGCAGTGCGCAGGCTTCTCATTGCAGTGGCTTCTCTTGTTACGGAGCATGGGCTCTAGGCACGCAGGCTTCAGTAGTTGTGGCGCACGAGCTCAGTAGTTGTGGCACACAGGGTTAGCTGCTCCACGTCATGTGGGATCTTCCCGGACCAGGGCTCGAACCCGCATCCCCTGCATTGGCAGGCGGATTCTTAACCACTGAGCCACCAGGGAAGTCCCTATGGAAAGTTTTTAATGGAAGACATAGGAAAATGTTTATGATATAGTTAACGCAGGACATAAAAATTGTATGTTGAGCCTGATCTTGACTTAAATTTGAGAAGATATATAGATGAAGACTGAAAGGAAATGGTCCAAGTGGATAATTGTACCAAAGTTGTTCCTTGTGAGTGGGACTATAACTGATTTTTATTTTATTCTTTATATTTTCCCATATTTTCCAATTTTTCACAGTACATACTAATAACTTCAATTTAGGTAGGAATGTTACTTAGCAAAAGTAAAGGCAAAACCTCATAGGTCCAGGGAGGTGATCCTGGTAGAACCTTTAAATTAGAAATTGGTAAGAAGAGAAATCAGATGGATATTAACGTTTAGCACTAAGATAACATTTCATGGGAGACTTTTAAGGTGTATTATAGCACCTGAGCTCATTTTCATGCCATCCCTGTGTGGTAGGCGATAGGAATTGTAATAATTTTGTGGATGGGAAAAAAAAAAAAAACAGGCACAGAATGAACACTGTATTTTGCTTCTACTGATGTTTTTAAGCTGTGAAATTTGGGCCCACATAAGGACATATTGCCACTGTTCCTCATTCATACACACACAGACATTTAGGATTGGCAGGAACCGTAGAAATAGCATGTTCTCCACTACCTCGCAAAGAGGAAACTGAGGGGAAACACTGAGTTAGCCTAGTATTTGGAAAGATCATTCCCGTGCCTACATGTTCAGTATGGAGGATCTTCCAAAGGAGATTTTTGCTTTAATATATAACATTATTCTTGCTGAGAACCTTCAAAAGAAAAAGGAGGGACGCTGAATGATTACAGAAGTAGACTGGAGATGGGGCAAATAGGAAGGCTACTGGCAGCTGGAGAAGGTAGGCCTGACTCCTGGATTCCCCACTGGGTCAGTGTCTCTGGGGCTCTTCTCATCCCCGTGTAACAGTCAGACTATCACAGCTCCTCCTCGGTGGCCCTCCAGCCTCCTGCCACTGGTGTTTCCAGAACACTGGCCCATCTATGGTAACTCTTATATTTGAGATTAAGGTTATGCTCCCCTTAGAGTGATAACAGAATTCTAAGCTTCTCTCCAACCCAGTTTTCTGATGTAGTTTTAAAAGGTGGTCACAGTCCAGATTCAGAGAAGGCAAATACACATATTCCCCAACAGTTACCATCTCTGGTGTTTTTTATCAGTGCTTAACTGAAGATGAACTTTTTTCATGCATCCAGGAGTTTGAGGAAATTCCAGAAAAGGCAAATGTTCATGTGAAGATGCAACTTTTGGAGTTTCATATGTACCTGGGTTTGAATGGGGGTTCTCTCTTTGGCTAGTTGACCCTCAGTTTCTTCAAAGTGTAGAAAGAAGGTAATCAAAATAACATAATAGTGCTAGGTTAGTCAGGATAGGGTATGCTATGCTGCACTAACAAGTAAATCTGGAAATATCAGTAGTTTAGTACAGCAAAAATTGAGGTTTTGCTCATGTAAAATCTGATGTCCCAACTCAATCTGGTGACTCTGGAATGCAGGTCCTGTCCATCCAGGGTTGCCACCCTCTAACAGGTGGCCTCTAGGGTCACGAGTTGGGGAAGCAAGAGCTAAAAGGGCATGCACTGTCTCTTAAATGTTGTTCTGGAAATGACCTGTCACTTCCTCTCATATTTCATTGACTGCAACTAGCCATATGGCTTTGTCTACCTGCAAGGGGATTGGATATTTAGGAGAAAACATGGGCCACTGAGTGTGCAGTAAATGTTTCTGCCAGCTTAGTGACATTAATTAAGCCCTTCCTATGTGTCAGGCGCTTTTATAAATGCTTTACACTCTGATCCCATCTAGCCTTAAGCCTTATGAAGTAGTTACTAATATCTCCATTGTACAGATGTACACTGAGCCACTGAGAGGTTAGGCTACTTGCCAAAGTGTCACAGCTAGTAAGTGATGGAGCCAGGATTTAACACCAAATAGTCTGACTCCAGGGCCTGAGTTCTTCACCTCTATGCCTATTGCCTCCCTAAGAATATCTCTCCTGGAGGGGTTTCTGTAAAATTATAGGCAATGTAAATAAAACACCTGGCATGCGATGTCTGACATGTAATAGTTCCTCACATGAGACAACTCTTTTTTTTCTATTATCCTTGTTGTTATTGGCTACCTCAAATACTTTCTGAGTCAAGACAGAGTATAATTATATGATTATGTGATAGAGCTTTATTAAAAGGTATCTCTTCTGTTGTGGCACATGGGGCTGCAAGGAATGCTTTCATATAACCTTGCAGAGAAGTATCAAGTAATTACCATCATATGGAAGTATTTTAGCAAGTCATGCCCATTCTTACTCTGTCATGGCATGAAAGCAAAGTCTATGTTTTAAATACTGGCCTGCCATGTCTCATTACTGGAATCTGCAAGGCTGCTCTGAGCAAAATGTAAGGACACAACAGTAGTTTATCTTGTATTTGTTTTAATTAAACATTAGCACTGATCCTGACTTGTTCTCCTGGTAGTTAGAGCAAAAACACTGTGCTGTAAAGTGATTTCCGAACCTCTTTGTGAAGCCAGCAATATATTTGGTGTTGAAGTGACTCCCCTGCCTCTTTCCTGCCAGGAGCTGATTGATAGCACTCCTGCCCTTTCTCAGGTAGCCTCAGACAGCCTGAGGTATGGGCCAGTGATCAGGCAGCACCACCCGAGGAAAGGAACTGTTTTGAATTCTCTAGATTTGCATAGACCAGCGAAGGATATCACTGAGTCTGTAGAAGGACTGGGGCAATCAATGGTGCAAATAGACGTGTGTGACTCTGGTGGTTGGTGACATTCCTCCCCAGTGGGAGATGGAAGGCAGAATCTTGGTACTTGAGAACTATTTCTAATTCTCCCCTCCCGCTGGGAGTTGAGGGATGCCTCCTTTTTATTCCTTACCTCTCTCAGAAGCCCAATTTCTGCCATAGACCGCTGACCATTGTCTCTGACAAAAGAAGATGCACTCCTAGGAATCTCTCACTCATTCAACTGTGGACGGTGAGGTGCTCTGCTCAGCAATGGGCCAGGATAGAAAGAGAAAGAGACACACTGCCCCAGCTCTATCACACACAGATACATAAACAATAAACTAAGCGAATTAGAACTTCAAAAGTGCTAAATAGAGATACCCAGGGGAGTGCAGAGGAAAGGGTAATTAACTCCAAGATCCGTCTACGGGATCACTAAATCACATATGTGGGTACCTGAGAGTCCTTTTCTACTAATCAGAACCCACAGGTATTACTGTTTCTAAGGACTAAATAGGTCATGATAGGTAACGTAATTCCCCAGTATCATTTTAGCTTTGAGTGATTATCATTCTGAAGGATCTTTGGGTTAGGTATTGAGACTTTTGGCATTTTGGAAATAATGTCAGCCAGATATTGGATACATTTTGGCAAGTCTTTAAAAAAGGGTATTCTGCAAAATAGCATGTATTCTGTGGTTACGACTATACAAAAATACCTATATATCTGTCCAGCATCCAGACGGTAATATGCATGGTAAAGAGAGTTGTTTTTTGTTTTTTTTTCATTTGGCTGTGCTGGGTCTTAGTTGCAGCATGCAGGATCTTCACAGCCACGTGTGGGATTCTTTAGTTGTGGCATGTGAGACCTTTAGTTGCAGCATGCAGGATCTTTTAGTTGTGGCACATGGGATCCTTTAGTCGCGGCAAGCGGGCTCTTTTAGCTGCAGCATGCAGGATCTAGTTCCCTGACCAGGGAGCGACCCTGGGCCCCCCGCATTGGGAGCATGGAGTCTTAACCGCTAGACCACCAGGGAAGTCCCAGGAACAGTCACACTTAATGGAAATTCTGGCCTTTGGGCAGAGAACTTGAAAGGGGTTTTAAAACAGAAACACATTTTTAGGGAAATACAGGAAGCTTTTTAGAAGTCAGTAGATCTGGGTCTAATTAGGGATCAGCTATTGATATTTTTCAAACATCAGAGCAAAACTAAGAACATTCTAAATGTAAGAAAGAAAAATTCCCCCATAACACACAAATGCCACAAACCAAACCATCTTGTGATTTGTTCCTTATACTGTAATATTGGCTCACATAGATACACAACATTTAACACAGCTTTAGATACATTTAAACAGTTTTCTTCCCACAGAAGACTATAAGTATTTTTACTTATACTGTACAATATTGTTTCAAGTATTCAGAGAAGGATTTACGGACTACATTTTAAAACCTGGTTACTCTGGTATCCTTGTTGACGCACGATTTGACCTTGTCTTAAAAAAAAAATAATGTCGAGATTGTAGCTGAAAAAAGAAAGGTCAGTCTTGTCATCTTTGACTTGAACGGACGTGAGGAGACACGCCGGTCACAGGTGACCTGGACCGCCACCACTCGGGGACTCCATGGCAGGGCTTCTGCGGCAGAGGGTACTTGGCCTAAGGTTCTTCCTAACACGTCTGAGCCTTTAATCTGTGAGGCTGACATTCTAGAAAGCTCAGCCGCAAATGGAGATCCAGCACAGAGCCCGCGCCAGAATCCTCTGGTGTCTTGTCCTGGTGAAAACAGGGTACGTGTTGGCAACACAGGCAATGCTGTGAGGTTCACGGTGCAGCCTCTAGGCGCCTGCCTGGCCTGTCCAACCTCAGCCTCAGCTTCACCGTTTACACCACGTCGCTTTTTGAAATGTAAGCTCCTGACCATTCCCTGTTCTGCTCTGATTCAACCTGCAGAGCCAGATCTCTCCATCTCCGTCTGGCCCTGGAAGAGCGGCCTGCACCCTCGCCTTTGCCGCGCTGGGCCAACTGGAACCGCCGAACAGACACCCACCGGATTGCCGCAGATCCCGGCCAGCGGCAGTTGGAGGCACGGCGCCATCTAGTGGAGAAACAAAATCCCCCATTGCTTTTTTTTTAAAATTAGAGCATCCTTGAAGCAGACCAGAGAATCAGCGGCCCTCATTTGATACCAAAGGTGCTTGAGAACCAGAGAAGGAAATGGATTTCCCGAATGTCACACAGCCGGCTAGTGGTTGCATCAACACTACAGAACCTCATCATTGGAGCCTTGGTTCAGCATTCTTTGCACTATCCCGCAGTAAAGAAACCAGAAGATAAGACAGCTTCTTGTGTCTCTTGAGCATTTCAGACCTCTTCCGAGGTGGAGGTGAACTCATGCGGCGGCCAGTGTCTGAAGAGAGGGCTCACTGATGTATTGTCCCGTAGCATGCCTTGGCTGGACTGCGCGTGATGGGTGCAAGGCCGGAGCAAATCCAGTTGTCTGCCTTGCTCCCCTCCCCCACAGAGCTGCCGGGGAAACTCAGCACACGATCAGACCACATCCACTGCACTGGGTTACTGAGCAGAAGATGCCACAGGTCACCTGTGCCCGGAGGGGAGAGAAGAGAAAGAGCGTGTGGGCTGCCAGCCCCAGGCTTCCCCAGCCCTTTTTCCTTTTTCCTTTTTTTTGGAGCATTTTTTGCACCTTCGTGGTGGTCCCCAGGTGCTTCCTGGTCCTTCCAGGTCCCCAGATCCCGGAGGAGGGATGCGAGTGGGAGGGGGTGTGGCACCCCTGTTTCTTGCATTCTGGAGACTGCTGTCAGGAATCGCGCGGCATGTGGGCTCCTCAGCCAGTCTACAGCCAAAAGGCAACCAGACTGGGTAGATCGTGGAGAGGGAAATGCACGCTGCATTATTCAGTGTCAGTTTGAGGGGTGGAGGGAAAGGTGAAAGCTGTTGCCTAACTTCATTCCCTCGAAATAAAATCCTAAATGTTGACTTGAAACATATGGCTGTGCTTTGGGAGAAATCTTTAAGTCTAGTTTCTCGTGGATGCCCTAACATAGCCAAAGAATTTCTTGGCTGCATTCTCTTCCTTCAGAGTCTGGGCCTTCCCTTGACTCCTAGACCATCATTTCAGCAGGAAGGATGATCCCATCTTGCTTTAAATCCAAGGTCACTGGCAGCTATTAAGTTGTCAATGTGAGTTTGAAGGGCGTGCTATTAACCTTTGTGCTCCCTCTTTTCATTTAATGTCTTTAAAGCTGATTAGAGGAAGGGGAACTTTTCATTTGTTTTTCTAACCCAGGGAAGCTGACTTAGGGACTTTTGTGGACTGGAATGTCCTGAACTGGCCAAGATTGATAAAACCTTCAGTGCCCGGGGCCCTGGCTGAGTCACGGTGCAGCATCACATGGCCTGGTTTACTCCGGGTGAAAACATCCTAAGTTCAGTAGATGACAGAACTGCTGGCTGAGGCTGCAGTGCAGCCCCCGAGCAGAAAGCCCAGCCCCGGGCAAGGCCCTGCATCCACCGGCCTCACATCTCCTCCCCAGCCTCACTACCCTGCTCCCCAAAAGTCATCCTTCTCCAAAGCGTGTGGTTAAACCTGGGCTTCGTGGCCGTGTCCAGGAGTCTGCTGACGTGTAGGAGCCTAGACAGTCCTGCTTTTCAGCCCAACGCATCCCTGGGAAAGGGGCTATGAAGAGTATTTTTGTGATGTAGATATTTCCCACAGGGACACCGTTATAATCAGGGCACCTCTCTAACCGGAGACCTAGCACCACACGAATCCCCATGATAGCCAGCAGCGGGTCATAGAAGCCAGTATGTCCCCAGGCCTCTGTAATCATCTCTCAGAAGAAAGTCTCCGACAAGCGCTTTGCTCTGGCTTCTGGCAGGGCTCTCAGCTCGTTACTCAGTGTTCCCGAGCTGAGTGGTCCCTCCCCAGCAGCACAGGCCAGGGCCTCATCCCCCCCTCTCCTGGCTTCGATCTTCATCCCCTAGTTGTTCCACACCGGCCGGCGCTTCTCCTTTCCTCCCCAAACGCCTTTAACTAAAAGATGTTAGAGCAGTTCACAATCTCCTATGCCCTCCTTCCCTACAGCCCCGTAACCCCCGTGACATAACCCACGCTGTGACGAGCAGCCCCCCAGAGCGTCCTAACAGCCTCCCTCCCCAAGTTATTGAACCTGAACTGTGATTAACATGTACAGAAACCCCCTATGTAATGCACTTACAGGTCTAAAACAGCCAGAAAATTCACCCGATCCATTAGGCTTTATGAGAAAAAGGTACCTATATAGGGCGTTCATTTATTCCAAAGATACTTATTGACTTCTATGTGCCAGACACTTTCCTAGGCACTCGGATATAGCTGTGAATAAAACAGATAAAAACTCGCAAATGGCTTGAGAGGGGAAGGCGTAATGGCATTTGTCTAATGACTGGAAAGACCATTGGCTTGGGAATCAGGAAGTCTGAGGAGCCGGTCCAGACGCTCCCACTAACCGGCTAAGGCACTTCTCCGTCTCTGATCCAGACTCCTCACCGGAGTCCTTCTCTGTGACCATCTAAGGGCACTTTGATTTGTAAGCCTCCTTCTACTGTGGAGTCTTTGGCTTCCCAACCAAGAGAGCAGAGCTCCCCTGCCTCTCCCTAAGTGGGGCATCATTCACACCAGCTCCCCACTCTGCCCTCGCAATTCTTTTCTGCTTTGACTATTCTTTGGTCTTAAGAAAAAGAGAAAAGAGAGCACCTCTCTACCGGGTTACCCTGCCTGCCTTCCCGCCTTATCCTCCCCAGTAGCCTCCCTTCTCCGTTTTCCTGTGGTCACAAATATTTTCCAAGAGCACTCAAATGACCCCTTCTTCAAAGATGGTTGTTGCAGGAGGCCGCCTCTTTGGGGTCACGGTGATGGCTTCGGGGCCATCTGTTCCCCTGGGCACCTCAGGGAGGCCAGCGGACAGATTCCAGGGCGGGATTCTGCACAGTTGGTGCAACAGAACCACTGGAAACCAATTAACAGGCTGAAAACCAGAGAAAGGACGGTGGCCAAAGAACAGGCACCCCGTGGTAAACAATTACCAGTGTGGGCAGGGACAGCTATGTAGGTCAGCTCCCAGTCAGGAAATAGTTTTACAAGAGCGAAGTGCCAATCCCTTCTGGAAGCAGAATCTAGGTAAAGGTTTGCTTTCTATCTTTGGGCAGATGACCACCTGGTTGCCCTGCAACTCCCCTTGGTTTCAGAGACATCTGGCCTTGGCTTCTACCTCCCTGCCAAAAGCAGGTGGCTCTGCCCCCCTTCTAACCTTGACCTTCTGGAGGACGATCACGAGAGCGAGTGCTACATCCTGCTTTATGAACCGGGTCCGGACAGGGCGCCTGTATTGCACTCTCACCTTCTGAGGACACTGGATGTTTTCTGGCATAGGTGTAGGGCACAGGTGCCCACGCTCACCCTTGTAAAGATTTGCCAGTTTCAGATGAATATTTGGGGACCTCAGAAATTAAGATCAATATCCAAGCACTAAGAACTGTCCTGGCAGGGATGTGGTCAAGCAGGACAGGAGACTCTGGGGTTCAGATCCACTTGGGGGTGAAATCAAGTCCCACGAGCCCTTTGAGGCTCATACCCAGAGGTTCAGATGACCTTTAACCCCTGTGACCTTTAACCTCCTCACATGACATGGGTACAGGCTTTTACAGGCTACAACGTGCTTCCATACTTATTCTCTCTCTTTGGATCCTCAGAACAGTTTTGGAAAGTGGGCAGGGCAGGTGTTAACATCTCTGCTTTGCAGAGAAGGAAACAGGCTCAAAAATGCTGCAGGCAAATGGCATTATGTTGTTCTTTTTTGTGGCTGAATAATATTCCACTGTATGTATGTGCCACATCTTCTCTATCCATTCCTCTGTTGACGGACATTTAGGTTGCTTCCATGTCCTGGCTATTGTAAATAGTGCTGCAGTGAATATTGGGGGTGAACTTATCTTTTCAAATTATGGTTTTTCTTCAGGTATATGCCCAGGAGTGGGACTGCTGGGTCATATGGTAGTTCTACTTTTAGTTTTTTAAAAAAACCTCCGTACTGTTCTCCATAGTGGCTGTACCAACTTACATTCCCACCAACACTGCAAGAGGGTTCCCTTTTCTCACACCCTCTCCAGCATTTATTGTTTGTAGATTTTTTTCATGATGGCCATTTGCAGCAACATAGATGGACCTAGAGATTGTCACACTGAGTGAAGTAAGTCAGACACAGAAAGACAAATGCCCTATGATATCACTTATATGTGGAATCTAAAAAAAGGGTACAAATGAACTTATTTACAAAACAGAAGCAGAGTCACAGATGTAGAAAACAAACTTATGGTTACCAGGGGATAAGCGGGGGAGGGATAAATTGGGAGATTGGGATTGACATATACACACTACTATATATAAAATAAATAACTAATAAGAACCTGCTGTATAGCACAGGGAACTCTACTCAATACTCTGTAATGTCCTATATGCGAAAAGAATCTAAAAAAAAAAAAGAGTGGATATATGTATATGTATAACTGATTCACTTTGCTGTATACCTGAAACTAACACAACATTGTAAATCAACTACACTCCAATAAAATTTAAAAAAATAAATAAAAGACTCGGGGCATGTTTGCTGAGCTCATATGTGACAGTCAAGCCCTGGGGGGGGGGTGCGGGGGGGCCGTGGGGGCGTGGTCTCCTGCTGAGGCCGGGTCAGATAAGCAGTTGTACTCACGAAAGCATATGTCTGCCGTCTCTTTTGACCTTATTCTAGGAAATTCTTTAGGTTTACTAGTAACTCATGGAGGCTGCTCCCAGCACATTGCTTGGTAGGCCAGAGCCACAGAACCCTGACGGGCATTTTTCCAGGTAGTTCCCGACTCCGCTTCAACAAGACCAGAGCGAAACTGCATCCCCTAAACGTCTGTGGTTTCCCAGGGAAGCGACAGTTGCTGTTTGCTAAGAGCTTCAGAGGCTCTGCTCTCTGGTCCCCACTTGGGTGCAGCTTTGCCCTGAAGCTGTTTCCCTCGCTGACACACTTTGTCCTCCGACTTACGTGGAAGTGTTGACCAAACCCCAAGACTCTCCCCTTCTCAGGCACTGCTCGGGGCAGCTCTCTGGGCAAACGGCCCTAGTGATGGTCAGACCTTCTGTTGGCCTTTCCACAGAAGAACAAAGAACCGTCATCCTCAACCCAGCAACATAAACCTCTCCCCATGAAAAACACCTGCTAACAGCTGGTCCTGCAGCCTTCCTTCCGACGATACGTGAGGAAGTTTGCCAATGAGATTGTCTGGAATCCTAATCTTAGTTAATTTTACCTGCTGAGCTGTCTTCCTAAGTGAATTGCTGTAGAATCCTGCTTGGACTTACCTCCAACCAGCTGGACCAGCTGTAGCTCCCACAGGCCTCCCCCAATACTTTCCAGGCAGTAAGTGCTCGGGTGAAACAGTTCGCTTTCCAGGCCCTCTCTAGGGCCTCGTTACTGAGGGGTAATTGTTCGGGGCCGAGAAATTCATTGCGTGCCTGTAGGAATCTAACGTCTTTGTAAAACCAGGAATTGAGAAGTGTAACTAATGAGCACACTGTAAAAGCAGAGTGACCCCTCATTACAGCTCAGAGCCATTGCCCAGGTTGGGCAGAAATGAAAATCCCCAGAGAAAGGCCACCCCATCCATTAATGAAGCACTTTACAAAAAAAAAGTGTGATAAGTATTCAGCAGACATTTTGATAGACAAAGAGCATTTACCAGAGGCCTTAACAATAAAGCCCTGGGGCTGCCCTGGTGGCGCAGTGGTTGAGGGTCCGCCTGCCGATGCAGGGGACACGGGTTCGTGCCCTGGTCCGGGAAGATCCCACATGCCGCGGAGCGGCTGGGCCCAGGCGCCATGGCCGCTGAGCCTGTGCGTCCGGAGCCTGTGCTCTGCAACGGGAGAGGCCACAACAGTGAGAGGCCCACGTACCGCAAAAAATAAAATAAAATAAAATAATTAATAAAGCCCTGATTTCTGGTGGCATGTGTGGGGGGATGAGAGAGGTGAGGAGGAAGAGGTTTCCAGCATGATGTACTCTGTGTATCAAAGAGCCTCTAGTTTGGGATTTCAGGGTTCAGATGATTCTCAGCTGTTCCTCCCTTCTCGGCAAGGACCCTTCTGCCATGCTGGCCTTTGCTGATTCATCTGGAGCCCAGCCCTGCTGTTGTCGCGAGGTTGAAGGAGAGAATCCACAGAAAGCTTGAACTTCAGAGCCTGGCACGTAGCAAGCGTTCAGGGTATTTGTTGCCTGGGCGATTCACGATATCATCTTCGGGAGAGGAGACATGTCCCTTTTGCAAATTGGGGAAGGAGAGGCAGGGGTCAGGGAGGCCTGCTGTCCACGGTCCCTGCAGAAGGTCTCAGCTGCCTCAGGCTTGTGTGTCAGGGCCCGTCTGACTGCAGCAACAGTGCTGGAGAAAGGCCAGCCTGCAGGGCGGTGGGCCGCTGGCCAGGGTCCGTCCCCCTGCAGCCCAGCCCTCCTCTGAGCACTCTGGCAATCTGGGTTGTGCTCAGACAGCAATGCTGACCCACCAGCATGGTTGTAAACAGTGAGTCTCCACGCTGCCCTCTATGAGGCACCTTGTCAATTGTCGAGTGGCTTGGCGTGAGCTGTACGTACTTTATGCGGCAAGAGCCTTAGCTCAGGGCCTCCAAACCTATCTTCCGGTCTCACCCTCCTTTACCCTTCACACAGTCACCAACAGGCCTTTCTAGAACCAACTTCTGATGATACACTCCTCTTTGGAAATCTCTGCAGGCTCCCCTTTGCCTACAGGGTCAAGGGCACAGTCCTTAGCATGGACTTCAGGGTCCTCTACAATCACCCCACCAAACACTCCCCCAGAAGGACACACCCCAGGCACTCTGTACTCATCATTCACAGCAGGGCGGGACTTTCCTGGCACCATGCTCATCCCACTGCCTGGAAGGCTGTCCCCTACCCCCTTCTCTGCCTGGCAACCTCCTGCTTCATCATTCAAGACTCAGCTGCAAGGTGACACCCCCTCTATGTGGCCTCCCCTGACTTTCTCAAGCAGAGGTTCACACACTCCTTGGTGAGCAGGAACCTCCTGCCTGGTGAAGGTCAAGATGTTTCCTGTTATACAAGGGCCAGCTCCTGCCTACCAGCCACCCCGCCAGCCCCAGCTTCTGCGTGGGGCTTGGGTACCGCTGACCATTGTAGCCTGGCCTTGGGAAATGTCACATGCTCTCCATTTCAGCCTCCTTAGAAGAGTTAGGATAAACATTTACCGCAGAAATTGTCCTAGACCTGGAAATTGTATAACTGAAGATTATACAATATTAAATACTGTTAAAACATCTCATCATTTTTGTAATAACGAAACAGAGAAACACGGGGACCTAGAACTGAAATGTGCTCTGAACTTAGCAGGGATTCTCAGCTGAGGGTGGGAACAGAGGCATTTCGGAGTCACCCACAGGGCTTTTCTTACACAGATTGGATGCTGGTGCCCCTCCCCCCAGAGTCCACCCACCCCTGTGACCCGCTCGGACCCACCCTAGTCACCGAGCTTCAGAGTCACCTGTGTGCTGGGCACAGAGACACTTCCTTGCTGATCTCTGCTGCCTCGTCTATAAAAGGGAGGGATTATGTCAGCCTCAGAGGAATACCCTGAAGGCTAAATGAGAATCTACCTATGAGGTTCTTAGTAGGCACTAAAAAGAAGTTAGTTCCATTCTCCTGTCCCTTCCTCACTTCAGCTAGAAATTTGCCCCGGGTCCCACAGGCGGCCAGGGAAGGGAGTCCTCAGCTGTGATGGGTGAGACCAGAGGGTGGGATGCCTGGGGCCAAATGCAGCCCCTTTTCCTCTTCTTTCTACTGCCTAGGGAAAAGCTCTGCCCACAGACACTTCATAGCAAGGTGTTCCGTAGATACTCACTCATGTCTGTGACCGAGTACTAGGTGCAGAGGTGGCGCCTTTGCCCCACCCTCTCTGGTCAGTGCCCTGTGGGTCCACCGGCTTTCATCACTGGGGTGTAGACGGGCCTGGAACGGCTGAGGTGCTCTTCCAGGAAGTACACCAGGTGGCGCTGTGGAGTAACCAGAGGGTCCAAAGGGAGGGACCGTAGAAGGAGCACTTGGAGGGGCAGCAGCATCCCGACTAGGAGGCTATACTGGGGGTGACAGAGAGCCCTTGATGGCCCTCTGCTCAGGAACCCTGACGGAACACCCCTTTGACTCATTTGAGCACAAGCCAGAGCCCCTCCCTCCGTGTTCCTTGCAGAGTTGTTGACAAGAGCGTTGACCACGTGCCACATTCAATTCTAGGTGTGGTTTAACCCGTTTAATTCTCACAACCCTGAGAGCTGAGCACACAAACTGCCCTAATGAAAAACACTGGGCAGCTGAGGCACAGAGAGGTGCCATAACTTGGCCCAGGTGACCTGGCCGGTAGGTGGGAGGCCTGGGATTAAGCCCAGGTGGTCTGGCCTCCTTACACAAAGAGCTGATTTCGCTCCCGCAGCCTAAATAACTTTCAGGTTATCTCCAGTGGTTCTAGGGTAAATCAGCATCCCCGGCTTAGAGAAGATACCTCAGGAGGCTGAAGATTCCACTTCCTCTTGGATAATAGGCCTTTAGATTGCCATTTTCAAGAGGCCCAGACCCAGCATACCTGGGGCGCGCTCTTGGGCAGTGGGGCTCTCATTCACTTATTCCGTACAAGTTTACCATCCAGACAGGGGGTGCCAGGGGTACAGACGGGCAAGGTCTCAGGCCTCGTGGACTTTATATTGGGGTTGGGGAAACAGCTAACAAGCAAATCCATAAGTAAGAAAATTTCAGGTAATAATAAAAAAGAAAGCAAAGGCAGGTTAACAGGGTAGAGACTGAACGATAGTTGGAAGAGGGGAGGGGAGGGGTGAGCACGTTGGTGCAGCAAGATCACTCTGTATGAAGTCTGAACTGCCCATTTCCTAATTCCGTGATCTCCTTCGGGCGGAGAAAACGTCATCGGACTTTTGCGCAGCAACCTCTGCGTACACCCACTCGTATAATCACCCTCTCCTGGAGTAGAGTCAGCTTAGGCACAGGCTACGCACTAAACGAGGGAAGACTTATTCTCTAAGCGCCAGAGGTTCTGGAGCTCGGGCAGGCTGTCTGTGTGCCTTGCTTGCCCACCTGGCCCCAGGTGTAAATGGTGCAGAAACGCAGGCCCGTTCGGGCTGGGTAGCTGGCCCTGTCAGAGGACAATTGTTGAACCTGAACCTCAGTTTTGAGCCTTTGGCAGGAGGAGCCCGTTCATGCTTACAGCTTGGCAACAGTGCTTGCTTTTAGCCAAATCTCCAGTTACGAGTAATAAAGACCCAGTCCCTGGTGGGCAGCAGAGCCATAGAATTGAAGGGGTCCTGAGAGATTGCCCAGCCTCTGTCTTCAGACAGGGAATGTATAAACCACCCTGGTCCCAAGGCACTATCTCGCTTCCTGAATGTATCTAAGGACAGAGATCATAGAGGGACCCCAGATGCATTCACCCACTCATGTCCTCAGGGTGAGGGCTCTGCCTCCAGTCAGGGCGTCTTCATTCAGAAATGTGGTCTCTGAAAGGGACCCAGCAGGGCCCATTAAAGTATTGGGTTACTTATCCGGTGGCTGTCTCCGCTACTGACTGGGCTTCTGTTCTTGTGAAAATGGGAAGCCTATAGAGAACAGGAACCTCCCTGTCTTCACGGTCCCTCACTGCTAAGAATGTATTATCTTGATTAGGGTAATGAGAGATGTGCTCTGAAATACGTGGATGAGGACCAAAGCAGATGGACGGAATTAATTTGTGTTTGCCAGCTCTACCCAGAGCACTGCAAGGACTTTGAAAACCATGCCAAGCTCCTTGGGAATGGCATCATGGAGATGCGCCACTGTGAACTGGATGAAGGGCTTGGGTGACCCAAATGACCTGTCAGTTCTACGTCTTGGATGCTGAATATTTGTTTTGTTTTGAAAGCAGGCTCTTTAACAGTTTCATTTGGGGAACGTTGGCACCTACCAGGGGCAGCCCCATTGCTAGGTACCCAGAGAAGCACAGGATAAATGAGTCATGCGCCGGTGTTGAAGGGCCTCGCAAACTTGTCAAAGAGGCCAGCTGTGCGCCGGTTCTGGGATATCGCTCCTCCCTTGGCTGGTTCTCTCCTACCCGGCCCTCGGAGCCTTCAGAAGCTTCCCCCATCCTCCATCTGTGATTCCATAATATCCTTTAATGTGTTCATTAATCCCCCAAACACTTACTGTGTGCCAGGCACTGCTTAGATGCTTGTGCTAATCTGGTGATATGACAGTTTTCTGTGCACCCATCGGCCTCCCTCACTGCATGGGGCTCCTTTAGGGCCGTGAGCACATCTTCCTTCTTGTGTTCCCAGTCCCTGGAGCAAAGCCACTGCACCATAAACGTCTGTGGAACAAATGAAGAGAGAAATGACAACAAGAGGGGTAGCTCCTAAAATAAAAATGAGCACTTATCCCTATTTTTACGGGTGTCAGAACATTCTCAATAAAACGTTACTTCTTCTGATTCTTCACCACAGCCCCTTGGGAAGATGGAGGCTTGGGTCAAATACAAGCCCCCCAGGAGCAGATGGGGTTCGTGATGCCAAACCCTGTGCTCTTTCTACTCCACATAGGAGCGTTTCTTCTATGAGAACTTGGAGGGGGGTGGGTATTGAGCTGGGGAAGCCCAGGGAAGAGAGAGGTCGCTCCCTGCAGCGAACTTCAGAGAAGGCTGGGCCTGAGGCTGCAACTGAGAGGCAGCTCCTGACAAGCAGAGCCGGGGGAGGGGGTGGGGGGGTGTTGGTGGGGAGGAAGCCCATGGCCCAGGGCAGGTCCCAAGGCCAGTCACTGGCCTGGCCTGCTGAGAGGGAGCTGAAGAGAATCAAAGACCGTAGGTGTTGGAAGGGACCTTGAAATGACCCAGCCCAGCAGTTCTTAGCCTGGGGACCCTTAGCATTCCCTGGAGGTGGTTCTAAAAGGGTGGTTCCCAGGCTCCAACCCCAGACACTTTAATTCAGAAGATCTGAGGCAAATCTTTCTAAAACTCTCCAGAGCCCTTGGGATGCTGAGACCCCTTTTAAAGTCCATTCCTCAGGGTTTTTGGGGTTTTTTTTTTTGCCTATTGAACACAGTCTTTGAGTTCAAAAGCCGTTTGGGAGGCATCATGGCTACACCGCATCAAAGGCTTGCTGGGGGTGGTCTGAATTTTCCCCAGTACTTGCAGCCTCACCCTTGTCTGTCCGCTGCATCCCCCACCTCGTCCCCCACATCCCCCCCCCCGCCCCGCCTCTACACACTGGTCTTCCCACTCCTCTGGCTGAAGATGAAGGAGCAGCCTCTGCTGTTGACTGTGTGTATGTTGATTTGGTCTCTCTTGAGCACCGGCTCACACCTGAACTTCCTGGAGACGGGACGGAGGACTCTAGACTGGTTGGTGCCGGATGCCTTGGCTGGCCTGGCCTTGGGGGAATGACTGCGGGAGTGGAGCACAGCCTGAACAGCCGGAACCAAGTCCGAGAGCATCTTCAGTCAGTCCTGGGAGTGTCTCCTTGATGGCCCTTTCCAGTACAGATGGCAGTGAGGGCAAATGCTCTCTGCAGGGTGAACTGATTTCCTGAGCTTCCACACTGGCCCTTGCCTCCGTCTGCCTCTTGTTCCTCCTCCATCCTCTTTTTAAATCCAAATTAAAAGGTGTTAGAAGACTGTGGCAGGGTAGCCTGGGTCCTCAGACTGATCATTCATGGCTTTGACCAGGCTCCCGGGCAGCTGAGCAGGCAGACCTCCTTCCAAGACTATTTGTCGTAGATCAATAGGAATATTTTCTGCCACTATGGAGTGTAGTTGGTTTCAGACTACTGTCAAATGAGATAAAAGACGAGTATAATACTCACCACATATGATTTTTAAAAATTTATATGCCTCTTCCCTCTAGACGGGAAATTCCTGGAGAGCAAAGACCCGCCTGATTTCATCTTTATGCCCCGTGTCTGGTGCGTGTACATGTCCATTTTGTTGGTTCAATGAAAAGATATGTATTTAAGATTTGATTCATAAAAATCTGATATGCGTACCGTTCAGTTCATGACTAAATATATTTTGAAAAGTGTAATGTTTATATCAACTATGATGCATATAGCGACAAATATGAATATTAAGAACAAATTTCTCTCTCAGCCCCCCACCATCAGTCCCCACTTTCATAGGGTCCCAGATTATGACAACAAATTAAGTGCACCTTGAGGGACTTCCCTGGTGGCACAGTTGTTAAGAATCCACCTGCCAATGCAGGGGACATGGGTTTGATCCCTGGTTGGGGAAGAACCTACATGCCATGGAGCAACTAAGCCCGTGTGCCACAACTACTGAGCCTGAGCTTTAGAGCCCACGAGCCACAACTATGGAGCCCGTGTGCCACAACTACTGAGCCCGTGCACCGCAACTACTGAGCCCACATGCCTAGAGCCCATGCCCTGCGACAAGATAAGCCACCTTAATGAGAAGCCCGTGCATGGCAATGAAGGTAGCTCCTGCTCACCACACCTAGAGAAAGTCCACGCAGAAATGAAGACCCAACACAGCCAAAAAATAAAAATTAAAAAAAAAATTAAAGTGAACCTTGAGTTTTTAATCTTAATATTAAAAATATTTTGAAAGACATGCAAAAAGTGTTAATATTTAATAGTAATCAAAGACATGAAAAATATTTTTAAAAAGCATTTAGTTTCTTTTTTCAACAAAAGTAAAGAAAATTATAACAAGCAGTAACCTCAAAACTGAAGATGCTGCATGAAACTATTAGATGCTTGTTATATAATCCTTCAGAAAGCAAAGCAGAATCCATAAAGTTTATATATATATATATATTATATATATATATATATAATTGGACCTACCTATTCCTAGCCCTGCAAATCTGTCCTAAAAAGAAAGAATTCAAAAGATGCAAAAAGTTACATAAATGAAGATTTTAGCATTGACTTCTGTAGAAAAACAAAAACAAAACCTGGAAATATGTAAATGTTCCCCAAAAGGGAAATAGCTTAATAAATTACAGAACATCAACATGTTGAAGTATTACTCAGTCTTACAATAATTATGAAGACTATAGAAATTTGGAAAAAGAATATAAAACTGCTGTTTTTGCTAGGATTACAAATGCTAAAAATATGCATGTGTGCCTACTGACAAGAAGGTAATGTGCAAACTAATGTAATCTTTAAGAATGAGATAATATACATCAAGATGTTAACAATGGTTGTCTCTGACTGAAAGGATCATGGACGATTTTTAGTTTCCTCTTCAATCTTCCCTGTATTCTTCATGTTTCCCATTATTAAAAGAAAAAAAAGCCTGTGTTTTGTTTTGGGGGCAGGGTGTCATGGATTCTGCATAGTAAACCTCTTCTGCCTGGAAAAATCATTTATGATGACGGTGCATTTACTTCACTACTGTTTTTACAGTAAAATTAATACTTCTTGAAAAAGTAAATGGATTCGATACCCAGAAGCTGACTGCTTCTCAGGACGTCTGTGGCTACCTCTCCAGTCTTCATTGCTCACTTGGATTGTAGAAGTAATAGCTTCTACTTGTTCTTCCATCTTCTGCGCTTGTCTGTGCTCAGCACAGCAGCCAGAGTGCTGATGTGAACACATATGTCCGGAGACTCCTCCGCCCAGCACCCTGCAGTGGCTCCCGTTCTACCCAGAGCTGCAGCCCCTAAAAGGTCCCAAATGATCTGTCTCTCCGCCCCCATCTCCAACAGCTCAACCCCTTCCTCCCACCAGCCACACTGACTGCCCTTCCCTCCAACAGGCTAGATGTGCTCCCGCCTTAGGACCTGTGCGTCCCCTCCGCCAGGAGCAGGCTCCCCGCCCCCGGAGCCCCGCCCCCGCCCCCAGGAGCACCGCTGAGTCTCATTTTCAAGTTCTTCGCTCAGATGTTGCTTTGTCTGTGAGGTCTGCCTTGACCACCCACCCCCCGTGTAAGATCTCATCCTCTGCAACCCCCATGCTCTCCAGATCCCCCTCACCCTCTGCTTTTCCATTTTCCATCACCTGTATCCTTTTCTATCATACTATATTATTTATTATGTATATTGTTCCTTTTCTGTCTCCAGGCATTTGAATGTAACCTCCATAAGGGCAGGGAATTTGTGCCTGCCCTGTTCACTGATAGACCTAATAAGTGCCTGGCCTATAGGTGCCTATAGATGCATTTTGAATGAATTTGTTACAGCTAATTTGAATAAGGTGAGCTCCTGCTAGGAACTCCATTAAGAAGGAGATGTGAGCTGAGGTCCAGGCCTGGGTTGGGGAAACTAACAAAGCTCTATTGGGTCTGGATCTGGATCTTTGGGACATGGCCCATTCAAGTATGATCTGGGTTGACCCTGCAGTACATCCAGGGGCTGTACGCAGGGCTGGCACGGAGAGAGCAGGTGATTTCCAGACTGCGCTTCCCGGTAGGGAGGATGAAAGTTGCCACCATTCTCCCACGGTCTGTCTGCAGGTGGCTGGTCACTCTTACTAACAGTGCACTGGGGCTAAAGCAGACCCAGGATGTCTGTCGGTGGTACTCACCAACCACAGTAGACCCACGATCCCCGCCTCTCTGCTAGAGGGCAGATGCCAGAGAGGTGCAGCTCTCAGCAGGTCCAAGGCCCTACAGCACAGCTCTCCTCAGTGTAAAGAACAGAAGAACAGGTGGGCGTGGAAGTTATGAAACTAGGAGCTTTGTTAATTACACCAAAGGACAGTGGTTTTATTTGCCCTCATGAGAGGAAATGCACCCCAAATCAGCCGCTGGGTTTGGCTGAATGGAATGGAGGCAGGAGACGGAGGGAGAGAAGAAGAGGTAATCAATGTATTATTTTACTGGAACAAGGATTTCTCATAAAGTAACCTTGGCGGTAATTATACCCCTAGAGTTAGATGGTAATTGACTTAACCTATACATTAAGTGAAATAGCAAACTTTTTAGTTGCATCTATTAAAGCAATTAATAGCTTTGAAATTCTCTACACACTTTGTCCAAAAACTTTCATGCATTTCCTTCCTCTGCACACTGCTTCTGGTCAGGGTTTTTCCCCTGCCTACCATGTATTGGTCTTGTGGCTGTCAGGTTTGTTTTTGTTTTTGCAGAAACAGTCCCCATGGGTGAGGTGGTCAAGCTAAGTCCACTTGGGTAAATTCCAATTTGTCAAACTATCTTTCCTTTTCTTTTTCCTTAAGAAAATGGATTGTGTATTCAGAATCTGACCATCTCTCATAACATTTATGGCTACGCCCCTGGCCCAAGCCACCACCATCTCTCCTCTGGTTACTGTCAACGTCCAGTAGTTGGTCTCCCATCTTCCACCCTGACCCCTACAGTCTGTTCTCAACTCAGCAGCCAAAGCGCTCCTCTGAGCATGACGGGGGACGAGGCTCACTTCGTTGTACCCATCGCCAGTTGTCCCATCAGTTGTTCAGCTTCTTGGGATGGGATTTAAGTGTGTCCAAAAATACTTCCGGAGGTGTGTGCTTGTGCATCAGCTGTTCAGGGTTTCTGCTGTTTCCTCAGCTGTTTGAAGGTACAGGCACACAGAGGGACGTCAGCAAGGGCTGGTAGAAACTGCCCTCACCAGGAGAGGAAAATGTCACATCACTGGTGCAGACGCAAAATAAAACACCCAATTTTATTTTTCATAATTGAGTGACTGTCTTGTTTGTTGGTGAGTCACCAGAAGTCTGCTCCACTTGGATGGCCAACGCCTCCGCAGTGGCCCCCGACCCTCTCTGCTTCTATGGTGGGGTTTGGTCGGTTCTGATTTCAGGGCGAGGGTAAACGTGCTCGAAGTTTTAACTTTATTGTGGTGTGGTTGCCTCGGTGGACTAAGAAAACGGATATTCCTGCTTAATTCTCAGAATGATTTCCACACGAATGAAGTAAAATGATCTAGTTTTCTTTGCAATTCTGTTTAAAAGGGATAAAAGTACATCCACTGACCATGTAAAAGGCTCGTCTAAAATATACCCCAAACCACGGGAAACTGAATACCCTCTACCTCCACATATTATGAAGACAACTAAAAATCGTGTAAAGAGAAACCTTTTTGCCTCTTGGGGCAGGGTGGCTTTATTTGACATTAGACACCCCTTTCAAATGGTGATGAGAGCATGAACAATAGCAAAGTCTAGTGTGTGGAATGCCTTACTTTTGTCATGCCTGATAGACTGATCTGTCACTAGTCTTGAAAGTTTCTCATTGGAATGGAAGCCTCAAGGCTTGTCTTGCTCTTTTTTGTTTGTGAAGGATTTTCTGTGGGGAGCTCAGGGGTGACCGCTGGCTCATGGTCCCGCTCACCTCGCTTCTTCAGCAGGACTGCCCTGGATTCACGGCTGCGGGCTGGGTCCCCGGGTACTTTCAGGGCAAGGGCTGTTGTTGTGTTAGAAGCACCTGCCATCTGTTGGTGAAAATTTTTTGGATTCTACATGATGAGTCACTTCTTTCTTGTGCTGTTCCTTCTGCTGCCAGGATGAATTTACCTACTGGATTTTATCAGGGGATGGAGTGGAATCTCTCATCGTGAAGCTTTGTCCTATGCAAAGTCCATGTCCCTAATGAGCGATCTTCCTGATGCCATCACTAGAAGAGGTGGGGAGGAGTGTCTTCTGTGTTCCCGCAAGGTGGGGAGAAGACCCGGCAGCCAGCCAGTCTGGCCCTCACTCTAGGGCCCTCCCAGATAAAGCTACAGCTGCTGCCCTCAGCTGGTTGGAGCTGACAGTCCAAGGTGGTTCCACATTGTCTTGCCGGTGCTCTCTTGCTAGGGCGCCAATGCCTGTGAGCCGGTGTGGCACAGGGCAGACCCTCAATGACTGTGGGTTAAATGAATGACTCAGGCCTGTGACCGCAAAGTGGGCCAACTTCAGACCTACCAGGGCCACCAAGAGTTAGGCCCTGGGCTCAGCTTAGCTCATTAGGCCAGGGTACCTGATTGGCAGTACCACCTACAGAGCCAAGAACGCTGAAGTTCTGATACAGTGTGTTCTTGCCAACCTCAAAAGAAGAGTACGTGGAATGATTTGGGGAAGAAATTCAGGAGTTTCTTCCCTTACAGGCCACTCTGATATGAGCTGGAAGTAGGAGCTTTCGGAAGGGTGGGCATCTAGAGTGCCTGGGGAAGAGGACTTGGATCGAACAGTAGGGCCAAGTGCTTTGCCAAGGAGAGAACTGAAGACGGGGTTCACAACGCCCTCTGTCCACTAGCGTGGGTGGCCGAAGCCTTGGGCTGAAATAAGAAGATGCACTTCTCCACTGACTCAGTGTCACGCAAATCGGTTTTTATTATTAGTATTGTCATCTTTTGTCCCCGCAGAAAAAGTTTATTTGAAACAAGGGATGTGTTTCAAATCTAGCTTTGTTCACATATCCCCAAATATCCTAAAATATTCCTATGCTTTATGCCTTCCATTTTGTTCCCACTACCCCCAAAATTCTAAGCTAAACAGCAGTAGCAAACCCCTAAGCGCAGAACGTTCTAACTCCTCCAAGCATGCTCCATTTCACTGCAATTTTTCTAAAGATTTCCTGCCTGGAGAAAGTACCAAGTCCCAGGTGGGTGGGATTTTATTCTTACCACAGAGTAGGTGGTAAGAATAAAATGTGGGAGTCTCTTCCCCCAGCCTCCTAGATCAGAGGCAGAGTTCCGTGCTCGAGTCCTGGGTAGGAGGCGAAATCCTGGACTGTGCGTACCGGGCTCGAGTCACCAGGCCCTTCCGCGTGGTCAGCAGCTGGGGGATGCGGCCAGTGGCCTGGGCCTGCCCAAGGCGCCACCAGCCCCAGCTGACCTTTGCAGTCAGAGGAGCGGCTGACCAAATGGCATTAAGAAATTTTGCAAAACTTTCCAAAATAACCTATTCTGGAACGATCTGGGTGGCGTGGGATGCAGTTAGGACAAGTCGAGCCTTCTTCAGAGGAAAGGATGTTGGTGTTCATCTCCAGGGCCAAGTATCAATTTGCTGGGAGTAACATTTCCAACCACAGGCCTTACCTATGCACGAGATGCACTCGTTGCTATGCTTCTAGAAGTCCTGCCTTCTCTGTGTACCTAGCAAGTAGGGGTGCGTATCAGTACTCAGGGCTTTGTGATGGCTGGGCTCTGGGAGGACAGGTGTTCTCCACTCTGAACAGTGATTTGGCCATAAAGGGGATCCAGGTGAGATGTGGGAGCCTTGCTGAGCTTACAACACAAGGGAACTTTGGAAAATTTCCATGTCACCATTTCAGAGCTGGAAAAGCAAGACTCCGGGGTCCGCCACACAGCTATGGGTGTCATGCTGATCGACCAGACATTTATTTGGGCACATGGTCTCAGCGTAGGCACAGCAAAGCGACACCAAACCAAGGCGCCCTCTTCCTCCGGGGGATTCTAAATCAGAACATGGGCGCACCCCTGTCGTCTCAAGGGAGCGTCCGTGTTTGGAGTAGTAGGGGAGACCCTGAAACTGGGGGATAAAACAATGTATCCACACCCAGATAAGCCAAGGGGGCCCCTCCTACAAGCTTGTGCAGACTTGTAGGTTAGTGCCATTTAAAAACAAAAGATGCCACCACTGACAAAAGCAAAGGATGTAAGATTACACTGGCTCTTCTCAGTTTGGGGAAAATTTTGTGCAGAGAGTAGCTACCAAAAATTGTAAACCTCGTCAGTCTCTATTAAAACTAAAGTAGCTCCTGGCTAATCCCTGCTTATGGGAGGGATTCACTCTCCAGCTCTGGGGCTCCTTCCGAAATGTTGGTGTATTGGGGGATTTGTATTAGCTGAAGACCTATTCTTTCCTCTGAAACCACTTCACACAAACGGTAATCCCTGAGAAACTCGAGCCACCGAGCTTGGCAAAGGGGCTGCTCCCAAAATAGGGTCAAGCGCCCGCTTCCTAGAGATGCTTGCAAGAAACACAAATGCCAGTGCAGTATTTCCTGAACCCTGGTTATGTACGAGACCAGAATCCTCTCTGGGAAGTGTTTAATCCTGCATCAAATACAGAAAGGCAAACCATTGGCTTCAAGGGAGTGCAAGTTCGTTGTAAAGGTAAGCAGGTGCTTCAGAAAGGACCCAAGGAGAAGAGGAGAAGGCCTGGTCACAGCTGTTCCAGGAACAGCCTTGGTCACTTGCCAGTTCACTGCCGTGGTGGAGAGAATTCAACAACCGGAAGAGAATCCTCTTAACGCATTTGGTGCCTGCGTAGATTTCACTGCGTCAGAGAAGATGCTCTGAGGGCGAGTGTCCCGAGAGCCACAGCCGCACCAGACTCACACGGCACTTGGAACCAAGCTGCCTGGGAGGCCGTGGCGCCCGAGCATGCTCTTGCTCAGAGACCCGGCACCCCAGCTGGGTGGCTGCGGACTCAGGGCCATCCCTCCCCAGCTTCCTGTGAGATGCCCAGCACTGACTTGTGGAGGATTCCGCACTCCTGCAGGGACTTGGTGAGGTCAGAGAAGTGTCTCCTGGGCACCTCCATCGTTTCAAGGCTGCGGTGTCGGTAGGTGGCCTTGTTCTTGTGTTCGGCCACGGCGACAACGGTGTATAAGTCATCAGTTGGCCGGAAATGGTGGACAAACCTCCGTCCGGATGGTGATCTGACGGCAAGCAGCAGCCTAGGCTCTTGATCCGACGGTTCCTCCAGGTCTCTGGCCCTGTAGGAGCTTTGTCTCTTGGCCTCCACGATGAATTTCCTCTCCGGGGAACAAGGCTGAGCTCGGGAATCTTCTTCCCTCATCTTCACGGTGCGGGTCTCCGCTTGGTCAAGAGCCTGGGTGCTGCTCAGCTGCAGGGAACCAGCCTTTTTAGCAACTGTTTCCAGGGCCCCCTCCTCCAGCGTCTTCCTGTTGATGGAAGGAAGGACTGGGTATTTATTGAGGGAAGAGGATGCCCCTATGGGCACCTGCTGCAGCAGCTCCGGGAGCTCATCGGGGGCTCCCGGATTCGGAGATTGGGGTGTGCAGGCTCCCGGTTTCTGGCTGCTCGGTGACTCGCAGGAAATGGCTGGAGGTGAAGATGGCGTGAGGCTGCAGCATCCCTCCGCGCCTGCGGGCTTATGCAGACTTGGCCGAGGACGTCCCTTGGCGGACTTGGGCCTCGTGACGCGCATGTTTAGTGAGTCTGGCCGCCAAGTGAAGCTGTCAGCTGCTGTGCTGACAACAGTGCTGTATTCAGGGGGGGCTATGTTCACAGGGGCTTCTGTGGCCATTGCTCCTCAAGACCCCTAAGGAAGCAAAAGAGAGGAGGCTGTGGGTTAAATGTTCTAGGACTTCTGGACCTGAGCCATTCACTTCCCAGGATCCAGAATAAGGACCGGCCGCAATGGGGGCGGGAGGGGGTGTGCAGAGGAGCTTCTCTCTGGATTTATGGCATCTGGAGAAGGGCACCAGCTGCAATTCATTCATTCCTTCATTCCAGGCATTGGAATATATCAGTGAACCAAAGTCCTTGCAACTTAAATTATTATAGTGAGAAGAGGCTGGTGTTAAATCCACAAGTAAATAGATATTTTCAACGACTACTAACTGCTATGAGGAAAATAAAGTATTGCACCAGCGAGTGACTAATTCTTATTCTTACAGGGGGTTGGGAGGGCTTTAACCTGAGAGACCAGATTGATGAGAAGGAATAAGCCCTGTTGCAATCGAGAGCAGGGCTCAGCTAACTGTTTCTCTCAATGGTTTTGGCTTTGGGAGCCACGTGGTCTCTGATCCAACCACTCACCCCTGCCCCTGTAGCACAAGAACAGCCACAGACAATACGTAAGCGAGGGACTGCGGCTGTGTTCCCTGTGTTCCCAGGCAACTTTATTTACAAGGACAGGGGTGGGCCCCATTTGGCCCACAGGCTGTGGTTTGCCCACCCTTGCTCTAGGGGGAAAGTGTCCCAGGTGAGGGAAGAGCCAGGGTCCAGGCCTGAGGGCGGAATCTGCTGGCTCCCAGGGTGGGGTGCTCCGCCCTACACTGTCCACAGACCTGGAGGCCCAGGAGAGAGCGTTACCGTGGCTGCCTTTGCTCAGAAGAGAGAAAGCATCCCTGTTCAGTCACCCAGCAGGGAATCCAAGCTCAGCTTCGCTCAAGAGCTGAGAGCTATATATATGTGTTAGCAGACGGTATTTGTTTTTCTCTTTCTGACTTACTTCACTCTGTATGACAGACTCTAGGTCCATCCACCTCACTACAAATAACTCAATTTCACTTCTTTTTATGGCTAATATTCCATTGTATATATGTGCCACATATGGAATCTGAAGAAAAAAAGGTTATGAAGAACCTAGGGGCAGGACGGGAATAAAGACACAGACCTACTAGAGAATGGACTTGAGGACACGGGGAGGGGGAAGGGTAAGCTGGGATGAAGTGAGAGAGTGGCATGGACATATATACACTACCAAATGTAAAATAGCTAGCTAGTGGGAAGCAGCCGCATAGCACAGGGAGATCAGCTCGGTGCTTTGTGTCTACCTAAAGGGGTGGGATAGGGAGGGTGGGAGGGAGACACAAGAGGGAGGGGATATGGGGATATATGTATATGTATAGCTGATTCACTTTGTTACACAGCCGAAACTAACACACCATTGTAAAGCAATTAGACTCCAATAAAGATGATTAAAAAAAAGAGCTGCGAGCTTGAGCTTCCCCGCCCCCCCCCACCCCCCCACCCCCCCGCCCCCCCGCCCCGTATTCACTGGGGAATCACCACCCTCTGCCATGCCCATTTTCCCCGTTCCCCCTCCATACTTCATTTTCCTTTCTACTGGCTTTTCATTCAACCTCGCTAGGTGGCTCTGTGCAAGTCACTTCATGCAACATCCCTCTGCTGCCCTCACTTTGTCATCAGGCTGGGGGAGAGGAGAAGGAGACCCCACTGCTGGTCCACCCACTGGCCAGATCTCACAGGGGGCACTCGGCTTCTAGACCGGGGTTGGCAATCCCTTTCCGTAAATGGCCAGAGAGTAAATATTTTCGGCTTCGTGGGCCACAGTCTGTCACAACTACACATCTCTGCCCTTGTGGTGTGAACGCTGCCATAGACAGTGTGTAAATGAACGGGTGTGGCTTTGTCCCAAGAGAACTGCCTTTATGGACACTGGCATTTGAATTTCATATCATTTTCATGCGGCACAAAATCTTCTTCTTTTTATTTTTCCAATCATTAAAAGTGTAAAAGCTATTGTTAGCTCATGAGCCACACACACACGGTGGTGTGATCTGGCCTGTGGGTCATGGTTTACCAAACCCCGTCCTAGGCCAACTCCAAAGGGGCCTCCGGCCACATGCCAATTCTACAGATGTGTGAGCCAGAAAAGCAGAGTAAATGCCCCAGGCCACCAAGTCAGCTGGCGGCAGAGGCTGAAAGAGAATCCAGGTCTGTGACACCCAGTCCTGTTCTCCAGGACCAGACTTGGCCTCTCCCCCAGCACTGGTCACATTCAGTCTCTTCCCAACCACCTTGTCAACACCTTGAGGGCCCCTGTGTTTGGACCTCCCACACCCTGTATTTGGGGGTGTGCACGAGTGCACGTCCTGAAGCACGGTGGGAGGCGTGTTTCTCTTGCGGGCCTGGAACTGCCAAGTCAGGCCCCCTCCCCTGTCCTCGCCGTCTTCACAGCACCTTCGCTAACACGCTTCTGATCACCTTTTCTTCCCAGTCCCTGGTTACGTCCTTCCCAGGACGCTGCAACGTGTTGGGCTCCCTGCCTCCTCTGAATCCTGACCACCACTGCGACTGCGGCTCTCTCCACCTGCAGCCTGACCAGCCCTCTCCCAGCCCTCGAAAGACCTTCTGGTAGCTTCCCAGAGCCTCCCCAGGAAGCAGCACGTTTGGGAGGTGTCGTGAGACCTAGGTTCTATTTCAGGCCCTGCCCAGAGCTAGCTGGATGACCACGGGACAGTCATTCTACCTTTCTCATACATTGCTTTCCTCGTCTATAGAATTAGCTATATGACCTTGAAAACATTATTTAACTTCCTCTAAACATCAGTCTCTTTATCTGCAACATGAGGACAGTAATACGAGACATCATAGGTAAGGCCGTAAAAACCAGGCTTGGTACACAGTAAAGGCTTCATTTTTCTGCTTTTGGTTTTTGTTTTCTGTTTATTTAGTGCTTTCGATTGTTTTAGGTCCAAAAGTCTTACCTGTTGCTTCAGAGCTTTTCCCCAGGGTGTCCGTGGCGGGCCTACTCCCAGTCACCTCTAATCGGCTGGGTGACTCAGGGGACCCGTGCCTGCCCCGCCCACTGCACAGAAATGCCGGAAGGTTGACTCCAATGAGCTACTGCCTCCAAAAACGCATTCTAATATGTCCCTTCTAATCCCATACTTTTATTTATTTAGTTAGTTAGTTAGTTATGTATTGGCCACACCACATGGCTTGTGGGATCTTAGTTCCCCGACCAGGGATCAAACCTGGGCCCTCGGCAGTGAAACCGTGGAGTCCTAACCACTGGACCGCCAGGGAATTCCCCCTAATCCCACACTTTAATCATATACTTACCTCCCATTCACTTATTCCAAGCTACCTTCATCACACAATGCTGAGCAATGCAATTCAAGCCCCTTAGCTCTGCACCCTAACATTCCCATTCTGTGCATATTACCACCATTGTCTAATTTTAGGGCGTATCCCCTTCCTCACCACTAAAACCACAACCAAACAAAACACAGTATCCCTGTGTATTCCTGAAGGCCTACTCAGTTCAAAGTCTGCCCTGTCAGAAAGAGAAAAACAAATACCGTATGCTAACACATATATGGAATCTTAAAAAAAAAAAATGGTTCTGAAGAAACTAGGGGCAGGACAGGAGTAAGACGCAGATGTAGAGAATGGACTTGAGGACACGGGGAGGGGGAAGGGTAAGCTGGGACGAAGTGAGAGTGGCATGGACATATATACACTACCAAATGTAAAATAGCTAGCTAGTGGGAAGCAGCCACATAGCACAGGGAGGTGAGCTCGGTGCTCTGTGACCACCTAGAGGGGTGGGATAGGGAGGGTGGGCGGGAGATGCAAGAGGGAGGAGATATGGGGATATATGTATACATATAGCTGATTCACTTTGTTATAAAGCAGAAATTAACACACCATTGTAAAGCAATTATACTCCAATAAAGATGTTAAAAAAAGAAGAAAAAGAAGTCTGCCCTGTCTTTCTTGACTGCAAGGCCTCTGCGTTTGCTCCCTTCTGCTCACAGGCCGTGTCTTTCCACACTCCCATTTTCCCACTTCTAGTCTTTCACACTCAATCTGGCTGCTGGGAGTTCGGGAGCCTTCTCCTTGGCATCAAACAAGCCTGCCCAGCTCCTTGTTAATTTAATCTATTTTCTGATCAACTGTGAAGAATGTGGGGGGGGGTTCCCTTTAATTTTAGTCAAAGTCTTTCACTTGTAATTAAGCAGCTCTGCACTTAACTCAGGGTGGCATGGGGAGGTCATAACTGCCCAACTGTTCTGCCAAAGAGAAGCTTAACTGGGAGACCAGCTCCCCCTCTCTGCCCACCCTTCCCCGTCGAGGAAGGGCTGTTAATTTGCCACAGCTTCTACCCAGTTATCACAGACTTGGCTTCTAATTCCCACACACGCCTCGGGAAGGCTTAACTGTCAGTAAGTTTGGTAACTTAGAAACCTCTTCCTTAACAACTTTGCTGAGGAAAGTCATGTGTTCTCACAGGCTCCCTGCTGGATTATTTTTAACAGTAAAACTTGAGTGTGTGCATGCACTTTCCATACCTTTTGGTACTATATAATTATCCACGTTCAGGGGGTGTCATATCCAAGACACCCTGGTCATAAGATAACATGACTGCGAGCTATCTCGGAGAAAAACCTCAATTATGACTAATCCCTATAAGCCCACTCATGGTTATTTAGAGATTAACACCTCCTTCAGGTAAAACCGTTCCCTCAAACCTGCTTTCATAACCCGCTGCCTCCTGCCGAGAGCAGGAACCATCTGTTACATGGAGGGAACATCAACTCTCCCCAGCTTCTCCCACATCGAGAGGGGAGGTGGGGGAAACAGGTGTTTGGGGACCTGGGCCAACGGTGTCTTTATATTCACACCTTGGGTCTCAAACTCTGCCTTCCCGCCTCAGTCCAGGGAGGCTTCTGCTGCATCCATCATCAGTCCTGCTCAGCTCATCTCACCACCTCTAGGCCTGGCAGACTCTCAACCACAAAGTGATTTGACGAGATCTAGGCGTAGGCTTCCATCAAGCTGCCTGTTGAATAGGCAAGTGGCCTGTTTACTTAAACATAATAGCTGCACCCCAGAGGCCTGCTAGGAGTCAGGAAACAAACACTGATAACGGTTCCCAAGGAACTGCCAAAAGGGCAGGTGCCCATTCCTTAAGATTACTCACCAAATCAACTGGAAAGAAGAAGAATTGGATAGGAGAAGCTAATGCCATCTTCCGGCTTTCCAAAGGCTCCCACCTCCCACCACGGGGTCAGACCACCTATTTCACTCACAACCCAAACCTAAGCCTACAATAAATGCAATAAAATATAACTACCCACATATCATCTGCTGGTATATACCAAGGGTGCATACATTTGAATTGGTCTTTTAAAAATGTTTGTCAGTTAATACTATCCTCTGCCAATCCCCACTCCTCCTTGTGAGGCTTTGAGGATGAAAACGCTCAGGAGAACAAACAGGAGATAGTAGTTGGCCTGAGAATGAGAAAACTTTGGTACCATTCCCAGTTCTACCCAGGACTAAAGATTAGAATACACTGTCCTACGCAGAGTGCCACGTTTAAAAGGGGGAGTGGAGAAATTGGACCACAAGCCACCAAGTGATCAAAGGTCTGGAAAAGGAACTGGGCATGATTCCAGCAGCAGTGGGGAGGGGGGATTAAAGGTAGGTGGAGAAGAGCTCAGTTCTTTTCAAGTACTGTTAGTTCTAGAAGGAGGCAAGATTAGGCGGCAGGATGGATGTGGGGGAGGGGCAAGAAAGAGCCTCTAGAAAGTGAGAGTTGACCTGGGTGAAACAGCGGGGGTCTGGGGGGAGGCTCAGATCTGGTTCCGATCTCTCCGTGTGACAGGACATCCCCCTGTCCCTCGGAGTCTGTGTTCGGTCTGTACTGCCCAGCCAGGAGGGCATGGCCCAGCGGTTTCCTAGGGCCCTCGGCTTCCGAAAAGCCCGGGAGCTGTCCCATTCCGGCAACGGTGAGCTCTGGCCGGGCTGGCTCTGCCCCTGGGGAGCAGCCGCTTCCCTCCTGGCCCCTGACCTGTCTCCCGGGCTTCGCCCCTGGGGCCGAGTCTGGGGAGGCCCGCCCGGGCGACGGGCCCCTCGGGGCTGGCCTCTCCCGGCCCCTCCCACGCCCCCAGGAGGCCGAGGACAAACCCGCGGACCGGCGGCCGGCCGCGCTCACCTAGCGGCGCCGCTCCATCCGCCGCCGTCGCCGGGCACTGTCCCGCGGGTAAACAGCCTGGGTCTCCCGGGCAACCGCGCCGGTGGGCGGCCACGTGCTTCCGGTCTGGCCGGAACCGGCCCGGCCTGGGGGGAGGGGGAGGGGCGGGGTAGGGTTGGGGCGGGGGGAGGGGCGGGGTAGGGTTGGGGCGCGGTAGGGTTGGGGCGGGGGGAGGGGCGGGGGGAGGGTTGGGGCGGGGGGAGGGGCGGGGGGGGAGGGGCGGGGGGAGTGTTGGGGCTGGGCTCGGCCCCGGGAGGAGACGGGGTGGGGACTCAGGCCTGGCCTCTGCTGCCTGTTCTTTTCCTCACCTAGCCTCCCTGCCTCGCCGCACATCTCCTGGGGGAGAGGGCGTCCAGGGGCAGGAGAGCCCTGGCCAGGAGGCTGGGGGTGGCAGGCCCACCTGCCTCAAACCCCTTTCGTGACCTTGGCTGAGGCCCTGACCCTCTCAGTGTCCCTGATTGGCAGATGCAGCTGCTGAGATGACTGATTCTTGTGAATCCTAGAATCTGAGCAGCTGCTTTTAGGGCGTCTGTTTGAGGCCGCCCGTTCCTTGACCTCCTCATTTCCCTATCAGCCTAGCACACCCGGGCCACATCCGAAATCTTGCTGTAGCTGCATCTGCACCTGCTTTGACGTCAACCTCCTGACCATGACTTCTTCTGCAACTCCAGCCACTCCTACCACGCTTGTCATTCAACATCTTCCAGAGGCCCCTCCATTGCCTTTCTGCTTTCTCCGTATCAACCTGTGTCTTCCCTACCCTGTTGAGTTCAAGCTCCATTACCTCAGCTATTCCCTTGCAAGAAGCCGTGCCCTTGTCTTGCTGTCTTTCCATCACTCCCACCTGAGGAAACCCCAACCAGTCCACCTACACCAAGGTCCTGAAGAAATCTTGACCAGCCACAGGCATTGATGTCATGGAAACATGGGGTCTCCAACCTCCTTTGGATGCTCAGTCCTACACAGAAATCCTCCCACTTTCCCCAGCCCAGTTTTGACTCCTTTCTTCCCAGTGGCTATTTCAGACCTTGTCCTCTCTCCCAAAATCTCTCACCTCTCCTCGTTCCTCTTCCTGCTCAGAAGATATCCTTACTTCCCTCCTCAGAGAGACGATAGAAGCCATCATATGGAAACTTTCTCAGCTTTCTGCCCTCAGACCTACAAACTTGCCTACTTTCGTCTCCTTGCTTTCCTTCCTCCCTCCTGTTCCGATGGGAGGGAACCCATCCTCTGATTCTGTCCGAGATTCACTGCTGATCCAGGGCTGCCCTGAAGCCTGTCCCCGGCCACAGGGTCACACCTGTACACACCCTCATCGTACTTCAGGCCCTTGCTCCTGCTGTCCCCTCTGCCTACAAGATTCTTCTCCACGCTCCCCAACTTCTCATCCTCTTTCTTTGCCTAATGGCCACTTACCCTTCAGATCCCAACTTAATAGGTGAAGGCTTTCTTCCAAGATGGAATTAAGATAGCTTCAGAAGGAATCCTAACTGGACACTTGTCTGCCAGGCCCTGTTCTAGACTCTTGGAATTTGCAGAGGAATAACTAGTGACTATATTATTAGAAGATAATGTTAGGAGACATTCAAGAACCATATCATCAGATAAAAAAATTCAGATTCACTACCCAGCATAATGGCAAAATGTTTGCTACCTTGTCTATCCCAGATGCATGGATACAGGACTGTGATAGAGCGCAGCTCTAACCCTCCTGCAAGATATTCACAATTGGCTGAGAAGACGAGTCGCACAGTCATAAGGAGTTACCAATCAGATTCCTTTCGGTACAATCGGAGCCAAGGGTGGAAGAGCAGCACAGGCTGGACATGATTATGTGCCACGTGATTGACACGGACAGGAAGTTCTCTGGGGGCCTGGGAAAGAGGGGGTCGTTTCAGCGGTGGTGTTTCTTCCCATCTCAGAAAAGAAGCACCTGATCTGTGGGAGCTGCTGGCGAGTCCCTGGGTTGGGCAGGCCTCCTGCAAGGGTCACCCCCTCACCCACCCTGCACATCTAGAGAGGCATCTAAGGACCCAGGAAGGTGCAGGAGCTAGAGGTTTTAGGAGCTGAAGGTTTTAAAGCTCTGTGCTGGAGGCTTATTTCTTGTAAATGATTCTGTCAGAAATATCTAAGCAAGACTCTTCAGCCCTTCAACGCCCACCCAAAAAAGATTAAAGCGGATTCTTCATCAGCTATTTTAATATCACCTAAGAATTATGCAATCTTTTGGAAAATCAGATTGGCTTCTTACTCCATTTGTGTGCGTGAGTGTGTTTGTGTGCGTGGATGTGTCCCCATGTGTGCACACAGTGAAACGGTGCTTATGCCTAGGGTCTGTTTAATCTTCAGCAGTGTGTGCCTTTTGCTCCCAGGGGCCATGGAAGGCACAACCCTAGGGGGGAGGCTGGAGGGAAGGGAAGGAAAGGAAGCTGGCCAGACAACTGCTGTGCCTGCCTGCTCTTTAAAGAGAGGGCTGACTCCGCTACCTTTGTCTCTCCGCCTTTTTTGAAGAGGATGTCTTTAAAGAATGAACCCTTTAATGCCAGGTCTTCAGCACACATGCAAAGTGAATTCTTAGTAAACGTGGCCAAAGGTCACTGCCCTGCCAGCTTAAATGTGGATTCACCTCCTTCCCAGCCATGGGTCTCTCTACTCCACAGCTCTCTTCCTGGGCTCCAGCCAGCTTGTCCCCCAAATGGGCCCTCAGCCTTTTCACCTCCAGGGTCTTTGTGTGTGCCTGCCCGACCCTGCTCCCTTCCTTGAAGTTAATCCAAATTTACTGATCCTTCAAGGCCCATCTTAAAAGTCACCATTTTCTTGAAGACCTTTCCTGACCACACCACCCACCCCGACACACACACCCCTCCTGTGCTTTCTCTGATCCCGTTTGGTCCAGTGGAAGATGCCCAAGATGGCGCCATGGACCCCCCACTAGGTCAACTCCTCTCATCTTCAGGACTCTCCTCCCTGCCAATGTAGTTGTAGAAAACAATTGAATCTCAGGGCCCCCCAAGTTAACGATTGGCAGAGCACTTTTAGAACCCCAGTCCAGCTGATTCCAAAGCCCAGCCTGTACCCCAGAGGCCCATCCCCCACCCCAGTATTCCCACCTGGCACTTTACCTGTACCTGCCTATTGCGCTGGTCATGGGGTTGCAGGCGTGACCTCTGGGGTCGAGGCTTGTGTTTGAATCCCAGCTCCACCCCTCGCTAGCTGGAGACCTTGGGTAACTGCTTTAACGTCTCTGGACCTCGGTTTTCACCTCTGTAGAACGGAGATGATGAGAATAGGATTGTCGCGAGGGTGAAATGAGATAACACGTGTAAAGGTCTTAGCGTAGTGCCTGGTGCATGGTGAGTGCTTGGTGAGGGTTAAGTTCATCATCCTGTTCTCATCTCACGGTGCACATCTTCTTCAGTAGATTATGAGCTCCTTGTGGGCAGGAACTTGCCTGTGTCTGAGTTTCCTGCTTTGCCCACCACATGCCTGCTTTGTGGTAGGTACATATTAGAATTCAATTCATGATGATGGTGATACAGCTGGCTTTTCTATGAGAGATCCAGCAAGTTGCCAGTTGGTGTCCCCCCAAGGGTATGTGGCTTGAAGTCTAAATGAGCCCTCCCCTGGGTCTGGGCTGAAGCCAGGAGCTTCAGTTTCTTAGCAGCTTGTCCCCAAAGAGCAATTGGCCTTCTTTTTTTTTTTTTTTTTTTTTTGTGAACTAGTGACTTGTAGATTTTGGAGTCTGTACCCAGTGTCCTACTCTGTCTGTCCTCAATCCCATTAGACATGTCGATTGAGATCACGGATAACCTTCAAGCAGAAGGTGAACTGGGTGGATCTTCTGGTTAAGAGGCCAAGAGGCTGCCACAGTTAGTCATGCCTCCCGATGAATCAGTTTCCTGAGGGCACTGCAAGAGAGAAGTTTCTAGAAAATGAAATTCGCCCCTTGACATACTGCAGTTGTTTTTTTCTTAAATATTATTTCCACCATATTATTGGAAAACTTCCAAAAATGTATTGCCTACTCTTCCCAGTGTTCTGCAGCAAAACATATCAGACATGGTAACTCACCTTGGCTACCGCTGACCAAGTGCTTTTGCCGTCGGGAGCTTGTTGAATCTTGCCGGCGATCTGTTGGGGACCAGGACTATTGTCTCCATCTCACAGATGAAGACCCTGAGGCTCAGGGAGCTGCAGTGGCTGTGACAGGAAGTGGCATCTCTGCACACTGCAACCTTTTCTCGGGGCTTGGAAGTCAATACCTACGCTCCAGGTGCAATACTGTTGACGTGGCTAGAGCCATCTGCCCTGCACTCCTGGCCCCAGGTTTACGGGCTTGGTCAGTTATCCTTTTAATCATTCCTCTCTCTCCCTTGCCTTCCTGCTCAGAGCAGCCCCTCTTTTTTCTAATTTCTGTTCAACTTCTGGGTCTGAGAAAAAGAGGCTGATGCTCTTGCTAGAATTTTGTCTAAAATAAGAGCATTGTGCCATGGGCTTGGACGCTTGGGGGCGTCTTCGGTTTTGTTTTCTCAGCTGCGTGTTGGACAGTTACAGGGTTTGGCCCAGTGACCCACAGGTAAGCAAGAGAACTGCGAAGGGGTTAGGGGTGCTGTTTTTGGAGTCAGACACACCTGGACTAAGCCCTGGCTCTGTCCATTTGCGGGGCAGCCTACCTACCCCCTGCCCATCTCTCTCCCGTCGCCTGTGAACCGGGCTTGATCATCTGTGCCTCTTTGGGAGGATTGAAAGAGGATTCGAGGAGATAATCCACGTACCAGGCTGAGCCCCGTTCTGCTCCCCAATGGATTGTAGTTTCGTTTTTATTTCTGTGACTTGAAGCACGATAGGCCTCGGATCATTCATTCATTCATTCACCGCTCAAATATTTATCACTGCCCATCTCTCAGTGCCTAGTTTCCTTCATCTTCAACACGAGGATAGTAACAGGAGTTATCTAGCTGAGGACTAGACATGAGGGCTTAAGGAGTAAATCTATGTGAAGTACTCAGAATTGTGGCAGGTGATACACATGTCAACCGTCATCACCATTGGGACTAGTTTGTGCCAGGCACTGTGCTAGTTAGACTCGAGGTGAACAAACTAGAATGACCTTTGACTTGTGGATCTTGTAGGCTCTCTCCTCCTTATTTTCTCCATGGGGAGAAAAGCCAACCAATGTCTCGTCACTGCCCATGTAAGATGAAGTAATGGGTTTGAGAGGGTCACTCCTAGGGACCTGCCAACTTGCTGGCTGCTGCCCTAGAGGCTGGCGTAAGAGTCATGCCTCCCTCCCTCCCTCCCTCCGTCTCCCCCTTCATCAAGTCTCTGGGCCCCTAGCCCTGTGCTCTTAGCTTTGGTTCAGCACGATTCAAAGCACCCGTAAATGATTACTCAAAGGGAGAGAACCATGTCTGTCTTGCCTAAGTCACAGCTGTGGAGGTCAGTCTCTATGAAAAGGCTCTGTAACTTTCAAAATGCCACCCAGACAAGAGGTTTAGGTAGGGAGCCCAGCGAGGTGGATTTGAAGTTAGGGAACAGAGCTTAGTCCTGGCCCCGCCACTTGGTAACTGTGTGGAACTGTTTCAGGTCACCTCTCCTCTCTGAGTTGGTTTCTCAATTGTCAAATGAAGAAGTGATAGGTCCTGCCTGGTAGCATTGTAGTGAGGAGGAAGTAGGAGCAGAATACAAATGTAAGGTCATTCAAGGCCCCCTCAAACGCCTCCGTCCTTTTGGAGGTGAGTCCACTGCTCCTTTCTCTGAGCTCAAAGGCATTTATGTACACAACCACTAGAGCAGTGCTCATCATTCTGCACAGGCTTAGACTGGCCTCCCCGGACACAGACTCTGAGATGGAGAAGTGCATTGCCAGGGGGCTCCCTGGAGAGACACCTGTGCAGATGTGAACCAGGCGAAGTTGGAGAGCAGGAGAAGCTGACACGTGGAGACGGTTGCTAAGGCCACATCTGGTCCCCCAGCGAGCTCTGGGAGACCTGGGATGGCCTTTCAGAGCTGTCCTGAAGGACGCAAGGGGGCGGCCCTTTTTTTTTTAATTTATTTTTTTATTGAAGTATAGTTGGCATACAATATCATGTTAATTTCAGGGGGGTTACCAGAGTGACTGAGGAAATGCATTAGGAAACGATCACCATGATAAATCTATTAACCATCTGTCACCACTCAAAATTATTACAGTATTATCAGCTATATTCCTTGTGCTGTATATTACATCCCCGTGACATTTTATAACTGGAAGTTTGTGTCTCTTAATGCCCTTCACCTCTTTCATCCAACCCTCCACCTCCCTCCCCTCTGGTAACCACCTCTTTGTTCTCCATATTTATGACTCTGTTTCTGTTTTGTTTTGTTTGTTCATTTGTTTTGTTTTTTAGATACCACATATAAGTGAAATTAGATGGTATTTGTCTTTCTTTTTATGACTTATTTCAGCTGGCATAATACCCTCTAGACCCATCCATGTTGTTGCAAATGGCAAAAATTTTAATTTTTTATGGCTGAGTAATATTTCATTTTAAATATATATACACACACTTAGGTTGCTTTCATACCTTGGCTACTGAAAATAATGAACATATGGGTCATCTGTGTTTTCGGATTACTGTGGAATAGCTGAATCGTATGGTAGTTCAACTTCTACTATTTTGAGGAACCTCCGTACTGTTTTCCACAGAGGCTGCACCAATTTACATTCCCACCCACAGTGCATGAGAGTTCCCTTTTCTCAACATCCTGGGGGTGGGGGGTTTGGCCCTTTAAATCATCACCTCGACCAGGGGCTACTCCTCCCCCCATCCCCTGGCGGAGTCATAACCTTCGACCAGACAGAGGCAATTCCCAGTGAATGAGTGACAGTGTCAGGAACAGCTGATATCCCATCCCTAAAGAAAGGACCTGCCAGAAGCTATGCCAAGCATTCGGGATCAATGGAGAATGAATAGAATTTCTGCACATGGGACTTCCGATCTATATATGGTCTATATTTACCTATTTGGTCTCTGGTCAGCTTGGAGGCCCACCTTGGGCCACAGTCTTGTCTCATGAGAAGAACGCATAGTTGGTGCTTAAAGGCGTCTGCAGCATCTCATTACCGGTAGTGCACCCAGGTCCCTTTCTTTGTCTCTCCGCAGTGTCACCACCCGATCTTTTGAAAGATATGAGTCCCTTCATCATGGGCTAAACCACCACCCAGTTATTTTTTCACACTCAAAAGAGACAAAGGAAACCAGCCTGTAAGATGGAACCTCATTTAAAAACATCCCGTGCAGCATCTGAAATGAAGGAGGCTGCCTGGGACCAGGCCCGGTCAGGGCCTGGTCTCGAAGCGTCCACCAGAAACTTGCCAACGAGGGCAAAAATGGCAAACTCTCCCAGGATGCTTCAGCAGGTCGCTCGTTTTGAAATTTTCCTGGGAAACTTTGCCACGGAGTGCAAACCTAGCTGAAGCTCTACACCTGCCAAATCCTCTAGGCTCTGCTGAGCTAGGGTTCATAGTCCAGGTCTTGACCTTATCAGAGTTAGCCTGATTTATGATGGAGTGCATAAAAACCACTTGCATTTAAAGAGAGCTGTTGACTAACCAGTGGGGGCTCCATGTGAGGATGTGGGACCCTGAGCCCACATTCTCCTCTGTCGTCCTGTGGGAAGTGTGCCGGATATGGCTACCATGACCATTGCTAATAATATTGGTTTGGCCAAAAAGTTCGTTCGGGTTTTTCTGTAAGATGCTATAATAATAAGAAGGGTGTGGTCGCCTGGTACAGCATTTTATAGTGCCAAGCAGTTTTACTTGCATTATTTTAGTTGGTCCCCACAAGTCTGTGCAGTAGGGAGCTGTCTGAGCACAAGGAAGTTGTCCAAACTCTCTGGGCCTCAGTTTCTCCATCTCTAAGCTGATAATAGAGCCTCTTAAGTTATTGTGAGGATTAAATAATGTAACACCCATGAAGCCCTTAAAGAAAATAGCACCTGGGATGTACGAATTTTTTTCTTTTTTCTTTTTTTAACAAAGAATTTACTTTATTAGAAATAAAAATGGGACTTCCCTGGTGGTGCAGTGGTTAAGAATCCACCTGCCAATGCAGGAGACACAGGTTTGAGCCCTGGTCCAGGAAGATCCCATATGCCCAGAGCAACTAAACCCATGTGCCACAACGACTGAGCCCACGTGCCACAAATACTGAAGCCTGCATGCCACAACTACTGAAGCCTGCATGCCTAGAGCCTGTGCTCTGCAACAAAGAGAAGCCACCGCAATGAGAAGACTGCACACCGCAACAAAGAGTAGCCCCCTGGGCTTCCCTGATGGCGCAGTGGTTGAGAGTCCGCCTGCCGATGCAGGGGACACGGGTTCGTGCCCCTGTCCGGGAAGATCCCACATGCCGCAGAGCGGCTGGGCCCGTGAGCCATGGCCGCTGAGCCTGCGCGTCCGGAGCCTATGCTCCGCAGCGGGAGAGGCCACAGCGGTGAGAGGCCCGCGTACCGCAAAAAAAAAAAAAAAAAAAAAAAAAGAGTAGCCCCTGCTCGCCGCAACTAGAGAAAGCCTGCGCACAGCAACGAAGACCCAACGCAGCCAAATAATAAATAAATAAATACATTTATTTTAAAAAAATAATAATAAATTGTTATGATGCAATGATCTGCTAAGTGTTTTTTCTTTTTTTAATTGAAGTTTAATCAATTCACAACGTTGTGTTAGTTTCAAGTGTACAGTAAAGTGAGTTAGTTATACATACACGTATACCTAGTCTTTTTCAGATTCTTTTCCCGTGTAGATTATTACAGAGTATTGAGTAGAGTTCCCTGTGGTTTATCTATTTTATATACAGTAGTGTGTGTCTGTTAATCCCAAATTCCTAATTTATCCCTCCCTCCCCCACTGCCTTCTTTAATAACCATAAGTTTGTTTTCTACGTCTGTGAGTCTATTTCCATTTTGTAAATAAATTCATTTGTATCATTTTTTTTTTTAGATTCCAACTAATTTCTTAACAAATGTTTGAAATTACTGATAGGCAATTTTAGTCTCTCTTTTTTTTTAATTAATTAATTTATTTTCATATTTATTTTTGGCTGTGTTGGATTTTTGTTTCTGTGCGAGGGCTTTCTCTAGTTGCGACAAGCGGGGGCCACTCTTCATCGCGGTGCGCGGGCCTCTCACTATCGCGGCCTCTCTTGTTGCGGAGCACAGGCTCCAGACGCGCAGGCTCAGTAGTTGTGGCTCACGGGCCTAGTTGCTCTGCAGCATGTGGGATCTTCCCAGACCAGGGCTCGAACCCGTGTCCCCTGCATTGGCAGGCAGATTCTCAACCACTGCGCCACCAGGGAAGCCCCAGTTTTAGTCTCTTTAGGAGAGGAAAGCCAGATTCAGAGGGGCTAAGTTTATGAATAAGTTACCTGGGCATCAAGGAAGGAAAACAGAGGGGGACTACCATGCAAATGGGGCCAGACTTTCCCACACTGGATTTCCAACACGAGCCATATAGCATTTGCCTGTCAACTTGGCAACAGAGGAAATACTGAATCTTCAAAAGAAAAAAAAAAAAAGAAAGAAAGATGAAGGCATAGTGTTGCCAAAGAAAGAAATTTAAAAAAACACAAAAACCTTGCACTTTTCAAACAATTGAACCCTTCTCATCTTTATATTTAGGTCTAAATAACCGAGGGATTATCATATTCAGAGATAATTAGGTTTGAAAAAGGTCTCTTTGCTCCGAGCCCTCCACTGAGGGCTTTTGAAGGCCTGCACTGTGCTTGGGGTTTCACATCCACGTGGCCTCCCTCATTTTGGTTATTTCCTCCCCAAACAGAAGTTCAGCTGGCAGAGCCCTCGAAAGCAGAGGAAAGTGTGATCCTGGTGCCTCGGACCCCCGGTCTCCTCAGGAATGAAGGTTTTCGGGGTTCTCGTGGTCTTTGTCGCCTGCCGTAAGTAGTAACAGCTGAGTGAGCTCAAAGGCGCTGTCCTGTCTGTGTGTCTGTGTCCGGGGTGGCCCCTCCTCAGGTAGCATCAGGTGAGGGGAAATCAGGTGTCACTCAAAGGGGAATCGGGAGTGGAACGGCCCCCACCAAAGTCCTCCTGCTTCTGCTTCTCCTACAAAATGGGTTGACCTTGGTGTTGGGATCTCACAGAACATCTAGAAAATCAAAGGTTGCTAACCATTTGCTAAGAAAGAGGGCGTTTGACAATTGTTTTACCACACACACACCATTCAGGAGTCTTTTTTTCATTTGGTTGCTAGCTGCCTTTATTTAAAGTCTTGTGGATTCCAGGACAAAAATGCAGACACATATCTAGCTAATTTAGGAATGATTAATTCTCATCAGAAAGCCATTCTTACGGTGACCTAAGGAATACTTAGTAATTATAAGTCATTGCTACCAGGAGATCCGATTACCTACCTCTGCAAAGTGAAAGAGAACTTACTAGGAAACCGTGTTGGGTTTGTTGGAAAACTCTTTGACTCCTTGGTTTGATCAGATGGGTAGAGATTTGCTCAAATCCATTTTTCTATCTGTTTCAGCTGTGAAGCAATCGCTTTGGGCTTCCTAAGTCAAAATGTCAAAAATGGGGTTCCCTTTTCCCTTAGTCAGTGGTGGAATTTACAGTTTTCAAGATCATGATGTTAGAGGCAGGGGACCCGTGTGTAGGAAGAGCCACTGCTGCAGCCCCCATCGTGTACCCCAAGAGCAGTGTCTGAGTGTGGTCCTGCCCTCTCTCCAGGGGCTGCTCCAGCCCCAGAGGCCACCCCCAGGCTTTGGCCCCCTCTGCAATGCTTTGTGACAACAAGGCACCCCAAATCACAGTATGAGGTTGGAAGGCTCCTGGGAAAATTTCCCCAAACCTCCTGTCTTCGGTTTTCTTCTTCAAGTTCATGTTTTTATTTTATTTTTATTGTAAAATTAATATCTGCTTTTAATTAAAAAGAAAAATACACAGAGTAACAAGAGTATAGACTATGGAGTAACAAGACAAAGCCCCTTCTCCTCCTTCCCGGACCCTGATCCTTTTCCTACACTCAGACGTAAGCACTCTTCAGAGTTTGCTATACATCCCTCTAGGCCTTTATATATGTACCTTTCAAACATTTCCATAGAAAAGTGAAACACGCTTTTTGTAAGAAAAATATATATATATATCAGACAGCAGAAAAGTATTTAAGATAAATGTTGCCTGTTGTTTTTCTCCACCTACTTCCTCAGTCCCATTGCCTAGTGATATTGCTAAAAGTAGTATGTTTTCAAGACATCATTTAGTTATTATCTCCCTGTCCATAGGCATGTGGGTAGTCTCCAATTTTTTGATATCACAAATGATGCCGCAGCAAACATCCCTGTATATACATATATATATGTATATCCATCCATACATATATACATATCCATCCATACACACATATATATATATATCCATCCATATATATATATATATATCCATATATATATACATACGTACATACATCCATCCATCCATCTATCTATCTATCTATATCTATCTATCTATATCTATCTATCTATCTATCTATATATAATTTCCCCCCTCACTTTCCTAAGCATTTTATAGAAGTAAAACTTGCTAGGTCCATGTGTATTTGCCATTAAAAAAATGGATTGACGACAACTTTTTCTGCCTCTTGAGTATTTTGTTTCTCCTGTGAGGTTGTACATGCCTGATGGTATTTGCAAGGGCTACATTTCTGGCTTTGAACCTTTCTCATTAATAACATCAGATCTGAGAGTGTTTCTGCCCAGGATGGTGGTCTTTTACTTTGGGGAGAAGACTGGAGTTGATAGCATTGTCCTGAATGTCATGGAGACTGGGTTCTCATCCTGGGCTAGCGAGACACTAGCTGTGTGACGCGGTAAGCATGACCCTGTCTTGTCCCCGTTAAAGGGGCTGATGCCCAGGCACCACATTTAGGGGATCTCCTGATATCTGAATGCTAAGCGCTCTGGCTAGGGGACCTGAAAGCAGCATCTTTCTCGACGCATCTTCGCTTCTTCCTTATTTTCTCCTTGGCAGTGATGGCCCCCACCCATGGCAGCTTCTGGCAGTTTCAAAGGATGGTCAAACACATCACAGGGCAGAGAGCCTTCTTCTCAAATTATGGATACAGCTGCTACTGCGGGCCTGGGGGCGTAGGGGTCCCCATGGATGACACTGCCAGGTGAGTGCAGAGGCTCTGAGGCCTCCTGCCGGTTCATTTTCTTGAAGAGAGAGAGGGTGTTAGGACCCTTGCATTGTAAGGAACCAAAACCAATTCAGGTGAGCCTGAGGGTAAGAAAAAAACTAAATGGGAGTGGGAGGGTGGTCTTGAGGAACCCAAGGCTGGGGCTGGCTTCCTGTGGCCTATGCCCTATACAGGGCCCGCCTGAGGTTACCTGCTCTGTCACCTTCTGGAAATGCTTGACAATGTTTGAATAAGGGGCCCCTCGTCTTCATGTTGCACCAGGCTTTGCAGATTATGTGGTCAGCCCTGCCCAGAGCTCTAGACTGTTCAGCTCTCAGTCCTCATGGTAAACGTGGTCTTCTCTCAGGCCTCCAGTTTTTAGGATTACAGATGCAGCAAGACTGACCAACTGTCTCCCAGTCCTAATTCCATTTTCCAGGAAAGAGAATCCAAGTGGCCCAGTTTGGAAAAGTTGTCCATCTGGGTGAGGACACATGGCACAAACTTGGCTGCCAGGCCTACTTGTAAGGATGGGGGTGGGGGAGGGCAAATTCCCAGAAAAGGGGGAGGTTGGTGTTAATCTGGGGAGGGGACAGGGAGGTAGGAAACAGGGTGGTTTGTGTGTCTTTTTATTTGAAGAAAGAAGCAGCAAAATGTTCCTGGTCACTTTCACCGTAGTGTGGATAAATATATCCCCATAGTAGGGCGTGAATATCACTCCCGGAGCTTGAGTCCTCTGGGTTGGGCTCCTGAGACCATGGAATGTTCCAGCTGGAAGGACCCCAGAGCCCTTGAGGGGACCTGACACTGATGAAATGCCCGTCACATCCTGAGCCCCGGGATTGGTGGTTTGCATGCAGGGCTTGGTTTAACGCTCCCAGCACATGGCCAAGGCCATGCCACCATCCCCATTCTACAGGTGACAACGGTGAGGGACCCACTAAACGAAACAGCAGAGCCCAAAGACACAGAGCCCTTGAGTGGCAGGGTCAAGGTTTGAACCAGAATTTGCCTGTTTCAAAGTCCGGGCCCTTTGACACTCTGTGCCTCCCCTTCCAAGTCCTGTGGCTGGTGAGAATTTTAACACTATTAGCCAGCGATGACCAATGGCAAAGAGCCCACTTGTGGATGGGGACGGTGAGTGAGGAAGACAGAGCGTCCAGCCCAGGGCATCGGCCAGAAGCTGATCCTTTTCATGTCTTAGAATCCAGCCCCAGACCTCTGTGTTCCTGCCACTCAGACATGGTGGAAGAGGGGGGCTGAGGCCATCCCCCAGCTGTTTTCTCTCCTCCCGTGCTCTCCCCTGCTGGCACGCCCACCCCTCCCCTGGCCAACCCTGAGCCTCAGGAGAGCAAAGACTGAAGGATTATGTCTGATGTGCTGACCCTTTCTGCTCAGAGCCTCTCCCAGGGCTGGGCACATATTCAGTGCTCAGTCAAAAGTCATTAAATGAATGAATAAGTCATGGGCACCTAGATATGAGTCCTGACTCTATCACCTTCCAGCCATATGATTTTGGGAAATTCACCTCTGGATCTCAGTTCCTCTCCTATAAAACGGAGACAAGGACTGCACGTCCTAGGGTTACTGGGAGGCACTCATGAGACAGCAGTAGGTAGAGGAGGGCTCTTTGTGTGATTTTTTTTTTTTTTTTTGCGGTACGTGGGCCTTTCACTGTTGTGGCCTTTCCCGTTGTGGAGCACAGGCTCCGGACGCGCAGGCTCAGCGGCCATGGCTCACGGGCCCAGCCGCTCCGCGGCATGTGGGATCTTCCCGGACGGGGGCACGAACCCGTGTCCCCTGCATCGGCAGGCGGACTCTCAACCACTGCGCCACCAGGGAAGCCCTCTTTTTGTGATTTTTAATATCATCAGGAACTTACCTCCCTGCCTTCCGCACCTTCTCACCGGGGGCGGCGGGGTGGGGGGCGGTGGTTGGAGGGAGGAGGCATGTGAATCCTTTCCAGCCAGTCCCCCAGGGCCACCCTCAGGAAAGCTCTCATCTCCCTCCATCTGGCCCCCAGGTGCTGCCTGGCCTCCAACTGCTGCTGAGAGAAACTGAAGCAGCTCAGCTTCCAGCTGGTGTTGAACGGCTACCGGTTCCGCGTGGCCAACGGGACCGTGGTCTGTGAGTTGCCTTCCCTGTAGGGAATGTCTTTGAAACTGGGCCTTTCCTTAAGGTCAGCCTTGTGGACCCAGAGAATTTTGGGGAAATGAGATTTTTTTCCAAGTGCTTTGGGATGGAGAGCTGTAATTCCGAGAATCAGAGCTTCCCGAGAGTCCTGGCCCGGTGCCTCCCCGGTCCCCATTCGCAGCTGTGCCCCCAGCTCCCTCCAGAGGCGGGGTGCAGGGCACAGCGCCCCCGCCCCCGCCCAGGGTCCTGCATGTGCTCCATAAATAGTTGCTGACTCGAGAGTGAATCTTGCAGCTTCGCGCGGCAGCTGCTGCCGTTGAGAAGCTTCTTCCCGATGTCTGTCCTGTGTTAACAGAGCAGCTCAGCTGTCGTTCGGCTGAACAAATATTTGCGAAGGGTGATTGCGTGCCAAGCACTGGGATAAGTGCGGGGGTGGGGAGGGGGGGACACCAAAGTCAATAGGAGGGGGACGGGGAAGGGAACCCACGTGTCATGGAGGCCATTCAAGGAAGAGGGCCAAGGACAGGGTGGGCAAGTGCTGAGTGTCCAGCACGTGGGGAGGGGCCCCTGATCTCCCAGAGCATGTTCTGGGACTGCTGGGTGTGTAGGGCAAGTTGGATCTAAAGAACAAGCCCATTCGCAGGTGCTGGGCCACGGCCTTGTCGTGAACGCCATTCATTTCAGCGGAACCGGTGGTTTGAATGCCCCTTCGAATGTGTGACTCGCCTTCCGCTTGGCCTTGGGGAGTTGCGTGAACCACTGTCCTCCCCTTGTGTGTTTATTCAGAGCTGTGAGTGTGTCTTGGAGATCGCCTGTCTTCTCCCGAGGCCGGGGAACCACCTCCCTTCCACTCATCTCCCAGAGCCCCCAGCCAGGGCTCCGGCTTAGGACACACTGAGCGTTAGGGTGGCGCAGTCTCCCTGGTCCCAGTGGTGAAACATGGCTCAGGCCCCTGCAGACAGGAGACCAGCTTCAGCGGAGTCTGCTTCTCGGCCCCCCCAAGCACACCACCGATGGGGAGGGACCCCCCTTTTTCTTATGTGAGCTCAAGGAGACTTCCTGTGTTGGAGCTCTCTGGCTATGACCGTCCTCAGACCTAAAGCAAGGCGTCCCCTCTGTGAGGCCCCCAAGGCCATGTCCAGGAGATGGGGAGGGATCAGGGTCTAGTGGAGGGGCGGGGGAGGGGGTGACTGGAGGAGGTTGTCCCCAGAGGATTGTTTGCTTCGGCATATGATGCCCTCTGGAGGCCAGGGACCAAGTTTCTGACGTCCTCCTCCCACCCCTCGTGGCTCCACATGGTGGAAGGCAGGGGCCAAGCCTGGCTGTCGGGTGGTGGCAGAGAGGCACACAGAAAAGCTGCCCCTGACTCCCCTCAGCCCAGCTCATGGTCTCACTTTCACATGGTTTCTTCTCATCTCTTTTCGCCTTGATCTTAACATCTGTCATGTTAAGTGTTACCTTAGAATGGTTGAAAAGCATCAGTATGAGAGAAAATATTCTCTAAGAGCTCTCTCTGATGCCCCTGTAGAGCGCAGGGACCAAGGAAGGAGGGAAACGGTGTTCTGAGGAGGGAAGTGGAATTTCAGTAAGTGCAGAGGACCTTCCCGCACTGTGGTCTCAGGCCCAGGCCAAGCCTCCGCCCGCTGCTCCTGTGTCACGGGGGCCCAGCCCGGGCTCTCTGCACCTAGAGCAGCTTCCTTATCAACCCTCTTCACCCTCCCAGGTGGGGATCAGAGTGCAGCCCACGACCCCAGGAAGTGGAGCAGAGTGACCTGGGGGCAGAGGCTGGAGCCCCAGGAGGTGGCACAGGAAACGTTCTCTGCTTGGCACACCAGGCTGGGGGGTGGTGAGAGGGGCAGGCAGGGGCCGGGAGCTGGACTGGAAAGTTCGTGGCCTGGCCCTGCTTTCTGCAGATGCTGGCCCCTGCCAAGCAGCAGTAGCCAGGTGCTCCCGAAGCTTGACCAGGGCTCCCAGAGCTCAACATCTTGCTTAGGGAGTTAGCATGGAGGGATGCTTCTCCGTCCTCACCAGGACATCAGCACCCCCTCCTCAGCTGACCCAGCTAGTGAGGACCAGGCTGACCCCCCTGTTGTCCCCACCCCCACCTTGCCAAACCCCTATTCCAGTGTGTGCTGAGACCCCAAGTGAATCCCGCACACATCCATTCACTTGCCCAGTATCAACTGAGCACCCATTGGGTGCCCATCCAGGGCCAGTGCTGTGCCAGGGCCAGGGGCACAGAACAAGGCAGCCAGCCGCAGGCCCTGCTGTCCTGGCCTTCTCCAGAGCTGAAAGTGCCCTTGGGACCATCCAAACCAAACCCTCATTGTAGCAATGGGGAGACTGAGACCCAGAGATGGGGAAGGGTTTGATCCAAGGTAACAGGCAAGATTAAAACTCATACGTCTTGAGGCTTTCTAGTGCTCTGGAACACACTGCTGGCCTGAGTTTTCTAGGCCTCAGTTTCTTCATCCATAAAATAGGTGCACTAACAACAGCTACAGTTCACGAGCATCTGACAGATGCTTTGTACTCAGCACTGTGAATCCGTGATAAACCTTTGAGGTGGGCATTATTCTCCCCATTATCGAGGAGGACCCTGAGGCTCAGAGAGGTTAAGTGAGATGGCCAAGGCCACACAGCCATGGAAAGAAGAGTTGGGATTCAGACCCAGGTCATCTGACCCCAGCTGGTGCCCCTGCCTCCCACCATCCTCCCCAGGGGCATGGGGCCGCTGGGAGGGTGATGGGGCTGCTCTTGGCTGGGGGCTCACACAAATGCATATCTTATTATCTACAACAGGCTTGTCAGAATGTTCAGCCCTGGCCCAAGGGGCAAAGAAGAGCAGAAGGAATTTGCCCCTCTGCAAGGACCCAGATCTTTCTGTTCTAGCTCTACGTACCCTGCTAAGGGGCCCAGAGACAGCACACGCTTTGGAGTCAGGCAGAGCTGGGCCTGCATCCCAGCTTCACCTTTTCTAGCTGGATAATTGCACAGCCCCCCTGGGCCTTAGTCTCCTCATCTGTAAAATGGAGATACTAATCAGAACTTCATAAGGTCACTAAAGGACTGACTACAGTAACCCAGCTGCGAGCAGGTGCTTAGTTAGTTAATGCGCCTCCTTTTAGAAGTTGAGATTTCTTTTGTTTAATCTCAGTTTCCTTTTCCCCTTTACTTTGTGGGAAAGCACTGGGAGTTTTTTTTAGTACTGTGGAGAGATTTCTTGGAAACATCTCCTCTGCATTTGCCTCCCCTTGAGCTAATGTTATTAACCCCTTACAGGATAAAAGCTCGCCCACTCCACCCCCGGTTATACTGCAGTTCAAGGAGCTGCCTTGCAAGGGTTAACCACCTCCCCAGCCTCCAAGTTCTGAAATCCCGCACCCAAGCCTGGTCCCAGGTTGCCTAGCAACCAGTGGCTGCTCCGGGATGCAGTTGGTGTGAGCAGGGAAGGGAAAGGAGAAAAACAACTTGGTCCGCCCATGTCTCTAAATGTCACCGGGAGCTCAGTGCGGAGAAAGGCCTGGAACCCAAGCCCTGGGGCCAATTTGCCGAGGGGCGAAGGCTCCCCCCAGGTAACCGGGGAGGTCATTAGCCCTCTGTTGAGTGGGCTTACATAAGTACTTGGCATTCGCAAGGGATTTTAAGATCTGTCAGCCCCCTCCACCCACACATGAATGCATCTGTAGTGCAGCGGGGAGCCCGGCCGTGGGCAGCAGAGCCCAGGTTCCAGCCAGAGGTATCACTATCACCTCCATCTCCGAGCCTGTGACTTCTCCCTCTGCCAAAGGGGGAGGGTGAAGCAGGTAACCACTGGAATCTGTAGTTTGCAAAGATCTTCCTCCTTTGCGACTGAGTTTCCTCCTCACGAGACCTCCGCTCGCTGACACATCACCCATTTCCTCTCCTAGCATCTGTCTCAACCTGACATCATCTCATTTTCTTGTTTATTTATGCATCGATTCTCCCCTCGACTGGAATGTGAATTCCAGGAGAGCCGAGAGCACTTGTTGGGGGCGGCGCTTATCCTCAGAAGGCCACAGAGGATGCCCAGAGCTATGCAGTGTGGGGTCCGCTCGCTCAGACCTGTACCTCCGCACTTCCTAGCCACTTAGGAACTCAATACCTGTTGGTTTGATGAGTGAGTGAATGAAAAAAAAATTCATGAAATAGTCCATGCAAGCACCCGTACCCTCATTTGAAAGCCGAGGGAAGATGCTCAGACAGGGACAACTTGCCTGCCATGCTAGAACATGCAGGCGGCAGATCTGGACCGAGAAACCCACTCCCTGTTTCTTGGGATGGGGGCTTCTTTCACTGCCCCGCAGGCCGTGGAAGCCCAGCCAGTGAGCCAGTGGCAAACTGGGACGGAGCGCTTACAGCGTGTCTGGGGCTGAGGATCTGCAATGAAAAGACAAACTCCCTGCCTGTGTGCAGGGAGAGAGGCAGCCCATAAAATATTCAGAAAGAAAGATACACTTAGGTAGTGACAAGTGCTATGAAGCATCTAAAATAAGGCCACAAGCTAAAGGATGAGCATGGCAGTGGGCGGAAGGGCAGGGGGTGTGGGTGCGCGGCGAGGATGGCTACTTTCTGTGGCTGTGGAAGGCCTCTCTAAGGAGGTGGCATTTAGCTAGTGCGGAAGGAGACGAGGGGCTGGGGGGTGAGGCCGGTGGGGCCTGGCCGTGGGGTGAGGGGCTCACCTTCTCCTTCGGTTGCAGGGGAAGCATTAAAGCAGGAAGTGATCTGCTCAGATTTTGCTTCAGAAATATCACTCTGGCCCCTGTACAGAGACGTTGGGGAGCAGGGGAAGAAACGGGGAGCCACTAGTGGGGTGTTTCAGTAGCACTGGGGAGAAGCGACCATTGCACAGATTGATAGCTGGGGAGAAGTACCAGATGCTGCATGTGTTTGGGAGGCAGATTGATAGGACCTGCTGATGGATTAGATGTGGGGTTTGAAGGTAAGGGAGGCTGACTCTGAGGTTCTTGGTCTGAGCAGCGATGGATGGTGGTGCACCTACGAGCTTGTGCAGATGGGGGAGAGCAGACTCTGCAGACACGGCAAGAGCCTGGCATGAGCCATGTTGGGTTTGAGATGCATATCAGACACCCAAGAGGGAGTCACGTGAACACAAGCCTATTGGCATCTAGAGCTCAAAGGAGATGTCCAGGCTGAGGTGAGAACTGGAGAGTCAGCAGTGCTCGGTGGTATTTAGAGCCCTGAACTTCAAAACAAAAGCTCCCGGGCTTCCCTGGTGGCGCAGTGGTTGAGAGTCCACCTGCCAATGCAGGGGACACGGGTTCGTGCCTCGTTCTGGGAAGATCCCACATGCCGCGGAGCGGCTGGGCCTGTGAGCCATGGCCGCTGAGCCTGCGCGTCCGGAGCCTGTGCTCCGCAACGGGAGAGGCCACAACAGTGAGAGGCCCGTGTACTGCAAAAAAAACCAACAAAAAAAAAACCCCAAAAAAACAAACAAAAAAACCCACAAGAGCTCCCAAGGAGAGAGTTTAGAGACCAGGCCGGAGGCCGGGCACAGAGAGTAGCAGCGTGGCAGGCAGTCTGGGTTAGCCCAGGCAGGAACGTAGACCTTCTTGCTTTGTCTCATTGGTGGAGGTATATTTCATGGAATGAGAAAGCATATCCTAAAGCTGTCAGTTCCATTCTTCATGCCTCAGTTTCCCCATCAGCAAATTGGAAGATGCAGGATCTGGGTTTAGGCTTGTTTTTAAAAGATGACTTCCAAACATGGCATTTCTTGGCCCAGAGCTGCCTCTTCTTCCGGCCCATGACTGGCCTGTTGCTACAATGGCTGTGGGATGTCCACAGCAATAGACCGCTGCTCCAGGTCGGTCCTGACAGCCTGCGCCCTGGGCAAGCTGTTAGATGTAGAACTAGACAGCAGGAGAGAATTCTACTCCACGCTTTGGAAAAGAGCGGAAGACAAAGCAGGAAAGGGGGTGGTGAGAAAGGAAGAAGGAGGTTTGGTGAATTGAGATGGAAGAAAGAAGAGATGTTACAGACTAGGAACAGGAGACAAAGAGATAAACAGAAAGGGAGATGGATGAGAAAGAGGAAAGGGTGAGAAAAGTGCCTCGCTTCCAGTTTCCAGAGAAGCAGCACCCGGGTAAGTGAGAGCACCAGGTGCCAGGCCCTTTGGGAGGGAAGCGAGGTTGGATGGGGCATGGCCCTGTGCCCAAGCAGCCCTGGGCCCCACCAAGGGCAGCAGCCACACAAGCCGGTGAGCCCCTGCAGACCATGGCGGCTGCCGGGGGGAGGGCAGCAAGGGGCATGCTGGGCGGAGGTGAGAGACCTGGACATGGAGGCTCTCAGGGAGTCCCTGCAGGAGCTGGGGCCTGATGGGTCTTGAAGGATTGTCACAGATGGAGAAGGGAGAGCGCGAAGGCAAAGGTGATCCAGGCGCCAGGAACAGTGGGAGCGGCAGGAACCATCCCTGGCACATTTCCTGAGGGTGAGTGGAGAGGTACAGCTGAGGCGTAGGGTGGGTGTCAACATGTCTTGAGAAATCCAGGCTCCAGTGAGATGTGGGAGGACAGCTTCCTGCAGGAATTGTAGGCTTCGGAGAGGGGGAAAAGCAAACAAACAGACGATAGCCAGCACTGGTCCAGTTTCAAAGGGCCCTTCTTTTTCCAACATGTGAAGCTAAGGGTGCACCATCGTCATAATAACAAGCATTTACAGAGGCCTCTCTGTGTTCTGAGCACATCCAGACCACTCCATCTGTAACGACACCAGTGAAAACCCTCACAGCAATCTTGTGAAGTAGACACCATTATTTACTTTTGATACTATTGCTTTTATCACCATTTTTAAAAAATTTATTTATTTTTGGCTGCATTGGGTCTTCGTTGCTGTGCACAGGTTTTCTCTAGTTGTGGAGAGCGGGGGCTACTCTACGTTGCGGTGCGTGGGCTTCTCATTCTGGTGGCTTCTCTTGTTGCGGAGCACGGGCTCTAGAACGCAGGCTCAGTAGTTGTGGCGCACGGGCTTAGTTGCTCCGCAGCATGTGGGACCATCCTGGACCAGGGATCGAATCCCTGTCCCCTGCACTGGCAGGTGGATTCTTAACCACTGCGCCACAAGGGAAGCCCTATCACCATTTTATAAATGATACTGAAACTAACTTGCCCAGGGCCAACACATCAGGGAGTCTGGCCACCTCACTTCCTCACCCCCACAGCCCTCAAAAGAGAGTGGAAATGGAGTGGAGTTATCTAGAAGGAGGCTGCCTTAGACGTCCCCTACACACACACACACACACACACACACGCACGCATGCACGCACGCACGCACACGCACATGCACCCATGCACAGAGCACTATAACTCTGACTACTAAATGAAAGATGCCCCCCTAGTGGTCACTTGGCCACAGTGCAGACACTCAATCCCAAAGGCCCATTGAGCCTTCATTCACTTATTCAATGACTATTGAGCACCTACTATGTGCCAGCATAGTATTCCAGCTGGGGATACTGGGAGGGACAGGACAGAAAAAGCCCCAGTCTCACAGAGCTTACACTTTGTTGATGAGAAACAGACACAAATAAGAGAAATAAGAGATATGAAAAGTGTGGTGAATCAAACAAATGGGGATGTGAGGGAGAGTGGCTGGAGAAGCTTTAGAAGGAGTGGGCAGGGAGAGCCTCTCTGAAGAGAGGAAATCTGACCAAGACCCAAAGGTGGGATGGACCCAGCCACTTAAAAATCCTGGAGAGAAGTGTTTCAGACAAAGAGAGTAGCAAGTGCAAAGGCCCTGGGACAAGATCAAACAAAACATGCGACATAAAGAGGCCATTGGTCCTGGAGCAGCGTGAAGGTGAGAGAGTGGAGGTCTGTGAGGATGGAGAGGTTGGCGGGGACCCCATCATGGCAAGCCTGCTTTGGAGTCCATGGCAAGGATTTGGGATGTCTTTGCCCAAATAGTAGGAAACCACAGCAGGGCTTTCAGCAACAGAGTGATCCTAATTCAAGTTACACTTAAAGATGGTCTTGGACTTCCCTGGTGGTGCAGTGGTTGAGAATCTGCCTGCCAACGCAGGGGACAGGGATTCAGCCCTGGTCCGGGAAGATCCCACATGCCATGGAGCAACTAAGCCCATGCACCACAACTACTGAGCCTGCGCTCTAGAGCCCACAAGCCACAACTACTGAGCCCGTGTGCCACAACTACTGAGCCGGTACTCCATAACAAGAGAAGCCAGTGCAAGGAGAAGCCCGCTCGCCGCAACAAGAGAAAGCCTGTGTGCAGCAATGAAAACCCAACGCAGCCAAAAATAAATAAAATTTAAAAAAAATTTTAAAGACAGTCCCTGTTTATTTCTTTCCATTAGGGTGGAATTGCTGGTGATGACAGAGATTGGGATTGTGGCCAAGAAGATGGAGAGAAAAGGGAGGAGTGAAATACGCTAAACATAGAGACATCAATGGAACTTCGGGTGGATGGGCTGTGAAAGCAAGAGGGGGGTAGGAATCAAGGTCGGCTGCTAGTTTTCTGGCTTGAGTGGGAGGGGCTGCCATTTCCCAAGCCGAGAGTGTGGGTGGAGGACCAGCTCAGTGGGCGGGGGGCCGGAAGGGGACCCTTACATCCAGAGCTTCCTTTGGGGCATCTTACACTGAAGATGCCTGCGACATCCAGGTGAGAAACCAGGTAAGCTGTTGGAAGGAGGGGCTGAGTTCTGATAAAATAGGTTTCGTGTCCTTGGCCTGGGTGCTGCCTGGCAGCACTAACCCAGGGCCCCTCCGTGCAGCCCACACCTGCTCCTTCTCTCACTTCCTTCCAGGCTTCTCCCTGGGGCATGTCCCGGTGTGGTGGGGGAACGGCTTGGGGACAAAAGAAAAGAACTCCCAGTTCCTTTCCTTTCTATTTTCAACCCTTGACCCCTTGCAGCGAGCTCCCAGCTCTCCCCAACTTTAGAATCAAACCCTGGGAGTGGATGGAAGCCCCCTGTGACCCTCTGTCTCCCTTCAGTTGAATGCGCCCTTGGTCCTGGTGTCGGCTGCCTCTGTGGGCTAAGAGCCTGCGAGTGTGACACGCAATCCGCTTCAAAGAGAACCTGCCCAAACTTCAAGCGGTTCTTCTCCAGCTGGCCCCGCTGCGGCAGAAGCAAACCCCAATGCTAGTGAGGCCGCGGGTCCCTGGTCGGTCTGGTCTGGGATACTCCTTTGTCACTCGGCATTAGAGGGCTGGAGATCAACAGTGGAAAAGACAGAATCCTGGCTTTCTATGGCGGGAGACAGACCATAAACATACACATAAATAGTACATTCCAAAAGCAGTAAGACTAGGAAGCAATAAAACAAGGTGACAGGGTAGAGAGAAGTCGCCTACCCCCATCCCAGGAAGTTTCCAGGAAGGGAAAGGCCCCAGGATCCGCCTTAAACTCTCCCTCCATCCCCACGTCAAAATCAGGATACAGGGCGGGTTTGGGAACCAGACCCACAACCCAGATCCAGCTGGAGCCAAGCAGGGATCCTGGAAAACAAGGTCTCGGCCACATGCCAAGGACCCGAGAAGCACACTTGGACTCTGTTTCTCATTTGCTGGAGTTCTGCCTTCTCCAGAAAACCCCGAGGTAGGAAAAAGTCGATGCCCTTTTCACCTCCCAGGAGACAGAGCATGAGAACATCAGCTCCCACCGCTGCCACCTGGATGTCACGCCAGGAAGATAACAAAGAAATGAAGAAAGAGGGCAAGGGAGAAGGAATTGGGGGTATCCAAGATTTCGATCCACACTTAGAAGTCCCTGGTTATAAGGCGTAAATTCTAATAAATATTAAAGTGGTCCAGTCAGGGTGGATGCTAATCGTTCTGATGCCCGGGGGTAGATTGCAAAAATGACCACAAGTCTTCCTACCTCTCTGTATCCTCACCTCTCACGATGTCATGCTCAGCTTTTCCCATCAAGCGGTAGACTGTTTTCCCCACCCCCGAATCTGAACTCTGAACCGGCCTTGCGATTTACTGTGGTCAGTAGAGCATGGTGGAAGTGATGGTCCACCAGTTCGCCAGCAAGGCCTCTGGAGGCCCAATGCACGTCCCCTCTTTCTTGGAAACACCCTGGGCCCACCTGCAGGAGGGCAGGAGCCCACCTGGATCAGGGTCGTCAGGCCAGCTGGCTGGTTGAGGACCTCAGACCTGTGAGAGCACTTGGCAGGGATCAGCAAAGCCAGCTCACGGATGACCAGAGACACCAGAGAACCTCGCTGAGACCAAAACAACCGCCCAGCTGAGCCCCAGCTAAACCACCACCTAGCAGAAGTGCAAGCTACGTAATGGGCCCGTTTAATGTCATTAAGTTTTGGTGTGGTTTGCCATGCGGTGTAACTCACTGATGTCGTTGGTCTTCACTACCCGAGGCTCTGGGGTTCTCAGCACTGTGCCGAGCTTGGAGGCCACATGAACAGCGTGGACGTGCCCCTGCCCCTTACCTGACAGGCTTGGGAGGAGAAAGGCCATCCTCATGCAATACCGGAGAACACACAGAGGCTGTAATCACTCACAGAAGTTCATTGAGGCTCTGCTAGGCGGCAGGCACGGAGCTGGGCAGTAGGGATACAGACGTTTAAAGAAAACAAACAGAGAATCAGGTGTAAATATCCTGGGGAGAAAGTTGAGAGCCAGAGCAGCTTTTAGAAGTTCAAGTTCAGGCACTTACACTCTGGATTGAGTGATGCTGTCACGGGTGTGAAGACAGGGAAGCCAGAGGTGGGTGGTCAGCAGAGGGTCTGGGAACTAGGGCTCCGGGGCTCTGCCTGGCTCAACTGGCAGGTCACAGGGGAAACTGGTCTGTTTTCCCACCTGCCCACGCGCTGTAGTAATCGCTACTGCAGAAGGAAACTTGGGGTTGACGGGCGTCACGGTGAAGGTTGTAAAAGGCGGTGAGGGGGGTGACCATGGAAAGGCAGGCATGGAACCAGGATGGCTGGGCACCTCCCCTCCTTGGGGACTCCGGACCACAACAGAGGCCAGCTCAGGACTGGCCAAATGACACAGTGGAGGGAGGGAGGCCAGGGCTGGGCTCAGCATGGGGGCAGGGATTTCAGTGTGAGATCCAGGCCGTGGTCCACCGCCTGGGCCTTCGATTCTAATCTGTAAAATGGGGCCCGTGGTGGTATCGAACTGCTCCCGTCGATGCCCTGATTCTGGGAGGACAGGACGGTGGTGGGACTGTGGAGGGATGTCGTTGGCTTTCACTGGGAAAGCCCGCTCTCCTGGAAGGGCGATCGTTCATCCCCTCAACAAATCCACGTCAAAGGCCTGCTGCAAGCCAGGCCCTGTGCTAAAGCAGAGAAGTAAAGCTGCATCCGACTCCAGGTTGCTCAGATCAGACAGAACACAAGTCAGCGGGTGATCGCAAGGCAGGCTGGGAGATGCTGGAATTGGGGTCAGCTCACGAGCCATGAGCACCATCGGGGCAGGGGGTCAGCATTCCCCGAGGAATGCTGAGGGTCTGACGTCTCACCTGAGAGCTGAAGATAAGGGGGAGCTGGGGTACCAAGTGAGGTAGAGGGATGGAAGGTGATTCCACAAACCTGCTCGAAAGCGCCACTGCCACTGTCTCCCCCCAGATCAGCTGAAGGGCCGTCCTCCATGTTTGCCCCTCCCCCAAGCCAAAAACATGCATGTCAAATTCTTTTTCTCATATCCCACATCTAATGTGTTGGCACCTTCAAAATACACTTAGATTCTCTATTTATAAAATACTTCAGTAAAATGTACACATTTTTAAAAAGACAAAGATGAGAGGGGAAAAATTTAGAACCACCTGGGCCACCTTCAGGGCTGCCATCTTGGTCTGAGCCACCATCGCCTCGTTCCTGGGCTACCGCTTGCCCCACATCATTCTCTCCACTTCCACCCTCAGCCTCTGCAATCTCTCATCCACCAGCAGCTGGTCAGCAGGGTGCCTGGAGTCTGATCGCGTCACTCCTCTCCTCACGCCCTCCCCGTCTGCCTCTGAGTAAGAGCCGATGTCCTTCCACAGCCCCGAAACCCCCATGACCATCCCCACGCAGCCTCGCTTCCTATCCTCTCCCGCTCACTCCCTCCATCCCAGCCAATGGCCTCCATGCTGTTCTGTTCCTTGAACATGGCGGCCACGCTCCCTCCCAGGACCCTGCCCACAGCGGCTCCCTCTGCCTAGAAGGGGCATCCCACGTGCCTGACTCCCTACCTCCTTCAAGTCTCTGCTGGAATCTCAGCTTCCTGATAAAGCTTATGCGACCCCCCTCCTTAATACTGCCCACCCTCCGCTGGCCTTTCCCATCCCCTTCGTCCTGTTCTCTGTTTCCCCATGCATCGTACACTCGTGGATACCTCCCCACTGGAAGATGAGCTCCTGAGGACAAGGATCTGTGTCCTTTTCTAATCCCTCGTGTATATGTTGAATGACGTGAGGTCAATGCGAAGGGATTGCATTAGCTCAGAGTGGGGAGCATGGAATGTGGGAGTCGATTTTCAAGCAAGCAGGAGATGAGGCAGGCAAGGCCAGGTCAAGGAGAGCCTGCGGCCACTCTAAGAGGTCTGGGCTCGGTCCTGGGAGCAGCGGGGCTCCCAGTGCTCTGAGGCATCACCACTTTCCACCTGGGAGAGCTTGGGCAGCTCAGTGTCCTCAGGGGAAAACAGGCAGACGGTGGACGGCGGAGACCAGGGCGCGTGATGACTCACATGGGGAGGGCTGTGGCGATCGCGGGGACGCAGTCGTGTCCCTTCCTTCCACCTCGGCACTGTTGTAGGAGCGAACGCCCTGCCTCAAAGGGGACAGACGTCAAGTGTAGATGCGTTTTTGCGACAGCTCTGCGTCTGCACCTTTTCCTCAGCTGCATTTCTTGCCGTCTGGGTGAAGCTGCCAGGCGGTCAGGGAGGGGTGGAGCAGTGGGCACGCCCTCCACCAAGGGTGGGCTTTGGGCTCAGTGTCCCACAGGGAAAGGCTGTCACCGCTTTGGAGTGACTGTGTGCATGGCAGGCAGAGCCATTGTCCCCCATCCCCACTGCCAGGGTGTCTGCAAAGCTGTGAAAGGCGCGGGGATGAGCAGATGTGGGGAGTCCGGCATAAAGCGGCAGCGTGGGCACGGCTGGGGGCCTGGGGCGGGGCAGCCGGCCTGGCGGGGAGAGAGGTGACTGGGTCAGCGAGTACAGAGGCTCTCCCGGGGTGCCTGGGACGGGCCAGGCATTACTGAGCTCATCCGGAAGCGAAATCACGTCCAGTGGGAGAACAGAGAGCTGGGGCAGGGGGCGAGGCCCAGGCCCCGGGACCCTGAGCGGGGAGAAGGGGAACCCAGATGTGCCCCCCAAGCCTTGCTTGCTGCAACAAGCGGCCTCCAGGTGCTGAGGCTCAGCTCGTCCAGGCACAGTGTTCCCTTTGTGCATAGTACACCCGACCTTCCTCGGGCGGCTGCTGTTAAGTCCCCCACTGACTGCGGCTCAAGGCCACACCGCTAACGCATAGCAGAGCAGCGACTAGAGCCCAGGCTGACTCTCTTTGCCCTAAGGTTCCCCTCCCCGAGCTCATCTGGGAAGGAATCCAGTACTGGCGAGACTTGGGGGACGGGTAATGGAGGAGGCTGTTCCCCCGGGGTTTAAACCCTTGCAGTAGAGGGAGGCCTAGGTTCTGGTTCTGGCCAAGCCGCTAAGTCGTTGTGTGGTTTCATTCATTCATTCACCCAGTGCCCAAGTATCCAGTGTGCACTGGATTCAGTGGGAATAGGAGGGCACACCCCTGACACCTAAAGCTCACATTGGAGCTGAAGACAGACAAGTAACCAGGTGATAACAAGACAGTGAGGGGCAGGGAGCCCGGATGCAGGCATACCTGGGGGGCACCGCATCCAGACCTGCCGGTCAGCAGAGGCTTCCAGACCTGAAGGTTAGGTGGAAGGCAGCCAGGCAAGGCAGAGTGGAGGGAGAGGGCACCAGGCAGAGGGGACGGCCTGAGCAAAGGCCGGGAGGCAGGCAAGGGAGAGGGGCAGCCCGTAGCCCGATGGGTGTGAAGCAGGGGTGGCGCTGAAGCGGGCTGGAAGGAGGGGAGGTAGGAGGCCGGAGAGAAGGAAGCTGGGGTGAGGACCCCCTCACATAAGCCCCTTCCTCTTCCTGGGCCCCAGGTTCCTATCTGTGTACATCTGACCCTTCCTGAAGCTTTTTCTCACCCAACTTGTTGATCATCAGTGAGACCTCAGAAATTATTCATTCCCTTTTCACAGATGAAAATGGAGGGTCTGAGCAGGCAGGTGGGGCTGGAATGGGAACCCATGTCTTCGGATTCTAAATTTCTTTCTTTTTTTTTTTTTTGCCATGCCGCACGGCATGCAGGATCTTAAGTTACCTGACCAGGGATCGAACCCATGCCCCCTGCAGTGGGACCACGGAGTCTTAGCCACTGGACCGCCAGGGAAGTCCCAGTTCTAAATTTCTTGTTTCCCATCCCCTTTCTCAGAATGAAGGGGTTGAAGGGATGCTCTCTGAAGCTAAGGCTCTGGAGTCAGGGTTCAAACCCTGCTTGTGTTGCATGACCTTGAGTAACTTACTTGGCTTCTCTGGGCCTCAGTTCCCTCCTTTTATAAACAAAGCTATGAACAGTCCCCACCTCATAGTGCTGCTAGGAGGGTTCAGTGAGATGGCACACACAGAGCTCTGAGCCCCGTGCTCAGCATACAGTAAGTGCTGAATAAATCTTGCTCTACTCACAGGGCCCCGACATGCTGAGGGACCAGATGGCCAGCCCAGGAGGCAGGGTGTTTGGCAGGGTTGCAGGGCCGCATGCCCAGACCTCTGTACTGTGCACCCTTGCCTCCTAACGCCCAACTCTGCTTGTTGTCACAGTTGCTGGCATCAGCTGCCTGTTAGAAGTCACAGCTGGGGAAGCTGACAGCAGTGTTGCCATGACAACCGCTGGGGAGGACAGGGCCGCCTCCCTGCATTCATAGTCGGTCCTGAGCATGAAGAGAGGTGGCTCCCGGGCCCAGCTGAGACCAGGGCCGGACAGGCACCGGGGCCCTGGCTGTGCAGCTGGGGCACTAAGTTGCCCCCTTCCCTTCTCCTTCTGCCTCTCTCCTTCCCCTCCCCTCCCCCCAACACCCACGTGTAGAGAGCCGGATTTTCTTGGTAAACCACAGCTTTGCTCTGCCAGGTTTCCATGTGGGGGAGAATGTCCCAGGCCAAACACTTCATCAGAATCTTCCTTCCTTCCACCTACTGCCCTTTGCCGGCCTGGCCCTGAGGACCTTTGGCCCAAAATTCAGTCAAGGGCCCCAGTCTCCAGCACTGAGTTTCCAGTCTCTGCACAGGCCCTGTGCTGGGAGCATTCTCCTCTGCGGCCTCATGTGGTCCTCAGACCCAACGACGTGCTCTTCATTATTACACACATTTTACAGAAGGGGGAGATGGAGACTGGGAGGGGTGAGGCAACTAACCCAAGGCCAGTGGCCCCATGAGCGGCAGAGCCAGGGTTGCACCCAGTCTGCTCCTTGTGAGAGGCAGTGTCGATGGCAATGGTAAGGTGGAGGTGACAGTGATGGTTTCCTGTGCTCTCCTGGGCATTGCCAGCCTGGGGCAGGGTCTCTCCCTTTGGGTTCAGACCCAGAGGGGCAGGAGGTGTGGAGCAAAGCATAGGTGGTGACCTATCATGACCACTAGGTGTCGCCCAAGTTCTAGAAAAGAGTTGACAGCCACTCCCTGGGCAGGGGGGGTGGTCTGAAGAATGGGGGCAAGGGGCAGTGCTTCTCTGAGAATGGAAGACTGACCTAGGTCTGGGCAGAGATGGTGTGTTGTAGAAAATCAGAACTGGACAGAAGTTAAAGCAGTAAAAGTAATTTTATTAACTATTGCAGTGGGGGAAAAGAGACAGTATAGAACTGGGCTCAATTCTTAATAGAACGAAGAAAAGTGGGGATTTCTAACTAAGGAGCAGGGTGGGTGGGGGTAATCAGTGGCTGGAAAATTGCTAAGAGAGTAGGGGATTCTTGATAAACTGACCTAACAGGATTCTTGCTGAAGGCAGGTCGTGGCGATCAGATATCACCTGGGGACTAGTGAGAGGTGAGAAATTTGATCAGATATTGAGGAAGGGTGAGGATTCTCCCTAAACTGATATAGCCGGATTCTTGCTGAAACACAAGAATGATGCAAAGATGAACACAGAAGCCCACAGGTTGAGGCCAAGTTGAGAAAATTCTCAGAGGAGCCCAACGTTTGGTCAAGGGGAGAGTCTTTGCTAGTCCCTCCTCTGGTTCAGGGAAAGAGGAGATCTTCTTTCTTCTGAACAATATGAGTTCCTTTCTCGATTGGTCATTTTTTTTTCCTTAGTGACCAGTGGAACCATCTGTTGAGACTTGGTAGTAAAGGGTATTTTCTCGATGGTGTGAACCATCAAGCATTTAAATGAGGGGGATATCTATGAAAAAAAGAAAAACAAAGATTAATGATCGGAGCAACTAAACCCAGTTTCTGGGTTCAGAGGACAGCCAGTTGAGACTTCTAGATGTTGAGCTTGAAGCATCTGTGGATGGTGAAGTGAGGAGAGCAGTGGCAATCCATCGGTCTTCCTGGTTGCAGTTTGCATCATCTCTGGTGGTGGCACCGACATCGGTGTCATGGTCACGTTTGTTTCTTGGAGAAGAGCATGGACGCATCCAGCTTCAGCTCATAGGGCTTCTTTAGAAAGTCCCAGTAGGGATCTGGGCAGTTGGGTTTTAGTTCTCAGTGACTCCAAGTCAAGAGGGTGGGAGAAAAACTGGAAACATTCATCTGAAGAGTTGTAGCCAGATTTTGGAGAAAATTAGAAGAATTAACCAAATGTGCAGGATGGCAGGATTCATTCCGTTTACAGACAGGTAACAAAGCAGAAAGGAAAATGGAATCTAGCCAAGAGGCGAAAAATAGCTCAAAGACAATGAACAGGACTGTAACGTAATAACCCACGAGGCTGTGCTATACTTTCCCACTGAAAGTGAGAGGTGTTGAATTTTTTAAAATGCACACGTGAGAGTTGCGAGTTAAGTTTTATTTGGGGCAAAATGAGAACTATAGCATCTCAAATAGCACCGAGGAGCTGCTCCAAAGAGGTAAAGGGGGGAGGGGTCAGAATATGTGTGATTTCGGTGCAGTCAGGCACACATTTTGACAAAAGTTGCTATTAGCCAAGAAGGTTGCTGCTAGTCACAAGGAGACAGATGTCTCTGTTAATGATTTTAGTGCTTTTCTAGATATGAGAAGATGCAAGAAATTGAGCTCATAAAATCTTCTCCTGAAAATATCTAACTATCTGAAGACCTGTCCTGCCAGTTTTTCCCAGAGCGCGGAGGGCCTCCTTCCTGATCTCCACCCTGAACTCCTTTCAGGGGGTGTTGAAGGTCAGAGGCTGCAGTGGCTGGTGAGTTCATTCTTATAGAAACAAGAATGGCAAGCGACAACTTTTAGTTGGCAGAGATCCCGGGGTCCAAGGATGAATCTGATTCCATCTGAGTCACAACTCCTAGAAAACCAGAGCCGGACAGTAGCTTAAGCGGCCAAAACAGGTTGTATTCAAGAACTATTGCAATAGGGACCAGTATAGAATCGGGCTCATTTCCAAATACAATTTCAAATCCTTACATTTCTTAAGTGAGGGTTTATAGCAGGGGTTGGGGGAGGTGGAAAATTGATAAGAGCTGGGGAGTTCTTGCTTAACCGACCTAACTGGATTCTTGCAGAAGGCAGGTGGGGTAATCAGGTATCACCCAGGGGCTGGTGGAGGATGAGGAATCTGATCACGTATTGAGGGTGCGTAGGGATTCTCACTAAACTGACATGGCAGGATTCTTGCTAAAACGGGGCAATAGAAACCCAAATGCTGAGACCTAGCTGAGAGAAGATCTCAGAGGAGCCGGACTAAATGTTGGTCAAGGAGAGAGTCTTGATTAATGGCAGCCCCCAGACCAGTGGGAAGCAAGTCCAGCCCCTCCTCGAGCCTCTGCATAAAAGACCTCACTAACTTGAGGAGAGAAAGACCACGCATACTGTAGAAGCAAAGAGCCCTTCTTCAAACACTGTGACCCCACTCCCCCTCGCCACCTCCAGAGGCATCAAATACACCATCCCATCTCCACCCCATCTCCTTGGGGGCCACTTCCAGGATTGGCTGCATCCTTCGTGCTCCCCTGACACCACCTCGCACCCTATGTCAAGGGTATCGGTCCACGTGTCTGCTTCTCCCTCCCAGGCTGTGGGGTCCTGGGGGCAGAGGCTGTGTCTGATAAGTGGTGTCTACCCCGAAGTCCAGCCTCATGCCTGGTCCATAGGAGACCATGGGGATAGGTCCGCTGAATGAATGAACCAATGGATGATCATGTCCAGGGCTTTTCAAAATGTTAGCTGAAGACTCTCTTTTCTTCTTACAGTAGCTCATGTGAAGGATCAATATGTAACCCGGGAAAAGCACGGCTGCTCATGGAAGAATGAGGTGGGGGGCTCAGACCCCCATCTGCTCAGCCTCCCCTTCCCCAGAGATCACCCCTAGAAGTCCCAGGAAAACCCATGGCCTTGGGGAGCATCTGAAACATTGGCTCTGGTCTCTCTGCACTTGGGGAAACTGATGCCCATCACAGGGAAGAGGACCTCGTTACAGGTGTGGTCAACGCCATCTCTTTTTTTGTTGTTTTTTTTTTTGCGGTACGTGGGCCTCTCACTGTTGTGGCCTCTCCCGCTGCGGAGCACAGGCTACGGACACACAGGCTCAGCGGCCATGGCTCATGGGCCCAGCCGCTCCGCGGCATGTGGGATCCTCCCAGACCGGGGCACGAACCCATGTCCCCTGCATCGGCAGGCTGACCCTCAACCACTGCGCCACCAGGGAAGCCCAACGCCATCTCTTGATGCCCCATTTCCTGCTGCCCTTGCCTTGTGATTAGCTCCTCCAGGAAGATCTGAGCACCTCCCACCTCCTGGGACAGACCCCAGGATGGCAGAGCCCACAGGCACCAGGAGCCTCCTTCCCTCCCACTCTGAGCAAGAATCAGCTTCCCAGACAGGGAGCTCCTGTCTCATGGAGTTGGACCTTGTCACAGGTCAGAACCAACCCCTTTCCACATGCACGCCAGGGAGTCACGTGACCCAAGCTGCTGGCTGCCTCTTGCTCCCGGAGCCAGGAGACCTGGGTCCCTGGGTTCTAGCTGCAGCTCTACTTCCAAAATGCTGTGTGACCATCCATAGATCCCTTAGTCTCTCTGGGCCTCAAGTGCCTGTAAGGATTAGCTAGATGATCCCAAAGGCCCTTGTGGTGCTAAAAAGGCAATGACATATCTCAGCCACCATCAGAGACTCAGAGCTCTCCTTTCTGAAGAAATGGATTCTAGGAGGCAGTTCCCCACCCTCATCCCTGCTGCTCTCCAAGGAGGGCTCCATCCCAGGGAAGCAGGCATGTACCTGGAGTTTCTCAAAGGAGAAGAGGCCCTGAGGCTCGGGCCCCTCCACCCAGAGGGGTGTCTAACCAGCCCCTTCTTCCTGAACTCTCTGGGGTTGGCCTGAGCCCCATCTGCCATGTTCCGGGTTCTGGGGGGCCAGGAACATAGGGCTCTCAAGGAGAGCCACGATCCACCCCAAAGTCTCCGGGGAGCAGGCCCCAGCTTCTCGTTGTTGCAGTGGCAGAGTAGTGCGGGGCAATGCCCCAGGGCAGGACGCAGGTGACACATGGCCTAGAAAAAGGACGCTCCACCTCCCCCCACGGCCCTGCCCACAGCTGCCGGGTAACGCCCACTCCAGGGTGCTCAGGCCTGCGGGCGTGGGAGTGGATGCACCTGAAGAGGAGGTGGCCCTTCCCCAGGCATCTGAAAGGAAATTAGCCCAAAGTTCTCTCTCTTCCCATCTGAAAAGGATGAAAAAATTATCCAGTGACACTTGTTAAAGGACAGCAAGGCAGACTAATTATTCAAGGGGGCCATGGTATAGTGTAGGGACTGCTATGATGGGGTCTTGCGGTGAGGGAAAGAGATTGGATTCAACTCCAAACAGAACAAAGAAAAGTGGGAATTTGTAGCCAAGGCAACAGCGTGGGGGTCAGAGGATGGGAAATTCCCAAGAGGAAACATCAGGGTTGGGGAGATTCTGGGTAAACCCACCTAATAGGATTCTTGCTGAAGGGAGGCAGGGTGACCAGACATCACCTGGGGCTGGTGGGGGTGGGGGGGGGTGAGGAACCCCATCAGATATCAAGGATGAGGGATCCTGGCTGAAGTGACTTAGCAGATGTCATGCTAAAACTGGACAACGCCTAGACGGACACGGAAGCCCAGAAGTTGAGGCCTAGAGAAGAAGAGTTCAAGGAGACCAAGCAAGTTTGAGTCAAGGAGAGGCTCTGCCCGGAAGGCCCTCCGTGTGGATATGCGCACATCTGTAAGCCATCCCTTCACATCTGGAAGGGCTTTAGTCCAGAATCTGCAGAGAACTGCCTACCCACATCTGCAAGCTGCTGGTGCCCACCTCTGGCTAAGACTGGAGGGGCACGGGCACACGCGTCCAGCAGGAAGCCCCCAGCTCACACTCGGAAGGGCGAGCCTGCAGATCTGGGCTACTCTGTGCCACCACCTCTGTCATGTGACCCGACACCTCTCCGGTGGGGACCGCCCTAGGCATCCTAGGGGGCTGGGCAGCATCCCTAACCTCCACCACTGGACCTGGTAGTGACCCCTCCCCATGCTCCTCTCCTCCTCCCTCCCCCCCCCCCGCACCCCCACTTGTGACAACAAAGGTATCTTCAGACATGCCAAATGTGCCCTGGGGGGCCCAGTCACCTCTGGTTGAGATCCTGGTGGCCTGGGGGTCAGTGCCATTTGCCTCTTTTTGGGGGTGGCATGTGTGGGGGAAAGATGGGGCAGGGAGGAACAGAGCGGGCCTGGAGCCCTGGGAGCCCCCGGCAGTGGGGACCGTTGCACAGACAGGGGCTCCGATCCCAGCACCCTGACTTCTTGACTCTGAGATCCTGGTAGGATAGCTCCCTTCCCTGGCCTCTGTGTTCTCAGCTGTAAGATGTGTATAACCGGGCATCACCGAGCAAGGATTCTGCTCACAGATAATAACAGATTACAGGTGTTGTGTGCTATGGGGGCATGCGGCAGGTGCTCAGATAAAGACCTCTTTGTTACCAAACAGAGGCCTGTTCTCCAGCCTTGAGATGAACTGAGATGATGGGAGGGGAAAAAGGGAGGGGGGAAGAAGAGTAGCATTGGAAGTGAAAACTCCAAATCGTCTCCATTGGCCCTTCCCTCCCAATGGTCCCAAACTTGCTGGCACAGAACAGACGGGAACCGCCCCTCCCCCCCACCAGCATTTCCCTTCCTACCCCCAGCTTTTCCCGCTTGCGCTTCTGGCTCTACCAAACCAACTGGCTGGCCAATCCCACGTGTCATTTCCCCGTTCTCCCAGCCCTCACCCTTCCCTTGCCCAACCTCCTCTCTGCGGGTCCAGGCCCTTCTCTTTCCCAGGAAGTTATCCTAGAAAAGCCCCCCTGCGTCCAATCACACATCCCTACGTGGAAGGTGTTGACCTGCGCTTGCTTATACAGTCTTTTGCAGGCACCTGTATGTGTTTCGGTCTGTGGGTCTTGACATTGCACTCAAACCAGGGATCCTGGAGAACAGGAGACTATCATTTCCTCCAAAAAAGCCAGGGGTTCTCCTGGGACAGGGGCTGCATCTGCCGCATCAGACTGTGAGCTCCCTGAGAACAGAGCGTGGAGGTGGAAGGGTAAGGCTGGTCTCTGCCTTCACTTGCCTGCACAGTTCAGTACTCGCTTTGATTTTTGCAGATACCTGTTAATAACTCACTCCAAAGGAGGAAGAACCAAGAAGTAAGGCCCAGTCCAGTCCACATACTGATGATACAGCCGCCAACATGCAGGTAACCAGGAGGCACTTAGATCTATGCCAAGGAGGCCATGGCTGGGGTTGGGGGGGGAGCAGTGGAGGAGGCCCTGAGAGCCTCTACATAGTCCTGTGCCATTTTCTCATCACACACTCCCACTGGCTGCGTTGGTTTTGGGCTTGGTGCCTTGAGGGGAGGATGGGCGCTCCCTCCCCCTCCCTCCCCCTCCCTCCGCCTCCGTCCCCCCTCCTCCCCCAATCGCAGAGTGCTCAATATCTAAAGTCAACAATAGACTGGTCGACCCAGGAATTCCACTTCTGGGACTATAAACCAAGATACAAACCTGAGTAGCTCCCAGAGACAAATGAAAGAGGATGCTGACTGCGGCGTTCTTTAGACGCTCCTCCATCAGAAGCCCGTTAAGTTAGGGAATTAGTTAAGCAAATGATTAACCATCCATCCATAATTATGTTTACAAAGATTTAACGATACAAAAAACCTGGATATTAAAGGTAATAGCAATTCTGTAAAACAAACAAAAGAAAAGCGGGGTGGGCACAACATTGTCAAGCAAATATACCCCAATTAAAAAAAAAGACTGTTGGAAACTAAAAACAAAAGGGGGGGCGGTTGTTGAGGGGTGGATGGGCACATGCATAAAAATTATCTGGAAGATATACAGCAAAACATTAGCTGTGGTTATTTTTAGACAGTAGAATAACTGGTGGTTTTACTGTCTGTCATTTTTTTGTGTTAAAATGAATGTAAGGCAGTAAATTCAATGACTAAGATGAAACAGTCACTTTCCTTGAAAAACATGAATTCACTCAACTGGAAATAACCCCTACCTCTATTAAACAAATTGAACATGCAGTTTAAAACCTTTTCATAAATAAACCCCAGGTCTAGATGACTTCACAGGTGAATGTAACCAAACACTTAAGGAAGAAATAATACTAATTGTATCAGGCTGCTAGGGGTGCCATTACAAAGTACCATAGACGGGGTAGTTTAAACGACAGAATTCACTCTCTCACGCTTCTGGAGGCTAGAAGTCCAAGACCGAAGTGTCGGCAGGGTTGGTTTCATTCTGAGGCTCCTCTTCTTGGCTTGCAGACAGCTCCACACATGGTCTTTCCTCTGTGCATGCACATCCCTGCTGTCTCTTTGTGTGTCCACATTTCCTCTTCTCATAAAAACCAGTCAGATTGGATTAGGGACCACCCTAATGGCCTCATTTAAACTCAATTAAAACCCTATCTCCAAATACAGTCACATTCTGAGATAATGGGGGTTAGCTTCAACATATGAATTTTGGGAGGACACAATTCTACACAAATTCTTCTAGAAAATTTAAGTGGAGGAAATACTTCCCAATTCATACTATTAAGCCACTATTCTTCTGACACCAAAACCAGATAAAGACATTACAAGAAAGTAAAACTACAGACAAATATCTCTCATGAACATAGATGTAAAAATTCTTAATAAAATGTTAGCAAACAGAGTCCAACAAGATATAAAAAGGAAAATACAAAATGATCAAGTGAGGAATGAAAGTTTGGTTTTATACTAAAAAAATCAATCAATGATTAACAGACTAAAAAGACCCTATTAACAGACTAAAAAAGAAAACCCCTTAATAAATGCAAAAAAACCATCCATTTGACAAAATCTGACATCTGTCCCTGATTTTTGAAAAATACTGTCAGAAAACTGAGATAGAAGGGAACTTCCTCAGCTTGAAAAAGGGCATCTACAAAAAAAACCCTGCAGCTACCATCGTACTTAATGGGGAAAGGCTGATTACTTTTCCATCTAAGATTAGGAACAAGACAAGAATCTCCACTCTCACTACTTCTATTCAATGTTTTACTGTTGGTTTTAGGCAGTTCACTAGGGCAAGAAAAGAAATGAAAGGCATTCAGATTGGAAAAGAAGTAAGATTGTGTCTATTGGCATAAACATGATAGTCCATGTAAAAAAAAATATCCGTAGAATCTACAAAAAACCTGCTAGAACTAATAACTGAGTTTAGTAGCAAGGGAGAAGGATATAAGATGAAAATACAAGAAAATTGTACTTCTATTTACTAGCAATAAACAACTGGAAAATGAAATTGAAAAAAATACTTTAACAATAATATCCAAAAATATGAAATATTTAGGGATAAATCTGACAAAATATATGGAAGACTTGTGCATTGAAAACTATGAAACAATGCCCAGAGAAATCAAGAAAGACCATGTTTATGAATCAGAAGACTGAATATTGTTAAGATGCCAATTCTCGCGATTTGCTCTCTAAAGTCAATGCCCTCTCATTCAAAATCCTAATAGACCTTTCTTGTAGAAATTGACAAGCTGCTACTAAAATTCATATGGAAATGCAAAGGACCTAGAATATCAAATCAACTTTGAAAAGAAGAACAAAGTTGCAGGATTTATACTACCTGATTTTAAGGCTTATAAAGTTACTTTAATCAAGACAGTGTAGATTGGTATAAAGATAGACAAATAGATCAATGGAACAGAATAGATGATCCTGAATTAGACCTATACATTTATGGAAAATTTATTTTTGACACAGGTGCAAAGGCAATCCCGTGGAGAATTTTCTTTCTTTTTGTTTCTTTTATTCATTTTTGGCTGCATTGCGTCTTCATTGCTGCATGCGGGCTTTCTCTAGTTGTGGAGAGTGGGGGCTACTCTTCGTTGCTGTGTGCGGGCTTCTCATTGCAGTAACCTCTCTTGTTGCGGAGCACAGGCTCTAGGCACGCGAGCTTCAGTAGTTGTGGCACGCGGGCTCAGTCGTTGTGGCACGCGGGCTCAGTCGTTGTGGCTTGCGGGCTCTAGAGTGCAGGCTCAGTAGTTGTGGCACACGGGCTTAGTTGCTCTGCATCATGTGGGATCTTCCCGGACCAGGGCTCGAACCCGTGTCCCCTGCATTGTCAGGCAGACTCTCAACCACTGCGCCACCAGGGAAGCCCCAAGCTATTCTTTTAATGGATCATATTATTCAGTTTTAAAAAGGAAGGAAATTTCGACACATGCCATTTGGATGAACCTTGAGGGCATGTGTTAAGTAAAATAAGTCAGTTACAAAAGGACGTATACTACATGATTCCATTCGTATGAGGTACTTAGAGAGTCGAATTCAGAGACAGAAAGAATGGTGTTGCCAGGGAGGAGGGGAGGGGGAGGGTGAGATTAGGAGTTCTTGTTTAGTGGGTACAGAGTTTTAGTTTTGCAAAGAGGAAAGGAATTCTGCAGCTGGATGGTGGTGATGGTTGCACGACAGTGTGAAATGTAGTTAAGATGGTAAATATTACGTTGTGTATATTCTACCAAAACTTTTTAAAAATCTTTTTTTAAAAAATGGATCATAGACCTAGATGTAAAACCTAAGCGTATAAAATTTCTAGAAGAAAGCGTAGCAGAAAATCTTTGTGACCTTGGATTAGGCAGATTTCTTGGTACAACACCAAAAGCATGATATACAGAAGAGAATATAGAAGATATGAAGCCTACAATAAATTGGGCTTCAGGAAAATGAAACTTCTCCTTTTTCTAAAGACTCTACTGAGATAACAGAAAGACACATCACAGACCAGAAGAAAATATTTGCAAATCACACATCTGATAAAGGACTTGTATGCAGAGTATATATAAGAACTCTCAAAACTCAATAATAGGAAAACAAACCACTCAATTTTTAAAAATGAGCAAAAGATTTGAACAGACTCTTCACCAAAGAAGATATTGATTGACAAATTAGCATAGAGAAAGATGCTCTGCATCATTAGTCATTAGGGAAATGAAAATTAACACCACACGAGATTCTGCTACATACTTATTAGAGGGCCGGAAATTAAAAAGACTGGCTATACCAAATTTTGTGGAAATTGTACCTCGATAAAGTTGACTTTCAAAGAAACAAAAAGTTAAGAAACATATACTGCTTCTACATTTATAACAAAAATGTTTTATATATACACACACATATATAATGACTATATCGCCAAATAATTCCTAATCATTAAGCAGTTGACCCTGGAGGAGGGAGGCTTCAAAGGACATTATTCCCATTTTATGGAGGCGGAAACTGAAGCAACAAGCTGGGCTCAGCCTTGTGAGCCAGGGAAAGCCTGGTTACAGGCAGCAGCCTGAGGACCAGGCCAGTCCCTCAGACCAGGTCTCTACTGCAGGCACGGTGCATGTGGACATTGTGGGGAGGGGAAGAGGACCAAGCAGAAGAAAGAGGGCAATGACTAGCAGCTGCTCACCTCCTCCAGGAAGCCTGCCTATGCATCCATTATTATTTCTGGGCTCTCTTAACAACTGTGTTGGCTTGATCAGGCTGCCATAACAAGGCACCACAGAGTGTGGGGCTTAAACAAGAGAATTTTGTTTTCTCACAGTTCTAGAAGCTGGAAGTCGGAGATCAAGGTATCAGTAGGGTTGGTTCCTTCTGAGGCCTTTCTCCTCGGCTTGCAGCTGGCCATCTTCTCCCTGTGTCTTCACATGGTTTTGTCCCTCTGTACCTGTCTATGTCTCAATCTCTTCTTCTTATAAGGACACAAGTCATTTTAGAATAGGACCCACTCTAATGACCTCATTTTAACTTAATTACCTCTTTAAAAACCCTATCTCCAAATAGGATACTGGGGCCTAGGACTTCAACATATACATTTTACAGGGTGGGAGGACACGTTCAGCCCATAACACCACCCATTGTGCATATAGCCCATGGCGATGCCCCACTGGAAAAGAATCAGACTTGAAAGTGAGGAGACTGGGTCTGGCCGGTGCTCTGCCTGAGAAGTGGCTTGATCCTTCAGAGCCCCACTAACCCCATCCGCAAATGGGACAGACGATACCCACCATACACATGGTGAGATCAAAGACTTCATGTAAAAGGCAAAACATTGCTATTTCCTATGGAGTGAATGGTGTGTCTCTTGGGTAGACCCTTCCGCCAGGTCTCAAGAGTGTCGACTTAAAAAAAAACATTCACAGCCTAAAAGTTGAGAGTCCTGTTTCATTCTGTGGGAATTTTTAGGACTTCAAGCCCTGGAAGCAGCATCTCAAGTAACCCTGAGAGAACTGCTCCCCGGAGGTGGGGAGCTAGAATACATAGGAGTTTTGCAACAAAGCTCAGGTAGTCAGGAAGATCAAAAGATTATTGTGAATTAAAAAAACCAGATATCCCAAGTTAAGGAATTAGCATTTTTTCTATGTATGGGAAGATGCAAGAGTCTGGGCTCACTGAAATCATTCCTTTGATATGCACCTCAGCTATCTGAGGCCAGTATCCTGTGTTTTCATATCCTGAGGTTCCTCAGGGCTCGTCGTAGCGAGTGGCTGCAGTCTGATGGCTGCTAGATGGCAGGCAGTCTTCCCTTCCTGAGTTTTCTCAGGGTTCACCGGCTCAGGTTGGGGGGCTGCAATCGCTGATGACATTGACATCCTTTGTTTTCTGATATGGCAGGAAATATTCCATCTCTCAAGAGGCTGTGGGCCCCTGGGGGAATCAGATTAACAGTAAGAAATGCCTCTGGCCTCTTGTCTGGCCCACATAAGTCAGCCCCTCCCTAAGTCCCCACGAAGTAAAATCTTGCCGCTATTTCTGGGAGTCTCCAAGGTAGCCTTGGGAACCCCAGGCTCTCAGTCTTCTGCTCTGCTCCCCAAACCCACCTCCGCAGCTGTTCCTGGAGGCCTCAGCACCCCAAAGCTGTGGGCCTTCAGGGGCCCAGTGGGGTCTCCCTACCCTCCAGCCTCAGAGCCACACCCATCCTGCACCACGTTTGCACCCCTCTGTCCCCTGTGCCCTGCAGAGCCCCTCCCAGTGACCAGAGCCTACGCCTGGAGTTTCTGCAGAGCTCTCTCCACAGGGCTCTGGCCAAAGCCACCAGACAAATCTCTTGGTGTCCACAGTCACACCCCCCAACTCCTGAGGCAGGTCAAACCACCTCCACCCAATTCAACTTGTGCAAAGTGGTACCAGGCCCCACCCACACCTGCCGTTTGCAACAAGCACCGTCTGTGCCCCAAGTCTCAGAATCCTCACAAGAACTCTGATAGCTGGACATTCTCATGTTCCTCCAGCCCACTTCACAGATGAGGAAGCAGAGGGGGAGTCAGGATCCACACCAGGCCTGTCTAACCTCCTGAACACCCAGGCTCTGCTGCCCCCCAGGGTGATGTGACCTTGAGGAAGGCAGCAGGGGCCCAGGCCAAGTCTGAAAACAAGAAGAACCTTCAAGCAATGACCGTCTTGAAGCTGCCTGGAGGGGGATTTTGAGTGATTTTGAAAATAATTCTGTGGCCACTTGTCTGAGAGGTCAAAGTGGAAATTCCCTGCTCTGTGACCAACTCCATCCTTTAGAAGCAAGAGTCCCTGGGCCTGAGGTGTGAGGGGAGGTCAGAACTTTAAACTCTTTTCTCCTGGGCGGAGGGGTCACCAGGTGCCATGCATTTACTGACCACCTACTGTGTGCCAACCGTTCTACCTGTAATCATGACAACGAGCCTCAGAGGAAGCGTGACTGGTCCCAGTTTCAGATGGGAAACCTGAGGTTCAGGGAGATGAAGTAATGTAATCAAAGTAATGCTGTGAATAAGCTAGAATTCGAAGCCAGATTTGCCTGATATCAAAGTAGAAATTTGTTTCTACTACACAACTTCAGTTGTTCATAATCTGGTAGGATGTCTGAACATCTAGAAGGATATCTGATCATCTAGACGGATACTGGATCACCTAGAAGGATATTGGGTTATCTAGAAAGATTATCTGATCGTCCAGAAGGATATGTGATCATCTAGAAGGGTATCTGAAGTGTTGGGTTGGCCAAAAAATTCAATCGGGAAAAATGAACCCGAATGAACTTTTTGGCCAAGCCAATACTTCCTAGTGACGTTTGAGTCCACTTGCTTTTACTGTCATGATCTTCATTATTATTGTTATTACTCAAATTTATGGATGTATAACATATACATGAAAATATACAAATCAAAAGTGAACAGCCTGGGGACTTCCCTGGCCCAGTGGTTAAGACTCTGCACTTCCCTTGGAGGGGTACGGGTTTGATCCCTGGTCGGGGAACTATGATCCCACGTGCCACATGGTGTGGCCAAAAGAAACAACAGTGAACAGCTAGATGAATTTTCAGAATATGAACTCACCAATGTAACCAATACCCAAAGAGACAGGGTCTCAGCAGCACCCCCGAAACCCTCTTAGAAACCCCTCCAGTCACCATGCCCCTCAATGGGTAGCCACTGTCCTGACTTTTTTGTTTGTTTGTTTTGTTTTCTGTTTTGTTTTTGTTTTTGTTTTGCGGTACGCAGGCCTCTCACTGTTGTGGCCTCTCCCGTTGCGGAGCACAGGCTCCGGACACGCAGGCTCAGTGGCCATGGCTCACGGGCCCAGCCGCTCCACGGCATGTGGGATCCTCCCAGACCGGGGCACGAACCCGTGTCCCCTGCATCGGCAGGCGGACTCTCAACCACTGAGCCACCAGGGAAGCCCCTGTCCTGATCTTTAAAAGCGCCAATTAGCTTGACTATTTGGGAAGGTCATATAAATCTCTCTTACAACCTGTACTCTTTTGTGTCCAGCTTTCTTCATTCAGCATTATGTTTGTGAGATTTTTCCGGGTTGTTATGTGTAGCTGTGGTTTGTCGATGTGGTGTAATCACGCCATCTACCATTCTGCAGCAGACAGACATCGAGTGGTTTCTGGTTGTTTAATTCACTTACTTTAGTTCTGCTTGGGTGCAGCGGGAGAAAAGTGGATCACTACCCAACAAAGGAATCTCAAATCTCTCCCTCCCTCCTCGCCCCCTGCCAGATGGTATCAGAGATGAAGTTCAGAAGACCCTGAGGAAGTCCAGCTTCTTTATTTTTTTTAACCTGTTTTCCTATTTTTATTTTTTTAATTTAATTTTTATTTTATATTGGAGTGGAGTTGATTTACCATGTTGTGTTATTTTCAGGTGTACAGCAAAACGATTCAGTTCTACATAAATCCATTCTTTTTCAGATTATTTTCCCATATATGTTATTACAGAATATTGAGTAGATTTCCCTGTGCTATACAGTAGGTGCTTGTTGATTATTTATTTTATATAGAGTAGTGTGTATATGTTACTCTCAAACTCCTAATTTGTGTCTTCCCCCTACATTTCCCCTTTGGTAACCATAAGTTTGTTTTCAAAGTCTGTGAGTCTGTTTATGTTTTGTAAATAAGTTCATTTGTATCTTTTTCTTCTTTTTTAGATTCCACATATAAGTGATATCATATATTTGTCTTTCTCCGTCTGACTTACTTCACTTAGTATGATAATCTCTAGTTAAGCCCAGCTTCTTTAAATTTCCTCTTCCCCTGCAAACCTTCAGTAATCCTGAGCTGCATCTCTAACCCCCTCTGGCAGGTTTCATCATGAATGGAATTCAGGCAATGGGATCATTTCAGTAAATGGGGCTTTGCGGGGAGGGCTGCATCAAGTGGAGGACGCTGGTCACTGGCTGAAAGGACATGTTCTCAACCCATGGGGGTGTCTCTTAGGAGATGGGAGTCCACCTTCTTCTCTGCACTGAGGCTGGGGGCAGCAGTCTCCAGGCTCTGCCAGCTCTTCTCATTTCCACCTCCATCTATGTTGGGAGGGCAAGAAAGTAGCCCCTGGGTAAAAGGACTCATCTGTAAAATGGGGATTAGGGCACTACCTGCTTACATTTACTTAGAACAGTGCCTAGCACGTAGTAAGGGCAGCTCTGGCAGACCTCTATTCTAACCCAATTTCTGCCACGTACCTGCTGTATGACGCTAGGCGGGTTTCTAACCTCTCTGAGCCCCAGCTGATGGTAACTATTCTTAATAGAATTTGCACTTCAGTGTCTAAGTCCTCTCCTGCTCCTTTCTGTCCACCACTTGGAGATATTGATGGACTGTGGCCTAATAGTATCACCAAGTGTTCTCCCCACTGTTTCCAGGAAAGTAAAAATACAGACTTTCTGGCAAGTCTCAGGAAATGACCAGTTCTAACTATTATATGCTGCTGATGGAACCAGAAGCAAGGGAGTTTCTAAATTCCTACGAATTTCAGAAAGAGGAAGAAGTTTAAGAACGCTTCAATCTTCTAATTCAGCAGTTTCACTTCTGGAAACCTACTTTAGAGAAACCCCCTTTTAAAAATAGACAAAGCTTTATTATCATAGTGCCTTCTTTTCTTTTCCATTTTTTTTTTTTTTTTTGACTATGCTGGGAGGCATGCAGGATCTTAGTTCCCCAACCAGGGATCAAACCAGTGCCCCCTGTGGAGTCTTAATCACTGGACCACCAAGGAATTCCCCATAGTATTTTCTATAACAATGAGCAATGGTGACCTAAAAGTCGTAATAAGAAAAAAAAAAGCAATCAATAGAAACAGACCTAGAGACAATGCAAATGATAGAATTAGTAAATAAAGACATTACGACAGTTGTTATAACTATATTCTATATGTTTAAGAACATAGAGGAAAGCTTGAGCATGTTAATTAGAAACATAGAAGATATTTTTTTAAAAACCCAGGTCACATTTCTAGGGAGAAAAAAATACACTGAGATGATAGAGTGGATAGGATTAACAGCTGACTCCAAATGATTGGAACCAGAAGGTTAATGAGATTGACTCCCAATTACCTCACCACCAACCAATCAGAAGAATGTCCATGAGCTGATCACACACTCTGCAACCCCCTCTCCCTCACCCTGTCTTTAAAAACCTTTCCCTGAAAGCCACCAGAGGAATTCAAGCCTTTTGAGCATTAGCGGCCTGGACTCCTTGCTTGGCACCCTGCAATACACGGTGCACTTTGGTTCACCACAGCCCGAGGTCAGTAGATTGGCTTTACTGTATGCTGGCAAGCAGACCCAAGTTCGGTTCAGTAACACTATCACTGCCCCATTTCACACATGAGGAAATGGAAGACGGAGCCGAGCAGCGTTCTCCCAGTGAAGCAGCTGGAACACTGGGGAGGCAGCCTGAGTTCGAATCCCACGTCTCGGCCTCTTCACCTCCACGTGATGCTACATAGCCCGTGTTGTGATCACCATAATGGCATCGTCTCTGTGGGTGAGATTTGGTGTGGTGTGCTGTGTGCATGTGTTCTCTAAACCCCACAGCAATCAGAGGAGGGAGGGACTGTTGCCCCCACATTGTCCCCATTCTGCAAACGAGGAAGCCAAGGCTCATGAGGTCAGGTGATTTGCCCAGGGTCCCACAGCTGGTAAGAGAAGAAGCCAGAGTTTTAACACAGTCCCTTTGATCTCAAACTCAGCCTTTCAGCTGTGCGCTGGGGCCTCTGGGAGTATCGGGGACAGCAGATTTTGAGAACTCTTTGTAGCATCTATTCTGGAAGCAGCAGAGAGAGGTCCTGGCTACTTTTGCTCCTGCCGAAATGATACCAGCCTGGGGGAAGCTGGGGCTCTGGAGAGAAGTCCTATGTCCCATCAAGACCCCAGATCTAGAAGACTGTACAGTAAGGTCCCACATTGGTAAGAGCACCAGGGAATGACTACTGAGCACACAGAGGGGAGGAGTGTCAAAGAATATGCCAGAGACATTTCATTTACTTGCTGCTTCATTATTTTGCATGCAGATTGCTTTCTCACATAGGAGATGATCAGTTGGTGACTGAGTCTAGGAACAGAGGAAAATTAGATTGAAAAGAGAGAGCGAAGAGGGCTGGGAGAGGGAGAGGGAGAATACCTAGCAGTGTCTCGCTTTTTTGGGTGGACTGATTAGCTAGCAGCAAAGAGGTCAGCCTATGCACTGTGTTCTTGAACAGCTATATGACGGGCACGGAAGAAACCCAATTTCTGGTCTCACGGACTCTCCACCAAACCTTGGAAGGTTACCAGTGGAGCCTTTGTGGCAGACCATCCCTTTGTAATGTCATGTGTGTCCTGCCATCAGCATCTCCACCCTAGTTGGGCTGGGTCCACACCATTTGCCTCATTAGGATTCCCATTGTAATCTGGGGCAGACCTTCCGCAGGGTAAGTAGTCAACACACTCAACACACGTCAATTGCCTTCAAATTGTGTGTGTGCTTTGACTCAGCAAGTTCACTTAAGGAGTAGATCCTATAGAAACAATTTTGGGCAGAAACTGAGATTTAACAACAAAGATTTCTTTCACTGTACCACTGTATGGTCTAAAAGAGTACGAAATTGACCTATATGCCCATGAATAGGGGATTTGTTAAATGAAGAGCATAGTCAAATAATGGAATACAAGGCTGCCTTTCAAAACATTTCTGCAGGAGAATAGTTAACAACATAGAAATATGTTCAAGTTATTTTAGTAAATGAAAAGACAGACTACAAAGTACTACCTGTAACATTTTCCTAATTCAGTCAGGGAAAAGTGTGGAAAGATGTATATAGCAATAGAACCAGAAGGACATACACCAAAGTATTAATAGTGGAAACAACTTAAGCTCCCATCAACGGGTGAAGGGATAAAGATGCCATGTATGTGAGTGTGTATATATATATATATGTACACAATGGAACATTATGCAGCCGTAATAAGAAGGATATCCTGCCATTTGCAACAATATGGATAGACCTTGAGGGCATTGTGGTAAGTGAGACGTAAGACAGAGAAAGACAAATACTGTATAATATCACTTATATGTGGAATTTAAAACAGCCAAACATATAAAAACAAAGAGTAAAATGGTGGTTACCAGGAAGTAGGGGATGGGGAGGGATAGGACCAAAGTTGTTTAAAGGTACAAACTTACAACAAGTAGTAAATAAGTCCTAGAGACAGTAGAGTGAATATAGACAACAATGTTGTGTTATAATCGCCAAACTTGCTAAGGGACTAGATCTTAATTATGCCAACCACAAAAAGAAATTGTAATTATGTGACATGATAGAAGTGCTAATTATTGCTGCCATGACAACTCATATTATAATATATAACGTACCAATATGTTGTACACCTTAAATTTGCACAATGTTGTATGTCAATTGTTTTTAAAAAATGAATGGTGATGAATGGATTCACAAGTGATTTTAAATTTCTTCTCATCGCTTATGTTTTCCAAATCTTCTACGCTGAACTTGTTTCTACTGCAATCAAAAAGTTGAAAAAACAGATATTAGAAACAAAAATCATAAAATTCCTCATTGCCGGAAAAGAGGAAACAAAGAGTATGGGTGACCTCGTCCAGAGCTGGGAGGGGTACATGCATCCAGTAGGGTTGCATCTGATATAAAGAGCTGCTAGCATGGAAGGGGACTTCCAGCAGCTGCCTCCACTGCTCTGTGCTGGGATCATGCGACTTGCCTCGCTGTGCATGCTGGTGGTGTTTGCTGGTAAGTGGGGACAGGACCCACAGCTGGGAAGGCAGGGAGGGAAGCGGAGATGCCCTATATTTCTTTCCTAAGCTGAGCTGTTGCTCTGATCCTCACTGCCCTGGCCTCGCAGTCCCCAACTCTTTGGCCTCCTGCAAGGAGCCATCCGTGGCTATCAGTCCCCTGGAACAGTGGCTTCGGCCAGAGAGCTCTGGACCGCCAAGCTGTGTGGCATACGAAGGCGGGAAACTACAGAAACTGTGGTCCAGCTGAACTGATGCCTCTGGTACTTCGGACACAAATTATAGAAATGGATCTGCTCCCCTCTGTCCCTTTGACCAGATAATAGCAATCTTTTACCTATGTACAGCACTCTACATTTTTAGAACTCTTGCATGTTCATTATCTCCCTTGAACCTGGGAAGAGGGTTCTGTTGACCGCTGGGAGATGGGGCAGTTTCCATCCGATCTTTAGCAGATCAAATGTACAAATCTGGTTCCTGGCAAACTGGCGTTTTTGTTTCTTGAGCCATCTCAAAATATGTGATTTGAGAAAGGATTTGCATTTTTAAATGTGGTTTTGTGTTATTTTGGGGACTTCCAAATTCTCAAGAGGAACACATCTCCAAGGTTACCGTAAAAACCATTAGGAAAATTGCAATCAAGCTGCAGAAATTCATCTCTCAGATGCAAAGAGGCAATACAGTATAGAGATAAAATACACAGATGAACCTGCATTCAGATGCTGGCCCATCACCTCCCAGTCGTATGACCTTGGCCAAGTCCCCCTACCCCTCTATATCCTCATCTGTAAAGTGGGCACAATGGCACCCTTTACATTGGGTTGTTAGAAGGACTCTAATGAGAAAACGTTTACAAAGTGTTTAGCAAGTGTAAGTAATAGTAAGCGAGCAATAGTTTAACACACAGCACATTCACGAGATAGTAGTGATGTTACCTCCTGCCACTGCCGCTAACCCTTGGGAGAAAGGGCTCCATCCCCTTCAGTGACAACTGAGGATGGAAAAAAGTAACCCAGGCAGGTATTTCTGTCAAGCTAAGCCAGTGCCTGAAGCCCTCATGACCACAAGTTGAGCTCCTCAATTTCCCAGGGCTGGGTTGACCTCACTGTAAAATTATGAGAAATAAGACCACCCGAAAGCATTCTGAATCAAAGTTGAATTTATTGTTTGCCTGGCAAGGAACAGCTGCATCCTTCAGGCGTGAGTTTATTTGTGTGGCTATTTCTAAGCTGAAATGGAAAAGGCTAGACTTAGGGGGGACAGAGGTACAGCAAAAAGGTGAGATTCTGAATTCAGGTCCCTGGCTGGCCTCCAGGGTGGACGGTAACTCTCCTGGCAGTGGGCTGCTTTCTGGTGCCTTATCACCGAATCCGGAAGTCCAGAGGGCCTGGGGTCATTCCTTAGGATGGTCAAAACTTAGCAAGGTTTCTCTTTAACACCCGTACATCTACAGCCACCGTGGCAAACAGCAGTGGCATTGTGGATTCCCACATGCTGGGGACACGACCTGCCTGCAAGTCCCTGACACCACCAGTCACTTTTACCTACAGCCCAAGGCAAGCACCCTGCTTGTGATGGAACCCTTGGTCTGCTGCATGAGTTCATCCCAACCCCACCTCTTCCCATCCCAACCTTCCCCAATCTGGGGCTCATCCCTGGTTTACTACTTACTTCATTTGAGTGTAGCGCTTTCATTATAACATCATTTACTTGGCGGGGAGGGGCTCCAAAACTAGGGTCACCTGAGGGGGCCTCCCCAGCCCAGTCTCCCTGAGACTCTGGGCTCCATCTGTGTCCTTGGATCATCTCCCCAGCTTGCACACAGGTACATTCCAGTCCCCTCTTACCTTGTCTGTTTCTCCCAAATTCTCCCCTGAATTCATTGACTTAATATATTTTATTTCTCCTAACTCAACATAATGTATTCCTCTCTCCCAATAAAATAAATTCCCCTTATGATCAACTCTAACCAGCAGATATTATGACTGAAATGAAAAATATCCATGAAAGTCATTGATTTCGGGGCTTCCCTGATGGCGCGGTGGTTGAGAGTCCGCCTGCCGATGCAGGGGACACGGGTTCGTGCCCCGGTCCGGGAAGATCCCACATGCCGCGGAGCAGCTGGGCCCGTGAGCCATGGCCGCTGAGCCTGCGCATCCGGAGCCTGTGCTCCACAACGGGAGAGGCCAGAACAGTGAGAGGCCCGCGTACCGCCAAAAAAAAAAAAAAAAAAGAAAAGAAGATCATTGATTTCTAAATCACACTGCTTCCCACGAGAGCCATGCATGCTGTTTAATGTGTGGATTTCTCTACAGGCTGTGCTGGGGGTCTGGGGAGGTGGGGTGAGTGTAAGAGGAAGGGTGTCTTCCTATTATGGAATGTGAACTCAATGCCCAGAGACACAGAACAGAACCAGACTGCCTTGGGTTTCAATCCTGGCTCTTCTATTTACCAACTACCATGACCTGGAGCAAGTTACTGAGCCGCAGTGTGTTCATCTCTAAAATGAGGATTAAAAATAGTACTTATAGTACCAATGTTGGGTTTTTAGTTTTCATAAATATACCACGATTATCTAAGAAGACAATAACATTAGAGGAAACTGAATGAGGAGTATATAAGAACTCTCTGTATGATCTTGACAACTTTTCCATACACCTAGAATACACCAGAAGAAAAAGGTTATTTATTTTTTTTAAAAAAAAGTGTTTATCTCATGGGATGGATGGAGTCAATATGTCACTAGATGAAAAGATGCAAGGTAAGCACTCACCAACTATCCTTATATTTTCAATAACCTTAGTGTTAGTTGTCATTTTATTTTATTTATTTCACTTATTTATTTTTTTTGTGGTACATGGGCCTCTCACTGCCGGGGCCTCTCCCGTTGCAGAGCACAGGCTCCGGACGCGCAGGCTCAGCGGCCGTGGCTCACGGGCCCAGCCGCTCCGCAGCATGTGGGATCCTCCTGGACCGGGGCACGAACCCACATCTCCTGCATCGGTAGGCGGACTCTCAACCACTGCGCCACCAGGGAAGCCCTGTTGTCATTTTATTATCCAAGGTCATTGGTTTGATCCAGATGCCAGGCCTGCAGCCCACTGGCTTCCACTTAGATTCATGTCCTCTCCTTGTGGCTGGGCTCCTTGACAGGTGTGATTCCAGCCCAGGGCGGGATACTGGACCTGAACAAGATGATCAGACGAGTGACGGGGAAGAGACCCATCTTCTCCTATTTTCTCTATGGCTGTCACTGCGGATTTGGTGGCAAAGGCCAACCCAAAGATGCCACAGACTGGTAACTCCTCCCAATCATGCCCTGCCCCTACCCAGGGACCCTCCCCTTTCCTCTCCATCCATTTATTCATGTGGTACTATGTGCTAGGAACTCCGCTGAGCTCCAATCCAGCCCCAGCCCTTCTGGAGGATTCCCCAGAATCTCTAAAGGCCCCCTTGTACTCTCAACCCCAAACTAGTTAGAATACCCACATACTCCCCAGTGCCGTTGAACATTGTTTTTTAAAAGTCTTACCTCTTTTTGCCATGATCGCATTTGGTTTTCACAGCAACCCTAGGGATCAGCCAGAGGAGGGATGAGAGCCAGCCAGGCCCGGGGTCAGTTCCCTCATCCACCACTTACAGGCTGTGTGATCTTGGTCAAGTGGCTTGACCTCCCAGAGTCTCAGTTTCTTCATCTGTGAAATGGGGATAATGCAAGCACCTCCATCATAGGGTGGTCAAAAGGCTTAAGAGAGAATTCATAGATAGCACAGGTGCCTGGTACACAGGAAACAATAAGAGTTAGCTAGAAAGACTAGACCCTGCAGGCCTTGACTCTTGCAAGATAGGCACACAGTTTCTGCTCTGGGGCAGGGACAGCCAGAGACCCGAGCTGGCCAAGGACTCATCACCACCATCCCCGTGTCCTCTCCCTCCAGGTGCTGCCACACCCATGACTGCTGCTACGCTCACCTGAAGCACCACAAATGCAATATTCACTTGGATCGCTACAGCTACACGTCTTCCCAGGGGAACATCCAGTGCTGTGAGTGCCCAGGCCTCAGGGTTGGAGTTGGAGGCCGAGGAAGAGAGTTCTAGCCTGCATTGCCTTAATGTGCTGTGTGACAATGCACAAGCTACTCAACCTCTGTGTTTTTCTCATGTGTCCAGTGGCAGTAGCTGGGCTGTGGAGGAGAGGCAGGAATGGGGGTAGGAGTATGGAGAGGTCCAATAGGGGCTTTGACCCCTTGTGGATCTGGAAGGCTGGCAGACCTCAGCTTAGATCCCTGACCCACCACTAACCAGCTGTGTGACCTTGAACACGTTGCTTAACTTCTCTGAACCCCCTCTGGAAACTCAGGAAGATAACAGTATTCTACTCCATAAAGTCAATTCAAGAACTAAAATAAGAGCAGACACAATGGGCCCTGCAGATGCATGCTCGATAAATTACACAGGCTATCGACGTTACTGTTAATTTTTTCATCATCATTTGTCCTCAGAGCAGCCCAGCCACGAGGCAGCACCACCCTGGTAATCTCTATTTTGCAAACAAGGAAACTGAGACTAGAGTGAACTGTTTGCTCAGGGTGACACAGATGTAAATGACGAAACCTGGGCTGTAACCCAGGTCACCTGGCCCCTGGGTTCATGCACAGAGAAAGGTGGCAGGTCCCAGGGCTGGGAGTTGAATGGGCTCATTAGCTGTCACTGTTAATTGAAAACTTAACAATAAAAACAGTAATAGTCAACATTTACTGACCACTTACTATGTGCTGAGGGCTTTGCCTTCTTGCTTTAATCTTTTATATATACATATATATATATATTTTTTCAGATTCCTTTCCCTTATAGGTTATTCAAAATATTGAGTACAGTTGCCAGTGCTATACAGTAGGTCCAGATCTCCTTACCCCCATTTTACAGATCATGAAACTGAAGCACCATGGTCCTTTCCCCAGAGGCTTTGCGCATGCTGTTCCACCTGCCTGGAACAGTCCCCTCCTCCACCCTGACTTTCGGGAATGGGGGCAAACCCTTCCGATCTCAGCTCAAATGGCTCTTGACACTGAGTCAGATCCCACCCGTTTCCCATCTCGTAGCCCCTGCATTGTTCCTCACTCCCGGGTAGCACAGTTGCTGGCACTCATTTCTGTGGTTCTCTGATATCTGCCCTCCCCAGCGGGGTGTGAACCTCACGTGTCCATTCTGTTCTGTCCTTTCCCCCCAGGGCCTGCCACAGGATAGGTGCTCAACTGTTTTCTGAAGGGATGAATAAACAAAGGAGCAATGGCACACAGGGAGGCCATGGCCCGCGCCCAAGGTCACAGAGCTAGAGTCAGAGTAGCTGGCAAGGGTACCAAAAGCCATGAAAGGGCTGAGCTGCCATCAGCGTCTCCCTCCAGGGGCTCTGAGACACCCCTGCCCCGGCTGGGGAAGGGATAGATGCTAAGTGCCCTCCTCCTCCACCCCGCAGCTGACAAGGGGAGCTGGTGTGAGCAGCAGCTGTGCACCTGTGACATGGAGCTGGCGCTCTGCCTGCAGCGGAACCTGGACACCTACAAGAACCACCTGCGTTACTACTGGCGGCCCAGATGCAAGGGCCAGACCCCCATGTGCTAGGAGGAGCCCCCTGCACCGTGCCACGCCCCCTACCCCGCTCCTGGCTTCTTGAGCTCCAGAAGTCCTGCAGGACCACTGCCACCCCCCCCCCCCCCGCGGGATCTAACCCCTGAACCAGCCTGGCTTCTTTAAAACACTCCCTGAAAAAGGGAGGGTCTTGGCCTTCCCCCACCCCACCCCCCACCTTGCCTCTTGGACCTTCTAAATCTTCCCAGCCAAGGCAGCAGCTGTCTCCCCTAAGGGTGGAATGGGGTCTTAGGAAAAGCCAAGGCCAGGGAGCCCCCAGGGATGGTGTTTAGGCCAAAGCAGCGGGCGTTGGGCGTGGGGTCTGGGGGCGAGGTGCAGCAGATTCTCCCTCTAATGCCGCTCCAGGCACCCCCCTCCCCAGGTCCCCCCCCCACCAGTCCAATGCACCGTCCAAGCTGCCACTGGAGTGGCCTCTCTAAAGGGTGATATTGATCTTTTTGTCTGCATGACTCTACTTCTTAAAACCCCAAGGTCCTCCACCACCCAGGATAGGGGCGGAGTTTGGGACCTGCACTGTCTGGCACTGTGTCCCTCTCCCTTGGAAGCTTGGGGATCCTTGCGGGCATGGCCTATGTCTGTCTTGGACTCAGTTGCATCCCTGGTGCTCAGAGAAGTGCCCAGAACCCAGAAGGGACTCCGTAAATACTTTTTGAGGGAAGGGCTTGTCGACTTAAAAAAAAAAACACATGAGAGTTGCGAGTTAAGTTTTATTTGGAGCAAAATGGGGACTATAGCCTGGGAGACAGCACCTCAGATAGCTCTGAGAAACTGCTTCAAAGAGGTAGGGGGGAAGATCAGTATATATGTGATTTTGGTGAAGGGGGAGCACAGGCCATCGAGCACATTTTTTTGCAGAAGTTTGCTGCTAGTCTCGTGAAGGTTACGGCCAGTCACGAGGAACAGAAATCACCGTGAAGGATTTTAGTGCTTTTCTAGATTTGAGGAGATGCAAGTATTGGGCTCATAAAATCTTCTCCTGAAAATATCTAACTATCTAAAGGCCTGTTCTGCCAGTTTTTCCCGGAGCACAGAGGGCCTCATTTCTGCTCTCCACCCTGAACTCCTTTCAAGGGGTGTTGAAGGTCAGAGGCTGCAGCAGCTCGTGATTGAGTCCTTGTAGAGGTAGTTGGCAAGGGCCAGTGGCAAGTGTCAATTTGCTGTTGACAGGCTGGACCAAGCAGCCCACCCCCTTTGCTCCAGGCACCTGGTCCACAGGCCATGTGTCCTCCAGGCACCCGTTCCTCTCCCGCTGCCAGGCTTTTGCTCAGCCTGGGCTTCTACAGCGATGCTCCACTGTCCTGCCGTCTCCAGGTGGCTAAGCCCACGCTAGGCTCCTTGGGATCCACGGGCAACTTCCTACAGGAGTCTTCCCTGGCTGCTTCCTCCCCAGTCCTAAGGGCTCACTCCCGCCTTTGAGCTCCCACAGCACTGTATGGGTCTACAACTTGCCAAGCTCTCGCTTGAGTGGCCTATGATGGTCCAGACTGCTCTGACCTCCCTGGACCAGACTGGAGCTCCCGGAAGATGGAGGCCACATCAGTTTCATCTTTGTTTCCTCTGCTGCCCCACATAATGGGTGCTCAGTCAATGCTTTGAGATCAAAGGAGCCCATAATGGAGAGATGGTTGTAGGGGCGGGTGGCGTTCGTGCCAGCTAAGCCAGGTGTTGGCTGCCACGTGCTCACATCGGCCTCCTTCTCTTGAGGGTTGCCCTTGGCTGCTGGGAGCTACCGTGCCCATCGCCCACCCCACCCCGCCCACCTCTAACCAATGAGTTGGGAGAATAATACCATGTAGGGCATAACTGCCCCCCGTCTCGTGCAGGACCATCTGGGTCACACGCTGTGTGCCCCAGTGCTCCTCGTGGGGTCAGGCTAGATGTCTTGCTTTGTCCCCTGGCCTATCCTGTTTTCCTTGTCCTCCTACAGGTTTCTCCTGAGACCACTCCCTCAATAAATCATTCACTTGCACAAGAATTCCCATCTCAGGCTTGGCTTTTAGGGAAACTAACTTTGGACGGATGGATGGATGGATGGATGGATAACATTTTCATATAAGGAGTCCCAATCTGTCATTCATATGTGATTAGCGGTATTTCCAGCTACGCGGCTGGGGCACCTGGAGCCACCCACACCCTTCTGCCCGTAACACACATCTGTGAAACAGCTGACCAAGGGCTTTTCCTTCCATGTGAAGCTCAGTGGCTCATGCTGGAGAGCGTAATAGGAATAAAGAACTACGGGTGCTGGGTTCAAATTCCAGGGAATTCCCTGGCGGTCCAGTGGTTAGGACTCCACTCTCTCACTGCCAAGGGCCCGGGTTCGATCCCTGGTGGGGGAGCTAAGATCCGCAACCTGCGCCCTGCGTCCAAAAAAAAAAAATTCCATTATACCACTAGCCAGCCAGGTGACCTTATATAAGAAATCTAGGTTTCCTCATGTGTGAAGTATAGATGGAAATACTAAAATAAAAGAAGATGAGGCTAATGTATTAAACAAGATTAACGCATATTAAGCCTTAGCACAGTGCCTGGCCCATAGTAATCCCTCTTTCAAAATTAACTGTGTTATTACTGTTGTTGTTGTTGTCATTATGCAGAGGCCAGATCTGAAGTCACCCCCAGAATGAAACAGGAGGAGAAAATAGTTAATCAGTGTTGCCCTCTTTCCACCCAATTCCTCTCTCCTTTCTGCATGAAAGCTGTGTATGTTAGATGATGATACACGAGGTCCATTTATTCAAGACACACAGTCAAGAGCTGGCGACCCTACCTGCCCATCAGAGCTCCCCTGTGCTAGGCTCTGTGGCTTTGTGACAGTACAAGTGTTGGCAGATACGGACACTATTATCCCCATTTTACAGCTGAGCAACCTGAGGCTCAGAATGGGAACAGGAACCTCCACAGGTCCCACAACCAACAAAAGGCAGAGCCAGGATGCCACCCCAATCTCTTCCCCCTCTGCTCCCTGACACCCCCTCCCATTTGTACCGATCAGGAAGCTGCCATCCAAAAACTGTGACTCGATGGGTTTCAACAATGAGGGCACTCATCACCTCACATGACAAGACATCCAGGAGGAAGGTGGCCCTTCAGTGGCTTGATGATGTCATCAGCACCGGTTTCTTTCCTGGTCTCGGCTGGCCACCCTCACTGTGCTGGCTTTGTCCTCTGGGTGGCTCCCCTTCCCGCTCCAAGATGGCAGCCATCATTCAGCCCTCAAGCCAAGGCAGGATAACATCCAGAGGAGAAAGTGTTGTCTGTTCCGTGTCTCTCTTTAGTAAGCCCTACCACCACCACCCAGCAGACCTCTGGCTCAGGACTGGCCACGTTAAACCATGGTGGCCCCAGACCACCATGGAATCACCATGATTGGTTTAGATTCCTCAGGATTTATTTACTCCTGAGAAGGGACAAGGTCAATGTCCCTGAGGGGAGGAGAACTGCCAGAATCAGGGCTGTCAATGTCCCTGAGGGGAGGAGAACTGCCAGAATCAGGGCTGTTGGGGTTATTGATGGGATTGGTGTTGGACGGGCAAGTCCAGGGCTGGGTCAGGAGGAGGACTCTGCCTGGAGAACCCTCTGTGAGCCAAGCACCTTAGTGTTGGTGCCTGCCCATCACATACTAGGTGATCAATAGATTGTTGAATGAATAAATGAATGAATGAATCCCAGGTTGGTAAAGACATAGGACTTTGGACCATGAGGTGGGATGGGCAGATGGGGTCTCAGGGTAGCCAGGACAGAGTCCCCAAAGTAAGGGGAGAACCTCCTGCCCTGTGAGTTCTCATTCTGGGCCAATTTCCAGCTACTGGAATTGGATAAGAGGCACAAAGGAAGGAGAGGCTCACAGGCAGCTTCTGTCCTCCACCTCGTGTCTCACATACCCCAGGATGAAGGAAGCAGATGGAAGGACACAGACGCCATGCTTCCTCTTTCCTCCAGAGTCAGACTCGGAAAAGGCAGGGGCTGGGAGCGGTGGACAATGAACCCCTGACACTGAACACCTGTGGCGTCCACTCACGCGGTCCTCTTAACTCACTCGGAACACTGGAATTGTCACCTGCATTTTCCAGCTGCAGAAACTGAAACTCGAGGATGAGTCACTTGCTGATAAATGGCAGGGCTGGTATTCGAATCCGGGTCTCTTTGGCTCCAGGGCCATGTCTCACCCTACCTCCCACACTCTTTATTAGAACAGTTGTTGACTCAGCCCTCCGTGACCCTCAGAGGGGAGCAGCTACCCCCAGGGACAAGGAAGCGAGGTTGGGGTATGGCAAGGAGGGATCCTGGAGGAAGGTATGGTGAGTAATAATCGTATTGACAATAACAGTTGCTCTCAGTTCGAGCCCTCACATTTGGAGCACTTTATCCTGCACTAATCCCCTTCCCACCAGGGGCTGGTCCTCTGTTCACCTGGATGTCGGGTTCCACCTCCATAGGTCAGGAGCCCAGCCCAGGGCAGTGATGGGCCGACGACTTCTCCATGTCTCTGCCAGTTTTTCCTGCTGGATCTTGCTCCTTCCTTCTTTCCTGGGCTGTGCAGGTGGGGCTGGGGCCCCTGTCTCTGCCCCCTCGCCTTGAAGGGGGGATGAGGGTGTTCCCACCTGGGGTCCTTGACATCCTTGCTGAAGTCAGTCCGAGAGCTGACCTGACCCCGGGCCAGCTGGATGACCCAGAGTCAGGACCTGCTGTCTCTCTCCCTCTCATTTTTTTCACTTAAAATAAAGAAGAGATTTTAAGACAGTTTGTGAAAACTCGAAGCAGGTCAGAGAAGGTGGTGCGGGGGATGCCTCTCTGTTCCCTCAGCTGTAGGTTCCTGGCCAAGCCGTGCCCACCTTGGGGCTTCTGGAAGGCACTTTCCCGAGCTCTTTGCAAAACTGGCCCCTTCTGTCACCCCGAGCTCAGCTGATAGTCACTCCCTCAGACAAAGCCCCCCCCTACCCCTGCCCTGCCAACCTGAAGCCACCACCTCTCCGCCCTTACTTGCTCCCTGTCTCCTGCCTTATCTTCTCTGCTTCACAGTTTCTGATGGTTTTCCTCGTCACTTCCTCATCCACTTGCCTATATCACCCCAGAGCTCCACTAAAACGTAAACACGACAAACTCAGGGAGGGACCACCACCTCACCAGCACCCAGAATGATCCAGAATGACGCCAGAGGCACGTGAAATAGCTGCTGAACGAATGAGGATTGATAGGGAAACTTACCCTGTTTCTCTCAACTGGCTACTTCCCAGCCGTGTGACCTCGGGCTAGTGGTTTTACTCCTCTGACCCTCACTTTGTGATCAATCAAACGGGGGTGACAACACCTACCTCTTAAGACTGTTTATGATTCCCATGAAAGGGAATTTTTGACCGAATCTTCATCTCTTTCCCGATGAGCGCTTCCAGTTGGTGAGAAGGTTGAGACAGAGTGAAAGGGGTGGGGTGCCCAGATTGGAAAGGGGGCGTGTTTTATCACCTCCCTGCTTCCTCCCTCGGACTATCAGAAATCAGCCACCCATTCTCTGCCAAGAACACTCCCCTACTCCCAGAAGGCCATAGAAGTGAGGTCAAAGGTCATTCTCCAGGTGGGCCGCTTCATCTGGAGCCCCTTCCAGGGGCCGGGCTGGGCCGGGGCCAGCAGAAGCTAAGGCTGTCCCCTCCTGTTGAGGATCCAGCCCTGAGATGAAGTCTGCCTGTGCTCCTGGTTCTGCTATGGCAGATTGCCCCTCCCAGGCCCCAAACACCCCAGGTCTGGGAACCACAGTGTAGAAGAAAAAACTCAGCTGTGGTAGCTCCTGGCTTCCCGAAAGGGAGATGGGAAGATGCCATTTTCTGGATTTCCCTGCGCTAAGAACCTTACATACGTTTTCTCATTTACACCTCGTTATACATGGCCCTGCCTCACTGTACAGATGAGGAAACAGGCTCTGACAGGTTAAATATCTTGCCAGAGGTGACTCGCTCAGCAGGAAGTGGCAGAGGCCGGGGGCGGGAAGTAAAGCCATCCTGGCGCCGCCTTCTCCAGCCCAGATGGGGCACTGCTTAAGGCAGTGTGTTTCTAAATCATTATGGCGGACAAGAATCCCCTGGGGGCTTGCTTAAAATGCAGTTTCCTGGGCCTCACACTCAGAGGATCTGATTTTGTAGGTCTGGGGCGGGGCCCAGAGACCTGCATTTTTTTACAAGTGCTCCTGGAGATTCTGATGCATCTGGATGAGAATCACACTCCCCCTCTCCTCTCTCAGTGGGTCTCCATGACCCTCACATTCCCTATGCTTGGCACCTAGAGCAGGTGGAGTCCATCCCCATGACCAACCCAAGGGCTGACCAGCCCATTAATACCAAGGTTGTTCCTCCTGTGCCTGCCCAGCTCACTGGACTGAAAGATTGGAGACCCACATCTCAGCTCAGACTCTGTGTAAACCCCATTCTATGGGCCTCCACTGCATCATCTGTCAGACAGGAGGGGGTAGAGAACGGACGTGTGCACACGGCCTTTCACACATTCCCCAGCCTTTCACACATCCCTTTCCTGGTGTTTGGTTTAATATTTCATTTTTACTCTATTTTTTTCAGGTTTCTTGGCCACACCATGCAGCTTGTTGGATCTTAGTTCCCTGACCAGGGATTGAACCCACGCCCTCAGCGGTGAAAGCGCAGAGTCCTAACCACTTTCCCTACTTTATTATTTTTTTAAAGCTTTCTTAATCTAAATAAATTTATTTAAGAAGGGAACTTACAGCACCCTGGCAAAGGGAAAACTAGCATCAATTGTCATAAACAGAAGGTGACCATGAAAATAAAACTCTTTTTTTTTAATTGGAGTATAATTGTTTTATAACGTTGTGTTAGTTTCTGCTGTACAATTAAGTGAATCAGCCACATGTATACATATATCCCCTCCCTCTTTTGGACCTCCCTCCCCCCTGCATCCCACCCATTTAGGTCATCACAGAGCACCAAGCTGAGCTCCCTGTGCTATATAGCAGGTTCCCACCAGCTATCTATTTTACACATAGTAGCGTATTTATGTCAAACCTAATCTCCCAGTTCATCCCACCCACCCCTTCCCCACTGCCGCCATGTCCACATGTCTTTTCTCTACATCTGGGTCTCTATTCCTGTCCTGCAAATAGGTTCATCTGTCCTATTTTTCTAGATTCCACATACATGCGTTAGTATACGATATTGGTTTTTCTCTTTCTGACGTACTTCACTCTGTATGACAGATTTAGACAGACAAGATGCACAACCAATAGTTGTTGGGTGAAAGAGCAAGCACTTGAGAGGAGCTGAGGACACCCAGCCCCCAAGCTGAGACCACCTTCGCCTTGATGTTGTCTGAAGGATTGGGAAGGAACCAGAAGGGAAAGAGTGAGGCACCCTGTGAGCCAGTGTTATGTGTCCTCTCCTCTGGGAAGCCCCACAACGGGGGAAATGCCGGGCTGGGTGATGCTGTAGGTCCTGGAAATGAAGGATGAGGAACATGGGGTCTGCTCCTGGAGAGCCCAAGCATGGCAAGGGAAGGGGGCAGGGAAGGAGTACTGTGCTGGGAGACAAAAGACCCCAATGTTAAGCCTGATTTTCTCACTCCTCCGCTGCATGGCCTTGAAAGTTATCAGAACATGCCACCCAAAATATGCCACTTTAGCATAAAAGTATTTTGAGCTGAAGGCAACTGAGAATTAACAGATGCATGAAGAGTTCTTTTTCCTCCTGTTACCTGCCTAAAAGCAGATAAAAATTTCCCTTTGAGGAAGGTGCCCTCTGCCCACCACCCTTGAACTAGGGAGAGAAATGCAACTTTGATCATCAAAGACGGGGAGTCAGCTCCAAGATGAGTTTGCATAAGCAGACTTTACTAAAATAGCTCTTACCTTCCATTTTCCCCCCATATATTTCCAGGTTATTTCTCTACAATTTATTGTCCCTTGAAATCTAAACCCTCTTTCCTTCGCAAAAAAGGTAGATGAGTCCCTGAGTCTAACCACTTCTTTGAGTTTCACTTCTTTTCTGTGAACTCCTGTGCATGTAAATATTAATAAATATGATGTGCCTTTTCCCCTATTTATCTGTCTTTTCTTAGTTTAATTTGCAGGCCCCCAGGCACTAAACCTAAGAGGGGAGAGGAGAAGCTTTTCCTCACCAACACTGGTCTGCAATTCCCCATTGACACCAAAGTGACCAAGGTGAAAAAGCTCACGTTAAATGGAAAAATAAAACAAGAAGCACAACTGTATGTTCATCTTGACTGTATTGGGGAAATGTGCCACATGAAAGGTTGGCAGGAGAAATGCTCTAACATAGTAGTCAAAAGTGTGTGTTCAGGGTCCTGAACCTGAGCATGATCCTGTGGGGATCCTGGGCACCGAAGTTTTTCTGTATCCTCCGTTCCTTGTTTGTAGGGAACAGACTCCGGCCTCCATGACCTTCCCTGAGTCCCAAAGGGCAGATTCAAACAGTTGCTAATCAGGGAAGGGAGGGGACACAGACAAGAGAGGGGCAGCCAAGAAACAATAGTGCAGCATCGGGGCTCGGTCCTGATTCCACCTCAAGGGATACATATAACAATATCTTTAAGCTCTTTATAGAACCAAACCCCCAACAAATGAAAGATGTCAGCATTCTTCATTCCAGAGAAGACCATCTGAGTCCAGATTAAAGGAACCAGAGAAGCTCATCAAGAAATTACCTGAGACCAGATGAAAGGAGTGCAGGCCCTGCACACACCTTAATCTTATCAGCAACCCCACCCTTGATGAATTGCTATAAAACTCAACAAATCCTCCCAGGATGGGACACACAGTTTTCGAGGGCAGGAGCCTGCCATGTCCCCCTTTGCCTGGCAAAGGAATAAACAATTCTTTTCTAGTTCACCCAAAACTCTGTCTCTGAGATTTGATTCGGCACCTGTGCACAGAGGCCAAGTTTTTGGCATCAGTCCCACACACAAGGGTCTCCTGACTCCTGGGCATGGGATTTTGTCATTGAACCTCTCTGAGCCTCAGTTTCCTGAGGCAGCTATCCTCAGTGGTGAAGCCTGAGGGAACTCAGGAAGGAAACAAAGAATACCTACCATCTAGCAGTCAGCAGACAGCAGCCACCCGCAAAGGTGCAGCTTGAGGAAACTCAGGATGTGAAAACACAGGATACTGGTCCCAGATAGCTGAGGCGCACATCAAAGGAATGATTTCAGTGAGCTCAGACGCTTGCATCTTCCCATATAGAAAAGGGCTCAATTCCTTAACTTGAGATATCTAGTTTTCTTTTATTAACAGTACCTGTTAATAAATAATAGTCATAATAATAAATTAATAATAAATAATAGTATTAACTACCTGCCCTTTATTGAAAAACTATATATCCTAGCTCCCCCCTCACCTCCCAGGAGCAGTTTTCTCAGGGTTGCTGGAGATGCTGCCTCCTGGGCTTGAAGTCCTAAGAATGTCTGCTGAATAAAACATAACCCTCAGCTTTTAGGTTGCACACCTTTTTTCCGTCGATGGCAGTCCCAGTGGCTTGGGGGACCAGGGGCAGCCTATGGTTGATACCGACAGGTAACTCTCCTGTCTGGGGACAGCAGGCAGGCTGGCTGAGGTCTACACTGAAATCTTGCCCGAGCATCATGTGAGCAAGGGGCAGCCACAACGATTCAGCACACCGTTCCTGGGCAAAGAGGGCAGGCTCTGGGGTTCATACCCTTTTGCGCTGTTTACCAGCTGTGCTTCCTGGGGCAAGCTCCTTGACCTCTCTGTGCCTCAATCTCTTCACACACAGGATGGGGGCACTCACAGTACTTCCCTCATGAGTGAATATGAGGGTTCCGTGGAACCGTGGTGAAGCACACTTCAGACACCGTCTACACTGGGCTCTGCTCCATTGTGTCAGGCACCAGACAAGGCAGCGGAATTCATAAAGTAGTCCCAGTCAGTCCTCAAGAGATCACCATTCACACGAGGCACTCTAACATTGCTACAGGGAACCAGCTTGGGTCGGGGAGACTGCCCCAAACTTCAGGGTCCGAGAACCTGGTTCAAGTGCCACTAACTTGGGTGTGACCTTAAGCAAGACACTTTTCTCTCTGTCTCTCGGTTTCCCACCCAGTAAAATGGGATGTTTTGAGGCTATATTGGATCATGGATTTGAAAATATTTTGAAAAGCATAAAATATTAAAAGGTCTGGGGTGCAGAGCAAGATACATATTATATGATATCCCTTACATGTAGAATCTAAAAAATAGTACAAATGAACTTATTAACAAAACAGAAACAGACTCACAGACATAGACAACAAACTATGGTTATCAAAGGGGAAGGGGAGAGGGATAAATTTGGAGGATGGGATGAACAGATACACACTACTATATATAAAATAGATAAACAGCAAGGACCTACTGCATAGCACAGGGAACTATATTCAATACAGTGTAATAACCTATAATGGAAATGAATCAAAAAATATATATATATAACTGAATCACTTTTCTGTATACCTGAAAATAACACAATATTGTGAATCAACTATACTTCAGTTAAAAAAAGAAGGCCTGGAGTGTTCTACACAGAATGGGAGTCTGCACACTATTGACAATTGCCAAGACATGGAAGCAATCTAAATGCCTGTGGACAGCCATGGGCATTGATTCCTTTCAGCCATAAAAAGGAACGAAATTGGGTCATTTGTAGAGACGTGGGTGGTCCTAGAGACTGTCATACAGAGTGAAGTAAGTCAGAAAGAGAAAAACAAATATTGTACATTAACACGTATATGTGGAATCTAGAAAAATGGTCAGATGAACCGGTTTGCAAGGCAGAAATAGAGACACAGACGTAGAGAACAAATGTATGGACACCAAGGGGGGAAGTGTGGGTGGGATGAATCAGGAAATTGGGATTGACATATATACACTAATATGTATAAAATAGATAACTAACAAGAACCTGCTGTATAGCACAGGGAACTTCACTGTACAGGAGAAACAAACACAACATTGTAAAATCAGTAGACTGCAATAAAAATAAAAAATAAAAGATTTCATTTAGTGCTTGGTTTGGGGAAGGCTAGAGTGTCAAAAATGTAAAAAGCCTTAGATCCTTTTAAAAGTGAGAAGTCTCATTCTCTTAAATAATCTAGGATATAATAAACGTTAACATAAACCACAGGAAATTATTCTGATAAGGCAAAATTTTGGTTCCTGGGCAGATTACCTTTTACAATCTCATTAAGAGCAGACCAGTATTCCAAGAAATCGTTGTCATTTTAGCAGAGACAAAACCAAAGTTTAATTTTGCATCAGTGTGCTTTTTTTTTTTTTTTTTTTGCAGTACGCGGGCCTCTCACTGTTGTGGCCTCTCCCGTTGCGGAGCACAGGCTCCGGATGCGCAGGCCCAGTGGCCATGGCCCAGTGGCCATGGCTCACGGGCCCAGCCGCTCCGCGGCATGTGGGACCCTCCCGGACCGGGGCACGAACCCGTGTCCCCTGCATCGGCAGGCGGACTCTCAACCACTGCACCACCAGGGAAGCCAGCATCAGTGCACTTTTGATATCAAAATTTATTTTTTTAAAAACTTTATAAATAAATCAATTCAGTCTTACCCACTTGACCACATATAAAAATCCATGTTCTGCAAACCTACAACTTTCTACATCCATTTAGGTTTGTCCTTTTTTTTCTCTCTCTCTCTCTTTCTCATTCTGGAACAACCAGTCATCTTAATTTAAGACAAAATTACTCTGTTTTTTCTTGAGAAAAACACAGCCATCATACCTTGTATATTTTTCCTTATCAAAAACATATCCTAATTTCCTTGCATACACTGTTCCTCTTATTATTTTTAGTAGTTTTATTGTCATATTTTGATTATAATTTTTAGCCACTAGTAACCTTTATTTTACAGAGAAAACTACAAAGTTTTCTCTGCGAAATAGTGACCTGTCATATACCAGCATTCTGTAGCAGACAAGCCAATTTTACACATACGTGTCACAATTTCTAGAGACATTTCTTTATAGGTGGTTCCCAACTTACAACTGTTCGACTTACGACCTTTTTGTTTTACGATGCTGCTAATGCCATACGCGTTCAATAGAAACCATACTTTGAACTTTGACCTTTTCCTGGACTAGCGATATATAGTGTGATGCTCTCGCGTGATGCTGGGCAGTGGCTGCCACTGCCGCTCCCAGTCAACAACATGATCATGAAGGTAAACGATCAATACACTTACAACCAAGTTGGTGGAGCACATTGTCAGCAGGGGTTTGAGAAGGGAGTTTTCGGTCGACTGAGAAGCTCCCATGTCCTTAATTATCAATTAGACTTAATTAGACTTATGAACAGAGATAACTAGGGCTCCAGCCCAGCTTCTGTGTGCCTAGGGCTCCAATGCAGCTTCTGGAATATACTCAGAACCTTAGGAACCAAAATCTGTCCTTACTGTGCTTCAGTGAACATTTGTCTGGAGCACTGGCTCAGGAGTCAGATTCGTCAATGGGTCCCCAATCAATGAGTCAGGAGTGAAGACAAAGGCTTCAAAGAGACCCACTTAGGGTCCTGGGGGAGAAATCTGGGGGCCCATTGATGAATCTGATCCTATCTGAGTCTCCAGCACTTTAACCGTTAAAGAAAACCAGAGCTGGACAGTAGTCATAGCAGGAAAAGCAGATTTTTAACCAAGAATGATTTTAGTAGAAGAAAAGAGACTTCATATAGAACTGGGGTCAAGTCCAAATACAGCATGGACAAGTGGGGATTGACAGCCAAGGAGCAGGGTGGGGGTCAGTGGATGGAAAATTACTAGGAGGAGAGAGACATCATGGGTAAGGAGGGGATTCTTGCTGAAGGCCGCCCAGGATAATCAGACATTACCTGGGGATGGTGGGGATTGGACATCTGATCAGATATGCAGGGTAGGGGATTCTCGGTAAACTGCATTATGATTCTTGCTTTGGAGGACAATGTCCGAGGACAGGGTCCCGTCAAAAAAGGACCGAGAGGAGCCTAACTCAAGTTTGGTCAAAGAAAGTCCCCGTCAGTAACAAAGTCCCAACTTTAAAAGGCAGAGATTGTAACACGTTTGAAGAGAATGTTCTCTCGTAAAAGATGAACAATTTTTTAAAATAATTTTTTAATTAAAAGAGAAAGTTATAAAACATACACACATTTGGGGGACAAAGACAGTGACACAATTCTGTTTCCATTAGGAGAACACGTCTTTACCCTGGGGGCGCTGTTGTAAATTTAGAAATGTACAAAATCAGGACCAGGACCACAGCTTGTCCCGGCCTCTGGGGTCGACATCAGGCTATCCCCATGGATACATGTGAGTCCATAAGGTAAGCTTTGCTCATCTTTTCTGACCTATACAACCTCCCAGCGTCCCCATACCTGACCACTATCTGCTTCACCCTGGAGCCGGTTTATAAATACAGATTTCTGGTCCCCAAACCAGAAGTGCTGATTCAGCTTGGGGAGTTGTATTTTTAACCACAGGTGATTCTGAGACAGCCCTTCTACCTGTCAGTCCTTAGGGCAGCCTTAGAAGGCATTGGGTTCCACCTGTGCAGAGCTTTCTTCTCCCCGCTAGGACGAAATGCTTAACCCTTTCTATCGCTATAGAGACCGTACCTGACACTGGGAAATTGTGGTCTCTGAGCTGGAGTCACCAGCCCCCCTGTATTGGTAGGTGGGGCTGAGTGACCTCTTCATGGCCTGAGAGTGCATGACCCGGGTCCTTTATGCTCAGTGTCCGTGCTCTTTGCTTGCCCTGGTGGAGGGAGATGGAGTAGAATCTGTAGGGAGGCTGCTGGCCCATGGCATTAAATGATGCCTCCTTAAATGATAGCCTCCTGGTTTAACTCAAAACTCCTTCATCACGCATCCCATCCTCATCACGTGTGGAGTGCTTGTCTATTGCCTGTTTGTCTCCTTCCCTAGACCGAGCTTCTCGAGAGAGAGAGAGAGAGAGATTTATATGTTGTTGTTGTCGAATCTCTGTGTCCCCGGGGCCCAGCCAGGCCCAGCACAAGCAGGTGTCCCATAAACGTGCACTGAAGAACTATTGACTTGTCCTCTATGGGGACCCAAAAGAGGAACAATGACCTGTGCTGGGGAAGCCGGGACAGGTGTCACCTGGAAGCAGCATTTAGGCCTGGCCTTGGTGGGTGGGATGGACGGGGAGACAAATGTTCCAGGCTCAGAAACGCACAGCCCCTGGATTGGCTGTAGGACCGCTTGTCCCAGGCCCAGTTTGGGTCTCCCCACAGCTGCGGCCTCTCACCCACAGCTGCGGCTACTGCTTCCGGAGAGCTCAGTGGCGCTCCCCCAAATGGGACCACTACAACCACTGCATCACCAGTTGCCACATCCAATGTGGTAAGGGCTTCACGGGGCAACCTGGGAAGACGAGGAGAAGACCACCTTCTGCCCTGGACACCAACCTTGGCCCCTAGGGCTTGTGTTTGGAGTCAAAACTCTTGGGCTTGGGTTTAATGGTACTCTCCCATGACAAGGGCCATTTATTGAGTGCCTACTGTATGCCAGGCACTGCAGTGGGTAATTTATGTGCATCGTATCATCAAATATTCCCAACAACCTAGCGAGGAAGGTGTTATTAGTCATTTGACAGCTGAGGCTTAGGGAATGAACTCACAGCCCGGAAGGCATGTGGCGAGGAAATCCGCAGAGCTGCAATGTGAGTCCCTCTCGGATCCCAAAGCCCTTACACGCTAGCTCCCCATGACTGAAACTCAGTGGCTTGGGTCTCTGTTTTCCAATCAGGTGCCACACACCTGTGCTTATGTCCTGTTCCTTTGCTGGGTAGTTATGGAATATGTAGGGACTGATGCTATCACAGGCTTGGAGATCCACTGTCAAAAGCCTAGTCCAAATCTAATATTTGAAGAGAAGCATGAGGGAGTCAGACATCAAGCCCCATGGGAGACTTTATGGGGTTTCGTAAAATTAAGGCTAAGACATGGAAGCCACTTAGATGTTTGCAACTTCAGAGCCAGGCGGGCCCTGAGAGGTCACGTGAACAAGGGTTTCTCAAATCCTTTTGATGGCAACCCGCACAATGTAATAAAATTGACACCGGGACCCAGTCAACCCACATACACACTCCCAGGATAGAAACGCGGTTTGCTGAAGCAGCACTTTTTGACTTGTGCTATATCGGCACAAGCACGCGCACACACATGCACGCACACAAGCGCACGCACGCGTGCACAAGCCAGACGCAGCCCTCTAAACTCATGTCACGATCCACTAATGGAGCAGGGCTACAGTGAAAACTCTCTCTCAGACCCGCGCCTGTGGGAAAGCTGAGGGCAGGCAGGGTAAGGGGCCTGCCTAAGGATACCCAGGACGTGTGCAAAGTCAGACTAGAACCTGGTGTCTAGTTCCCAATACTTCTAGTTACCCAAAATACTGACTAATAGAATGTTAACCCAGGTGAGCGTGTAGGAGGTATTTGGATGCTTTGGGGTTCAGAATCCCTACAGCCAGACGGGGTCATACTGTGCTTCTTGGAGGGCTCAGAAGCTCAGGGCCTCTGGGTCACTTCTGTGTCCATCAGGTTTCACTGATCCATGGGAGTGTCGGTGGCCGGGCACCCCCCAAACCCGATTTTCTGTATTGAGTTCCTAATTCTGACTCTGGGCTGTGGTTTCTGAGAAGACGTAGATGTGACCCCTGCTCTCTGGGCGTCTGTGATCTAAGGCAGCACTGATGGAAGCAAATGAGGCAGCGATGCGCAGGCGGTCTGACTCATGGACATTTACCAGGCGCCCCCTCTGTGCCAGGGCTTGTAGCAAGCAAGGCAGGGAATGCTGAGAGCAATGAGGCATGGGCCCTGCCCCTGTGAGCTCAGCCTCTGGATTTGCACAGTCTCAGGGTCAAACCCTCACTCTGCCTTTCTCTGGTTGCATGGCCAAGATTACATGCTCAGCCTCAATTTACTCATCCATTAAATGGGATAATCACCCCCACCTGTTGGGTTGTTTGGGAGGATCAAATGAGATAACCTCTATGAAAGTCCCCGGCACATAGTAGGCAATCAGCAAGTGGTAGCTTTTATTATTATTACTGATAAGAAGAGGATGCAATTCACAGTTATAGATAGGGAATGAACATTCCAGAAGGGAAGAAACAGCATGAGCGGAGGCAGAGTGGAAAGCATAGGGCAAGATTCGAGGAACAGATGTTTTTGGAAGTAGGGAGTAATCGGGAGAGCAAACTGGAAGCACACTACAGCCACAGGCGGAAAGACCATTGTCAGACTGAAGAATTTGGCAATAGGGAGCCATTGAAGGCCTTGGAGGAAGGGAATGATGTAATTGGAGCGCATGATAGAATAGATGGATAGAGGACACTTGATTGATAGTAGCAAACCCTGCCAGGAGTTCACTTATCCTATAGTTGTGGCTTTCAGAAATTAGCAGGAAATGGGATTCTGTCACCATCCTGGGAGGCTTCCAGGAGGTGGCAGGATTTCTAAGGTTCCCGAAGGAGGCTCTTGCCACTTGGGTGGGATGGGTTGGGTCTCTCTGATTGGCTAACGGGAGCTGAGCACTCCGGTTTCCTTGCTGGGCTGCTACAGGTTCCAGGAGCAAATGCCAGAAGCCGATCTGCAGGAGTGACCAGAAGTTGCCCTTGTGTCAACCGCAGCCAGCCTCTGGACACATCCAATGGTTGGAACCTCATTTTCAAGAGCAAGCCATGCAGGAAGTCCATGTTCCCCTAGTGGACATTAGGACACTGAGTTATCTTCTCCCATCCCCCTGGCCCTCTGAGGATACCACCTAGCATGGCTGTCTAATAAAGTGCCCATCCCCTCATCCAGTGCAGGCCCAGACCAGGGAGACATCAGTGACTGGGAGGCCAAAGGTTGGGCCCAGCGCTGGTCCAGACTGCTCCACCAAGGAGGTAAAATGCCACTGTATTTTCGGCCCAACTTTTCAGTTCTCTGTGCTCCCACACTGGTCTGTGAACTCCTTGAGGGTAGGGACTGTGTCTCATTCATTCATTCATTTGTTCATTCAGTCACTTATTCATTCAGCAAACACTTGTTGAGCACCTGCCATGTGGCAAGCACGCTGTTAGGCACTCAGAATCCCGCTGTTATCAACCAGGGTTTGGTCAGAGTGGCAGAACTACTAAGAGGTACCTAGATATAAAATGAGGGATTTTTTTTTTTTTTTTTGCGGTACATGGGCCTCTCACTGTTGTGGCCTCTCCCGTTGCGGAGCACAGGCTCCGGACACGCAGGCTCAGCGGCCATGGCCCACGGGTCCAGCCGCTCTGCGGCATGTGGGATCTTCCCGGACCGGGGCACGAACCCGTGTCCCCTGCATCGGCAGGCGGACTCTCAACCACTGCGCCACCAGGGAAGCCCAAAATGAGGGATTTTAATAGGGATTTGTCTTTCTGTGATGCTGGGAGCCCATGAAACAGTCTGTGAGAGGCTATTCCCTTCTGTGCTGTTGCTGGCTGCCTGAAATCTTACAGCCCAAGTGGCAGGGCAAACTGGAACTGCAAGGATAGGTGGAGCCCAAGAGGAAAGCCTAGAACACCATTCTGCATCTCACCACCTCCAAGTCTTCACCCAGAGAAGATAAAGGAGGCGATCTGGCAGGACCCAGAGTTGCTGCAGCCCTGGCTTGTTCGCCACAACAGCACAGTGAGCCAGCAGATACAGGACAACGTGCATTAGCCGCAAATGTATCCCATGCCGGGCTCCGACTTTCTGATTGTACAAATCAAGTGACGTCTAGTCCACCTCTGCTTCCAAATCTCAGGCCAAACATCTCTTAAGAGACCCATGCTAACCTGGAACTCTGCAGGGATGGGAATTCTGGGAAATACAGCCTCAGCATAGCTAAGTGACACAGTACAGATCCATGACAGTCTATCCCTTGTTGACTTGGCATCCACACACACCTCTTTCAACCACTCTTAACCTCCAAATAAAGACAATAGCAAAATCCTGTTTCTGCCTAACATAACGAGTACAACTTGAAACAAACTAACATCCCCTAAAGAGGATACCAAGTCCTTTTACACATCATTGGGTCATGCTCATTTCTATTCCAGTTGGGTCGTAACCCCCTTTTGATATTCTCTGATTTAGATACTGAGATGTAAGGTTAGCTGCATGAACACAGCTTCTGCATGACAGGAGGGCCACCCCAGAGGAGGTCTGTAACGTTGCAGCTGTCCACATGCATGGAGTGCCAACACATCATGGACAATCATCTGTAAGACAGGCCCAGAACTTTTTCTTCCTTGGGCATCTGGTCGTGGGGAACTCGCCCATGAAGTCACTGGTACAGATTAAGAAAAAGGAGACAATACAGCAGGTCTAGGGGCCGTGGACCTCTGTGCTCCTTACTTATGCAGCTCACCTGGGCCTTCAGCTCCTGTTTAGGTCCAGATATTATGATGTGATGATGTAATTGCTGTCATGCACACCCAGTTTCGTAACCTGGTGGGTCAGATAACAGCCAGTCTCATGATAACTTGTTAACCCAAGGTCAAGAATTCAGTCTCCCTGAAGAACCATTAGCCAGATGTTGTTTCTCAAAAGGAGAACAGTTATCTGCAGCTAATGGAGGGGCTTTGCTCCAAAATCCTAAGGGTTTACCCTGTGCTTTACCAGTAGGGCCCTGTGAAATCTTCCATGTGACATTTCTACCTGCACACACTCAACAACCATTGGTCTGCTGGGTCTCTTGTGCATTTTCAGTTTGGTAACAGCTATGATTAACACACCCCCATGTACGTGTGCTCTACAGATGATTTTTCATGTTTGAGGGGGTCCCAGTTGTATCTGAAGCCCACTTTCAAATGCCAGTGAGGGCCTGTACTTACAAGGCAACCTGTCCTTAAGTGTCTGTGTATCTGTGTCATCTGCCAACTTCTGTATAAAGATCTATCCAGGGAGGCATTTATGGTCTGGTCTGTACATTACAGTATCTCCCTTGAAAGGGTGGGGGATGTGATTTTGAAAGGGAGACCTTCCCGATGGTTCTCTTTACAGCCAAGGAATAGTCAAGAGAGCAGTCAAGGAGACCAGCTCTTCCCAGGTTACAGGGATCGCGTGACTCCATCACTTCCCCGTGGCTGCTGACTGCAGTGAGAGTGGGGCAGGGGAGCACCATGGAGGACCTCAGTGGGGTCCCCTCTACTGAGGATGAAACCAGTGCACCAGCGAGTCTAACCACCAAAGGACAGACTCTGGAATCCCCAGAGGGAGTCAGAGCAGAGAAGAGATAGAGCTGGCTCTCAGGCTGAATCCAGGGGATTCTCCTAAGAACTGCCAATGTGGGTGAGTCCCTGAACCACTCCAGGTTCCATTTTCTCTCTTTTGGGGCCAGAGTCGAAGACAGTGGGATAGTGGTCAGAACCTAGAGTCTGGAACGAGGATCTGAGGTGTAAACCTACTTCTGCTATTGATGTGCTGTGTGACTTTGGGAAAGTCTCCTAACCTCTCTGGGCCTCAGTTTCTTGGTAGATAAATGAAGGCTCTCCATGAGCCCCTCCAGCTCAAACCCGTGTCAGCCTGTGGTGTTGCTTTCATAATATTGCAACATCCCTCATCCACAAATGCCTGTCTGAATACCAGTGCTTTGAGCTTACTTGGATGCCCCAGTAAGAGGGGCCTGAATGCAGCCCCCTCCTGCAGAGCTTACCAGCAAGACACCACCCTGCCTGCCACCTGACCCTGATGGGAGAAGGGAGAAGCCTGGGCTGAGGTCTCTTCTCCATCGTCCAGAATATCGCAGTGGAAGAGAAATGGCATTGAGAGTGAAGCTCCCAATTTCCTTTACATACCTATTTAAAAATGGATTTGGAAAATGGCTCTGATCAAAAAAATTTCATGAGCGAATTGGACATTTGAATTGCTTTCTTTGTTACTCTGTCAAATTTAGACGCGAGTCCATGGCAAACTTTTCGAAAACACTAGTACATTCAGGGTAATTGCATAAAATTAAATTTTATTTTGAAAATGTTCAACATTGGAGGTTTTTAAATATAGATCCCATTTATCATGTGGTTATTTTGGGATTTGTCAATGGAAGGAAGCCAAATGTCCTTTCTTGGAAAGGACTCTCCTTTGTTTTGGGATATGTCCTTTCTTCCTGCAGTCTGGGTATTAGAACACCCTTTCTTTTATGAATAGATAGATGAGGTGGGCTCTTTAGTGTCCTTCCTTGGTAAAAATAAACCCCATAGTTGAACTTTTTTTTTTATATATAAAATATTTATTTATTTTTGGCTGTGTTGGGTCTTCGTTTCTGTGCGAGGGCTTTGTCTATTTGCGGCAAGCGGGGGCCACTCTTCATCGCGGTGCGCGGGCCTCTCACTGTCATGGCCTCTCTTGTTGCGGAGCACAGGCTCCAGACGCGCAGGCTCAGTAGTTGTGGCTCATGGGCCCAGTTGCTCCGCGGCATGTGGGACCTTCCCAGACCGGGGTTTGAACCCATATCCCCTGCATTGGCAGGCAGATTCTCAACCACTGCGCCACCAGGGAAGCCCAAACTCTATTTTTTAATGTCTTGCTCTGTGAAATCCCAGAACCTCAGCATCGCCAGGTCATCATCAAGGTAGCTTTGGGATTCCCAATTTACATCGCAAAAAACATTACAGTTTCTTTCTTTTTTTTTTTTTTTTTGCGGTACGCGGGCCTCTCACTGTTGTGGAGCACAGGTTCCGGACGCGCAGGCTCAGCGGCCACGGCTTACGGGCCCAGCCGCTCCGCGGCATGTGGGATCTTCCCGGACCGGGGCACGAACCCGCGTCCCCTGCATCGGCAGGTGGACTCTCAACCACTGTGCCACCAGGGAAGCCCTACAGTTTCTTTTTTAAAGAGACCAGAAATCAGAGGGGTTCAGTAATGAGCCTGAGACCACACAGCTGGAGAAGCCAAGTTGGCATTCAAATGCGGCGCTCGCTGGTCTGGAAGCCCAAGACGGCACGATTGCCAATCATCTTCTCCCCGCTCCCTGGAGGAAGAATGAGGTCCAGTGCTTGGCTCGAGTGGACCCAAGGTTTAAGGAGATGAGCCCCAAAGAAGGCTCGGTACTCATCCCAGGAAACCTTCTAGTTACTAATCTGTACCTTCTTCCTCTGAAGGAACATGGTTAATGCTGGGTCTGGTGCCCCAACAGCAGAGAAAGAGGTGCAGGCAATCCTCCACAGCAGGGGAAATACCTGTGTGGTTATTATTAGTCTTGAGAAGGAATTTTATTTAGTATCTATGTGGCAGAATTATGGAGTCACTTTTGCTTCCACTTCTGTGAAAATTCTCTACAGGATGGTAGTGATAACCCAACTGCAGAACTGAAAAGTCAATGCATCCCAGGAAAGCCTCCCTCCTGGAGAAGCAGGGCTGTCTTCAGGGATGAGGAGAAACACAGCTGGCCTGGAGTGAAGGGCGAGCTTTCGGCACCAGAGCGGCTGATCTCACAAGTGGAGGCCGGGGACCCTGACCTTGCCAAGTCTAATGACCAGAGTCACGCTCCTGGAACTCTGGAGGATGAAGTGTGGCTGTGGGCCTCCTCCGAGCCCCGTGGAACATCAAGAAAGAATGAGGTCCCAGACCTGGGAGCCTCTCTGGGGATTCCAGCAGAGTGGGTAAGCTCTGTGCTGTAGGAGAGGGTGTAAGAATCTTGGTCCAGGAGGAGCTCACTGAGGCGACTAGATGCAGAGGAAGTTGGGAAAGTATTGATAAAGAGGGTTGTAGCTCCTCATGTTTCTTTTCAGGCAGTAGACGAAATGCCGGTCACAGGCGCAGAGCTGCATCTGGCAGAGGGACCCACGTCCTGCAAACAGGACACCAAATGCAGGATGAGGAAGAAGAGATGCTCTGTGACACTGACTCTGGACTTGCTTCAGTCCGGACTTGCTGCTAGCCTGAGCAGACTCCCCAGTCTCCTTCCTGCCCTCAGTCTAACGTGGGAGGCACAGCATCTACACTGGGGGTGCAAAACCTGATGGAAGAGGCACAGCTGCTGCCCAGGGCGAGGTTTCAGCTGAGGGAGACACAACTCCTGCCCTCAGGGAGTCCCCAGTCTGATGGAGGACACGCATTCCCTCCCCATCAGACTGGGAGCTCTCCGTCTGGTGATGGAGACAGCCCTGTCTCTGGAGGAACTTCAGTTCTCAGAGAGGAGACACCATCCCCAGATTTAGCTTTGAACTCAGAAGGACCTGAGCTTGAATCCCGACTCTAGCTGTGTGCACTGGCAAGCCTTTGAGTCTGTTTCCTCATCTGTAAAGTGGGGACACTAAAGCCACCCCACAGCGAGCAAAAGGACATATGGAAAGCACTTGACTCCTAATACATGCTGAGTCTAAGATGTTTCCGCCCGCCCCCTAGAGGTCAGATACAGCTGCAATAATTCTGCCCCTGTTGCCCCCATCTCTGCCCCACCAAGATATAGACTGGCTGACCTCTTGGGGCACCTGACCTCAGAGGCAGCAGGGACCCAGGCTCTTCCAGTGGCCTGAATGGAAGCCCCAGCCTTACCACAGGTGACCAGGCCGCATGCAATTCTGTATCTGTACACCTGTGTCAAGGCATTGCAGCCTTTTTTCTCCAGCCGCGCGTAGCAGCGGTCATGCATCCAACAGCACCTGTCAATGCAAGAGATTTAGATCCTAAGCAGAATGGGCCTGTCCCCTGAGCAGAGGCCATCATGGTTGGTGAGATCTGACCAAGACAGAATCTCATAATATGGCTGAGTCCTTCCTGCTCTTCCATTAAGTCTGTCCCACACATGTACCAGTTCACGGACCAGCTCTTTCCTCCTGGGCACACGGTGAGACTACATTTCCCAGCCCCCCTTGCAGGTACGTGTGGTCACATGACGAGGCTGGCACCCTGGAAAATGTACAGCACTTCTAGACCTACCCATAAAAATCTCCCACTCTAGGAGACCTTCAAGATGGCGGATGAGTAAGACATGGAGATCACCTTCCTCCCCACAGATACATCAGAAATACATCTACATGTGGAACAACTCCTACAGAACACCTACTGAACGCTGACAGAAGACCTCACACTTCTCAAAAGGGAAAAGACACCCTCAGGAGACCTACACACAGAGGTGGGGCCAAATCCAAAGCTGAACCCCAGGATCTGTGCAAACAAAGAAGAGAAAGGGAAATCTCTCCCAGCAGCCTCAGGAGCAGTGATTAAATCTCCACAATCAACCTGATGTACGCTGCATCTGTGGAATACCTGAAGAGACAACGAATCATCCCAAAATTGAGGCGGTGGACTTTGGGAGCAACTGTAGACTTGGGGTTTGCTTCCTGCATCTAATTTGTTTCTGGTTTTATGTTTATCTTAGTTTAGCATTTAGAGTTTATTACTATTGGTAGATTTCTTTATTGATTCGGTTGCTCTCTTCCTTTTTTATATATATATATATTTTTCATATATATATATATTTTTTTCCTTTTTCTCTTTTTGTGAGTGTGTATGTATATGCTTCTTTGTGTGATTTTGTCTGTATAGCTTTGTTTTGACCATTTGTCCTATGGTTCTGTCTGTTTTTGTTTTTTGGGTTTTTTTTAGTATAGTTTTTAGCGCTTGTTATAATTTGTGGATTTCTTTTTTGGTTTCGTTGCTCTCTTCTTTCTTTCTTTTTTTTATTATTTTTTATTTTTAATAATTTTTTTATTTTAATAACTTTTTAATTTTTTTTTTCTCCCTTTTCTTCTGAGTCGTGTGGCTGATAGGGTCTTGGTGCTCTGGCTGGGTGTCAGGCCTGTGCCTCTGAGGTGGGAGAGCCAAGTTCAGGACATTGGTCCACCAGAGACCTTCCAGCTCCACATAATATCAGACAGCGAGAGCTCTCCCAGAGATCTCCATCTCAAAGCTAAGACCCAGCTCCACTGAACAACCAGCAATCTACAGTACTGGACACCTTTTGCCAAACAACTAGCAAGACAGGAACACAACCTCACCCATTGGCAGAGAGGCTACCAAAAATCATAATAAGGTCACAGACACCCCAAAACACACCACCAGACGTGGTCCTGCCCACCAGTAAGACAAGATCCAGCCTCATCCACCAGAACACACGCACCAGTCTCCTCCACCAGGAAGCCTACACAACACACTGAACCAATCTTAGCCACTGGGGGCAGACACCAAAAACATGGGAACTACAAACCTGCAGCCTGTGAAAAGGAGACCCCAAACACAGTAAGTTAAGCAAAATGAGAAGACAGAAAAACACACAGCAGATGAAGGAGCAAGGTAAAAACCCACCAGACCAAACAAATGAAGAGGAAATAGGCAGTCTACCTGAAAAAGAATTCAGAGTAATGATAGTAAAGATAACAGAAATTTTGGAAATAGAATAGAGAAAATACAAGAAACGTTTAACAAGGACCTAGAAGAACTAAAGAGCAAACACACGATGATGAACAGCACAATAAATGAAATTAAAAATTCTCTGGAAAGAATCAATAGCAGAATAACTGAGGCAGAAGAACAGATAAGTGACCTGGAAGATAAAATAGTGGAAATAACTACCACAGAGCAGAATAAACAAAAAAGAATGAAAAGAATTGAGGGCAGTCTCAGAGACCTCTGGGACAACATTAAATGCACCAACATTTGAAGTATAGGGGTCCCAGAAGAAGAAGAGAAAAAGAAACGGACTGAGAAAATATTTGAACAGATTATAGTCGAAAACTTCCCTAATATGGGAAAGGAAATAGTCAATCGAGTCCAGGAAGGGCAGAGAGTCCCATATAGGATAAATCCAAGGAGAAACATGCCAAGACACATATTAATCAAACTATCAAAAACTAAATACAAAGAAAAAATATTAAAAGCAGCAAGGGAAAAACAACAAATAACATACAAGGGAATCCCCAGAAGGTTAACAGATGCTCTTTCAGCAGAAACTCTGCAAGCCAGAAGGGAGTGGCAGGATATTTAAAGTGATGAAAGGGAAAAACCTACAACCAAGATTACTCTACCCAGCAAGGATCTCATTCAGATTCAATGGAGAAATCAAAAGCTTTACAAAGCTACGAGAATTCAGCACCACCAAACCAGCCTTACAACAAATGCTAAAGGAACTTCTCTAAGTGGGAAACACAAGAGAAGGGCAAGACCTACAATAACAAACCCAAAACAATTAAGAAAATGGTAATAGGAACATACATATTGATAACTACCTTAAATGTAAATCAATTAAATGCTCCAACCAAAAGACATAGACTGGCTGAATGAATACAAACACAAGACCCAAATATATGCTGTCTACAAGAGACCTAGGAACACATACAGACTGAAAGTGAGGGTATGGAAAAAGATATTGCATGCAAATAGAAATCAAAAGAAAGCTGGAGGGCTTCCCTGGTGGCGCAGTGGTTGAGAGTCTGCCTGCCAATGCAGGGGACATGGGTTTGTATCCCGGTCCGGGAAGATCCCACATGCTGAGGAGCGGCTGGGCCCGTGAGCCATGGCCGCTGAGCCTGTACGTCTGGAGCCTGTGCTCTGCAACAGGAGAGGCCACAACAGTGAGAGGCCCGCGTACCGCAAAAAAAAAAAAAGAAAGCTGGAGTAGCAATTCTCATATCAGACAAAATAGATTTTAAAATGAAGACTATTACAAGAGACAAAGAATGACACTACATAATGATCAAGGGATCAATCCAAGAAGAAGATATAACAATTGTAAATATTTATGCACCCAACATAGGAACACATCAATACATAAAGCAAACGTTAACAGCCATAAAAGGGGGAATCAACAGTAACACAATCATAGTAGGGGACTTTAACACCCCACTTTCACCAATGGACAGATCATCCAAAATGAAAATAAATAAGGAAACACAAGCTTTAAATGTACATTAAACAAGATGGACTTAATTGATATATATAGGACATTCCATCCAAAACCAACAGAATACACTTTCATCTCAAGTGCTCATGGAACATTCTCCAGGATAGATCATATCTTGGGTCACGAATCAAGCCTTGGTAGATTTAAGAAAATTGAAATCGTATCAAGTACCTTTTCTGACCATAATGCTATGAGACTAGATATCAGTTAGAGGAAAAAAATCTGTAAAAAATACAAACACGTGGAGGCCAAACAATACACTACTAAATAACCAAGAGATCACTGAAGAAATCAAAGAGAAAATTTTAAAAACCTAGAAACACATGACAATGAAAACACGATGACCCAAAACTTATGGGATGCAGCAAAAGCAGTTCTAAGTGGAAGTTTATAGCAATAAAATCCTACTTCAAGAAACAAGAAACATCTCAAATAAACAACTTAACCCTACACCTAAAGCAATTAGAGAAAGAAGAACAAAAACCCCCCTAAGTTAGCAGAAGGAAAGAAATCATAAAGATCAGATCAGAAATAAATGAAAAAGAAATGAAGGAAACAATGGCAAAGATCAATAAAGCTAAAAGCTGGTTCTTTGAGAAGATAAACAAAATTGATAAACCATTAGCCAGACTCATCAAGAAAAAAAGGGAGAAGATTCAAATCAATAGAATTGGAAATGAAAAAGGAGAAGTAACAACCGACTCTGCAGAAATACAAAGGATAATGAGAGATTACTATAAGAAACTCTATGCCAATAAAATGGACAAACTGGAAGAAATGGACAAATTCTTAGAAAAGCACAACCTTCCAAGTCTGAACCAGGAAGAAATAGAAAATATAAACAGACAAATCACAAGCACTGAAATTGAGACTGTGATTAAAAATCTTCCAACAAACAAAAGCCCAGGACCAGATGGCTTCACAGGTGAATTCTGTCAAACATTAAGAGAAGAGCTAACACTTATCCTTCTCAAACTCTTCCAAAATATAGCAGAGGGAGGAACACTCCCAAACTCATTCTCTGAGGCCACCATCACCCTGGTACCAAAACCAGACAAAGATGTCACAAAGAAAGAAAACTACAGGCAATATCACTGATGAACATAAATGCAACAATCCTCAATACAAGCAAACAGAATCCATTAAAAGGATCATACACCATGATCAAGTGGGGATTATCCCAGGAATGCAAGTATTCTTCAATATACGCAATTCAATCAATGTGGTACACCATATTAACAAAGTGAAGGAGAAAAACCATATGATCATCTCCATAGATGCAGAAAAAGCTTTTGACAAATTCAACACCCATTTACGATAAAATCCCTCCAGAAAGTAGGCAGAGAGGGAGCTTACCTCAACATAATAAAGGCCAGATATGACAAACCCACAGCCAACATCATCCTCAATGGTGAAAAACTGAAACCATTTCCTCTAAGATCAGGAAGAAGAGAAGGTTGTCCACTCCCACCACTATTATTCAACATAGTTTTGGAAGCTTTAGCCACGTCAATGAGAGAAGAAAAAGAAATAAAAGGAATCCAAATCAGAAAAGAAGAAGTAAAGCTGTCACTGTTTGCAGATGACATAATACTATACATAGGGAATCCTAAAGATGCTACCAGAAAACTGCTAGAACTAATTAATGAATCTGGTAAAGTAGCGGGATACAAAATTAATGCACAGAAATCTCTGGCATTCCTATACACTAATGATGAAAAATCTGAAAGAGAAATTAAGGAAACACTCCCATTTACCATCACAACAAAAAGAATAAAATACCTAGGAATAAACCTACCTAAGGAGACAAAAGACCTGTATGCAGAAAACTATAAGACACTGATGGAAGAAATTAAAGATGATACAAACCAATGGAGAGATACACCATGTTCTTGGATTGGAAGAATCAACGTTGTGAAAATGACTATACTACCCAAAGCAATCTACAGATTCAGTGCAATCCCTATCAAACTACCAATGGCATTTTTCACAGAACTAGAATAAAAAATTTCACAATTTGTATGGAAACACAAAATACCCCGAATAGCCAAAGCAATCTTGAGAAAGAAAAACGGGCTGGAGGAATCAGGCTCCCAGACTTCAGTCTGTACTACAAAGCTACAGTGATCAAGACAGTATGGTACTGGCACAAAAACAGAAATATAGATCAATGGAACAGGATAGAAAGCCCAGAGATAAACCCATGCACATATGGTCACCTTATTTTTGGTAAAGGAGGCAAGAATATACAATGGAGAAAAGACAGCCTCTTCAATAACTGGTGCTGGGAAAACTGAACAGCTACATGTAAAACAATGAAATTAGAACACTACCTAACACCATACGCAAAAATAAACTCAAAATGGATTAAAGACCTAAATGTAAGGCCAGACACTATAAAACTCTTTGAGGAAAACCTAAGCAGAACACTCTATTACATAAATCACAGCAAGATCCTTTTTGACCCACCTCCTAGAGAAACGGAAATAAAAACAAAAATAAACAAATGGGACCTAATGAAACAAAAGCTTTTGTATAGCAAAGGAAGGCATAAACAAGACGAAAAGACAACCCTCAGAATGGGAGAAAATATTTGCAAATGAAGCAATTGACAAAGGATTGAACTCTAAAATTTACAAGCAGCTCATGCAGCTCAATATCAAAAAAACAAAAACCCAATCCAAAAATGGGCAGAAGACCTAAAAAGACATTTCTCCAAAGAAGGTATACAGATTGCCAACAAACACATGAAAGAATGCTCAACATCATTAATCATTAGAGAAATGTAAATCAAAACTACAATGAGGTATCACCTCACACCAGTCAGAATGGCCATCATCAAAAAATCTACAAACAATAAATGCTGGAGAGGGTGTGGAGAAAAGGGAACCCTCTTGCTCTGTTGGTGGGAATGTAAATTGATACAGCCACTATGGAGAACAGTATGGAGCTTCCTTAAAAAACTAAAAATAGAACTACCATATGACCCAGCAATCCCACTGCTGGGCATATACCCCGAGAAAACCATAATTCAAAATGAGTCATGTACCAAAATGTTCATTGCAGCTCTATTTACAATAGCCAGGACATGGAAGCAACCTAAGTGTCCATCAACAGATGAATGGCTAAAGAAGATGTGGCACATATATACAATGGAATATTACTCAGCCATAAAAAGAAACGAAACTGAGTTGTTTGTGGTGAGGTGGATGGACCTAGAGTCTGTCATACAGAGTGAAGTAAGTCAGAAAGAGAAAAACAAATACCATATGCTAACACATATATATGGAATCTAAAAAAATAAAAATATAAAAAATGGTTCTGAAGAATCTAGGGGTAGGACAGAAATAAAGACGCAGACATAGAGAATGGACTTGAGGACACAGGGAGGGGGAAGGTTAAGCTGGGACAAAGTGAGAGAGTGGCATGGACTTATATATACTATCAAATGTAAAATAGATAGCTAGTGGGAAGTAGCCACGTAGCACAGGGAGATCAGCTCAGGGCTCTGTGACCATGTAGAGGCATGGGATGGGGAGGGTGGGAGGGAGACGCAAGAGGGAGGAGATATGGGGATATATGTATAGCTGATTCACTTTGTTATAAAGCAGAAACTAACACACCATTGTAAAGCAATTATGCTCCAATAAAGATGTTAAAAAAAAATTCCCACTCTGTCCTCCACTCTCTCTCTCTCCATCTCAGCTGGATGGAGATGACCCAGCCAAGGACTCTGAGGCCATGGGGAAAGTCACGAGACAGGAGAAACCTGGGTCCTGGAATTGATATGTGATTCACATGGTCAAATGAGCAAAAACTAAACTTCAATTGTGATAGCTGTGGGCAACTGCATTTTTTAAAATTTAGATTTACAGAAAAATTGAGAAGATTGTACCAAATGCTTCCTCTTACCCCACACCCAGTTTCCCCTATTATCAACACTTTTTATGAGTATAATATGTTTGTTACGGCTAACAAACCAATACTGATACATTATTAAATAAATGTTAACTAATTAAATAATAATATATCACTATTGATTCATGAATTGTAAAAGTCCATAATTTCTTTAGATTTTCTTAGTTTTTACCTAAATGTTCTTTTCTATTCCAAGATCCAGTGATGGACACCATGTTACATGTATTTGTCCCGTCTCTTTAGGCTCCTCTTGCCTGTGGCAGTCTGTCACACTTTCCTTGCTTTTGATGACCTTGACAATTCTGAGGAATGGTGGTCAAGTCTTTTGTAGGATGCTCTCCCACTGGGATTTCTTTGATGTTTTTGTCATGATGAGATGGGTTATGGGTTTATTTTGCTGCCCATGTTGTTCCAGTTTTGGCCATTAGGGGGCTCTCCCAGTTGGCTCCTGTGCTCTTTGACATATTCCTATCAACGAGGGGTTTGGTTTGGGTTTGTTTTGTTCGAGCCCTTCCTTAATTTGGGGCACTACAAAAAGCTCCAGGTTCATCGTGTATATTTCCTGCCCTTGTCCTAGGATCAGCCATCTCTCCAAGGAGCCTTGGTTCCTCTTATTGGAGAATGGTGTCAGAAACCAGGTCTGGGCACTAGGTGCTGCTTCTTGCTTCTGGGGTATTGTTTCTTTTAGGGCCTCTCAGACGACAGAGCAAAAAAAATATGTGTCTATATTAACCCACGTAATTACACATATCTCTACATATTTTTATATGTAACCATCTGCATCTATATACAGCTAACTAGGAGTTTATACTGAAGTCTCCAACTCTAATCCATTATCACATAGATCATTCTAGCTTCCTGTCCCTGCTTGTCTGGTCTGTAAACTCCCACTCCAGCAGCGACAAGCTTGGCTCCAACCATCTGCCCTCCATTTGTTTAAGCCCCTCATCCCCTTATACGTGTCTAGCTGTATAAGAATTGTTAACCCAGCAGATTGTATTTTTCAAAGAGCAATCTCTCCCATCTCACATGTTCTTCTAGAACATTGCCACTTCCCAATCAAGAGGTGGAAACTAGGCCCCCTCTCTCTTAGAGCCTTTGTGACTGCCTTGATGAAGAGAACAGTGGAAGTGACACAGTAGAATTTCTGATGCTGGATCACAAAAACACCATGCTCTTTTGTCATGCCGTTCTGGAACACTCACGCTTGAAACCCAAGAGGCACCGTGCTGTGAGGAAGTCCAGACAACCTTAGAGAGGCTTAAGTGAGAGGAACTGAGGCCCCTGGCCCACAGCCTCAGCTGACCTCCCAGCCAGCAAACAGCAACAACTTGCCAGCCATAGGAGTAATCATTCTAGAAAGCAGATCGCCCAGCCTCAGCGGAGCGGCCCAAGCCGAAGCCAGGTGGAGAAGAGACAAGCCATCCCGCCAGGCCCTGCCCAAGTGGCAGAATCTTAGCAAAATAAGGGGTTGTCATCGCTTTAGGCTACTACATTTTGGGGTGGTTTGTTATGTAGTGATAGATCAACTGATATATTAGGCACTGAGATTCAGGGAGTTACTAGATGTATCTTGGGCAAGTCAGTTAACCTCTCTAAGACTCAGTTTTCTTATCTATAAAATGGTGCTTTAATACTCATCTTTCAGAATTGATATCGAATTAGATGAGATAATGTGGATACAGAGCCTGGAGCATAAAGGGCAGTTATGACAATTAACTCACCAATCAGTACAATCCTTGGGGGTTCCTTGACCCCCCCAGCCGCAGTAACAGCCGTAGAAGCCATAGCTCATCAGGGCGGGCTTCCTAGTCACCTTCTCAATCATCACCTTCAGCTGCAGCAAGCTCCCTGGGACAGCAGGCACACCTGAAAGACAGCCCAGGCAGACCCGCTCCAGGCCCACTTTCCCACGTGCTCCCTCCCTTTCTTTCACCTTGAGGCTCGGAGGGACCAATGTGTCCCTTTTTTATCCTCCCCATTCATGGGAGAGGGATGAGAAGCGTGAGGGCAAACAGAGAAGGGATTAGAAGTTTGGACGTGGATGATCCCAGCTCTGCCACTAATTCACAGTATGATGTTGAATAGGTCACTTCATCTCTCAGAGCCTCAGTTTCCTCATCTGCAAAATGCGGGAGCGGGGGGGACCTAAAATGAACGCCTACCTTTTGGAGATGTCATGAGGGTTGAAAAAAGATAAAGTATGTAAATTTCTAGCACAGTGACAGACACATAGTAAGTGACCAAGAAATGTTCAGGATAATGAATATCGTATCAGTATGAAGCAGGCAGACAGGCACTTCCTGTCTCTCCTGATGATACACCCGTCCCTCCCCGCGGTTGACACCATCTGGAACGGGAGGCACAGAATCTTAGAGCAGTGTGGGACCCGTAGAGATCACTGGAGGCAGCTCCCTCATCTTACAGTTGGGCAACTGTAGCTCAGAGGGGAAGGTGACTTGCCCAGGGTTTTGCAGGGAGCCAGAGGCACTCTCCCACTCTCCCTGCAGTCTCCAGGGATCTGCCAAGGCATCAGTAGGACAGCCTGTCAGAGGTTGTGTACATGGTGACGGGGCTGCAGGGGAGGCCTAAAGCCAGGCTCCCCCCACGCTGGGCAGTTCCCTCCAGCTGGGAGGTGGCAGCAGGTGGGACATGTAGAAAACCTGGACAGGCCTGAGCAGAGAATGCCCAGGAATTGTGGAATGGAATATTTATATAAGGATCTTGTGTTGTGATAGTTTTACCGTATTTTATTTGGCATCAAAGTAAAAAAATCTGCCTCCCATGTCTACAAGCCCCATGTCTTCCACATGGCACAATCTTTCCATATCCCCCCCTAGAATCCTGCAGCAGTCCAACCGGTCGACTATTATTCTGTGTCACAGATAAGGAGACAGAGGCTCGGAGAGCCCAAGGCTCTTGCTGAAATCGACATGGTCAGGGTAGGGCCAGGATTCAAAATCAGGTCGCCAGGACTTCCAAGACTGGTCTCCTTTCCACTACCCTACTGTTCCTGTGGGGTGAAAGGTCAAAAGTTCAGAGATCTCAGGGCAAGCACTTACTACAAGCCAGGAACCAAGCCAGTGTGAGGAGGCCCTTCATCTCCAGGGTTCTGGAAAAGAAAACACAGCCCATGACATGTCGATCGGGAGAGGCCCTCATGGCCCATTCAGACCCACTCCTGGCTGGGGAGGGCCACTCCATGGCCCACCAGGCCCCACCCTCTCAAGTTGGGCAGTAAACAGGCAACAGCAGCTGAAAAAATGAGGCAAAAACCTCAAGGAGTTGACCCAAGGGGTCCCTGGGAGGAGAGGGGCACCCTGGGTCGTTGTCCCCATTAGAGATGGGAGAGAATTTTCCCATGGCAAATACCCCCAACACAATCGCTCCTTCCTGAAAATTCTTTTTCAATTATATTTTACAGCTGTGTTGGTATAAAAACAATCCAGGCTGGATTCATTCTTATACGTTCATTATATTATATTATTTTTTCTCCTGATTTTAAAAGAATTTAAAATTAAAACATTTTCATGGGCCCCAGGCACCATGTCTACCTACAAAAATAAGTCAACCCTGGGTACTCACAACAGCTCTGAAGGGTAGGTGTCCTTGTTCTGTAGGGGAGCAAAATTTGAACGCCAAAGTGTGTCTCTTTGGCATAAGGATTAATTTAGGCTGATGAATTTTAAGAAACAGAAGATTAGGGGAGTCTTTCTTTTTACCTCTCCCTTAGCTCCCTTAAGAATTTAGAGAAAGGTTCTGTTCCCGGCACAGAACTATTATAGAGGTATCTGTAAGGAATACGGGAATAGCTGTGGCTGGAGAAATTTGACAGGGCCTAGAAACCAGAGTCGACCCTGTGTTCCACAGTCTCTGCAGGCCCAGCAAACATTTGCATAACAAACATCCGCTTTTCCAACTCTATGTGAATTGCCTTCCTCCCCTTTGAAGTCCCAAACCCCTACCCCCAACATCCTCTCTGGTCTTTAGCAGGAGATCGTATTTAAGATAAGGGCTTGGGCCATTTTGGTGAGTTCCTTAGTTTTCCTGGATCTCTCCCATGTGTACGGGTTACTAAACTTTTGTTTGATTTTCTCCTGTTAGTGTATCTCATGTGGATTTAATTCTTAGACCAGCCAAGAGAACTTAGAAGGGTAGAAAATGTCTTCCTCCCCAACAGTTCTCATTTTGCCAGTGCAGAAATGGAGGCTCAGAGAGCTCAAACAACCTGCCAGAAGTTACGCAGCTGATAAAAAGTGGAGGTGACGTTCAAACCCAAGCCTGGCGCGTCGCTCACTGCCCCATACATCCTCCCTCCCTAGAGGGATGTGTTCCCCTCTGAGCGGAGCGGGCTAGGGTCCTTCACATGCTCTATCCCATGGGCCTGGAGGCCCCAGCTTCCCTCCCCAGCATCTACCTTTGACAAACGCATGAATCACTAGCCGCAAGTCCAAAACAATCACACCCAGAAGGCAAGGGAAATTCCTTATGTCTCGGGCCAGTGATGGATTCTAACTTGGCCTCTTAGGAGTTCCTTACCAGTGGCTGCCTGCTTCCCTTTCCTCTCTGGATCCCAAAGTCCTTGTTCACCCAGAGCTGCTCAGCTGACCTATAGTCTGCCAGGATTCCACTCCGATGCCCTGCTGTCTCTGATCCCTGAGTTCCGTGGTCACTCTGCCAGAGCTCTGCCCCGGGCCCTGGTACCTCCTGTGGCCTGGCTCCAAACACACAACCTCCAGCTCCCCAGGGCTCCCAGCAGCTGGGCTGGCCTCTCCATGCCATCCTTTGTCCAGCAGCTCCTCTGAGTTCCAAGAACATTCCTGAGGGTTCTGTCCGCCCACAGCCTCCGCTCTGAGGGCTCTAAACAGACAAGGAAAATGACCCTAGACCTTACCCTTCCAAGCCAATCTTCCTCACTGCTTCCTGGAGCTGTGACAGGAGGAGGACACCAGCTACCATGTACTGGGCACCTAAGACATGCCAGACACCGTCCACTGTCTCCTTAAACCTGCAAACGACCCTAACACGTGGGTACTGTGAAACCTGCTGGCAGTGTCTGCCCTTTAACAGGCATTTATTGAAAGAGAGAATAGCAGTTGTTGACTTTACCTGCGAAGAAATGGAGCCTCAGGAAGGGAAAGTGAGTTGCCCAAGGATTCAGCCCAGGACCGTGAATCTGCTCCTTTGACTGACCCTACTCCGCTGCTTCTGAACAGCCCCTGTGTACTAATCATCTTGTTCATTTTCTATATTTCATGACACTTTAACATCTTGGGGACCTTGCTGGGCTGGAAAGAGACAGCCCCTCCAAGACTAGCTAATCCCTAGATAAAGCAAAACACTCTCCTGTGAACACGGCTTTCAAGTGCAAACCAACCGATCCTAAACTCCCATGCCCAACCACTTCCTCTGTCTCAATTTCGCGCTCCCAGCCAATATTTCCCCTGGCCTAAATCGCCCCAGGGCCGGGACCAGCCCACCAGGGACCACCCCTACTGCCTGAAGTCCACTGAAATTATTCAAGCTAGCCTGTCCTAAACTGTTTACCCTGGCCTGTCTTGCCGTAGCCACAGAAGACACAATGCAGGCTCTGGGCCATGCTTTCCCTCATTTCTTCTGTCTCCTGATCAACCCTCGTGCTTCTCTGTGTGGCCCTGCTAGGTGTGGTACGTCCCCTTCTCCTGGAAACTGTAACAAACTAGCTTTTAAACGCAATCGTCTCCTGATCTGTTGCCTTCACCATACCTGAAGAAAACCAAAATCCCAGGTGCACATTAGATCATCTTGGGACATGGCTGTTGACGTGAGGGAGCAGTGCCAGGTCCCACACAGAGGAGTCAGGAGGTGCACAAAAGACGTTTCACAGAGGACGTGGCAGAGACATTGAAATAGCTGCTCTGGAGGCCGGGAAAGGGGACCATCGATGGATCCCAAAGGAGGCTTCCAGCAGAAGGATGTGGGGTTGGATATTTTTATCAGGCAACCATGGAGGAGAATGAGCGAGGCCAAGAGATAATTGTGGAGTGGAGCTCTGGCTGCGGTAATGTGAGGTGGGGAGAGTGGAGACAGACAGCCTGACAGAAGCATGGAGACATGGGGGCCGGGGAGTGGCCGGGTCACTGGGGAGACAGGTCCTCCAAGTCTACATACAGCAGCCCCCCTGCTCCCAGGACCACCCCCCTGCATCCCAGTTCATGTCTCCTGGATGGAGATGATCAACAGCACCAAACCCCCACTATACAGAAGGTGCTACTGAGACCTCCCCGAAATCTAGGGGAGGCCATGAGGGGCCAGGGGTCTCCTCTCACAGCCCCGTCCCTCTATACGCCCTGACCCCACCCCCCTCGGGCAAGGCAGCCCCCAGAATGAGATTCCTCACCAGTGACACCTTCTCTCTGTCCTCTGTCTGGAGTAGAGGGAGGAGCTGGGCCCAGCTGGTTTTAAGGGCCTCCCTGCCCACCTCTTACCCCCCACCTGGGCCAGCTCCAGGATGCATGGTAACTCCCACAGAAAGCCTTACTTCACCCCTCAAGACCGCTGGGGATATCTTTCCTGTCTGCGCTCAGAAGTAGCTATTTCCTGAAGCACGCCAGGCGCCTGGAAGGCTTCCGGGAGAGACACAGAGGAGGGAATAACCACAGTCAGGGTTATTCTCCATCCATGGCCCATTTTCCCTGACACACCCCCACTCCACACACAATTTTCTGAGAAGATGTGGGTGTGAGCTCCTTCCTCTCCTTGCTCTTGACTCCCTTTTCTCTCCCCCTCCCCTCACGGCAGTATCAGAGAGAAGCCCCTCCTTGGGCTCCGATGAGCCCTTCTCTTCCCAGGACCTACGCACCAGGCACCCGCAGGAACGCTGTGAATTCATTTCAATACGGAAAGTACTTATCGAGTGTCTAATCCCTGCCAGGTTACTGCTGGGGATCCACTGTGAATAGGACAGCTTCTCTTCTGGTTGGGAAAACAGATAGTAAAGGCATCCAATAAATATACAGTACGTCCAAGGGCAGTAACCGCTGTGGGGAAAAGTCCTCTCTGTTCTGCATTTTCATTTCTTTTTCTCAACCAATTCCTTCCTCTGCCTACAGGTATAAACAAGCTTCACCATCCTAAACCAAACAAAAGGAAGCCAAAACAAAAAAAAAGGAAAACATCACTTGCCTCTGCTGACCTCTCTCCAGCTCTTTTTCCTCTAAAAGCCAAAATTCAGGACAGAGACACCTCCTCTTGTCCATCACCCACTCTCTTCTGAACCCCTTGCTGCGTACCTTTTGTTGCATCCCTAAGCCGGCTCTCAGGGATCCCCCAAAGCCTGGCATTGCCCAAGCTTGGGCTTCTCTTGAACACTCCATCCCACTGATCACCTCCTCCTTCTTGAAACTCTTTCCCTCTGGCCTTCAAGAGGCCACAGTCTGCCATCTCTCCTCCGGCGGCTCACCCCCCATCTCTGTTGACCCCCAAATGCAGATGTTTTCAAGGGACCTGCTCCTCTCTCTCTACCCCTCTCTCAAGGTGAGTTATCCGTGTACAGGGATTTAGGTCTTATTTCTAGGCAGATGTCCCGAGATATCCCAGGTCAAGCAGTATCTGGCACTAACTCTCACTCAACAATAAACTTTCAGCCCAGGGCAACAATGAACTCCCAGCCCAGACCTTGGAAATGCTTTGCTTGTCCTACCAAGTGACTTTAAAACATGGAATTAGTAGGGCTTCCCTGGTGGCGCAGTGGTTCAGAGTCCGCCTGCCGATGAAGGGGACACGGGTTCGTGCCCCGGTCCGGGAAGATCCCACATGTGTTCATCAGTAATGGGACAGGGAGTGCCTTGAGAGCAGAAACCATCTCTTCTGCAAACGCGTGTTTGAAGTGCTCAGCTCAGAGCCTAGTCCATAGTAGTTGCTCAGTAAATGTACTATAAGCACATTAAAGGAACCCATCCCAGGATGAAGAGGTCACTGAGGGCTTTCTACAAGAGGAGGCACCTGGACTGAATCTCTAAAAGTAGGTTTGAGAAATTGGAACCCTTGTGCACTGTTGGTAGGAATGTAAAACGGTACAGTTGTTGTGGAAAACAGTATATGGCAGTTCCTCAAAAGTTAAAAGTAGAATTACTATACACCCCAGCAATTCCACTTCTGGATGTGTTCCCAAAAGCATTGAAAGCAGAGTCTCAAAGAGATATTTGTACAACCATGATGATAGCAGCATTCTTCACGTAGCTAAAACATAGAAGCAACCCATGCGTCCACAGACAGGTGAATGCATAGGTAAAATGTGGTGTGTACATACAATGGAATAGTATTCAGCCTTAAACGGGGAGGGAATTCTGAAATAAACCAGTCACAGAAAGACATAGACTGGGCTTCCCTGGTGGCACGGTGGTTAAGAATCCGCCTGCCAATGCAGGGGACACAGGTTCGAGCCCTGGTCCGGGAAGATCCCACATGCCGCGGAGCAACTAAGCCCTTTTACCACAACTACTGAGCCTGCGCTCTAGAGCCCGCAAGCCACAACTACTGAGCCTGCGCGCCGAGAGCCTGCGCACCGCAACGAAGAGTAGCCCCCATCCACTGCAACTAGAGAAAGCCCGTGTGCAGCAACAAAGACCCAATGAAGCCAAAAATAAAATAAATTGATGAAAAAGAAAAAAAGACTGTATGATTCCATTTACATGAGATACTTAATCAACATCATAGAAACAGAAAGTAGAATAGTGGTTGCCAGAGGCTGGGGGAGGGAGAATGGGGAGTTAATGTTTAATGGATGCAGAGTTTTAGTTTTATAAGATGAAAAGAGTTATGAAGATGGCTGGTGGTAATGGTTGCACGACACTATAAATGTAGTTAATGCCACTGAACTACATACTTCAAATGGTTAAGATGGTAAATTTTAGGTTATGTGTATATTACCACAATTTTTAAAAATGAAAAAAAAAAGAGAGCGAGAGAAAGTGGATTGGAGTTCACCAGGACAAGAATGTGAGGAAGGGCATTCAGGTAGAAGGAACAGCACATGCAGGACTCATAGGCATGAATTATAAGGGCTCATTCAGGGAACTGCAAACAGACGGGGTAGCTGAGGGTGTTAGGCAGCGATATTCTAGTAAATATTTAATAAATGAGCCTCCAGGGGGGTAAAAAGCCCTGGTTTTTAACATTTGCCAATTTCTGTCGTGTAAATACTCTCACCCTGAGCAATTTCATGCAACTCACATCATGTCACTGAATGTAGAGCTGGGAACACACACTTACCAGGCAAGGATGCTTGTTAGCTAAGAGCCCGCGTTCTGGAAGTGCCACTTATTAGCTGTGACCTCGGGCAAGTGCTCTGCTCCTCAGTTTACCCACCTGAATAATGGGGTGAATCATTTTCCCTGCCTCATCCCTATGTTCTGAGTTGACACATGGCAGGCGTTTAGAATTGCGCTGGCACAGAGTAAAGGCTCAATTCATGTTTGCTCTTCTTCCTAGGAAAGACAGACATGCACGCTCTTGACTTCTCAGAAAAGGGAAGTTCCTACGTGTACAGTAGGAATTTAGGAATGGTGGGAAAGGCTAGCTGAAGAGATGCAACTGGGTGTGTCAACAAAGAGTCTTGGGTGTCAGGCTAAGGAGTTTTACTCTTCTGCTGAGTGTCCCAGAATGACCTCGATCAATAGCAAGATGATGTGACTTCAATAAGAAGAGACTGAATAGGTCTTATCCTAAGATCCCCAGAACTGAAGCACACAAGGACAGGGGTGGGTGACACAGCTCAGCAGTCATATGTATGGTCCCCAAGCCTGGGACCAGTCAGATCACAAAAGCAACAGCGGTGTCGGCAGTGACGGCAGGAGTGGGTGCCCAGAATGTGGTCCTAGCTGACCTTACCTGGAGGGGAGGGCCTGTTCCTGAGCCCCATCTCCAGGAGGGCTTCTTGAAACCTGGGGGTGTCTGGGTCACAGGATGCCTGTCAGATAGACGGAATGGGGGCCGACTGGTGTTTGGAAGGGGGTTTGGGGTACCCAGCCTCTGTCTCCAAACTTCTGAAGGATATTCAGGGGTAAAAAGCAGCATCGCTGTCCCACGTGGCTCCACTGCAGAGCTGGCCCCAAGTGTGGGCACCCCAAGGAGTCAGGTTTGAGCTAGAGACAAGAAAGATTTTTCTAGCAACTCCAGTGTCCTGGGGAAATAATGAGCTGTCTTGGGAGTGGTGAGTTTCCTGTCTCCAGGGACACTTTTTATTTACCACTTTTTAGTAACAGAACTGTAGTAGGGGCAGGGGGGACGGGGTGGGGGGGAGTCACGCCCTCACATGATTCCACAGGAAAAGGAGCTTTCTTTAGGTGTTGGGGACACGAGAGCCTCATCAGAAACACATGAAGTCAGTCATGCCAGTTACGAAGATTAGGTTCATAGGTTTGTAAAAGTGTAGAAAAAATATTACATTTTACCAAGATTGAAAAGAAAAAAAAAAACCCAGAAAACTCAGGACCCCTTCAGTTGCTCTATGGCATGGAAAAATCTATCAAATATTCTCTGCTCCCCACCTTCTTGGGGGTCCTGCCCCAGCACTGATTCACGCCCAAGTCATGTCCAGGGATGTTGCAAAGAGCAACATTAAGTCGGACACGGGCTGGCTGAGCTCCAGGGCCGACCTTCTGTGACAGTGGGTGCTCTCATGTTAACCTGTTCCTGAACATTCCAAGCTTTTCTACTGAGGACTTTGGCACTTGCCGTTCCCCCTGCCTAGAATACTGATACTTAGCAAGACATGGTGCTCTTCATTCCTAATCCTCTAGGTCTCATCTTAAATGACACCTCTTCCAGGAGGCCCTCCCTGACCATCTACCCAAGGTAGCTCCTCCTCCTCCCATTAATCCCATATCACTGTTTTCCCCCTGCACAGCACTTACCACCATCTTTTTTTTTGATGTTGTATGCAATATATTATTCAACAAAAATTTTTTTTCCTTCTGCAAACATACAGATGATTTATCTACTTAGGTACAAATGATGAAAATTCTATATAGTTGAAATGATTTCACATTCAGTGATCATATTCCTCAAGATTAAACCAACAAATCATAGAAATATTCTGACCCAACTCAATAAACTACTAAATTGGATTTTTTTCCCTTTATAAGTTTTTGCCAATTATCAACATTCAGCTAACTTTAACTTCTCCCATTAACCTAGCCAAACCTAAGTAATTTAGCAATTTCTCATGCCCATTTCACCTTTCTACAACTCGACAGCCCTCACAGCACTTTGACATCATCTTTCACTCTCTTTGATGTATTTCTTTACTTGTTTATGACATCCGTCTCCTACCCCTTCCCCTAGAGAGCAGGAAACTTGTCAGTCTTGCTTTTCATCACATTATCAGCCACTAGCCCAAAGCCTAATACATATTCGCTGGTTGATACTTATTTGTGGAGTAACAGCAATTGGATTGGTAAACCAATTAACTCCGGAGGGAGTAGCAGCCTCACTGGATTTCAGCCATTCTGTAGGTTGGCAGTTTACTCTAAAGACACACACAGCCAGCCCAGTCTTGGTCTCAGTCTATTGGTACATATGTAACAGGCTCAAGTTCAACTTTCACCAAAACTTTTGCTAAAAATGCAATCCAAACACTTACTTGGTAGCAAGGACATGTTTTGCTTTGTCTTTGAAAAATCAATTCAGCTGTTCGTTCTCGGGAAACATTCCCTGAACGAGTCTTCCGTTCTGACTCTGTTTCTGTTGGTCCCTCCATCTGGAATGGAGGCACCAACATCACTCTCTTTTTCACCTGGTAAAAGCCTACTGTTCTTCCATGCAGTAATGCCACCTCTTTTTTGGAGGCAGGAGAAACCCAGAACAACCTATGGCTCTGACTGGCAAGATCCGAGACCTAAGAGCAAAGCTTCTAGGCTCCTGATCCTGAGATACTCACGATTCCAGGCCAATCCGCTTGTCTTCAACCCCAATCCAACCCAGCGACCATTTCCTGAGCAAGTCCTGCGGACAGAGCTGCAGTGAGGCACTAAGGAAACAGACGCAAAGCGAAATCAAGAGATGGTGATCCGGCGCCTGTTAGCATGGGGGAGATGAGAACAGGGCTTTAGAATGCCCGCGGCACCTAGAAGGACGTTTGAACTCCTTCCCAGAGCTTAAGGGGAGGAGCCACCTCTTCCAGACGCCTCCCTGATATCTGCCTGGCAGAGTTCACGGCCTCCCCTTCTGTTCCTGGGTCGATCGGTCTCACCTCTATGACAGCACGGGCCACAAGCTGCCAAAGTACCCCGGCAGGTCCGTGGCCGATCAGGACCTGCTGCCACGCCTCTCCAGGCTTGCCTTGGATCTGCACACAACCCAGCACTTTGCTGGGAAGAAGACTGATGCCAACCCTTTCCAGTTCTCAGACACACCGTCTTGTGCTCTCTCTCTCTCTCTCTCTCTCCACCCCCTACTCGCCTCCCTCTCTCTCTCTCTTTTTTCCTCCTTCTCTTTCTTCTTTTACTCCCCCCCCCCCACTTTCTTCTCTTCCTCTATTCCTTCTCCTCTTTCTAGATTTAACATGCTTAGCATTCAGTAACTCTTTTGTGAGCACCTACTATGTGCCAAACTCTGTTCTGGGGAAAAGCAATGAACAAAACAGATGAGAACTCCACGCTCATGGCCCCCAGAGACCTTGCATTCTGGTGGGAGCAGACAGAAATAGACAAGTCAATAAAGAAAATATATAGAGTTTGGCAGGTGTTGATAAACGCTGTGGAGAAAAATCAGGAAAGGAGGAGAGTGGTGTGTGTGTGTGTGTCTGTGTGTTGTGGGGAAGAGGGCTGATGGTGGGAGCAGACAGTTTGAATAGGGTGGCCAGGAAACATCTCAGGGCAGAGGGAACATGAAGGAGGGGAGGGAGCAGGCTGTGGGGACACCCTGGAGAAGAAGGCTCCAGGCAAAGGAAGTACGAAGGTCCTGGAACAGAAGCATGCTTATGAGTTGGAGAAATAATAAGGAAGTTAGGTCTACCTTTGCCAAAAAGCCTTCTTCTGGACCCATCGTCCTGCCCCAAACTGGAAAAGTTCTGCTTCTCTGTGTTCTCCCAGCAGCCTGTGAGCTCCCACATCATAGCATCAATCACAGTACATTACAACGTCTCCCCACCAGACAGGGAGCAACTTGGGGACTTTTGACTTTCCAGCACCCAGCATAGGGCTTAATACATATTTATTGACTGTCTAACTGAATCAATCAATGAATAAACAAACTAGGCTATGAATCCTGGAGGATGTCTCATTCATCTCTACCCCTGGCAGCATCTAGTACACAGTATGGCACAGATTGGGCCCTAGAAAAAAAATGTTTGTTGAATGACTAATAGAAATAGCTAATGCTTATTAAGCACAGACACCACGCTAAGTCCTTTATGTGGCTTACCCCATTTATCCTTAAAGTGATCCTATGAGGGAGGCACTACTGTCAGATGCAGTTTGCAGATTAGGACAGCGAGGCTCAAAGGAAAAGAAATGACTCACCCAAACCAGACAGCTGCTAAGTGGCAAAGCTCTGAGTTGAACCTCGTTAGTTTGACTCCCAAGGCCATGTCTGCTCAGCCCAAAGCTAAACTGCCTTCCAGAGAAGACAGCCTGGGAGTGGAGGGAGGGAGGGGTAGGGAGAGATAGAGGAAAGGAGAAGAAAGATCTCCCTATACGGGCCAAGAACAGCATCTTCCCCATCTCTGTATTCCTCTCCACATGTACCAAAGTGTATGGCATACAGAGGAGTTTAGTAAAAGTTAAGGAATATTAAGTAGATGTTGATAATTCCTTTTCCCAAAAAGGAATAGTTTTGTTTGGTTTAAGTTAAAGAGAAATTCCGGCAAGGCCTCAGATTAACACGAACAGAAGTCCCAACTTGAATTCTACGGATAACCCTGCCCAGCTTTGCCCCTACTCTTAGGAATGATCTTCTGGGTAACCTCCATCTCCCTTTAGGTGTGGCCTTGCCTCTTTAAGAATGACACAGCTCACAAGGTTTGACACATTCTGGGTAAAGGACCCTGCAGCCCGAGGGATCTCCTCTTACAGGGTCTGTGCCTTGCCCACCCCTCCCAGGGCCCCCTCTTTGGCTTCCTGGACCCCATCTTCTCCAGTCTCACCCACTCCAGCTGGTTGGCCTGCAGCCTCCATGCCCACAACTGACCTCTCTGGCCTGGCCTCAGCTCCTGTTCCCACGAGCAGCGTCATCAGGCAGAGCCTGGAGCCCCAGGCCCTGCTGGCTCCCCTCCTGCAGCCACAACATTGGGGTCCACGGGCTGCGGATCCCAATGGATTCTAGGCTTCCAGATTCTTAAAGTCGTGAATGAGAACGAGTGGTGAAGACAGGCCTGGAGGTGGTGAGAAGGAACTTCTGCCCAGACCCAGCCGGGCATCCGCCTGCTCAGCCCACAGCTGCCCTGGCAGGTGCAGGAAGTCCAGCAAAAGCCTGGAGCCTGGAACTGGCTCTCCTGCCAAACAAGCCTGGGCAGTCACCCAGAGAATTCCAATGAGGGTTGATGTGAGTCCTGAATTATCCAGGTCACAGCCTTATCCGGTTTCACAGGCTTTGCTAATCTCCTCAAGCCTGGAGGGATCACCCCCACCCACCCACCTCCTGGGTCCTGAGCTCAGAACTTTCTTAAGGATCCGACAGTCTGCTAAGTAACTCGGCTATTTTAGTCCCTGGGGTCCTCAGTCTTGACGGAGGCAGAGGCCTGAACACAGAGCCTGGGGATGGATGGGATGCCTAGGAAAACAGATGGGGAGGAAGGTGGTCCGAGGGGAAGGTACTGGAGCCGTCAGGGAAGCAGATGTATTTCTGGAAGTGAGTTCTGAGAGTGGGGACCAGTGGCCAGAAATCAGGTGGTGTCATTCATCTCTGAATACCTACCATCATTATTTCCTGAAGACCTACTGTGTGCCAGCTGCTGGGCTGAGAGGCAGGTACAGAGATGAATAACGGAGGGGGCGGTGCGGGAAGGTCCTTGCTCTCAAGGAGCTCAGAGTTTAATGCTGGAGGAATGAGCACACCACCGAAAACACTGCAAAAGTGCCGGGATAGATACGCCCGGAGCAGCAGCGGGGAGAGGGAGGCCCCGCCCAGCCAGCACAGGCTGGGGACTAATAACTCAGCAGCCACAATAATGATGGTAGAATTAACGTTCGTGGGTACTTACTGTGCACCCTGCTAAGTGCAACACATGATTTATCCCGTCTAACATAGGCATTAACTCCGTGGGGGAAAGGGCTATTCAGACAGTGATCCAGGAACTTGGCCAAGGTCACACAGCTAACCAGAGCCTCCCGATTGGCAGGCCCTGCTTTGACTGGTATAGTCCTTGACACAATACAGATACTGTCTTTTTCTTTTCTCATCATCAGAGAGGGAGATAAAAGCCTTAAAAAACAATCCAGAAATGCATAAAGTTAAAAGTGAATCAGAATCCCCCCAAGATAACCACTTTTCAGAATGATTTCTATTCTTAAGAATAATATTTAAAATAGCTCTGATTAAAAATAATTTTTATCTCTTTCTTTGAGATTTTGTCCATATTGGCTTTTATTTTATTTTATTTTATTTTTTAGAATTAAAGCCTTAAAGATTGAATTGGAATTCTTCCTTGACGCTTCTTCTGCCCTATTTCCAGCCTTCCTTCCCTATCCACAGATAAACAAATCATGAAATTGGGGTGTAGCCACAAAATTAATAACATTATTTCCTGGTTTTTATTTCTACACAAATGGAATAATAGTGAACTTAACATCTTGCAAGGTGCTTTTTTCACTCTCTCCACATTGATCTCTATACAACTGATTGAAGGTATATAATGAAAAAGGCAATGTTGGGTCATAGACTATCCACATGTTTTCTTAAAATTTTATCTTGAAAAATTTGAAATCGACAGAAAAGTTGCAAGATTCATGTCACTAATACTCATAAATCCTTCAATTCACCAATTGTTGACATTTTGCTATAATTGCTTTACTCCTGTCTCACACACACACATTTGAGGGTAAGTTGCAGAGACTTCATTCTAAATAATTCAGCATCTATCGTCTAAAGATAGACATTCTCTTACATAACTTAACGCAGTTATGACACTCAAGAAATTTAACATTGATAGAATACTATTATCTAGTATACATTAAAAATGTCTAATATCCAATTTTCCCCTGTTGTCTCAATAATGCTCTTTATAACCAATTTTTTCATTTTTTTTTTCAATCCAGAATCCAAACAAGAATCAGGCATTGCATTTAGTTGCAATCCGTTGTGTCTGTTTGGTAATCTTTCATCTAGAATATTCCTCAGTCTTTTCTGTTTGCTTGTGTTTATGACATTGACGTTTTTGAATCCAGGCCAGCTGTCTTACAGAATCCCCCTCCATTTGGATTTCCTGATTGTTTCCTGATGGTTAATCAGGTTAAACGTTTTTGGTAAGAATACTCCATAGATCAGGTGGGAGGTGAGTATGGTATGAGGTAGGAATTCCGTATCTCTGTAGGGAAGGTTGATGATTTCAATACCTTTTGTCAAACAGTACAATCTTTCCCTTCTGATTTTAATGCTCCTTCTATCACCTAAGTTTCCACCTATGCTTGGATCTGTTTCTGGGCTTGCTTTATTTTACTTTGATCTATTTGTCTACACTTGCCCTAATATCACTCTGCCCAATTACTATGGCTTTTTAAGTCTTCATGTATACTGAAGACATCTCTCTTCTTCCTCCTTCTTCTTTAGAAACGTTTTGGTTATTTTTAAACACTTATTCCTCCACATGAATTTTAGAATCAGTTTTTCAAGTTCTATGACAACTCCCATTGGAATTTTTATTGGAACTTCATTGAATTTTGTAGATGATGTGACGATATTTAGTCTTGCTAACCCTGAACATGACATGGGCTTACTCTCCATTTACTTAGGTCTTCTTATATGTCCTTCAATAAGGTTTTATGATTTTTCTTCCATGCAGTGAGATACTATTCAGCAACAAAAGACACGAACCATCAGGCCTCAAAAAGACATGGAGGAACCAAAAGTATATTACTAAGTAAAGGAAATCAATCTGAAAAGTTTACATACTGTATGTTTCCAACTATATGACATTCTGGAATAGGCAAGACTATTGAGAGTAAAAATATCTCTGGTTGTCAAGAGTTTGGGATGGGGAGAGCACATGAGTAGGTGAAACACAGGGGGATCCTTAGGGCAGTTAAACCATTCTGTAAAATACAGTGATGATAGATACATGACATTGCCCATTTGTCAAAATCCAGAGAATATACAACACAAAGACTCAACCTGAATGCAAACTATAGACGTTAGTTAATAATAATGCATCAATATTCATTCATTCATTGTAAGAGATGTCTCACACTAATGTAAGATGCTAATAGTAGGGGGAACTATGTCTGTGTCCGGGATGGGAGGAGGTTTATGGGAATTCTGTACAATTCTTCTGTAAATCTAAAACCTTTCCTAAATACAAAAACAAAACCAAAGTTTATTAACTTATAAAGAACTGTTATTGTAATGTGTGCTTTTACATGATTATACACATTCTTTTTTAAAATATTGAAATACAGTTGATGTACAATATTACATTAGTTTCAGGTGTATTACATAGAGACTTGACATTTGCATACATTATGAAGTGATCACCATGATAGATCTAGTAACCATCTGGCCCCATACAAAGTTATTACGATATTACTGACCATATTCCTTATGTTGTATGTTACATCCCCATGGGTTATTTATTTTATAACTGGAGGTTTGTACTTCTTAATTCCTTTCACCTATTTCATCCAACCCCCAACCCTTCCCCTCTAGCAACCACCCATTTGTTCTCTGTATCTATGAGTCTGTTTTCATTTTGTTTTGTTTTGTTTTTTTGACTTTCCCCATATAAGTGAGATCATAGACTATTTGTCTTTCTCTGTCTGATTTATTTCACTTAGCATAAAACCCTCTAGATCCATCCATGTTGTCACAAATGGCAAGATTTACTTTTTTATGGCTGAGTAATATTCCATTGTGTGTGTGTGTGTGTGTGTGTGTGTGTGTGTGTGTGTGTACACCACATCTTCTTTAGCCATTCATCTATTGATGGACACTTTGGTTGTTTCCATATCTTGACTATTGTAAATAATGCTGCAATGAACATTGGGGGTGCATATATCTTTTTAAATTCGTGTTTTTGTTTTCTGGTAAATACCCAGAAGTGAAATTACCGGATCATATGGTAGTTCTATTTTTAATTTTTTGAGGAACCTCCATACTGTTTGGCTGCACCAATTTACATTCCCACCAACAGTGCAGGAGGGTTACCTTTTCTCTACATCCTTGCCAACACTTGCTATTTGTTGTCTTTTTTTAAAATTTATTTTATTTTAATTTATTTTTGGCTGTGTTGGGCCTTTGTTGCTGCACACGGGCTCTCTGCAGTTGCAGAGAGTGGGGACCACTCTTCCCTGCAGTGCATGGGCTTCTCCCTGCAGTGGCTTCTCCTGTTGCAGAGCACGGGCTCCAGGTGCACGGGCTTCAGCAGCAGTGGTGTGCAGGCTCAGTAGTTGTGGCTCGCGGGCTCCAGCATACAGGCTTGGCAGCTGCGGCCCTAGGGCCCAGTTGCTCTGTGGCACATGGGATCCTCCTGGACCAGGGCTCGAACCCGTGTCCCCTGCATTGGCAGGCAGACTCCCAACCACTGTGCCACCAGGAAAGCCCTTGTCTTTTTGATGAAAGCTATTCTGACAGATGTGAGGTGATATCTCATTGTGGTTTTGATTGGCATTTCCCTGATGACTTGTGATGACTATCTTGATTACAACACAAGTATGGCGAAGATTTTATTTTCTTTCTTTGCCCAGAGCCCATTTTGTGTTTGACTGGCTTCCATGCTCTCGTGCAGTGTTTCATAAATTTTATTGTGCCTACAAATCACACAAGGATCTTTTTAAGATGCAGATTTTGATCCCTGGGTCTTGGGTGAGGCTGGAAAATTTACATACAAGCTCCCTGGTGATCCCAATACTGTGGGCATGTGGTCCATACTTGGAGGAGCAGGACATGCAAACAGACAAACAAACAAGACCGGAAGACCCAGTCTCTGCCCTCTATAATCTGGTTCCTAAATAAAGGGGCAAGAAATATCTAATTTCATGACAATGCTACCAGTGTTTTTGTGTTTTTTTCTAAATCCATCTTTTGTTTTTTTTTTTGCGGTACGCGGGCCTCTCACTGTTATGGCCTCTCCCGTTGTGGAGCACAGGCTCCGGACGCGCAGGCTCAGCAGCCATGGCTCACGGGCCCAGCCGCTCCGCAGTATGTGGGATCTTCCCAGACCAGGGCACGAACCCGTGTCCCCTGCATCGGCAGGCGGACTCTCATCCACTGCGCCACCAGGGAAGCCCCTAAATCCATCTTTAAAGGGCTGTTTTCACTGCCCTTTCTTTCTGAATCACGTTCAGTTTCTATTTCCAAAGATGCTGGAACTCCTTGCTTCAACTCAATGAGTCATCTGAGATTGGAAGTTTGTATGTCTGAATGAAACTCAACAAAAGGTCTATAACACCCCACGGCAGTTGATTGGGCCAACAAATATTTGTGTTTGTATAAGTCAAGAGCATATCGTGTTCTAAAGGCTGTGAAGGTCACAGCTGGGGTCACCCAGACAATGGCTACTTTGGGGCTAGTCAGAACATGCTGCTTATTTGAATGAGAGTCTTAAGCCAGGTGGCGAACACGATGAGAGGGAGGTGGTTGCAGTGAACAAAGCTTATGTTTGCAGACAGCCATAGCACGGTGCAAGGACTCAGGGGATTAGAGTTCCGGTCCTGCCACAAACTTGCTGAGCCTCGGCTTCCCCATCTGTAAAATAAGATGATTGCACTCCATTCTAGTTAAGGGTGCTTCTAACTCTGCATTCCTTCTTTTTATTCTAAGCACATTCATTCCAAATAAGGGCCTAGATCTTCCTTTTCCAGGGCAAATGCTTCAAGTTTCCAGCTGCATCCTCCACCCCCTTCCGCACTGCCCCACCTTGCTCATCCCACCTTTGGTCCATTGAGCAGCAGACAGATGAGGCTCTGGCCTTCCAGATGCCTGACTTCATGTCTCAAAAGCAAGGGGAATCCAGTCCCGGGACAGGTGGCCTCTCCTGGGCAGACCCCAGGATGCTGATCACAGATAGAATACCTCCAACCACATTTTCCACTGATCTCAGATGGCCTGAGGGACATCTGGCTGGAGAAGTTCCTGGGTCCATCCTGGAACCAAAGAAGATTTTGCTACAACTGAATAAATTCAGAGAGTCAACTGAGGAAATGACGGGAGAGGCAGCTGGCTCAAACCAGAGCCCTTATTTGCTATGGGGAAATCAAACTCTTGACTTAAACCAAACCATGTCTTCAAGAAGCCATGAGCGGGCATTTCCTGAACCTTCCTTGGATCTTCTCAGCTGCAGGTCCTGGGCCTCTAGAAACTTCAGACCATAGTTCTGTCCAGGTGTGAGCCAATTGTGACCCAGAGAAGCAGCTTATCAGTCAGCTCAGAGTCTTCCTCAGGCAGGGCCTAGAGTTAATCTTGTTGCCCTACTACTTGGTGTCTGGGATGCGCCCTCTGTACTGTTGACTGAAAAAAAAAATGCACAACCTAAAAGTTGAGAGTTATGTTTTATTCGGCAGACAAAACTGAGGACTTAAGCCCAGGACACAGCATCTCAGATAACTCTGAGAGACTGCTCCAATGAGGCGAGGTGGGGAGCCAGGATATAGAGGAGTTTTTGCAGCAAAGACCAGGTAGTTGGAACATCAAAAGATTACTGTTAATTAAAGAAAACCAGATATCTCAAGTTAAGGAATTTAGCGAATTTAGCACTTTTCTATGTATGGGAAGATGCAAGAGTTGGGCTCACTGAAATCTTTTCTTTGATACGCACCTCAGCTATCTGGGGCCAGTATCTGGGCTTCTCACTCTGAGTCTCCTCAGGGTGCACCACTTGGGGTGGCGGCAGCAGCTGACTGCTAGTTGGGGGGTCAACCTGCCTCCATCCTGGGTTCCCTCAAGGCTGCTGTAATGTGATGGCTTGACGGCTGCCGTGTCCTTTGTTTATTGCTATGGCCGGCAATGTTTTTCATTCACAGTACCAACATATTTACTGTTCATTCATTCATTCATTCACTCAACACACATTTATGGACCCAAATTCAACAGGCCCTGTGCTATGTGCTAGGGGAATGAGATCACAGTAGCCGACCACCTCACCTTGTCAGCCCATAGCGACTCCCCTCTGAGTTTTCAGCTCAGGAGAGAAGGGTATGCTCAACTTGATCTCCCTAATGCTGACAGAGGTTTTACTCTGCACAGGACTTCCCTGCTCACTCTGGTGTCCTGGCATTCTCCATGTGGTTTGAATGGAAGGGACAAGTTTCTTACACCTCCTTGGAGCACAACACAAGGAAATATAAGACTAAGAGATGCAGGGAGTTTCATGTCCGACGGGAAAGTCATTCCATATTCCCAAGGGGTTCTCAGTCATCAGGGAGATACACAGCTCTGTGCTTGGAGGGCTCCCAGACTTCAGAGAGCTCCTTGTTTGGTGGAAAGATTGGATACATAAATACTAATATCCAAAGATTTGCAGCACCTTATTAAAAAGCAGTGGGCTGGCTTACTGCTGAGGGAAGGAAAAGAGGTGACTAATCCCTAGGTGAGGTCCTTTGAAATAAGATATGTGGAAACAGCGTTTCTTTTAGGCCCTGCTCAATTCAGGCATGAAGGAAAAGCCCACAATCATAATTGTGCTGAGAGATTTATAAGTACAGCAGGCAGGCCAGGGTGGAGCAAATGTGAGACGACCATTCTAAGTGGCAACATTTTAAAGTGGAACACAGAATGAAGTATGTTCTCTGGAAACGACGGAGAGGTGGTTTTATCTGTGTCTCTGGATCAAACCCCGGAGAGAGGTCTGAGCAATGGAGAGATGTAACCAACCCAGAAGAGAGGTAAGGAATCACCAAGCTGCAGGGTCCACGAGGGGTCATTAAATCCAGCCCCCGGCTCCAATGAAAGACTTGCTTTATCTAGCTCCCAAATGGGCTCTTGGCCTCTTTCTAAATGTCATTCCAACACTAGCCATCTCCAAAATGAGAGTCACATCTAGCTTAAACCTGTCATTATACTGTATCTGCCTCTCTCTTGAAAATACTGAATTGTTTGAAGATAAAGGCAGAGCGATAATTCCATCTTCCACAATAATTCTATCTTGTACAGTATGGCTTCAATGTGCCATAGGTTGAGCCAAGAAGGCCAGAAGAGCTGCAGTAATCTGGCCCCTTCCGACCTCTCCACCATTATTTCACTCTCTGAGCTTTGTCCATCTGGCCTTTTCTCACTGCCTCCAACAGCATACTTTCTCCTGAACACAGTCATAGTGCTTACAGCTTCCTCTGCCTAGACTGGCCCCAGCAAACTACCCTTAGGGCTCCACTTAAGATTGGAGGTCTAATTTATTTAGAAAACTATTTCCAGAAGGGCAGTGCATCCTGCAATCATTGGGAGTGGGGGTGCTGGAAAAGCAGGTTGAGTTTCCAGAAAAGACTCCCAGAGTCACACCACAGAACTAATCTACCAAGGGAGCTGCTGCTTCTGCCACAACAGGAAGCTGTTTGTCAAACGGTGAAGCTGTCGTCACATCACGCCTTCACTAGAACACTCTGCCAGCAGATTGATGCCTTACATCTTGCTCTTTTCCCATTCACTCAGTTCTGATTTCAAATCTCAGGCAAATATACCTGATAGGCAGAATCTTAAAACACATGGAATCTTACCTGCAAGGAAGTCTTATTTAAGTTTTCCGGCCTCTGCAGTGCACTAGAAGGAGATGAAATAAATGCTGAGCAAGCCAGTTCATAGATATCTTCTACAGTCTGTCTTTTTGTTTATTCAAGTGCTATACACACCCTTCTTCCCATATCTGTACTTCACTTTCAACTAAGTGGTCTCCCTTTGAGCCTATTGTTCCAGTGGCATAAGGACCCCAAAATGACCATGTGGTAATTCCATATGCAACTAACTTCCAGTTTAACTGAACCAATTTGGCATACCCTAGTGAAGGTACTCATTACCTGGACACTAATATCTTTAATCTCCCAACTAGAGGGACCTGCAGCCCCGGACACAATCAGGAAACTGACTTGTCAGATCGAGAAGCTGCTGCTGGAGCTACAGTTCCCAAATCACAATGCCCCTGCTACAAGCTACTCCAGCCACATGGATGCCACAGACCCCAGCTCTCCCTCCCATTAAATCTGCTCTGAATTCAAGACTCATATGATTGTAACTTATTTACAGAACCTATATCTAATTCAGAAACCTAGCTGCAAAAGAGACCAGGAATGTTGTCTACAAAAACCCACTTTAAAGACACATACAGGTTAAAAGTAGAGGGATGGAGAAAGATACACCATGCTAACACTAAGAAAGAGAAAGCAGGAACAACTATATTAATTTTAGACAAAGCACGCTTCAGAGCAAGGAAAATTATCAGGAATAAAGAGGGGCATTTACACAATAATAAAGAGATTCATTCTCTAGGAAGATATAACAATCCTTATTGTGTATGTCCCTATCAACAGATCAGCAAAACTGAACAGCACCATCAATCAACTGTACCTAATTGACATCTATAGAGTACTTCACTCAGCAACAGCAGAATACACATTCTTCCCCAAATCCTGTGAAACATTCACCAAGATAGACCACATTCTGGGCCATAAAACACCTTAAATTTAAAAGAACAGAAATCATACAACATATGCTCTCTGGCCACACTAAAATTAAACTAGAAACGAACAACAGAAAGATAGCTGAAAAATCTCAAAACACTTGCCGATTAAACACTGCAGTTTCTAAATAATACATCCGGAGAAATTAAAAGACATTTTGAGCTAAATGAAAATGAAAACACAACCCCTCAAAATTTGTGGGATACAGTGAAAGCAGTGTTTGGGGGGGGGAATTTATAGCATTAAATGCATACATTAGAAAAGAAGAAAGATCTAAAGTCAATAGTCTAATCTTCCACCTTTGGAAATAGAAAAAAAAAGCAAAGAAAACCCAGAGTAAGCAGAAGAAAAGAAATAACAAAAATGAGAGAAATCAATGAAACTAAAAGCAGGAAATCAGTAGAGAAAAGCAATGAAACCAAAAGCTGGTTCTTTGAAAAGATTAATAAAATAGGGCTTCCCTGGTGGCACAGTGGTTAAGAGTCCACCTGCCAATGCAGGGTACATGGATTCGAGCCCTGGTCCGGGAAGATCCCACATGCTGTGGAGCAACTAAGCCCATGCGCCACAACTACTGAAGCCCGTACCTAGAGTCCGTGCTCTGCAGCAAGAGAAGCCACCGCAATGAGAAACCCGCGCACCACAACAAAGACTAGCCCTCACTCGCTGCAAGTAGAGAAAGCCTGCCTGCAGCAACGAGGACCCAACACAGCCAAAAATAAATAAATACATTTATTTATTTATTTATTTATTTATTTATTTTTTGCAGTACGCGGGCCTCTCACTGCTGTGGCCTCTCCCGTTGCGGAGCGCAGGCTCCGGACGCACAGGCTCAGTGGCCATGGCTCAGTGGCCATGGCTCACGGGCCCAGCCGCTCCGCGGCATGTGGGATCTTCCCAGACCAGGGCACGAACCCGTGTCCCCTGCATCGGCAGGCGGACTCTCAACCACTGCGCCACCAGGGAAACCAAATACATTTATTTTTTGAAAAAAGAAAAGATTAATAAAATCAATAACCTCTAGGGAGGCATCTAAACAAAGAGAGAATATACAAACATTAATCTTAAATGAGGAGGCAGAGTCAAGATGGTGGTGTGGGAAGACGTGGAGTTAGCGTCTCCCCAAAACTAGGGCGCCTGCCGGCTGCTGGTGAGGGACTCTGACAGCGAAGGAGATGGGAGGAACCCCAAGGTAAACCGGTAGGATGTAGGGGGACTGAGGGGGGAGGAGAAGTGAAGGCCAGACAGGATTGGCGCCCCTGAGGCTGGGGAAGTCAGGAGAGGCAGGTGGGAGGGACTCTCTGGGAAGAGCAGGAGAGGAGCTGAGGGTGACTGCCCCACCCACTCGGGTCCAGGGAGCCTGCTGGGCTCCCAGGTGAGGCCCCCTGTCCTCTGAGACCAGGGGTGGGGGACACGCCTGGGCCCCTTCTGTTCCTTGAGCCTAAGCCCCACCCCCCAGGGCCTTTTCCAGCCCTGTGAGTCCTGAGCCTTGGCCCAGCACACTACCCAAAACTCACCCTTGCTTAGGCCCCACACTCCACAGCCAAGACCTTCCCCCTCCACTTTTTTTTTTTCCTTTCCCTCCTCTTCCTTTTTACTATTGTGGTACTGTTGTACCTTCCAGTGGTTGATTCATCTATATTTTTATTTTTATATTCTTCCTAACACATCTGTTAGTTTCCTAGTCTAATTTTATTTTTTACTTTGTTATTGTTTATTTTGTTGTTTTTTTTGGCCACCTCAGGCGGCTTGCAGGATCTTGGTTCACAAGCCCGGGGTCAGGCCGAAGCTCCTGCAGTGGAACTCTGAGTCCAAACCACTGGGCTAACAGAGAACCTCAGACCCCAGGGAATATTCATTGGAGTGAGGTCTCATGGAGTTCCTCATCTCAGCATCAAGACCCAGCTCTACCTAATAGCCTACAAACCCCAGAGTTGGAAACCTCAGGCCAAACAACCAGTAAGACAGGAACACAGTCCCACTCATTAAAAAAAAAAAAAAAATTGGGACGTCAGAAAAATATGTCACAGATGAAGGAGCAAGATAAAAACCTACAAGACCAAATAAATGAAGAGGAAACAGGCAATCTACCTGAAAAAGAATTCAGAGTAATGACAGTAAAGATGATCCAGAATCTCAGAAATAGAATGGAGGCACGGATTGAGAAAATACAAGAACTGTTTAACAAAGATTTAGAAGAACTAAAGAACAAACAAACAGAGATGAACAACATAGTAACTGAAATGAAAAATACACTAGAAGGAATCAGTAACAGAAGAACTGAGGCAGAAGAATGCATAAGTGAGCTGGAAGACAAAACGGTGGGAATAACTGCCAAGGAGCAGAATAAAGAAAAAAGAAAGAAAAGAATTGAAGACAAACTCAGAGACCTCTGGGACAACAATAAACACACCAACATTCAAACTATAGGGCTGCCAGAAGAAGAGAAAAAGAAAGGGTCTGAGAAAATATTTGAAGAGATTATAGTTGAAAGCTTCCCTAACATGGGAAAGGAAATAGTCATTCAAGTCCAGGAAGCACAGAGAGTCCCATACAGGATAAACCCTAGGAGAAACACACCAAGACACATATTAATGAAACTAACAAAAATTAAATTCAAAGAAAAAATATTAAAAGCAGCAAGGGAAAAACAAAAAATAACACACAAAGGAATCCCCATAAGGTTATCAGCTGATTTTTCAGTGGAAGTTCTGCAGGCCAGAAGGGAGTAGCAGGATATACTTAAAGTGGTGAAAGAGAAAAACCTAAAACCAAGATTACTCTACACGGCAAGGGTCTCATTCAGATTCGATGGAGAAGTCAAAAGCTTTTCAGACAAGCAAAAGCTAAGAGAATTCAGCACCACCAAACCAGCTTTACAACAAATGCTAAAGAAAATTCTCTAAGCAGGAAACACAAGAGAAGAAAAAGACCCACAAAAACAAACTCAAAACAATTAAGAAAATGGTAATAGGAACATACATATCGATAATAACCTTGAATGCAAATGGATTAAATGCCCCAACCAAAAGACACAGACTGGCTGAATGGATACAAAAATAAGACCCATATATATGCTGTCTACAGGAGACCCACTTCAGACCTAGGGACACATACAGACTGAAAGTGAAGGGATGGAAAAAGGTATTCCATGCAAATGGAAATCACAAGAAAGCTGGAGTAGCAATACTCATATCAGATAAAATAGACTTTAAAATAAAGACTGTTAAAAAAGATAAGGAGGGACACTACATAATGATCAAAGGATCAATCCAAGAAGAAGATATAATAATTATAAATGTTTATGTGCCCAACACAGGAGCACCTCAATACATAGGGCAAATGGTAACAACCATGAAAGGAGAAATCAACAGTAACACAATAATAATAGGGGAGTTTAACACCCCACTTACACCAATGGACAGATCATCCAAACAGAAAATAAATAAGGAAACACAAACTTTAAATGAAACAATAGACCAGATAGATCTAATTGATATTTATAGAACATTCCACCCCAAACTGGCAGGATACACTTTCTTCTCAAGTGCACATGGAACATTCTCCAAGATAGATCCATCATGGGTCACAAATCAAGCCTCGGAAAATTTAAGAAGATTGAAATCGTATTAAGCATCTTTTCCAACCACAACACTATGAGATTGGAAATCAATTAGAGGAAAAAAACAGTAAAAAACACAAATACATGGAGGTTAAACAGTGCACTACTAAATAACCAAGAGATCACTAAAGAAATCAGAAAAGAAATTTAAAAATACATAGAAAAAAATGACAATGAAAACACGACGACCCAAAACCTATGGGACACAGCAAAAGCAGTTTTAAGAGGGAAGTTTATAGCAATACACTCTCACCTCAAGAAACAAGAAAAATCTCAAATAAACAATCTAATCCTACACTTAAAACAACTAGAGAAAGAAGAACAAAGAAAATCCAAAGTCAGTAGAGGGAAAGAAATCATAAAGATCAGAGCAGAAATAAATGAAGTAGAAATGAAGACAACAATAGCAAAGATCAATAAAAGTAAAAACTGGCTCTTTGAGATGATAAACAAAATTGATAAACCCTTAGCCAGACTCATCAAGAAAAAAAAGTAGAGGATGCAAATCAATAAAATAAGAAATGAAAAAGGAGAAATCATAGTTGACACTGCAGAAATACAAAGGATTATAAGAGACTACTACAAACAACTATATGCCAATAAAATAGACAACCACAAAGAAACGGACAAATTCTCGGAAGGTACAATTTTCCAAGACTGAACCAGGAAGAATTAGAAAATATAAATAGACCTATCACAAGTAATGAAATTGAAACTGTAACTAAAAATCTTCCAACAAACAAAAGTCCAGGACCAGATGGCTTCACAGGCGAATTCTATCAAACATTTAGGGAAGAGCTAACACCAATCCTTCTCAAATTCTTCCAAAACATTGCAGAGGGAGAAACACTCCCAAATTCATTCTACAAAGCCACCATCACCCTGATACCAAAACCAGAAAAAGATATCACAAAATAAAAATTACAGACCAATATCACTGATGAACATAGATGCAAAAATCATGAACAAAATACTAGCAAACAGAATCCAACAGCACATTAAAAGCATCATACACCATGATCAAGTAGGATTTACCCCAGAGATGCAATGATTCTTCAGTATATGCAAATCAATCAATGTGATACACCACATTAAGAAAGTAAGGAATAAAAACCATATGATCATCTCAATAGATGCAGAAAAAGCTTTGGACAAAATTCAACACCAATTTATGATAAAAACTCTCCAGAAAATGGTCATAGGGTACCTACCTCAACATAACAAAGGCCATATATGAAAAAAACCACAGCAAGCATCATACTCAATGGTGAAAAACTGAAAGCATTTCCATAAGATCAGGAACAAGACAAGGATGTCCACTCTCACCACTATTATTCAACATAGTTTTGGAAGTCCTAGCCACAGCAATCAGAGAAGGAAAAGAAATACAAATTGGAAAAGAAGAAGTAAAACTGTCACTGTTTGCTGATGACATGATACTATACATAGAAAATCATAAAGATGCCACCAGAAAAGTACTAGAACTAATCAATGAACTTGGTAAAGTTGCAGGATACAAGATTAATGCACAGAAATCTCTGGCATTCCTATACACCAACAATGAAAAATCAGAAAGAGAAATTAAGGAAACACTCCCATTTACCATCGCAACAAAAAGAATAAAATACCTAGGAATAGACCTACGTAAGGAGGTGAAAGACTTGTACTCAGAAAACTATAAAACATTGATGAAAGAAATCGAAGATGACATAAACAGATGGAGAAATATACCATGTTCTTGGATTGGAAGAATTAATATTGTGAAACTGACTATACTACCCAAAGCAATCTACAGATTCAATGCAATCCCTATCAAACTACCGATGGCATTCTTCACAGAATTAGAACAAAAAATTTTGCAATTCGTATGGAAACACAAAAGACCCCAAATAGCCAAAGCAATCTTGAGAAAGAAAAACAGAATTCGAGGGATCAGGCTCCCTCGATTTCAAACTATACCACAAAGCTGCAGTAATCAAGACAGTATGGTACTGGCACAAAAACAGAACTATAGATCAATGGTACAAGATAGAACGCCCAGAGATAAACCCATGCACGTGTGGCCACCTAATTTATGACAAAGGAGGCAAGAACATACAATGGAGAAAAGACAGCCTCTTCAATAAGTGGTGCTGGGAAAACTGGACAGCTACATGTAAAGGAATGAATTTAGAACACTACCTAACACCATACACAAAAATAAACTCAAAATGGATTAAAGACTTAAATGTAAGACCAGACACTATAAAACTCTAGGGCAAAACATAGGAAAAACACTGTTTGACATAAACCACAGCAAGATCTTTTTTTGACCCACCTCCTAGAGTGATGGAAATAAAAACAAAAATAAACAAATGGGACTTAATTAAACTTAAAAGTTTTTGCACAGCAAAATAAACCATAAATAAGACAACCCTCAGAAAGGGAGAAAATATTTGCAAATGAAACAACAGACAAAGGATTAATCTCCATAATATACAAACAGCTCATGGAGCTCAATATCAAAAAACAAACGATCCAGTTAAAAAATGGGCAGAAGACCTAAATAGACATTTCACCAAGGAAGACATGCAGATGGCCAAGAGGCACATGAAAAGATACTCAACATCACTAATTATTAAAGAAATGCAAATCAAAACTACAATGAGGTATTACCTCACACCAGTCAGAATGGCCATTATCAAAAAAGCTAGAAACAATAAAAGAGTGTGGTGAAAAGGAGCTCTCCTGCACTGTTGGTGGGAATGTAAATTGATACAACCACTATGGAAAACAGTATGGAATTTCCTTAGAAAACTAAAAATAGAACTATCATACGACCCAGCAATCCCACTACTGGGCATATGCCCTGAGAAAACCATAATTCAAAAAGAGACATGTACCACAATGTTCATTGCAGCACTATTTACAACAGCCAGGACATGGAACCAACCTAAGTGTCCATCAACAGATGAATGGATAAAGAAGATGTGGCACATATATACAATGGAATATTACTCAGTCATAAAAAGAAACGAAATGGAGTTATTTGTAGTGAGGTGGATGGACCTAGAGTCTGTCATACAAAGTGAAGTAAGTCAGAAAGAGAGAAAAAAATACCATATGCTAACACATATACATGGAATCTAAAAAAAAAATGGTACTGATGCACCTAGTTGCAGGGCAGGAATAAGGAGATAGACATAGAAAATGGACCTGAGGACATGGGTTGTGAGGGTGAACCTGGTGCGAAGTGAGAGTAGCATCGACATACATCCACTACCGAATGTAAAAGTTGGCTGGTGGGAAGCAGCAGCATAGCACAGGGAGATCAGCTCAGTGCTTTGCGATAACCTAGAGGGTGGGATACGGAGGATGGGAGGGAGACTCAAGAGGGAGGGTATATGGGGACATGTGTATGCATATGGCTGATTCACTTTGTTGTGCAACAGAAATTAACACAGTATTGTGAAGTAATTATACTCCAATAAATATCTATTAAAAAAAAGTCTTAAATGAAAGAGAGGCCATCATTACTGATCCCATGGATATTAAAGGGATAATAAACAAATATTATGAACAACTCTATGGTGACAAATTTGATAGATTAGGAGGAATGGACCAATTCCTTGAAAAACACAATGTATGAAAACACACACAAGAAGAAACAGATCATTTGAATAGGTCAATATTTATTAAAGAAATTGAATCAATAACTAATAACTTTCCAAAAAAAGAAGCCAGGTCCCGATGATTTCACTGGTCAATTCTACCAAATATTTAAGGAAGAAATTATACCAATTCTCTACAATCTCTTCCAGAAAATGTCTTCCAGAAACTCCCTAACTCATTCTATAAGGTCAACATTATTCTGATACCAAAACCAGACAAAAGCATTACAAGAAAGGAAAACTACAGACTGACATCTGTCATAAACATAGGTGCAAAGTTCTTTAAAAAAATTAACAAATCAAATCCAATAATATATTAAAAAAGAACTGTACCTCACAACCAAGTGGGATTTATTCCAGATATGCAAGGTTGGTTCAATATTTGAAACTCAATTAATGTGCTCCATCACAGCAACAGGTTAAAGAAGAAAAACCACATGATCATAACAATAGATGCAGAGGGCATTTGACAAAATCCAACACTCATTCATGATAAAAACTCTCAGAACCTAGAAATAGAAGGGGACTTCCTCAGCTTGATAAAGAACATCTATAAAAAATCTACAGCTAAAATCATACTTAATGATGAGAAACTAGATGCTTTCCTACTAAGAAAAGGAACAAGACAAAAATGTCCCATCTTACCATTCCTATTCAACATCATACTGGAGATCATAGTTAATGTAATAAGGAAAAAAAAGAAAAGTATACTTATTAGGAAGAAAGAAATAAAACTGTCTTTTTTCACAGATGACATGACTGTCTAAGTAGAAAATCTCAAAGAATCAACAACAATAGCAAAAAACTATTAGAACTGATAACCAATTACAGTAAGATTGTAGGATACAAGGTTAATATACAAAAGTCAATTGATTTTCCAGGGAATTATAGCCATTATCTTGTAATAACTTTAAATGGAGTATAATCTGGAGAAATACTGAACAACTATGCTATAACTTGAAACTAATATAATATTGTAAATCAACTATACTTCAATAAAAAAGTCAGTTACTTTCCCTATATATCAACAATGAACAATGAGAAATTGAAATTTCAATATCACTTACAGTAGCACTCAAAAAATGAAATACTTAAATATAACTCATACTAAATATGTCCAAGACCTAAACAAGGAAAACTACAAAACTCTGATGGAAGAAATCAACTAATTAAATAAATGAAGAGATAGTTCGTGTGCATTGATAGAAAGTCTCAATACTGCTAAGATGTCAGTTCTTCCCAACTTGATCTACAGAGTCAGCGCAATTCCAATAAAAATCCCAGCAAGTTATTTTGAAGATATTGAAAAGCCAATTCTAAAGTTTATGTGGAGAGGCAAAAAAATCCTGAATAGCCAAAACAATATTGAAGGAGAACAAAGTTGGAGGACTTACCTGACTTCAAGACTAACTATAAAGCTACGGCAATCAAGACGGTGTAGTATTGCCCAAAGCACAGACAAATAGATCAGTGATACAGAATCAAGAGCTCAGAAACAGATGCATACAAATATTATCAGCTGATCTTTGACAAAGGAGCAAAGGCAACTTAATGGAGAAAGGATAGTCTTTTCAACAAAGGGTGCTGGAACAACTTGACTTGCACATGAAAAAAAAGAATCTATACACCGACCTTACACGCTTTGTAAAAATTCAAAATGGATCATAGACCTAAATGCAAACCATAAACCGATCAAACTAGAAGATACCAGAGGAGAAAATCTAAATGATCCTGGGTTTGGAGATGACTTTTTAAATAGATTGGACTTCATTAAATTAAAAACTTCTATACTTCAAAAGACACAGTCAAGAGAATGGGAAGACAAGACACAGACTGTGAGAAAATATTTACAAAAGCTAATAACTTTTTTTTCTCCCAGAGACATGGGTTTGCAATTCTGAAACTACTTGATTTGTCCTAGAATTGAATAAATAAGTAAATATGTTGTGGATAATGAAGCTCTTGTTAGAGAAAGGAGTTCTAAACAGGGAAAAGGGGAAGGTTACATTGAACCCTGCGGTGTCGGATTGGAATTGGAGATATCAGTGTAAACTAATTGTGTGAGTGCATGTGAGTGTGTGTGTGTGTGTGTGTGTGTGTGTGTGTGTGTGTATGTGTGTGTGTGTGTGTGTGTGTGTGTGTGAGTGACTTCCCAACTTTGACCGCTGAGAAGGCCCAGAAGCAGTGATATCCAGGTAGCAATGGTCACCCAGGTTATACGAAGGGGAGGCAGTTTACCTGTCTTAGAAACAACAGTATTCTGAAGCTGAGGTGCTTATAAAAAGGCCAAGGTCTAGCCCATCACCTCTGAACCTTCATTTAGGCCTAAAACAAATGGCATGGGAACAAAAATCTGTTGACTGAAAAAAAAATGCAGAACCTAAAAGCTGAGAATTCTATTTTATTTGGGGCATTACTGAGGACTTATGCTCAGGATACAGCCTCTCAGAAAGCTCCTGAAGAGGTAAGGAAGACCCAGGATAAGTAAGAGTTGAAAAAAAATAGTAGTCAAACATCAAACGATTACTGCTAATTAAAGAAAAACCAGACATCTCAAGTTAATGAATTTAGTGCTTTTCTCTGTATTCGAAAATACAAGAGTCTATGCTTAATGAAATCACTCCTGTGATATGCACCTTACCTATCGAGGGCCAGAACCCTGTTTTTCTCCATCCTGTATCCCCTCAGGATGCACCGCCAGGGGTGGCTGATGGCTTGACGCCCACAGCATCCTTTGTTTGCTGAGACGGTAGGTAACATTCTTTGTCCACAAATCCCAGATTGTGAAGGCCCACAGAGATCCCCGGAAGTTGTATTAATTTGCTAAGAATTTGAACCAGGTGACAGGTACCACAAACTGAGTAGCTTAAACAACAGAAATTTCTGGTCTCACAGTTCTAGAGGCCAGAAGTCTAGGATCAAGGTGCCACTGGGGTTGGTTCCTCTGAGAGCTGAGAGGGAGTGTCTGTTCCATGCCACTCCCGGGGCTCTAGTGGTTTCCTGGCCATCTTTAGGATTCCTTCGTGTACAAAAGCATCCCCACCCAGATCTTTGCCTGCATCTTCAAGTGAAGATGTGTGTGTGAGTGTGTGTGTGTGTGTGTGTGTGTGTGTGTGTGTGTGTGTCCAAATTTCCCCCCCTTTTTTTTTTTGCGGTATGCGGGCCTCTCACTGTTGTGGCCTCTCCCGTTGCGGAGCACAGGCTCCGGAGACGCAGGCTCAGCGGCCATGGCTCACGGGCCCAGCCACTCTGCAGCATGTGGGATCCTCCTGGATCAGGGCACAAACCCGTGTCCCCTGCATCGGCAGGCAGACTCTCAACCACTGCGCCAGGGAAGCCCCAGATTTCCCCTTTTTAAAGACACCAGTCATACTGCATTAAGGCCCACACTAACAACAGTATCTTAACTAATCACTTCCACAAAGACCCTGTTTCAAAATAAAGCCACATTCTGAGGTCTTACTGGATGTTAGGACTTCAACATAGGAATTCCGTGGGGGACACAATTCAACCCATAATACAGGTCTAGCACTTCAAGGAAATTGTATCTTCAACATGAAAGCTGCCTGGGGTGAGGTTAGTCGGTGTAGATTAGGTTATTGTAGTGGAAACCCTGACAGTTGTTTTGGGGGTTTGTTTGGTTTTTTGTAATGTAAGTCCCTGACTTAACCTTTGATTAGTGCCTGACAACCTTGATTAGTGCCTGATAACCTCTGATTGCCAGGCATCCACTTCAAAGACGGAGATCTTGAATAAACACATTGCCAGCCACACACGCCTACATAAAGGGCCAGGCTGCCTCCCCTCGCTGAGGCTCCTTTGTTTTAGAGATTTTGGTTAATCTGAATATTTGGGCCACGTGTTTTTATCTCATCCCATGCTTTACATTACCACTCATGTGTTTTAAATTCACCAGCAAAGAGAGAACACACAAAACCCTAGCCCCCCACTCTCAACCCCAATAAAAGCAGAACCCCAGGCCCATGATCTCCTGCTCTCTACCCAAGACCTCGCTGTGGGGACCCAGGTGTACCATGGAATTTCCAGGTCCTGTAAGTAATAAACCTTTATTCTGTCAAAGTTTTCGGATGGTAATTGCTGAGGGGCATCTTGCAGTCATAACAACCATAAGGGCTGGTCCAGCCAAAACACTGGTTATTGATAGGCTGAAACCACCAGGCAACAGTTTACTAGTCACTGATCTCAATATCAGTGGTTTAAAACAACCAAAGTGTATTTCTCACTCACACAAAGACTGCTGAACACCTGCGGGAATTTCCCGGACGGGTGTCCTCCATGCTGTGACTCAGGGATCCAAGCTGCCTCCAACTTCTGGTTCCACCATGAGGAGCAGAGAAAGATTGGAGCATTGCACGTGGTTTTTACCTTGTTTCAGCCTGGCAGTGGCCGTCAGCACTGATGCGTATGTTTTGCTGGCCAGATTCACTCTCCTTGGCCTTGTTACCTGGAGGGGGGCCTGGAGAATGTGGGGAGCAGGTGGAATGGTGACAGGTACCACCATAGCCTCTGCCACACTGGCTGTTTGGGGACGGGTATTGGGGAGAGTTAACTGAAGGCCATGGGAGCTAAATTCTTAGCAATATTGAAGGACAGGAAAAAAGGCATCTGTTTTAGAAATGAAAGCTAGAGTCACTGTCTCCCTAAGGCTGAAGAAGAAACAGCAATAGATTCAAGGAGCGTCAATCAGCTCCGTCTCCAAACAGGTGAGGCCTGGGGATGAGGTGGCGGCTGTACGTGGAGGGGAAACTCCAGGACGGTCTCTGGCTTCTTCCAGAAGGGGAGGAGGAAGAAGAAGAGAAGAAAGAGGGGTAAGAAGAGAAGGTGGAGGTGCTGATCCAAGTCAATGGGAAGGGACCATCTGCCCCATTGCACTCCTTCCCCTGCTGGGGTCCCTGGGGAAAGGGCAAGTCTCATCACCTCCTGAGAGGCTCTCATGGGTCCTGGCACTTTGCAGAGGCTTAGTATGTACTTCCTGTGAATGACTGATAGATCGAATAAATGAATAACACTAAATGCCCTGTTTCTTATTCCTGAATAAGATTTAGCCGAAGAAAGGAACCGATCAACAGCAGATGGTCCCTGCCCTCTCCTGGAAGTGGGTTCAAGAGGGTCATACCCAGAACTGGTTACGGGGCTTTATTCACTCAGGAGAGAGGCCCATGGGAAAGATTAAAAAACAATCTAAAATTTTGGCATCAGCTAACAGCACATAAGGTTTTTCCATCCTCAGTCTGTCCTGCCAGCTGATGAGAGGGAAAAATGAGGATTGCCTAGGGGCAGAGGCATGCCAAACTCTGAATCCACCAATGGCCATTCCCCCACCCTATTCCCCTGCACCACCAACTCCTAAGATCCCAGAGGGATCAGCTGTTTAACTGGAGTTCAGAAGAAACAAGGCAGTCGCTTGGAGATATCAACTTGGGATCCTCTGAGAAGTAAATACCCGGAAATTAATACCCAGTCCCTGATCGCTGGCTGCCTTCAAGAGTGGCTATGTCCTGGGTGAGGGGAAGAGGAGTTCCAGTGGGAGCATGTTGAGTTTGGAGGCTTCCAGAACACCCAGGGAGATGGGCAGCACGCAGCTGGATGAAGAACTCGCAGCTCAAGGGCAGGGTCTGGACACACATTCAGGAGGTGGCAGCAGAGAGCTGAGAGTTGGATGTACTCCTCTATTTGATGTTTAAAGGCCGAGAAAGGAGACAGAGGAGGGGCAGTCAGAGAGAGAGGAGAAGAACCAAGAAGGTCAAGGAGTTGGCAAGAGGAGATGATTACCGGCAGCCAGTTTAACAGAGGAGTCCTCCAGGCTAAGGGCTGAGCCGGCTCCTTGGATTTAGAGGCAGGAAGACCACTGAGGACACCAGTGGGAGCTGTTTCCATGGAGCAGTGAGGCCAAAGCCAGATTAGAGCAGGTTGGAAGGTGGGTGGGAAGCGAAGCAGAGGTAGTAAGTGTAGACACCCTTCTGGAGCACATCTGGCTGTGAAGGGGAGGAGAGAGATGGGTGGTGGCCAGAAGGGATTGCTCAGTGCCCCCAGACAGTTGACCCATGAGTAGGATTTTGAGAAAGCGTGAGTTCCCCAACAGCCTGAGCTCTCTAAGATCAGATATAAGGTCTCCCCATCATGACCTTTCCATCGGTCATGTGTCTTTAGCAGGCTTCGGGTGGCAAGCGATAAGATGTCCAACTAACAGAGGCTCAGACATTGAGGAAGTCTCTATCTCCCATAACAGAAGTCTGGAAGAGGGCAGTGCCAGGGCTGGCACACCTTCTCAACTATGTTGCCAAGGACCCAGCCTTTTCCCAGCCTTCTACTCTGCCAGGTTGGCAATGTAATGCCAAGGCACAGGCTGCAGCTCCAAGGGTTATGGCTTCACCCTACAAAAGAGGCTTTCCCTTTGCATCTCTCTCTTTCTGAGGGAGGAAATTAATCATTCCCGGAAGCCCACAGCAGACTTTCCCTTGTGGCTCCATGGCCAGAGCAAGGTCACATGCTACCCAGAGACTAATCACCACAAAAGAAATGAGATGACCATGACTGGTTTACACCAACCAAGACCCATTCCCAGACCCCAGGGACCAGGGGCTTTGCACCTGAACACATCTGCTAGGGAGGAAAAAGAGACAATAGCTAACAGGAAGACTTTTAACAGAATCCCAGTGCACGGCTGCAGGTGTCCCCATCAGACTGGCTGTGGGCTTCCTGAGGGCAGGAATTCTGTCTCCCCACCAGTCAGAAATATCTGGGACATAGGTGCTTGTCCCAGACTAGAAACCCAGGGAGAACAGGGGCTGTGTCTTCTCCCCCAGAATTCCCACAAGAAACCATAGAACATTAACGAACCCCTCTCCCGTGTTTATTTTCTTGTGATCAGGACTACTGTAGGAGTCAACTGTGTCAATGTGATAAAATAGCTGTCAATTGTGTTGTGAGAAACCAGAAGGCCTATAATCAAAAGCTCCAATACTACAACCTGCAGGGCAAAGGGATGGCCCCCCGGTGCTGAGAGGCCCCTAATCCTGGAGACCTTGCCACCCAGTGCTGAACTTCCTTCTCTAGCACCCCACTCCCCACCCTAGGCAAGTTCCCTGGCAAATGAAGGAAACTGCCTCTCCCATCCTGAAGACAAGCCAGGAGCCATTCTCTCCCCAGATAGAAGCCTTCTATCCAGAAGGAAAAGCCCCAATTCTGCGCGTGTATGCCTGGCCCCTTCCCCCTGCTTCCTTGGGCAGTAGGAGATTTTTTCCCCATTTCCACTCTTCTTCAAGTTCAATGTCATGTTTAGCGGTAGCAGCTACAATCCTGGTGGGCTCTTCTGAATAAAGCAATTCATTTGGCAAACTGTATGTGACTGTGTGTGTGTGTGTGTGTGTGTGTGGTGCACACACTGCCCCAGGCACTTCTGGTGTGAGAACAAACTAGTAAAAGGCAATAGAGTGTAGGGGGTTAAATATACAAACCTTAGAGTCAGACTGGCTGAGTCAAAAGTCCACCACCTCCACTTCCCCGAGCCTTAGCGCCCTCATCTAAATGGAGATGGCTTTGGTACAAAGTGCATGGGCTTGTTGGAGAAGTAAAAAGGATAATGGTTGTAACGCACTGAGTCTGGCATGTCTGCATCTGTCCTTATTATTACAAGTAAAACCCAGCCATCTACCTCTCCTTCCCTGGGCAAGAGCAGCTCCTGCTGGCCTATTGGAGAAAAACAGCAGTACTGTTCTTGACGTCTGGGGGTGCTATAGTCCATATGTTCTGTGTGGTATGTTCTTCTATGTTGCCAGCCTGGTGAAGGTGGGTCATTGTAATGCTGGCCACCAGCGGGACTCTCACGGCATTTATCCCCTCACCCAGGGCTGGCTTCCTGGGCTTGTGACCCATGCAGAGTCCCAGTGGGCACTTCACTTAGTTTACTGCTCTGCCCCAGCCATCCCAAAATTCTTTTTTAAAAAAATTTATTTATTTATTCATTTATTTTTGGCTGCATTAGGTCTTCATTGCTGCACGCGGGCTTTCTCTAGTTGCAACAAGCAGGGGCTACTCTTCATTGCAGTGCGCGGGCTTCTCATTGCGGTGGCTTCTCTTGTTGCGGAGCATGGACTCTAGGCGCGCGGGCTTCAGTAGTTGTGGCACAAGGGCTCAGTAGTTGTGGCTCGCAGGCTTTAGAGCACAGGCTCAGTAGTTGTGGCGCATGGGCTTAGTTGCTCCACAGCATGTGGGATCTTCCCGGACCAGGGCTCGAACCCGTGTTCCCTGCATTGACGGGTGGATTCTTAACCACTGTGCCACCAGGGAAGCCCTCAAGATTCTTAATGACGTAGAATCCTACCTTTTATTTTACACTGGGACCCACAAATTAGATAGCTGGTCCTACCCTTACCTGGATGCTACTTCCCCTCTTGTCATCCAGGGTTCCTCTAAGATATTCCCACCTGGACCAGCCACACCTAATTCTTTAACAATCATCATCAGGGCTGCTGGCTGTGGATCCCACAAAGGCACCCTGCTTACGGGGCATGGATGGGAGCTGAACTTTAGCAAGCTCTGCATTCACCCAAAGATAGTGCCTTTCTGTAATTCATCTTCTCAGAATGGGAGTCTTTTTTTTATTGGAGTACAGTTGCTTTACAATGTTGTGTTAGTTTCTGGGAGCCTTTTTCTAATTCTGCAAAAAGAGGCTGCATTTGCTAGTGGTAGCCCTGATCACGTTCACTCTCACTCATAATAAGAGATATGCAAATGAAATCTCCACTGAGATACCATTTTGATTTATTAGAATGGATAAAAATCCCAAAGTGTGACTAGCTGCGCTATTGGCAAGGCTGTATGGGGAACCAGCCCTCTCATAGACTGGCTGGTAGCAGGGCAAAACGCCCACAGAGGGCAAGTTGACGATATCGATCAAAATTTGAGATGCATTTGTCCTTTGGCTCAGCAACTCCACTTCTGGAAATGTACCCTATGAAGGCACACACACACACACACACACACACACACACACACACACACAAGCACATGCACAGTGATTCATGAGCAAGCTTTATTATTGCCACATTGTTCTGAATTGGGTTGGAAATACCGCAAGTGTGCCAGATGGAGAGAACAAATGTATGGACACCAAGGGGGGAAAGTGGCGGGGTGTGTGTGTGTGTGTGTGATGAATTGGGAGATTGGGATTGACATATATACACTAATATGTATAAAATGGATAACTAATAAGAACCTGCTGTATAAAAAAATCAATAATAAAATTCAAAAAAAATTTTTTTAATAAAAGTAAAAAGTACCGCAAGTGTCCATGTAGGGAGGACGAGTTAGATTAACAATAATACAACCTCAAAATAGAATATAATACACCTGTTTAATGAGGGAAGTTTCCTCTGTCACAGTATAGAAAATCTCCAGGATATGACAGCAAGTGAAAAGAGCAGGGTGGAAGAATATAAATGGTGTGCTACATTTATGTAGGAAAGGGTGGAAATATGAACATGTATTTGCTAACATTGACATAAACAGTTATAAAAGAGACAGGAAGTTAATTTCAGTGGTTGTCTATAGGGAGCAGGGCTGGCTATAGGGAAATGTGGGGGGCACAGATGGGATAAAGGGAGATTTCTCAATATGTCATTTTTCATATTGTTTTGCTTTTTTAGCCCTATGAATGTATTTCCTATTCAAAAAAAATTAGGATCATCAAACACATACAAACATTCCTCTCCCTAAGACAGACACTAATTATTAGAGACAATCTAGTCTAATCCAGGGACTGGAGAACTACAGACTGCTGGACAAATCTATCTACTGCCTCTTTTTGTATAGCTTACAAGCTAAGAATGGTTTTTACATTTTTAAATGGTTGAAAAAAATCCAAGGAAGAATAATATTTGTCATACATTAAAATGATATGAAATTTAAATTTTAGTGGCAATCAACAAAGTTTTATTTGGTTTCATATTGTCCATGACTGCTTTGATGCTACAATAGCAAAATCGAATAGTTGCGACAGAGAATGTGTGTCCTTCTGCAGGAAAATTGTGCAGATCCTTGGTCTAATCTGGTGCTTCCCAAACTATCCTTGGTGAAAGACCAGTTCTTTTGGTCTTTGATCTGCTCAGACCACTTCTTTTGCAAGATAAAATACACACAAAATATCAACCCAAATATTCTACTATTTGATTCAGTGAACATAAAATTATGCTGTCAAACTGCCAAGACCAGATAGTTTCACAGGTGAATTCTACCAAACATTTAAAGAAGAATTAGTACTTATTCTTCTTAAACTATTCCAAAAAATTGACGAGGAGGGAATGCTTCTGAACTCATCCTATGAGACCAATAGCATCACTGTGATACCAAAACCCAACAAAGATACCACAAGTAAGGAAAATTACAGGCCAATATCACTGATGAACAGAGATGTAAAAATCTTCAACAAAATATTAGCAAGCTGAATTCAATAATACCTTTAAAAGATCATATACCATGATCGAGTGGAATTTATTACAGGGATGCAATGATGGTTCAATATTTGTAATTCAATCAAGGTGATATAGCATATTAACAAACTGAAGAATAAAAATCATATGATCATCTCAATAGATGCAGTGAAAGCTGATGACAAAATTCAACATCAATTTATGATAAAAACTCTCCACAATGTGGGTATAGAGGGAACATACTGCAACATAATAAAGCCCATGTATGACAAACCTACAGCCAACATCATACTCAACAGTGAAAAGCTGAAAGCATTTCCTCTAAGATCAGGAACAAGACAAGGATGCCCACTCTCACCACTATTATTCAACATATTATTGGAAGTTTAGCCACAACAACCAGACAAGAAAAAGAAATAAAAGGAATCCAAATCAGAAAGGAAGAAGTAAAACTATTACTGTTTGCAGATGGCATGATACTATATATAGAAACCCTTAAGATTCCACCAAAAAACTATCAGAACTGATAAATGAATTCAGTGGTGTTGCAAGATACAAAATTAATGTACAGAAACATGTTGCATTTTTATACACTAACAATGAACTATCAGAAAGAGAAGGGACTTCCCTGGTGGTCCAGTGGATAAGACTTTGCCTTCCAATGCAGGGGGTGTGGGTTCGATCCCTGGTCAGGGAGCTAAGATCCCACATGCTTTGGGGCCAAAAACCAAAAAGTAGGGCTTCCCTGGTGGCGCAGTGGTTGAGAGTCCGCCTGCCGATGCAGGGGATGAGGGTTCGTGCCCCGGTCCGCAAAGATCCCACATGCCGCGGAGCGGCTGGGCCCGTGAACCATGGCCGCTGAGCCTGCGCGTCTGGAGCCTGTGCTCCGCAACGGGAGAGGCCACAACAGTGAGAGGCCCGCGTACCGCAAAAAATAAAAATAAATAAATAAATTAATTAAAAATCCCAAAAGTAAAACAGAAGCATTATTGTAACAAATTCAATAAAGACTTTTAAAAAATGGTCCATATTAAAAATATCTTTAAAAAAAGAGAAATTACAAAAACAATCTCATTTACAATTGCATCAAAGAATAAAATACCTAGGAATAAATCTAACCAAGGAAGTAAAAGACCTGTACTCAGAAAACTATAAGACATGGATGAAAGAAATTGAAGACAATACACACCCAAAGAAAGGAAAAAATATGGTGCTCATTGGATTGGAAGAATTAATATTGTTAAAATGACCATACTACCCAAGGCAACCTACAGAATCAATTCAATCTCTATCAAAATACCAATAGAATTTTTCACAGAACTAGAACAAATACTTTTAAAATTTATATAGAATCACAAAGACTCTGAATAGCCAAAACAATCTTGAGAAAGAAGAACAAAGCTAGAGGTATCACGCTCACTGATTTCAAACTATACTACAAAGCTATAGTACGATAAACACTGTATGTTCCCAAAAGTATGACACTGGCACAAAAACAGATGCATATGTCTATGGAACAAAATAGAGATCCCAGAAATAAACTTACACTTATATGGGCAATTAATCCACAACAAAGATGGCAAGAATATATAACGGGAAAAAGACAGGCTCTTCAATAAATGGTGCTGGGAAAACTGGACAGCTACATGCAAATAATCAGACTGAACTACTTTCTGACACCATATACAAAAATAAACTCAAAATGAATTAAAGACTTACAGTTAAGACCTGAAACCATAAAATTCCTAGAAGGAAATATAGGCAGTATGTACTTTGACATACATACAGTCTTAGCAATTTTTTTCGCTATGTCTCCTCGGGCAAGGGAAACAAAAGCAAAAACAAATAAATAGGACTATATCAAACTAGAAAGATTTGCACAGCAAAGGAAACTATCAAAAAAATGAAAAGGCAGCCTACTGAATGGGAGAAGATATTTGCAAATGACATATCTGATAGGGAGTTAATATCCAAAATATACAATGAACTCATACAACTCAACATCAAAAAAACAACCTGATTTAAAAATGGGCTGATAACCTGTATAGACATTGTTCCAAAGAAGACATACAGATAGCCAACATCACTAATCATCACAATAATGCAAAGCAAAACCACAATGAGATATCACCTCACACCTGCAAAATGGTTATCAGCAAACAGACAACAAATCAAGTGTTGTTGAGGATGTAGCCAAAACGGAACACTTGTGCACTGTTGATGGGCATGTAAATTGGTGCAGCCACTATGGAAAATAATATGGAGGTTCTTCAAAATATTAAAAATAGAGCTACCATACCATCCAGCAATTCCATATCTGGGTATTTTTCTGAAGAAAACAAAATGACTAATTTAAAAAGATATTTGCATCCCTATGTTTATTGCAGCATTGTTTACAATAGTCAAGATAGGGAAACAACTAAAGTTCCCATCAGTAGATGAGTGGATAAAAAGGATATGGTATATATGTACTATGGCATATTATTTGGCCATAAAAGAAAGTGAAATCTTCCCATTTGTGACAACACGGATGGACCCAGAGGGTATTATGCTAAGTGAAATAAGTCAGACAGAGAAAAACAAATACCATATGATTTCACTTAAAAGTGGAATCTAAAAGCCAAAACAAATGAATAAACATAACAGAAACAGACTCATATACAAAGATTGCCAGAGGGTAGTGGTGTGGGGGGGCGGGGAGGGGATGAGTGAAATACTGAAGAGGACCAAGAGGTACAAACTTCCATTTACAAAATAAATGAGTCATGAGGATGAAGTATACAGCATAGATAATAGAGTCAATAATGCTGTAATAACTTTGTATGGTGACAGATGGTGATTAGATTTATCATAGTGATCATTTAGTAACGTATAGTAATATCAAATCAGTAGGCTGTGCACCTAGAGCTAACATAGCATTGTAGGTCATTGTAGTTCAACTAAGAAAAAGAATTTTTGATGTTCTTAACTTTCACTATAATATGTCTAGTTGTCAGTTTTCTTTTATCTGTCCTGTGTACATTCTTAGGTCCTTTCACCTTTTAAATACAGGAACTTTTTTTTTAACATCTTTATTGGAGTATAATTGCTTTACAATGGTGCGTTAGTTTCTGCTTTATAACAAAGTGAATCAGCTATACATATACATATGTTCCCCATATCTCCCCCCCTTACATCTCCCTCCCACCCTCCCTATCCCACCCCTCTAGGTGGACACAAAGCACCGAGCTGATCTCCCTGTGCTATGCAGCTGCTTCCCACTAGCTATCCATTTTACATTTGGTAGTGTATGTATATCCATGCCACTCTCTCGATTTATCCCAGCTTACCCTTCCCCGCCCCATGTCCTCAAGTCCATTCTCTACATCTGCGTCTTTATTCCTGTCCTGCTCCTAGGTTCTTCAGAACCATTTTTTTTTTTATTTTTAGATTCCATATATATGTGTTAGCATACGGTATTTGTTTTTCTCTTTCTGACTTTAAGTACAGAAATTTTATGTTGTTTCTTTGAATATTTCCTTTCCCACATTTTTCCCTCTCTCCTGAGACTTCTGTTACCCAGATGTTGGCACATCTGTCCTCCACAACTCTTAGATTTGATTTTCTATTTTCAATATTTTCTCTTTACAATTTCTCCTTGGAGGATTCCTCAATCTAAAATCCCTGTGTCATTTTTCAGCTGGCTCTCCCATTTCAACGATTATATTCTTCATAACTAACTTTTACACTTAAATTTTGTTTGAATGATTTCTTGTTCTTGACTTACAGCGCTAATATCTTCCCTTACCTATATACGTGTATATAACAGGCTTATTTTAATTTCCTGCCCATCTATTCTGACAATTCTGTTCAGATGTTCTGTGTTGTCAAAGTATGTCTCCTTTTCTTTATTGGGTGTGGTCTGTGTGCCTCCAGGTGAATTTAGGGTGAAGGGAGGGGGTGCCTCCTAGATTCGTTGAATGTCATTTGCTGCCACCCCAGGCAGGTGCTCTGGTCAGGATTTCCTCATTAAACATCTAGGAAGGGACTTCCCTGTTGGCGCAGTGGTTAAGAATATGCCTGCCAATGCAGGGGACACGGGTTCTAGCCCTGGTCTGGGAAGATCCCACATGCCACGGAGCAACTAAGCCCGTGTGCCACAACTACTGAGCCTGCGCTCTAGAGCCTGCAAGTCACAACTACTGAAGCCCGTGTGCCACAACTACTGAAGTCCATGCACCTAGAGCCGGTGCTCCGCAACAAGAGAAGCCACCACAATGAGAAGCCCGCGCACCGCAAAGAAGAGTAGCCCCCGCTCACCGCAACTAGAGAAAACCCGCATGTAGCAACGAAGACCCAACGCAGCCAAAAATAAATAAATAAATATTAATAAATACTAATAAATAAATACAAAAAAAAATCTGGGAAGTAGCAGCACTGGCAGGAAGCCACATCCTGAGGTTGAAATCAACCATCCCTGGGATTGGAGAGTGTGGTGGAGGAGGAAGTGGTGAAGGATGAGATAAAAGAATGAACACCTGATGGTAGCTGAGCAGCCTCCATTGTTTTCAACAATTCCTCACCCAGCAAGGTTTTGGGACAGCCCTGCTATTCCCTCCAGAACTTGAGCATCTCAGCTCTGGCTTCTGGGATGAAGAGGCAAAGGGAGAGGAAGAAGAGAGCTTAAGAACCTAACCCGTCCTTGCCAAAACTGGCCTTCCTCTGCTCCAGGGCAGAGCCGGCCCCTTCTCCCAGACACCCACGCCCAGCAGTCACGACCAGCTTCATACCTCCTTGCAGGACCCTGCATAGGTTCTTTTGTTAGTTCTTCAAATCCACATTTCTCCCTCAGATCTGTAGTTTTGCCAGATAGGTTTTGGCAAAGAGAGCCAGCAGCCTATGCCACTTTGCAATCTTGGCAGAAGGGAAATGTACAGTGCAATATCTTGTGTACAATTTAAAAGCGCACACGCAGAGACACTAAATATTTTTCGAGGAACCATAGATTTAAAAAAAAACATATGAAGGACAACTGGTCGTGGAGATGGAGGAAGAAGGGGAAAAAAAGAATAAAATAAAACAAAAGCGGTATCTTGCGCAAATCAGTGATAAGTCTGCTATGAGGAGAAACCATGGTGCAATTGGTCAATTACAAAAGCATTTATCCTTTGACTCAGCAAAACCACTTCTGGAAATTTTCCCTATAAACACACACACACACACACACACACACACACACACACACACACAGTGATGCCTGAGCAGTGTGTAACTGACAGAGTGAGAATTCAAACCCAGAGCTATTTGATCCAAAGTCTGTTCTTTCTACTGTCCATGGTATTAGAAAGCTTGCCCGGGGTGTCGCTGTGAGTGCCAGCTGACACACAAGCCAGCTGGGCCCCCAGGTCCTAGTTTATACCATCTGGCCAGAATGAAATACCCATTTCTCAATGACTGCTGTGTCTTGGCTATATTAACAGAGATTGTCCCTAATCCAAAACTCCATCTTATTTTGCTTTCGTCTTCAGTTTTAAGATGGAGTTAAAAGGGCACATACTGCCGGATAGGAAGGAGAATAAAGTCAGGTTGATGCTGCGTGGCAGAAAGGTGACCATCTGAGACTTAAAATATTCTATACATGATGGAACAGGACATTAATTAAGTAAATAAATGAGTGAATGGTAATAGAAACCACACCTGGTTCACCATTAGCTTGGGGCCTGACCTGGATGCAACAACTGCTGAGGGTCCTGGACACAGGTGGGCTGCAAGAATCTGGGGAGACACATAAATGGTACCTAACACAGTCCACTCCTTGGGCCACTCAGATCCACTTATGCCCTTCCATTACACCCCGCTTCCTTGTTAAAACATGGGGCCTCTGTTATCTTGTGAGCACAAGATGCCCTCACTTCTACACTGAAAGGGAGATACAAGGCCAATGGTCACAGAGTTCTTCACATCCAGATCTCCTAAAACACTTTCCTTAAAAAGGTTAGTGAGGGCTTCCCTGGTGGCGCAGTGGTTGAGAGTCCGCCTGCCGATGCAGGGGACGCGGGATCGTGCCCCGGTCCGGGAGGATCCCACGGAGCAGCTGGGTCCGTGAGCCATGGCCACTGAGTCTGCGCGTCCGGAGCCTGTGCTCCGCAACAGGGAGAGGCCGCAACAGTGAGAGGCCCACGTACCAAAAAAAAAAAAAAAGGTTAGTGAAATAGCCACTGTTCCCGCTGCTTCAGCTGCTTCTAAGACCTTAACTGATATTCACCATGCCCTTCTGCCCACACCTATTTCAGATTTTTCTCATTCTCAGCCAACACTTTAGCTTATTTCTTGCTCGTGTAGCAAGTGTCACCTTCACTCAAAAGGATGGGCAAGCAACACACACAGGTCCTGGAGGTGACTTAGGGCCATTTGGACAAGGAAATTCCAGAGTCGCAGGCACACAGATCAGAGCCTAGAAGGGGGACCACAGGCTCTGGGCAGGCACTCCCCTTGGTCTGCAGAGTCCTCACCCTATAGTGAGGGCCCTGGCTACCCAGGTCTAATAATGATACTGTTACCTGTCTTGGCTCAAGAAACTCTGAGAGTGGACTCAGAGAAAAGGATTTGTCTCAAAGAAAAGGCTCTTTTAGGGAAGGCTAAACCTTTAAGGGAAAAAATCAGCCCTTTTCATAGTCACCTTCCCCAAAGCACATCTTTACTTTATTTCCAAGGCTTTTATTTGGCCAATGAAGTAGTGAGGCTTCTACTGGTCTCTGAAGACCTGGAAAATCAAACCTAGACCATCTGAGCTTCCCACATTTAGTTCAAACCTAGCCCAGGAGGCTTTTCAAGGGCAAAGCTACTGATGAATTCCATCCCTTAAGGGAAATACATCACATCAACCACATTATGCAGCACAGAGGAGATGAACAGCCAGCTGGCTGACCGGGTCATGGCCTGGGAGTAACTTCCATCCAAATGAGAGTGTGATGGAGGCAGGTGCTCAGAAGCCAGGATACTGACAACAGCAGCAAAAATGACGTGTCTCAACAACTCTAACTTGCTGGCTTTTACTGTGTGGCAGGTCCCAGGCCAAGCATTTTAAGTGCATTTTCTCATTCAATCCTCTTAGCAACTTTATAAGGTAGATAATCTTGTTATTTCCACTTTCCATTCATTCATTCATTCAACAGGACATTTATTGAGCTTTCAATGTTCCAGGCACTAAGGATTTAGCAAAAGCCAATCAGGCAAGGTCCCTGCCTTTGGCACTTACAAGCCACTGAGAAGAGACAGATGCAGCCAATAAACAGAGTGCAAGGAAAAAAGATATTAATACATAATATAAAGAAACTAAAACAGGAGACTGATAGAGGGGAGTGGGAAAGCAGGCTATGTATTTGAGATAGAATGGCCATGAAAGGCGCTGCATAGGAGAAGGCATTTGAAGTGAGATCATGCATGATACGAAGAAGTCAGCCCTAGGATGATCAAAGAGAAAATGTCCAGACAGAAGGAGCAGCTAAGTCAAGGGCACAGAGGGAGGACCAAGCTTGACATATTTGCAGACAGAGAGAAAGAAATTGTGGTTCAGAACAGAAACAGAAGGAACTAAAAGAAGGTATAGTTAGCAAGCAGGAAAGTATAGGAAATGAAATTGAGGATGCTTAATCTTACCTATGCGTGAAATCTCTTCTCAGGCAGATAAGCAAGACAAAAGAAGGAGGGGAGAAAGAGGACAAGGGGGGAGGGAAAGGAGGAGGGGTAAGTCCTAGGTATCTGGAATAAAATATGGAGAAAAATGTACAGCTGGAGGCTTTGGGAAGTAATAGTAATAATAAGCATGTGCATCTGGATCAAACCTTACCTGAAAGCCTCTTGTGTTTGCCTTACACAAATTCAATAGACCTCTTTAATTGTTTAAACCAGTTTGAGTCAGGGTTTCTGTTACTTGCATTAAAAGTATCCTAAAGGAAGAATCAAGATGGCAGAGTAGGAAGACCCTGGGTTCACCTCCCCCCACGAACTCATCAGAACTACATCTACATAAAAAACAACTCTCTCAGAGAACAATCTGAAGACTAGGAGAACGGCTCTTCCACAACCAAGGTTATAAATAAAGGACCACACAGAGTCTCGTAGGAGGGGAGAAACCATCTAGTCAGGACCTACATCCCTAGTGAGTGACCCAGAAGAGAAGGGAGATGTCAGAGGCTCGGGGATCCTCCCTAAGGACTGAGGGGCTCGAGTCCCATATTAGGCACCTCAGCCCTGGGATCTGGCACTGGGAAGATGAGCCCTCTTGGCTGGTCTGAAAACCAGTGGGGCTTACCAGAGGGTTGTAAGAAGCTGAGACTCTGCTGCTGAAGATTGTGCACTCAGATTTGCTTACTCCCAGTCCCGGCACAGAGGCAGCAGATTGAAAACTGCCTGGTTCTCTGGCCAACCTTCCAGGACCATCCCAGTACACCCCCAGCCCACACCAGGCTCCTACTCCAGCCCTACCTGCTCTGGCACTGCTCCCCATCCAGGCAGAAACCATCATCACACACACCAGGGAGAAGCATAGCCAGCTCAGAAGTGCAGCTCTAACCCCTCAGGCCAATCCCATCGCCCCCAGCCAGGGCAGAGACTGCCATCACTTGCACAGGGAGAAGTGGGGCCAGCTCAAAACAGCTCTTCCAGCCCATTGGGCCCTGCCTCTACCCCATCCCCAATCAAAGCTGAAACCTCCATCTTTCTGGGGAGAAGCCCCACTCCCTCAGGGCTCCTACTCTAGCCCCTCAGGGCTCAGGCACACCCACCCCCAACAAGGCAGTGACTGCCTTTGAGCCTGAGAGAAGCCCCATCTTGCACCAGGCTCCAGCTCCAGCCCCTCCAACTCCAACCTCACCTCCCACCAAGGCATTGGTCACCAGTGCACCCCAGGAGAAGACACCACCCATGCTCACTTCAGATCCAGCTCTCCCACCGAAGCCACTGGGCACACACAGACTGCACAGGGACTCTCCTACACAAGAACACACCTTCAAGACTGGGGTAGGTAACTGGTTCTCCTAATTTCATACATACAAACAGAGAAAGTCAAACAAAATGAGAAGACAGAGGAATATGTTCAAAATGAAAGAACAAGATTAAAAAACCTAGAAAAAAGCCCTAATGAAATGGAGAGAAATAATTTACTGGATACAGAGTTCAAAGCAATAGTAATAAAAATGCTCACTGAACCCAGGAAAAAAATAGAAGAACACAGTGAGAACTTCAACAAAGAACTAAAAAACATAAAACAGAACAAATCATAGCTGGAGAATACAAAACCTGAAGTGAAAAATATACTAGAAGGAACTACAGCAGGTTAGGTGATGCAGAAGAATGCATACGTGATCTGTAAGGCAGAAAACTGGGAAATCAGCCAATCAGAACAGCAAAAAGAAAAACAAAGTTTTAATGAGGATAGTTTATGGGAACTCTGGAACAACACCAAGCATACCAACATTCACATTATAGGGGTCCCAGAAGGAGAAGAGAGAGACAAAGGGGCAGAAAACATTTTTGATGAAGTTACAGCTGAAAACTTCCCTAACCTGAACAAGTAAACAGATATCCAGGTACAGAAAGCATAGAGTTCCAAACAAGATGAACCCAAAGAGACCCACAGCAAGACATATCATAATTAAAATGGCAAAATTTAAAAATAAAGAAAGAATTTTAAAGGCAGCAAGAGAAAAACAAAGAGTCACATACAAGGGAACCCCCATAAGGCTATCAGGTGATTTTCCAGCAGAAACTTTGCAGGCCAGAAGGGAGTGACATGATTTATTAATGTGCTGAAAGGAAAAAATCTACAAGCAAGGATACTTTACCCAGCAAGGTTATCATTCAAAACTGAAAGAGAGTTAAAGAGTTTCCCAGACAAGAAAAATTAAGAGTTTATCACCACTAAACCAGCCTTACAAGATGTGTTAAAGGAACTTCAAGTGAAAAAGAAAAGGCTATAACAAGAAATAAGAAAATATATGGAAGGAAAAATCTCATTGGTTGAGGTAAATATATACTAATGGCAGTGGACCAACAACTTAAATAAGCTGGTACAAAGGTTAAAAGACAAAAATTGTAAAATCAACTATAACTATGATAAACAATTAAAGGATATATATAAGGATGTAAAATATGACATCAAATACGTAAAACATGGGGGAGGGAGTAAAAAATGTAATGCTTTTAGAATGTGTTTGAACTTAAATGACTATAAGTCTAAAACAAGTAAATATAGGTATAAACCTTATGGTAACCGCCAGTCAAAAACCTGCAATAGATACACAAAAAACAAAGAGAATGAAACCCAAACATAACATTAAAGAAAATCAAACCACAAGGGAAGAGACTAGAAGAAGAAGAAAGGGAGAGAGAAGAACCATCAAAATGACCAGAAAACAAGTAACAAAATGGCAATAAGTACATACCTATCAATAATTACTTTAAATGTCAATGGACTAACTGAAGAAAACAGATAGGTCTCAGAGGATGATAACAGATTCCACAAATTCAAATAAGAAGTTGCTCCAATGGAATAAACTGGGCCAGATGTGTCTCCTTGGTAGAGCATATTAGCATAGTATTGGTCCTCAAGTCTACAGTCCTCAACCTGGTGAATGTGCTCTTTTTCATCCCTATCAAGAAAGTAGATCAGAATGAATATACATTCACATGGAGCTGACAATAATATACATTATTTGAGGGCTATTTTAGTACTTTCACCTTCCATCATAAGATAGACTGAAGAGAACTGAACTATCTGTACATCCTGCAGGACATCACACTGGTCAATTATATCAAGGACATCATACTATTCAGACTGTAAGAGCAGGAAGTGGGTAATACATGGAAGGTCTTGATAATATACATGTGCTCTACATGGTGAACAAGAAGCTCTACAAATATTCAGAGGCCGGACCCATCAATAAAAGTTTTAAATGTTAAAATAAAATGTCAATGGACTAAATGCTCCAATCAAAAGACAGGGGGTGGCTGACTGGATAAAATAACAAGACCTACCTAAATGCTGCCTAAAAGAGACTCACTTTAGAGCTGAAGACACAAACAGACTGAAAGTGAATGGATAGAAAAAGATAGTCCATATATATAGAAAGCTGGGGTAGCAATATTCATATCACACAAAGTAGACTTTAAAACAGGTCTATAACAAAAGACAAAGAAGGGTATTATATAATGATAAAGGGGTCAATCCAAGAAGAAGATATAACATTTATAAACATATATGCACCTAATACAGGAGCATCTAAATATATAAAACAAATATTAACAGACATAAAGGGAGAAATCGACAATAATACAATAATATTAGGGAACTCTAGCACCTCAATTACATCAGTGGAAAGATAATCCATACGGAAACTCAATAAGGAAATGGTAACTTTAAGTGACACATTAGATCAGATGGACTTAACAGACATCTATAAAACATTCCACCCACAAACAGCAGAATACACATTCTTTACAAGTGCACATAGAACTTTCTCCAGGATAGATCACGTACTAGGCCACAAAACAGGTCTCAATAAATTTAAGAAGATTGAAGTTATATCAAGCATCTTTTCTGACCAAAATGGTATAAAACTAGAAATCAATTACAAGGAAGAAAAATGGAAAGAACACAAACATGTGGAGACTAAACAACATGCTATTAAAAAACCAATGGGTCGGGGCTTCCCTGGTGGTGCAGTGGTTGAGAATCTGCCTGCTAATGCAGGGGACACAGGTCCGAGCCCTGGTCTGGGAAGATCCCACATGCCACGGAGCAGCTAGGCCCGTGAGCCACAACTACTGAGCCTGCGTGTCTGGAGCTTGTGCTCTGCAACAAGAGAGGCCGCGATAGTGAGAGGCCCGTGCACCACGATGAAGAGTGGCCCCCGCTTGCCACAACTAGAGAAAGCCCTCACACAGAAACGAAGATCCAACACAAATTAAAAAAAAAAAAAAACCAAAACCAATGGGTCAACAAAAAATCAAAGAGGAAATCAGAAAATCCCTTGAGACAAATGAAAATAAAAACATAACTTTCTAAAATCTATGGGACGTAGCAAAAGCTAAGAGGAAAGTTTATAGCAATACAGGCCTACCTCAAGAAACATCTCAAATAAACAACCTAAATCTCATCTAAGGGAATTAGAAAAAGAAATAAACCCACCCTCCCACTTACTGCTTCATGGGCTCCACCCCCATGAAATCAAAAGCCTGAGCCCATCAGCCAATCCCTTCTCCTGGCTCCTGTGATTGGTTCTGGGGGTTGGGCAGTGAGCCAATCTGGGCCAGTGATGGTCAGACCCGGACTTTTGTTCCAAGGGTTTGGAAGGAGCTCCCTCTGTGGATTTGAACCTGGAGGGTGTAGACCAACAGCTGCTGGCAGCCAGCTTGCCGCCTCTCAGAGATGGAGAATAAAACAACACAGAAAAAAAGGAGTGCTAAAGATGGGGAGAGACTGGAGTTTTTCTGGATACTCAAGTCTATATAGGCTCTTTTATGGCCTAAGGCAGTCTCAGTTGTGTTTGCTGTCATTTGCGGTTGAAAGAGACCTACCTCAAACAAAATGATTGGGACCCTAAGGGAACCCTTTGATAAGGGCTGGGAGGCAAGGGTCTCAGGATGAGCCCCTGCCAGTTCTCTGAACCCCTGAGGGTCTCTCTCTTCCCTCCCTTCCAGAAAGAGAGAGTTTTGTCCTCTAGGACTGTGGCCATTTTGCTGTAGTATCTTTATGTCTTTCAACCCCACATATTCTCACTTCACAAAAGCTGCACATTGTGGTAAAAAGAACAAGTATACTTCTCAAATTCTGGCTGCCACTTACCAGCTGTGCCATCCAGAGCAAGTTACTTAATTTCTCTGAGACTCAGCTTTCTCATCTGAAAAGGACAATACTACCTCCTGGACTCTTTGTGAGAATTAGATGCAATACCACTTCTTCCCTGTGGGTGGAGCAGCACTAAAGCAGTTGGAGCCCGCAGAGGGTGTTGACAGACGCTGGGCTTCTAAGACCCCCTTCTCTTTCCTCCTCACCCTCAGCCTTTATGGGGAGGGGATATTTGACACAACAGATATGTCATATTATGGAAAGACATGAGCGGTAGGATGAGAGAGATTTATTTATCTCATAGATGTTTCACTGTGAGATATATAAACATCACTGCTGCTCTCTCGGGATGGTACCCGGAGTGAGTCTCCCCAGCCTCAGACACGAGGTGCATGTGCATTGTGCTGACCTCCACCACGAGGCATGCAGACTGAGCAGGTGAGGACCCCGCATGGCTTTCAGCGAGTCGGAATGCCTTCTCGGGGGCCAGGGGCAGCAGAGGGCCAGGGGTGGTGATAGCAGTAGAGCCACTGGGGCAGGGGAAGACTTCGGAACAGACACTTCAACCAGGAGCAGGGACTCCTCCTTTAGGTCGGAATTGATGGGGCAGGATAATGCCCAGCCCTACTCAAGGGAAGGTCCCTGAAGGATTTCAAGGGAGGCAGGGGGCCTGTGCAGCAGGCAGCCTGGAGGAAGAGGTTCATGAGTGCGATATGACCGAGCTGGTGCCAGGACCTTAGCCAGTGTGGGAACAGACTCCGCCCACACAGGGGCTCTGGGTGAACAGCCCAGGACAAGAAAAGGACCAGCAGCACAGCTTGCACTGGGCACCCCACATTTGGACACCTTGGGGCTCGTGGGAGATTAGGGCACGTGTCAGGGCAAGAAAAACTTGCCTCAACAGCTGAACACCCTTGTGAGAAGTCACAGTGATGGAAACTGTGGTAGGGTGAATATCCCAAAGATATCAAGGTCCTAATCCCTGGAACCTGTGACTGTTACCTTAGGTGGCCAAAGGGACTTTGCAGAAGTAATTAAAAGAAGGAATTTGAGATGGGGATATTACCCTGGATTAGGCAGGGGAGGCTCTACATGTAATCAGGAAGTATCCTTTATTATAAGATGAAGGCAAAGGGAGATTTTACCAAAGAAGAGAAAAGCAAAGTGACTACTGAAGCAAGATATCGCGCTGTTGGCTTTGCAGATGGAGGAAGGGGCCACAAGCCAAGGAATGCAGCTTTAGAAGCTAGAAAGGCAAGGAAACAGACCCTCCCCTACAGCCTCTAGAGAGAACACAGCCCTGCCTACACCTTGATTTCTATGCAGTGAAACTGACTTTGGACCTCTGACCTCCTGAGCTATAGGAGAATAAAGTGTGCTATTTTAAGCCACCCATTTTCCAGTAGTTACAGGAAACCGGGACTGATAAACAAAGGTAGGTAATGGTGAGCCTCAAGGACCAGGAAGGAGGTGGGAGGTCCCTGCACTTGACTGGCAGCTGGAGCTAGAGCCGGCCTTAGGCAGTTGAACAGAAGGCCAATTCCCAATGGCCTGCCGACCGCCACCCCAAATAACGTGTGTGAGGGGAGGTGGTGTTGGCACCCCGGCAGGCTCCTGGATGGGCAGCTCGGAGACGGGGCCTCGCAGAGAACTGTGGAAGCAGCATCACCGTGGCTGGTGGTAGACTGACCCATCACCCTGCCACTGGACAAAGTTCACCTGGACGCGGACCCCACCCCTGCTCTGCTTCCTCTTCTGCTATCACTGTTGGCCTCATTCTAGTCTCGAACATGGGCTCAAATTCTGAGTCCTCTGTCTTAAGGGCTGAGGAAGGACTTCCTGATTCCCAGGACTCCTAAGCAGATTCCCCAACACCCCCAAGGTTGGGGGTGGTGAATTTCACTGTGTTCCCCACCCCAGGTGCTGCCTCTCCCCCACAGCACACAGACCAGTTCATTCACGCTCCATCACCTGGTCAAAGAACTGGGGGGAATCTACCCAGTCCCAAGACAGAAACAACCAGGGCCGGAGAGCAGGCAAACTCCAAGCCTGGCTAGAGAGGACCCCTAACTGCCCACGGACTCACGGACAAGGAGGCAGTGGCAGACAGATGGACCCTGTCTGGTGGCAAAGGGGAGAGGCAACACCCAGGGCAGAAATCCAGTGACATCTCTGGGGGACTTAAGGAACCTGCTCAGTTGTCCTGGGAGACAGGAAGCCTCCCTGAGACCTTAAGGAGAAGACTTCACATTTGAACCCTTATTCGAGACCAGAATGAGACCGATGGTGACCATGGAAGAAACAGCAAGGCAGGGCGCAGGTTTGGTGCTCAATGTGGAGAAGCCAGGCACAGCTACCTGCAAGGGGCGTCGGGAAATCCACCCAGTGTTGCAACTGACCCCTGAGAAGCTGGAGAACCTCTTCTCAGTGGTTCAGCTGTGGTTCAGTGGTGACTGGTCTTTGGGGAAAAGGTGCCCACCCCCCAACCCTAGGAGAGGGGCAGAAAAAATGTACCTATCGCTGCTATATCCGTAGTTATTTCTTTTTCACGCTTCTGATTGTGTACGCTGGCTCTGTCTCCATTTTTTTTTTTTATCAGACTCGTAGATTATATTATTAGGTATTTTCCCCTCTTGAATCAGCTCTTTGACTTGTCAGTTCTGCTATTTTTCTCTTTTTTTACTTATTACAATCTGTTCTTCTCTATCTTGTTTCCTTCCTACACTCCTTTCTGTGTATTTTGTCATTCTTTTTCTAACTTCTTGCAGTGAATGCTTAATTTATTCATTTCATTCTTCCTCGCTTATGAATGCATTTGACTATCAATTTTCTGTGTATGGTTTAATCTATAACCTGTAACCATGAAATGCTGTTTTCATTATTCTACAATATTAAAAATGTCTTCATATATATGAGAGTCATTTAGAAGAATTCCCTTTCCCAGTGATAGAGGCTTTTCTTTCTTCTTTTGTTAGTTATTACCGCTTCTTATTGTGTTGTAGACCAAGTCTGTACTATTTCTACCTTTTTTGTTTAAATTAACTGATGTTTTCTTTGAGACCTAACACGTGGTCAGTTTTTGTTTGCATCCCACGCACACTTGACTAGGAAGAATAACCTCTGTTTATCAGGCATAGAATTAGACCTATTAGATTCTTTATACAGTCATTTAATAAACATTTGTTAAGCATTTGCTATGTTCCAGCACTGTTCAAGTGCACAGATCACACCAGATAAAACAGATGTCTGGCCAAGGTTCCTGCTCTGGGATGGTGGGGGGCAGGGAGGAGGAGGGGGGAGACAGTCAATGACTGTAAACATAATTAAAAGTAAATTATATAGAAGGAAGAGAAGATGGAAAAGATGCTGATGATAAATAAAAGCTATGTAGCTTGAAAAAAATTTTAAGCACTAATAAAAAATATCTAGAATTTTTTTTTTTTTTTTTTTTTGCGGTACACGGGCCTCTCCCGTTGCGGAGCACAGGCTCCGGACGCACAGGCTCAGCAGCCATGGCTCACGGGCCCAGCCGCTCCATGTGGGATCTTCCCGGACCAGGGCACGAACCCGTGTCCCCTGCATCGGCAGGCGGACTCTCAACCACTGCGCCACCAGGGAAGCCCCTAGAATTTTTTTTTAAAAAGTAAATTATATAGTATATTAGAAGGTGACAAATGTTATGAATATAGAAAAAGTACAGCTGGTTAAGAGGAATGGGATGGGGGAGGAGTTGTAACTGTAAATAGGGTCGGAGGGGGATTCACTGAGAAAGTGACATTTGAAAAAAAAATTGAAGGACGTGAGGGTGTCAAGCAAACAGACATCTGGGGGAAGAGCCTGCCAGGCAGAGAGACAAACCAGGGCCGAGGCCCCAGAGCAAGGGTGAGCCTGGCATGTTGGAGGACCAGCCAGAAGACAAGGGTGTCTGGAGCACACTGAGCAAGACAGCATAACAGGGATTGGAAACAGGGCATTGGACCATGTGGGACCCTGTCTCCCACCGTGAGACTTTGTCTTATTCTGAGACAAAGTGAGATGATGTGACTTGCACATAAAGCGATCACTCTGGCCAGTGTGTTGAGAAGAGACTGTAGGAAGCAAAGGCAGAAGCAGTCATACAGGTGAGGGAGTCATACAGGTGAGGGTGTCATACAGGTGGCAAGATGGCGGCGGCTCAGACAAGGCAGGAACCATGGAGGAGGTGAGAAGTGGTCAGTTTCTGGATATAATTTGAAAGGAGAAACAATTGGATAAGGGGTGTGAGGGGTCAAGGGTGACTCCAGGGTTTTCAGCCTAAGCAGTAGAAATCCCATGGAATGAGATGGGAAAGACAGAGTGAAGCAGTGCTCTGGGGACAGGTCAGGAGTTCACTCTTGGTCATGTTGACTTTGAGATGCCTGTTACACATCCACGTGGGGGTGTTGAGTAGGCAGGTGAATAAAGGCATCTCCATTTACAGAAGTGCATACCTGAGCTTCAGGTATGAACTTGACAGTCATTAGCCAACAGATGGTACTGAAAAGCCGTGGGAGTTGATGGCATCACCAAGGGAGTGAGTGTGGAGAAGGGAAGCTGGGAAGGAAGATGAGAAGGAGTGGCTGGGGAGGAAACCAGGAGAAGGTGGTAGAAGCCAAGTAAAGAAAATGGGCCGAGGAGGTGGAAGGGTCAGCGTGTTAAATGCTGCGGTAGGTCCCCTAAGGTGAGTATTAGCCATTGGACCAGCAATATGGTTATCCTTGGTGACCTTAGGAAGAGCCATGGGGCGAAGTTCTGGGAGTGAGACTGATTGATCAGAGTGTGTATCAGTCAAAGTCCTGACGGAAAATAGGTAGCCCCTTCGAACTGTAACTCAAGGAGACTTTAATAAAAGGACTTTCAGCAAAGATGTGGGCAGGTGTAGGGAAATCTCAAGGAATTTGTAATGGTGGGGTAGTTGTTACCATCTCCATGCCTGGAAAGTCGGGGGGCGGGGAGGGCGGGGGGGGGGAGTGAGGAGAGGAGCCTGGGGGTGTGGCCTTCAGTCAAGGGACACACCCATACCCCTCCCCAGAGCGGGTCCCAGAGGAATAAACATCCTGACTCACTCTCCTCCCTCCTCTGATTCTTCCGCTGGTCCTCCCTGGGGCCAAACCAAACAGGAAGCCACAGCTCAAGTGGACCTGTTGATGCAGCCATAGGGGTCAGCCTCCCAGGATGCAGGAAGGGCAGGGAACAGGACTGGAAGGACAAAGTAGTTGGGAGAGAATAACATTTGCAGTGTTTGCATTTTCCTGGCATTTTTAATTCCCTTGTGCCCAATACTTGCAATAGGTGTAAGAGGAAGTATACACTATGACTTAAATGAAAGGAAAGAGACTTTCCTAAATTAAAAATGATGAGGTCATGAGAAATGTTACAAATGCAGGCCACTTTAATTGCCTTAACCCTCAAGTTGACAATAATCTAACTGCATCATTTCTATACCTTAACTGCAAGTAGATGCGATGTTATGTTTATAGTAAAAGTATCCATTCCTTTTTAATTTTTTTTCTCTGTTATAAAATCTACCACCTTTCCATGGGTGGGTCTAAAATTTGACCGTGGCCTGACTTCTGTCATTGATAAATTCAGAGCTAACTTGAGACTCTGTGTGGGATTGACCACATGGGACAAGCCATCTAAATCCAAGGCTGATCCCTCTACAGCAGGGCTTTCAACCTCAGCACTATTGACATTTGGGGCTGGGTAGTTCTCTGTTGTGGGGTCTGTCCTGGGCATTGTAGGCTGTTTAACAGCATCCCTGACCTGCACCAACTGGATCCCAGCAACATCCTCTCAGTTGCAACAACAAAATACCTCTCCAGACTTTGCCACATGTCCCCTGGAGGTCAAATCACCCTTGGTTGAGAATGATCCTCTACAGTTTAGTGCCTTGGCGCTGAGGCCATGCAAAACAACGTAAAGGGAAAGGAATTTGGGCGATCCACCTATACCGACCACAGGAGCCTTTAATGCTAAAAGCTAAAGGCTTCATGCTCTAGAGCAGCACTGCTCAAAATGTAACGTGTCTGAAAATCTCCCAGGGAATCTTGTTAAAATGCAGATTCTGGTTTCCGGCCTTACATTTAGGGCCACTCTGGAAAACAGTATGGAGGTTCCTCAAAAAACTAAAAATAGAACTACCATATGATCCAGCAATCCCACTCCTGGGTATAAATCTGAAGAAAATAAAAACACTAATTCAAAAAGATACATACACCCCAATGTTCATAGCAACGTTATTTACAATAGCCAAGATATGGAAGCCATCTAAGTGTCTATCAACAGAGGAATGGATAAAGAAGATGTGAGATATATATACACACAATGGAGACACACACACACACACACATGAGTACACTACTCAGCCATAAAAAAGAATGAAAATTTTGCCATTTGCAGCAACATGGATGGACTTAGAGGGCATCATGCTAACTGAAATAAGTCAGACAAAGACAAATTCTGTATGATATCACTCATATGTGGAATCTAAAAAATAAAACAAACTAGTGAATATAACAAAAAAGAAACAGACTCACAGATAAAGAAAACAAACTTGTGGTTACTAGTCATGAGAGGTACAAACTACTATGCATAAAATAAATAAGCTACAAGGAGATATTGTACAGCACAGGGAATATAGCCAATTGTTATAATAACTTAAATGGAGTATAATCTATAAAAATATTGAATCACTATGTTGTACACCTGAAACTCATAAAGTATTGTAAATCAACTATACTTCAATTTCAAAAATAATTAATTTTTTAAAATGCAGATCCTGATTCAGCAGGTCTGGAAGAGGACCTACCTGGTATTCAAAGTCAAGTCCAACTCAGACTAAGTGAATCAGAATCTGCCTTTTCAGAAAACCCCCAAGGGATTCATATGCACATTAAGGTTGAGAAGCACTGTCCTGAGAAAACACACTCGAATTTAGCTGAAGCTAAAGTCCTGGTCTGCAAACCTGGCTGAAGAAACACAGGAAATTCAGCAGGTCATCGTTCTGCCCCCAGTGTCTGCAGGACGTGCCTACAGGAAGCCTCGTTCCCCCATCTTGAATCCTTGCCTCAGCTGTGCACACTGCCTAAAGCTCCCACAGCCCTAGGGCATCTGCTAAAGACCTCTGCTATCTCATGTACCTGTGCTAAGGCAGGCTCCTAGTTCAAGGTCAAGGTGAAGTTGCTTGGCCCACACTTTTGCGAAGTCCTTCCCCGTGAACCTGCCCATATTTGCTTAAGAATATCACCTGAAGCTCCACCTGTATGGAAACAGCAGCTTGTATCAAATGCCACCTGTATTGGGCTTCCCTAGTTCTAATCCCTGTTTATTTCTTACGTTCCTAACAGACAACAGATGTGGGTTTTGGAGGAAGTTCATTAAATAATATTTTTCCCTTCCCATGTAGGCAGCTTTTGTAGTGAACTTTAAATTCTGTCTCTTATTAACCCAGATCCAGAAGAACATCTTATCTCACCTGACTCAATTTTTTTTTAACATTTTGAAACATTTTAACACAAATACTGTAGAATTTTATCTCTAAGTGTATGGCTCCTACGTCACGTATTTCTTTCCACTGGATCAAAGTTATTTCTGCACCTGCTTATCTCCTCTTTGGGACAACAGACCTGCAGGATGGGCTACATATCTGGTTTGTTCTTGGACCAGGACACAACCTTGCACATAAGAGATGCTCAGTCAACATTTATGTAATGAATAGTCATGACTATTTTGCCCCTTAGGCCATTGTATTATAAATTAAGTAATTAATTCAACTCCTTCTAGACGTGGCATAGAGCCTAGTTCTGTGGGGTAGCCCTCCCTGATCGGAGCCGCTCCCTCATATCGCAACTCTGAAACTATCTTGCAGATCTTATGCCATGTTGACTAACTCGCTGATAGATTTCTTTTTCCTTGTCTAGTTCTGGCCTTTTGTTAATGTTTGAAGACACTTACTTGCTTTCATCTGTTCTTGTTCTGTTATCTCAGCAGCTAAGGACTTGATGGACACGTTATTTCAGACCTTGATCTGAAGATGTTCTATGTCTAACATCAAAGTATAACAAGGTGACCCTGGGTGGGAAAAGACTTGAACCTGTTTTAACCCTTGGTGAGGAACAATGAGAAAGGAATGGGCCTAAGCTTGGCTGTTAGTGTTTCACACATGGTGTCACTTAACATGGAGCAGCATAGACTTGGGAGATGAGATGATGGGGATAGTGATAGGTGGACGATGATGATGATGATAAGAAGAGGGGGAGTCAACAGCATGGTGTCTTCCATGACACTCAAGTACATGAAATGTCACAATGCTTTAGCTTTTCAAATCAAATCAATTTAGCTCACCTGACCCAGGTTGGTAGGCAATTTAAGTCATGTCTTGGAGGAATCTCTTCCCCCTCCCTTGAAGTTGTACCATAGTCTTCAGGATTGACCCAGCCCAGGACATTTGGGAAAGGGTCTTGGTACACCATGCTGCACTTCCTGGTGGTCACTTGGTCCATTTGAAAAGCTGAGGCTATTCTCTTTCCAAGCCATGGTTGAGCCCGTGGATCTTTGTTGAGGTTTCCAACCTCTGCACCTGGTGTTCAGCCTCACCTCCATGTACCACCCAGATACCCCTCCTGGGGTCTCCTGAGTCCAAGTAGAACCAGATTTCTGCTACCCATAGAAACCTTCTGGGTTATTCTTGATCCTGTTCAGTTTCAAAAGACAGAACCCAAGTCAAACTAGCCTAAGTCACAAAGAGAATCTGTTGGTCTACATAACTTGAAGGTTCAGAGTAGAAATCAAATGATGTTAGATCCAAGAATCTCAATATCTCTCTGTGTCTCTCTGTCTCTGTCTCTCTATCTCTCTGCCCGCCTCCACCAGCATAGTGGCTTCATTCTATAGGAAGCTTCTCCCATGGAGTCAAGAAACATGGTCACTGACAGCTCCAGGCTTGCATGGTCTTTATAGCTCAAGGCCCCAGAGAAAGGGGAGACCCATAAATCAAATCTAAGGAAAGATTCTGATTGGTCCATTTTAAGTGCTTATTCCTGGAAATACCCCTGTAGCCAGGAGAAACAACCTGTGCTTGGACATCTTGGGTCACGAGTCTACCCTAGTGGTGGAAAATGCAGGGCACCATGACGAATAATTGTACAGGATCACATAGAATGGAGGGGAGAGATGGTTTGCGAAGTAAAAAGCGGTTATTACCAACAAAATGGAGAGGAGATGTTAAAACAAACCTTCCTCACTACACACACACACACACACACACACACACACGTATACACACACACTCACATAAACACGTATACACACATAGAATGCCTAGTGGTTGGGCATCCCATCTCCCCACCCCCAGTCCCCACTACACTCCTAGCAAAAAAAAAAAAAAAAAAAAATCAAAGGACTTCTATTTCAAAAAGTTGTCTAACAATAATTAGGGTAACTAATGTGGACTTTCATGACCAAAATAAAAGAGCTCTCTCCATGCTGCCACAAAGGCAGCTCCCTGCCCATCCATCTGAAAGCACTGGATGACAGGCCCCACCCACATGCATGGAGATGTTTATGGTCTTGTTTACAAATATCAGCAGACCATCAAGGACTACCAGAAATGTAAAGAAACATTACAAAGTGGAGGAGGCCAACATAAACAAGGTAGAAATTGAGATAATTCAGAGAACAGAAGATATATGTTTTGGTTTTTTGTTTTTTTGCGGTACACGGGCCTCTCACTGCTGTGGCCTCTCCCGTTGTGGAGCGCAGGCTCCGGACGTGCAGGCCCAGTGGCCACGGCTCACAGGCCCAGCCGCTCCGCGACATGTGGGATCTTCCCGGACCGGGGCACGAACCCGTGTCCCCTGCGTTGGCAGGCGGACTCTCAACCACTCCACCACCAGGGAAGCCCCAGAAGATATATTTTTTAAATCTCTAATTGTTAACCTCAGAAAGATTCAAGAAAATAATGCATTCATAAAGCACCAGGAAGTTATGTTAAAACAGTAAGCAGATAACAAGAAAGAAGTTTTAAAAAAAGATATGATTGCTGGAATTTTTAAAAGCAAAGAAGGGTTGGAAGAAAAAGTCAAAGTAATTCTTAGAAAGTAGAACCAAAAGACTATAAAAGAAAAAATATAACAGAAAAGAGACTCAGAGAATCAATCCAAGAAGTCTAACAGTCATCTTATAGGAAATCCAAAAAAGAGAAAACAGAGCAAAAGAAATTCTCAAAGAAACATGAGAATCCCCCAGAGCTGAAGAATAACTGTCCTCAGATTGAACGGCCTCACTTGAGTGCTTAGAAAATCAGATGGGGAAAACACTCACGCCTAGCCACATCGCTGCAAAATTTTAGAACACTAAAGATGCCCTGGGCATCCCTCAACCCCACTGAAATAATTTCACCTGTTTCATTCCTCCCTCTTGTGAAAGGAAAATCAAAATGGAGTTGGTACTGGTAAGAGAGCTCTCTAAAATGGAACAGGGAGGGAGACCATTGAGGAAGGATGACCTAGGTACATCTCAGCCTGGATGGAATCTGACCTTTTGACTGCTTATTATCCTAACAGAACATCTGGCAAAAACTCAAGATACTGATTGGACCTTACCCTAAAACGACCCATGATAGCCTTCCCTTAAGGACAAATATTTCCTTTCTTGTATCAGAGTACAGCTTCATGGCTTTTGCCTTTATAAGCCCCTGACTCCTTCTCTTCCCCTGAACACTCTTTCCACTTTACCGGAATCTGTGTCTCCTGACTTGCAATTCTATTCTTTTTTTTTCTTTAATTTACTTTTGGCTGCGTTGGGTCTTCGTTGCTGCGTGCAGACTTTCTCTAGTTGCGGCGAGTGGGGGCTACTCTTCGCTGCGCTGCGCAGGCTTCTCATTGCGGTGGCTTCTCTTGTTGCGGAGCACAGGCTCTAGGCACACGGGCTTCAGTAGTTGTGGCACGAGGGCTCAGTAGTTGTGGCTCGCGGGCTCTAGACAGCAGGCTCAGTAGTCGTGGCACACAGCCTTAGTTGCTCTGTGGCATGTGGGATCTTCCCGGACCAGGGCTTGAAACTGTGTCCCCTGCATTGGCAGGCGGATTCTTAACCACTGCTCCACCAGGCAAGCCCCTAACTTGCAGTTCTTAAGACCCCAAATACACTCTTTTCTTATTTGCAGCCTTCTGTGGTTTTCTGGTTGATACTCCATGTTAAGACAATGAGTTCTGACTTTCCACATGCCGTGAACCAGCATATGAGTTCGCCAACCCAGGCGACATTAGACTCACAGAGCTGCCCAGATTAGCACAGTGAATTACAGAACCTCGGGCTAGGGCATCCAGAGTAATAAGTTCAACCTGACACAACATTTTACTCTTGGTGGGGGAGCCTCAACATCTTTTCTCACAATTTCTCCCCAGATCTTTTTATAATACGAATTAGCAAATTCTTTTGACTCTTTCTGGGATAACGCTTCTATTTCTTACTCTAGAAATTCTAAACTAGAGCTCGCTGTTTAGTCGTGCATGCATTTGCTCACTTAAGTGCCTACCTTGTGCCAGGCATTGTTCTAGGCACTGGAGGAAGAACAGTGCTCGAGACAAAGTGTCTGCCCTCAAGGAACTCACATTCTGTGAGGGGAGAACAGAAGAAATAAACAAATCTGACATATAATATGTTGCGTGGTCCTGGGTATGATAAATACCTTCCTCTTTAACCAAATGCCGTCAAAACAATCATCCCGTCATGAGGTATTTCTATTCCTCATCCCTCTTAAGTTGTTGTATGTCAGCAAGCATCCAGCACGCCAAGCTTTGCCCTTGTGAGCAGGTGGCTGTTTAATGACTATGGGTACCATGGGCAGCTGGCATTCGAAAATCATGGCCCCGTCTGTGCCCGTTAACCTATCCCAGGGCCTATTGCTTACAACCTTCTTTCTGGTGCCAATTTCTATATGAAATAAAGGTTTTTGTTTGCAAGCACATTGAACGGTTACAGAAACCTACTCTGGTTAACCAAAGTCAAAAAGGAATTTGGTGAAAGGAAACTGGATGACTCATGAACTAGAAGAGCTCAGGGCGGAGTCAAGATGGCATACTAGGAGGACGTGGAATTCGCGTCTCTGCACAGCTAGGGTACCTACTAGGCACCGGTGGGGGACCACGGACACCTAAGGGGTCAGGAGGAACCCCCAGCGACCTGGTATGATGTGAGCGCGGGGGGGAGGGAGGGAGGAGGAGAAGTGGAGGCAGGAGAGGACTGGCACCCCTCAGGGGCGGCGCGGGGGAGGGGAAGGGATCTCAGGCCCGAAGCGGAAACTGGGAGGGCAGAGGATCAAACGGGAGCGTGGCCAGGTTTCCCCTGCCTACTTGGGCCCCGGGGAGCCTGCTGAGATCCCGGGCCTGATCCTCTGCCCACCAAGGCCCCCTCCAGCCGCGCGGGTCCTGAGGGAGTGGGAGGGAGGGAAGGGGGAGCAAAAGTAAAGGCTGGACCTCCAGGATCGGCACCCCTGAGGGGTGGCTGGAGGAGGGGAGGAGTTCCTACACCCACTTGGACCCACTCATGGCTAGGGGTCCAGCGGGGACGGGGAGACCCTGGGGGTGGACCGTGCGGGGGTGGGGGGCGGAGGAACGGAAGGGAGGTGGCCAGCGCTTTCCCTGTGCACTTTGGCACTGGGGAGCCTATTGGGCTCCCAGGCCTAATCCTCTGCCCTTGGAGCCTCCCTCTTGCCAGCGCAGAGCCCAAGCCCCGCCCCTACACCCCCCACCCAGGGCCCACCTCTACACTGGGAGACCCCCTCCAGTGCGCTGAGTCTAAACTCCACCCACACCCCGTCACCCAGGGCCTTAGCTCCCAACTCCGGAACTCCACACTCCGGAGGCCCTCCTTTGGAGGTGCGGCCTCTCCCCTTCTGCACAGGTGCTAAGCAGGGCCCAGGCCCTGCCCCACGCCTGAACATCACCCCTCGACCGGCCTAGGTCCCACCTCACCCTAAACCCCACCCTTGCCTAAGTTCCTGCCCCGCCTAAACTCCACCCGCCATGGTCAAGGCTTTTTTTTTTTTTTTTTTTCTGTTGTGGTTTTATTTTACCTTATTGCAGTTGTTTCAATTATATTTTTTATCTTTCTAATTTTATTTTGTTTTTCATTCTTTGTTATTGTATTGCTCTTTTTTTTTTTTTTTTTTTTTGCCATGCCACACGGCTCGTGGGATCTTAGTTCCCAGGCCAGAGGTCAGGCTCAAGCTCCTGTGGTGGGAGCTCCAAGTCCAAACCGCTGGACTAACAGAGAACCTCAGACCCCAGGGAATATTCATCAGAATGAGGCCTCCCAGACGTCCTCACCTCAGCACCAAGACCCAGCTCTATCCAACTGCCTGCAAACTCTAGTGCTGGAAGCCTCAGGCCAAACAACCAGTAAGACAGGAATACAGTTCCACCCATCAAAAAAAAAAAAAAAAAAAAAAAGTTACAGACAAAGGAGCAAGGTAAAAACTTACAAGACCAAATAAATGAACATGAAATAGGCAACCTACCTGAAAAAGAATTCCAAGTAATGATAGTAAAGATGATCCAAAATCTCAGAAATAGAATGGAGAAAATAAAAGAAACATTCAACAAGGATCTAGAAGAACTAAAGAGCAAACAAACAGTGATGAACAACACAATAACTGAAATTAAAAATACTCTAGATGGGCTTCCCTGGTGGCGCAGTGGTTGAGAGTCCGCCTGCCGATGCAGGGGACGCGGGTTCGTGCCCCGGTCCGGGAGGATCCCACATGCCGCGGAGCGGCTGGGCCCGTGAGCCATGGCCGCTGAGCCTGCGTGTCCGGAGCCTGTGCTCCACAACGGGAGAGGCCACAACAGTGAGAGGCCCGCGTACCGCAAAAAAAAAAAAAAAAAAAAAAAAAAAACCCTAGAAGGAATGAATAGCAGAATAACTGAGGCAGAAAAACAGATAAGTGAGCTGGAAGGGAAAGTGGTAGAAACAACTTTCAGGGAGCAGAAAAAAGAAAGAAAAGAATTGAGGACAGTCTCAGAGACCTCTGGGACAACATTAAATGCACAACATTCAAATTATAGGGGTCCCAGAAGAAGAGAAAAGAAAGTGTCTGAGAAAATATTTGAAGAGATTATAGTCGAAAACTTCCCTAACATGGGAAAGGAGATAGTTAATCAAGTCCAGGAAGTGCAGAGAGTCTCATACAGGATAAACCCTAAGAGAAACACGCCAAGACACGTATTAATCAAACTATCAAAAAATTAAATACAAAGAAAAAATATTAAAAGCAGCAAGGGAAAAACAACAAATAACATACAAGGGAATCCCCAGAAGGTTAACAGCTGCTCTTTCAGCAGAAACTCTGCAAGCCAGAAGGGAGTGGCAGGACATATTTAAAGTGATGAAAGGGAAAAACCTACAACCAAGATTACTGTACCCAGCAAGGATCTCATTCAGATTCGATGGAGAAATCAAAAGCTTCACAAAGCTACGAGAATTCAGCACCACCAAACCAGCCTTACAACAAATGCTAAAGGAACTTGTCTAAGTGGGAAACACAAGAGAAGAAAAAGACCCATAAAAAGAAACCCAAATCGATCAAGAAAATGGTAATAGGAACATACATATCAATAACCACCTTGAATGGAAATGGATTAAATGCGCCAACCAAGAGACACAGACTGGCCGAATGGATACAAAAACAAGACCCTTATATATGCTGTCTACAGGAGACCTACTTCAGACCTAGGGACACATACAGACTGAAAGTGAAGGGATGGAAAAAGATATTCCATGCAAGTGGAAATCACAAGAAAGCTGGAGTAGCAATACTCATATCAGATAAAACAGACTTTAAAATAAAGACTGTTACAAGAGATAAGGAAGGACACTACATAATGATCAACGGATCAATCCAAGAAGAAGATATAACAATTATAAATATATATGCACCCAACATAGGAGCACCTCAATACATAAGGCAAATGCTAACAGCCATAAAAGGAGAAATCGACAGTAACACAATAATAGAGAGAGACTTTAACACCCCACTTACACCAATAGACAGATTATCCTGCTTTGGGTAGTAGAGTCATTTTCACAATGTTGATTCTTTCAATCCAAGAATATGGTATACCTCTCCATCTGTTTGTATCATCCTTAATTTCTTTCATCAGTGTCTTATAGTTTTCTGCATACAGGTCTTTTGTCTCCTTAGGTAGGTTTATTCCTAGATATTTTATTCTTTCTGTTGCAATGGTAAATGGGAGTGTTTCCTTAATTTCTCTTTCAGATTTTTCATCATTAGTGTATAGGAATGCCAGAGATTTCTGTGCATTAATTTTGTATCCTGCAACTTTACCAGATTCATTGATTAGCTCTAGTAGTTTTCTGGTAGCATCTTTAGGATTCTCTGTGTATAGTATCATGTCATCTGCAAACAGTGACAGCTTTACTTCTTCTTTTCTGATTTGGATTCTTTTTATTTCTTTTTCTTCTCTGATTGCTGTGGCTAAAACTTCCAAAACAATGTTGAATAATAGTGGTGAGAGTGGGCAACCTTGTCTTGTTCCTGATCTTAGTGGAAATGGTTTCAGTTTATCACCATTGAGAACGATATTGGCTGTGGGTTTGTCATATCTGGCCTTTATTATGTTGAGGTAAGTTCCCTCTATGCATGCTTTCTGGAGGATTTTTATCATAAATTGGTCTTGCATTTTGTGGGACCTCGACATTTCTGATCACGACAGAGCCGGGTCCTCTCCTCCATCCCACGAACCTCCAGCCAAGCTTTGAAGCCCGGCTTCAGTGTTCTGACCCGACGATGGGGACAGCAGCTCTCTCTGGGGGCCAAGTTGGACCAGGAGGCTACTGTCTCCCCGACCCAGGCCCTAAGATGACATCAAAAGGATGGAAGTTTCCAGTTCATGCCGGAATGTGGGTTTTCCAGCTGAGTCAGATGGAGCCTGTTTCTATGGCAGCCACGCTCCACCACTACTCGAGGGTTTGGGGAGACAGAATTCTTAACTGGGAGTATTTTCGCTACCTGTCAAACAAGGAGGAGCCTGCCCAGGAAAGAACAATAAAGAAAGAACCCTAAGCCCAGCTGGCTGAGCGCCCAGGCTTTGCATTCTAGGTTCTTGGACAAGTGGCCCCCTGCTATGGAGTCAAGTTGCCATCACCACTCAGGGGCTGGTTGAGGGGCAGGAAGGGGAGTCGGGGCCATGCTGAAGTAGCTAGCGTCATGGAAACAGGACAGACTTGCCCTTGGTGCTCCCTGGCCAACGGAGCTGAGAACTTAAGTTTCTCAGCCTCTCTAGGCTGCATCAGTAAAATGGGAATGAGAAAAAGACACCAAGAATGAAGAGCGCCTAGCACAGCCAAGACATATAGCTCCTCGGTGGGACCAAGCACGGTGATTTGGGGAAAGGAGGAGGGGAGGGGAAGGGCGGAGAGAAGAAGGCCCACAGATCGACCCCCACCTTCCCCAAACTGCCTGGAAGCAGAGCCCACAGGCCCCAGGCTGGCTCCTCCCCTGGAGACTTGGCCAAAGTGTCAGACCAGGAAGTATCATTATGTCACTGGGCATTCAGGGGTTAATGAGGGGGAGTGGACAGGACCCTGGTATTTAACTAATGCAGAGAGGCCTTGAGATCAGAGGCACCCCTGCTGACTTCCTTCTCCTGCAGCCCAGCTTCTCTACTCCCTGCACCCCTCCCCTCCCAGCAGAATGAAGCTTCCGCCTCTTCCGACCTTACTTTGCCTCATGGGTAAGTAACCTTCCTGCCTTTACCCCTCCCTTGCCCCAGCTAGGAATCCCCAACTCCCTGGAGGCCCCTGAGCTGGGCCCTGAGGAGGGTGTGATTGGACATCCTGAGGAGGCCAGTTCTTCCGGAGCCATCACTAGTCAGTGGAGAGGGGGGAGAGGGGAAGACAGCAGCCCGGATGGCCCGGTGGGGTGGGGGAGAGGGGCTGGCGGGGATCCCAGACAGCACACGAGCTCCTGCCACCCCCGCTCCATCCCTCACTTAAGTTTCCATTTTTGACTCTAACCTGCCCGGGCCAGCAGCCCCCCATTGCTGCATCATCAGGACCTAGAGGAATTTGGGGAAGTCCAGGTGGTTTGGAAGCTTATCCAGTGACATCTGATGGGACTTGACAGGGACAGAGTTCCTGCGGGGATGGGGCTGACACCTGGGGAGGTGATCAGGAAGGGTTGGGACCCGGGAGGATGAGTGGGTGGTATTCTGGGAGATGGTGGAAGGAGAGCGGGGTGGGGGGTAGGGGGTCACGTGTGCTGACACGACGCGGGTGAGGACTAGGGGATCAAGGTGCGATGATGTCATGGGGACATTATTACTGCTTAGCATTGTTAGTATTGGGAATGAGGTGCTTAGGGAGGTGAGGTCACCTAGACAATCGGAGAGATGTCTGGACTCAGATTTGGGGGCACATCAGGGGCAGCTGGCTGCAGAGGGTGGGGCCCTGAGGGATCTGACCTCCTCCACCCTCCCTCCCAGCAGTGGCCCTGGCTGTCGGGAACCTGGTCCAGTTCGGGGTGATGACTGAGAGAATGAAGGGGCAGCCTGCGCTGCAGTACATTGACTATGGCTGCTACTGTGGTTTCGGCGGCTCCCACGGGCCAGTGGACCAGACAGACTGGTGAGCAGGTGGCCCAGCAGGTAGAGCACCTCGCTGGAGGATGGAGAGGCCGGGGGAGCATCCTGGGAGGAGGGAGGGGCTGGGGGCACCTAGAAAGTTGGGGCCGACCTCCACTTTGAGCCCCTTTGGGCACTGAGCCCCCCAGGCAGCCCCTGGTTCTGCCCAGCCTGGCTCACGGGCCCCTCCAAGCCAACCATGACCCTTACAGGTGCTGCCACGCCCATGACTGCTGCTATGGGAGTCTGGAGAAGCTGGGCTGTGAACCCATGTTGGAAACGTATCTTTTCTCTGCCAGCAGGCACGGCATCTTCTGTGGTAAGTGAACAGCCCTAGACTCCCCCAGACACCAGGTTGGGGGAGAGCTTCAGCTAGGAACCCTCTCGTGATGGAGCCCCTTGAGCCTGGCCACCTGGGCTGGGGCGGGCGTGGGATCTTCCATCATCACGGAAGTGGGGAGAGACCTGTCCATCCACCCAGATGCTCCTGTGGCACCCAGCCTAGAGAGCACGTGACCCATCAGCTCCTGCCCTGACCCCAGGCACTTTCCCCAGCCAGAGCCTTCCCAGCTCCAGCCTCTGGGGAGAGGAGCCAAAGGGGGTAGAGCTGAGCCCCAGAGCGGCTGTACCCACACAGCCCTCCCCAGGGCCTGGGTGGCAGCTAGAGGCAAGGTTCCCAGGACAGAGCCTTGAGGGCAGAGCCCCAGACAGAGAGAGCTGGAGCTTGGATTTGGGACAGCAGATCCTGCTCCCAAAGGCTGAGTGCACCGGTGCTCATCTCTGCCAGGCCCAGTGCCCACTTGGACCAAGTAGCTTTCCTCTGGTCCCCGGCCTGAGGAAGCAGCTTGCCCCGAATCAGAGTGCGGAGGGCTCCACGCAGCCCAGCCCCGTGGAGGGAGCTCAGATCAGAGAACCAAACCTTCTTCCTGCCGCAAAGCCAGGAGCAGCCTGGAAGGAGGGCAGGCCCAGCGTGGGGCACAGCAGGAGGGTCTAGGAGGGTCAAAGAAAACTCAGCTCAGATCTCTAAGGTCTGTCCTGGGGGAGGGGCAGAACAAGGACCAGAACCACTGGAGGCAGATTTGGCTCAGAGATGCCTGTTCCCAGCAAGGCAGCTTTGACAGGTAGTAAGCTCCCCATCCCTGGGGGTTCATGCAAGGCTAGGAAGCCACCTGTCAGGGACGGCACTGAGAGGATGAGTGAGGGGAGGTGTTAGGTGAAGAGGGACACCGGGTCAGGGAGTCACCTACCCACTGTATGTCTTTGGGCAAGTGACGTAACCCCTCAAAAGCCTCTACTTCCTCATCTACAAAAGGGAGACAATCACTCAGTTCCCTGGCTTAGTCCAGCTTCTGGTAAGAACCCCCCCAAAGGAGCTGACGTGGCTGTTAAGCCCCTTCCAACTCTGACTGCTGCTGAAAGAGCAGGTGAGAGCAGAACCCGGATGGGGAACGAGGCTGACCTTTGCAAAGCACAGTGAGGAAGCTGGTTATTTCTGAGCTGGGGGATGTCTTCGCGGGGACAAAAAGGAGCCAGAGCCAGTCAGGGCAGACAGAGGCAGTGGAGGGAAGAGGAGGCTTTGGCGCCCCTGGTGCCTGCAGAGCTGACGTCAGCTCTGCTCCCCAGGCAGGGTGTGGCCACGTGTGGAGGGGGAGCCCTAAAGTTAATGCTAGGAAAATGGGCTTCGTCCGCTCTGAGGGAGATAGGCACGGCCGAGCAGGTCCCAGTTTCAGTCCCTCTGGGGCACGCCGAGGCCATCTGAGGTTGAGCTGCTGTAAGCTTCCCAGCTTTCCTCTCTGGCTGACGGCTGCCTCACTGTCAGTAACGCATTACATGGGAGAAGGAGTTGCCTGGAAATGCACTCTCCCTGGGCTGAGGTGGACGACAGTTAGTGAACCAGATGGTTTCCCCATGGGGGAAAGGGCTAAGGGCAGTGGAGTGGGCTTGGGAAAGGACAGGAGAACAAACTTCCAGCCTTCCCAGCATCCTGGGCCCCAGCAGGCCCTCTGGGACTCTGCCCTTTCTCTCACCCATCCCTGGAACATCCCCCATGAGAATGGGCTTCCAGCAGAATGGGGCTGAGAACAGGGACCCCAGAGCAGTCCCCTGCATGTCTGAGAGTGGCAGGACCGAGGCGCCCAGGCCCTGACTCACCTCGTCCCATCCAGCCGGCAGAACCACCTGCCAACAACAGACCTGCGAGTGTGACAAGAGTGCTGCTCTCTGCTTTCGCGACAGCGTGGGCACCTACGACCGCAAATACGCCCGTTACCCCAACAAGCTGTGCACCGGACCTACCCCGCCCTGCTAAGGCTGTGCTCCGCTTCTTCCCTGCGGCCCCCTGCCCTCCAGCTGCTGGAGCCCCAGACCTCCGGAACGTTGGCACCAGAGCCCCTCCCTCTGGAAAATTCCTTTCCTGCAAACCCATCCCTCCCTGAGAGCTCCCAGATGAGCAAGAGCCATGCCCGGGGGCCCTTTAGCACCCAGAAGATTCTATAACCCACCCCCTGGGATCTCAGTTCCCTCTTCCGAATATGTGAATGATATTTTCCCATAATTCTAATACTGATCCTCAGATTCTATCATTGTAGGGCTTAATTAGTCTACAGTTTCGTTCATTCATTCGTTTCTTGAGCACCCACCATGTGCCAACAGTGTGCTAAGTGCTGGGACACAGCGTGGGTCTGACATGGGTGGCCCCTGTGCACAGCTCTGACATTCTGTCCTTTTAATTTCCCATTACAGTGACTTTCTGTGATTCTCTTTTTCTAACATTCCACCATCTTATCCAAGATAATAATGGCAGTCTCTAGAAGGAATGTTTCTGGCCATATGGCATAATGTGAGAAGCACGCAAAATGCCAACCTAAAAATATTGTCCCCACCATGTCATCAGGCTTCAAATCCCTCCCATTAGAAGACTGGCTCAAAGTGAAAAGAAGCTCTCAAATCACCTTTTTCGAAGCCCTCCCTTGACAGATGGGCATCCGGGGCTCAGAGAGGGAAAGTTCTACCTGAAGGGGTGTCCTCACTCCCATGCCAGTGTGCCTTCATTTCCTCATGAGTGTGGGTATCAGTCACTGACACTCTACCCCTCTGGTTGTCATCTTGGACAGCCTAGGGTGCCCAGGGAAGGTCAGCTGTGAGGATGCCCAGGCCAGGTCAGGCTCCTGATACAGGGAGGGGAAGAGGAAAGGTTTCAACATCCAACACCCTAGGGCCAACTCTGGAGCCAATTTAAAGCACCAAAGGATTCCCATCAAATGGAATGCAGCCTATCTGGGAAGCAATGAACTTCAGCAGATTCTACTCCTAAATATAGATATATCTCCTCTATTATAATATTCTGATAAAATCTTCCAGGATTGGGATGAGACTATTCAATGAGATAAAGCATGTAAAAAAGCATCGCACAGGCAACGCTCTCAGCGGCCAGGTAATAAACATCCCCTCCCTTTGTCCATTTCATGGAACGTGTGCAACTTTCAGGACTTTGAGGGCAGGAAGGAGCCTGAAGCCATCAAATCGATGATCATCATACATTTTAAAAGGTGAAGAAGTTCTGTGCTAGCAAAACAAACACAAACAAACAAAACATGAGGGGGCAGATGTGCGTGCTTTGTTGCTGTGACTTGACTCAAATCCTTGGCGAATAATCACCGGGAGACCAGGCCGTAAAGCACAGTGTGTGTGGGTGGGGAAGAGAGCCCAGTGTTTGTTGGGAAGAGTGGTCCTGAGGCGCCCTCTGTTGTCCATTTTGTTCAGGCTAATAGGTGGAAACAAATTTGGCTTAAGCCTGCATTTCCCTTCATCATGGGGGCAAAGTATGTTTCTGGGCTAGTGAAACCGGTCGCTTCGCACTTTCAGTAATCATATGCTGAGAAATAATCAATAAGTCCTTACAGACATCTTAGAATGATGGTACGACTGCATACACGAGAAACACAGGAAGAAGGAACTGACCTGGGGGAGATGGAGAGAGGTGGTGCTCTGGGCGTTACGGATTCAAGGCAGCGATGGAAGGAGTACCTTGTGATGTTACAGTTGCTTAACCATCTGACAGGGTGAAAATTGGAACTTAAGAACAAGCCTCGGTGCAGTCTGTTTTTTGAAGAATCAACAAATATTTGGTGAATGCAAGAATGATTCCGTCTAAATTCTGTTTGTGTGTGTGTACAGTACATACGCTTGATTTCCAGTGCAGACTTGGTGGAAAAGGCTGAAAAAAGGAAAGGAGAACCCTGAACTTGATGTCGGAGCTTCCAGGTAGAGCCCTCTGCTCTGCCAGTTAGCAGTGGTGCATCTGTTCTAGACCTCGCTGCTCAGGGAGCTTATTAGAAATGCAGAATCTTGGACCTGACCCCAGACCGCCGAGTTAACAAGACCCCCAGGTGACTCGTGTGCACACTGAAATCCAAAAAGCACTGATATATGGCCACAGACAGCCTCAGTGTCTGCACTTGTGAAATAGAACAATGACATTTCCCTGGTAGGTTGATTGTAGCGAGGTTTTAATAAATTAGCATGTGTGGATGTACACAAAATAATGCCTAGCACATTAGAAGCATCCCATAAATGAATGGATGATAGTCATAATAACAAAAAATACCTAACATTTATTAAGCATTCGGCATTCACCAGGCACTGTTCTAAAGGCTTTATGTTTATTAATTTATCAAACGAATGAATGAGAGAATGAATGAATGGCTGAATGAGGCATGGGGACTAAATCAAGCCTGGGGAGGGGACTTTGTTACCTGAATGTTTCATAGCTTGCGTCTCCAATTTTGATGATAGGATTTGGATGGTTTTTGCTTTTGTTCCCACTTGGCCCCTAACAAAATCTATCAACCAAGTGTTCAATTAAATAACTTGCTGAGTAAGCGATTAGAAATCAAATCACGTTGGAATTCCAGAGTTAAGTCCAATTATTATTTCATGGACATTCGTCCACTTCTTTAGGGTTCTTCGCAGCGTCACTGCTGGAGAACTGAATACTGTATTAAATTCCATTCTTTCCCTCAGTACGCTTTCATACAAACCATGCTCCTGGCCCCTTGCTGAAACCTGGAGACAGAGCTAAATCTGACGTGGCCAACCTATAGACAGACAACACCAATTACTCTACACTGGTAAGTGTCATAATAGAGCTAAGATCAGGCTCTCAGGACCTAAGGTTCTTCAGCCCTCCGTTCTCCATCCAGCCTCCATCCTGTCCACAATGCCAGCTTCATTTTCCCAGAGATTGGTTTCCATCATATCACTCTTCTGCCCCTGAACCATCAGTGGCTCCCCATTGTCCACCAAGCCCTGGCATTCAAGCTGGGTATCATCTGCTTTTCCCGCCATATATATTTCTCTATGCTCCTCGCCACTGCCAGAACACGCCCACCTGTCTTCACACCTCTGTGCAATAGCTTCCTTCAACCAGGAAGCCTCCCTCTCACAGGCTCCTTATCACCACATTCACATCCATGTGCTTTGAGGCACATCTCAAATGCCACCTTTCCCATGTGCTTTTCCACCTGGAGAAGATCTCACCCTCCTCTGAACAGCCAAGCAATGTGTTTATACTTTTCTTAGGGATACTTACCCCAGCTATTTGGGCTCTTGTTTTGGGTTCCTATATGGGGAAGGCAGACTGCCCTGGGTTCAGTTCTGTGATCTTGGACCCATTATTTATTTCCTCATGTGTAAAATTGGGATGGGACCATCAGCCTCACTGGGCGGTTTTAAGGTTTAAATGAGATAACTTATTCAAAGTGCCTGGAGCATCATAGATGCTCCATCTGTGCTAGGACACTTTGCATTTTTATCTCCCCTATTGAATCCATCACATGGTGGATGCTAAATAAATATCTGCTTAATTGAATCCACAGATACAAGATAATTGTGATTATACACATGATAAATACTATACTAATTTATTTGAATAGCCCCTTGGCCCACTACTCTGAGTGCCATTTATCTTAAAACATTTATCTTAAATGGACAAGTGTTTGGAAATCATAAACCTTCAGTGCCCTGATCTGTTGTCCCACAGAGGCAATGAGGTAAAATTGGCTGGAGAGACGGTACACAGCACTCTTCCTGGAGGGCTGTTACCTGTGATGTGTTCCAAGGTCAAAATGCACATACAGGCTGACTCGTGACACTGTAAGAAGAGGTCAGGAGGAACCAGGTATTTCTGATCTTTGGAATTCATTCAGTATGCACAGCATCAGTCTTCCAGTAGCAAAAGGCATGCGACAAGTGTTTGAAGAAAGGAGTTCCCAGTCCTTCTCCAAACGAATTGTATACCCTTAATAAACTGTCCCAAACACGTGGGACATCCTACTCTCCCACTGGAGGGGTTTGCTTATGCTGGTCCTTCAGGCCCAAATATCTTAGCTTCCTATTTCCACCTCCTATCTTCCCTTTCATGCCTCGTCTAAATGTCACTTCCTCCACGGAGCCTTCCTTGATTTCCCTTCTGAACTCACAGCCCTCCTATCAGTACCTCCTTTTACGGTCTGTGTTCTCTTGGGTCATAGTTAACATATCCGCTTTCACTGCTGGGCTGAAAGGTTTTCGAGGACAAGGTCCATGTCTGATTCAATGCCCAGAAACAAAGACTCCAACACAGCACAGGTTCAGTAAATGATGGATGGATTCTTGACTGTTTGGATTGGTGAATAAATTGAACAAAAACTGAGCATCTTGAGATATCTAAATCCCTCTACCACAGGGAAATTCAGACAAGCTTCTCCAAGGTGGAGAATTTTTCCTTCTGCCAAGCCAGAATCCATGAATCAGCAAGATCGTTCTCGATCCTATTCAACCCAGAAAGTTCTAAATCGCTGCATCACTATGGTCTGAGGGCCCACCCTGTCCAGCAGTCCAGTCAAAATCATATCGGAGCAGAGCATTTGATGACAAATTTTGGTTGTATCTCAAGGCCAACATGCACTTTCTGTGCATCTGGCAAACGGGTAACTTTAAACCTGGGGGTTTCAACCCTGTTTTCTCCTAGACAACCATAAGCAGTTAACAAGAGGGGACACGGGAGCTGCCACTTTCCCTCTTATGGTATCTCAATCTTTGGCACCATAACTTGTCACTCACCCAGAGTAAGCGAGGCTATAGCCTGGAGGAAAATGTAAATAATAAACTGTGTTCTCTAATTATCCCCTATGTGGCCTGAGGACACTTCCGCCCTTACAGACTCATCCAATCTCACGGGTCACCGAGACCCAGCCAGGAAGCCCCACGGCCCCCCGCCCCAGCTGAACCACTGCGGAATGGAATTAAGGAGGCCACGGAAGTCTTCCAACGCGGGGAGGGGACACTTACATCGGGACAGCACTCCGGTTCTAGCAGATCTTTCAGAAAGATTCTCAGTTGGGTTAACAGAGTCCAGAGTCTGGGCCTCGGGGGCTCAGGAACTGGATAGCATTTGTGCACCCAGAAGGCTCTTGGTCACGGAATGAGGCAAAAATCACACAGGGAGGACAGTGCCCAAGGGGGGTCGGCCTTGCCAGTAGCTGGAGAATTCTTCCACCCAGGGTGGTACCGGACACTGTTCAGTGCCAAGATCCTGCAGAAACAATTCAAAGGCTGCTTGATGAGCACAAACATAGACCAAGAGCGAGCAGGAGGCTCGAGGCCAAAATCATGAGGCCGCGGCGAGGCTGGTGAGATGGCAGCGATCTTGACCTGTGACTGGCCCTGGAGCCCTGGAGCCCCGTGCGAGCAGCGCCCTGCTGCACGGGCCAAAGGGTCCCCTCCCTCTGGTTTTCTGTGGCCGCCCTTCCCCCTCCCGAGGACCTCTTCCAGGTGAGTCCGTGCAGTCACCGCTGCCCACGTGCGCCTGGGGGAAGATGCTCCCTCCTGGAATGGGATCAAACCAAGCCCCCGAGTTCTAGAGAAACCCCAAGGTGGAAGCCAAAAGACAGCTGCTCTGTATTTAGACAACTACGAACTATCAGAGACGTTCTTAGATACCAGGCAGAAATCTGAGGGATGGCCCTGCCAGTGTGTGCGGCGGCCATACTCCCCTGGACGGAAGCTACAATCAGCTGCTTAAGCTCAGTGAGACCCCAGACGAGCATACACTTGGAAGAACGGGCACATCTTCCGTGCCAAGGTCTCTAAGGAGGACATTTCCCAGCATGCTCTGTCTCATGCAAAGGGCGGCCAGACAGTGACAAAAACAACTTGAAACTTTGTCTTTAAACTAGAATTTACTGGTATACAAAACTCCATTTCATAGATAAAGTGGCACATCTTTGCAGCTTCTATTGCACCAAGTATTGAAGATTAAAAACACAAAAAAAGAAACATTTGGTTTTGAAAACACTGCAAATAGCCAAGTACAGTACTTTGGTAAATAAAAAATAAAATGGTTCAGAGTAACACAATCTGAGGAAAGAAACATCCTGGAGGAAATGAACTATGGACATCAGACAATGGTCACATTCCCCCCGTCCAGCTCCACAGATAAGGCAAGACTTGCTAAGTCTATGGATCATGACCCCACAGAGGTCTTAAATATCTTCGGACTGCAGTGAGGACAAGTATAGTGCAATTAGAAAAAAAGAGAAGGTGGCTGAGCCTGTGAAGGCCCCTGTGTTCTCCACAGACCCACCTGCCCTCCTTCATAAAGGGGATTAACACCCACCAGCGCTTCTACATCAGCAAGAGGAACACGGAGGTTTGATGTCCGACCCCTGGCTCTTTTCTTCTTCTCACGGAGCTCGGTGCTGGTGGCGGACGCTGGAAGGGTAGCCAGGGAGGCCGAGGGCCCTTCTCCCCAGGGAAGATGAACCATGAGAGGAGCCCACACCCGCATTCCTCAAGTTCTGGTTGAGGGACCTGCCAGGGGATCAAACCACAGGCTGAGGTCTGTGACTGTGCTCAAACAGCTACCACAGATGACTGGCAACAGTGAGCTGCTGGATGTCGAGATGCGGAGGATGAGGGGCAGACCACCGAGGTCTCGCCCAGTGGCCACTACCTTCCAGGGCTGCAGCACAGCGAGCAGGGATAGTTCCGGGCCCAGGGGCATGCCCTGCTTAAACCACAGTCACCACGCAGAAGGCCGCGCTCTTACAGAAATTGTTCTCTACCGGTACCAGCCCCCTCTCAGGTAACTTTGCGAGAATGCTAAACGTTTCAATCAAGCTACAGAGTAGTCTGAACTAGGAGAGCGAGGCTCTAGAAGGTAATTCCTCAGAGGAGATGGTTAAGAGCCTGAGGTTTTTACAGGGAACGTTACCTTGGACAGACGCAGCCAAGCGGTCAACGAGGCCCAGCTCCTCCCCGGAGCCGGGCCCTGTGCGCACCTTCTGAGTTCCGTACTGTGCAATGCACTTCGCGCCGGGTGCTCAGTGTCTCCACTTCAATCCAATTATCCACTCCCCCTCCCGCACGTGACAGCAGAAGATCTGCTATCATTTACATATACCGTCGAGACCTTCAACTTAACAACATCAATGGAAAAATACAATTTGCTTTAGAGTCAGGAAAACACACCTTGTAGAAAGCGCCCTTATTAAATCACCTCAGAACAACCGTCGGAAGGCCCCAGAGTTCGAGCAGCGCCTGTTCTGAAGGCTGAGATGAACAAAACAGTGAATAATGAAAATGTCAAAACACAAAAACTGCATCAGACTCTGAGTCTAAAGGTTTGCTATAGATAGAGCCTTGAGGTAAAAACAGGTGAAGAGCTACGCATCCACCCAAAATGGGAGTCAGGGAGGGCCACAGATGTGACATTGAAACTACAAAGCTCCACCGTCACCCCATCCACACAGACCCTTCTGGTCAGGGTGAGAGTTAGTCAGCTCTGACTAGGAACCCAAGTTTCCTTCAACTGACTGCACATTCGAGTTGAACGTCTCACAGAGGTAAAACTGACAGCATTCTATGTGGACACGATAAAACCCAGGCAGTCCAGTTTCTCAGAATGAGAGAAACTGCACACGGATGACAGGGACTCACTACGAGCACAGTTCAATGCCAAGTCCATCTGATATCTACCTGTTTAACATGGGAGCAGCTCTCCCCCCTCAGCATGGCCCTCCCCCCACCCCAGGACAGTATCATTTCGAACCGTCAAAGCTCCCCAGGGAAGCAGGCAGCACCATGAGAAATGACCTACACAAAGGCCCACTCTAGCTGCCCCACGATGGAGCTCCCACTTCACAAGCCCTCAGAATCACAATAGGTAGGGAAGTGTTTTCAGAGCTTACAAAAGAAACTACAGACAAGCTCAACTAACACTTAAGATTCTTCTTTCTGCCACAATTCTTCAACCAGACTTCACTCCTGAAAGCGTATTTCCTATTATTGAAAAATTAAATATACATATACATTCTTTCTCTAATATCTCCTGGTGGCAACTATATTAATTCAGAAGTTGCGATTCTATGTTGTTTCAATACATCTACCTCTCTAGTACAAACCTGATGCTACTAAAATTTTATTTTGTATTTTGACCTTTAAAAAAATCTTTTTTTAAAATCCATAAAACCTTTATATACAGTTTATAAGACTAGTAAGCAGCTATGGACCACAGCCTCATCCCCCTTCTCCTGACCAAAGCTACCGAGACAATCGCACATAACAAACCTCTAACAGCCACAGAGGTTAAGAAAGAGTCGCCTCCTACTACGCGGTTCACCTGAGTAACTACACCCGGTAACCGTCACTGACCAGTCATCCCAGGACTAAACATGCTGGGCCTCCATTTTGGCTGCCAATAAAGTAGTTCTCACGTGCCTACCAAGGCAACCAAGTACTACATGGATTCCATCTACCTCATACTTCGGTGGGACTGAGGCAGTGAAGGCTAAATTTAAACCCTTAGCTAGAAGTTATCACTAAAGTTGGATACACGTTCCCCATTCCTAATAATTAACGTACTAAACACAGACCAATTATAACTGGAAAACTATGAAATGGTAATAAAAGAAAACTACTGAAGCCATTTGATTAGTTTTTAAAACCACTGTTATTTTACCCAAGAAATGCCGAAGCCTATGATCAGAATTAGGTAATTTATAAATAAATGTGCCCAGTATTCTTTAGCAACTTTTTAGCAACTTCTAAAACCCAACAGGAAAAAACAAAAACCCAACAGGGCCCAAGGCCACCTTCATTAACCAAGTAAATAAAGCGATCCTACTACTTCTGACAACGGGTCTCCCTCAAGCGATTTCTGACTCCTAATTCTGCTGAATTTCTGGTACGCAATCAGTCTTTCTGAGGGGATCTGGTCTCCTGTACTCTCACAGTACAAGACAGACAAGAAAGAGTGCTCGCTCAGAAACGCTCAGCCAGGGTCGGGAACGTGCCCAGAGTTAAAAGCCAAGAGAACAGATCCTGAAGCACTGGACCTCACTCCCTTGGAGACAGCGAGACAACGGAGACCCCTCACTTGTCTGGACTGAGTACTAGAGGCTCTAACTCAGGACTCCGCAGTGTGCAAAGAAAAAATGCTGTGCAGTTTCTAAATCTGCTACGTATTACGACGCACTGTACCAGGATGTTCTGGGAGCGCCTCCAAGAGACTACTGATGCTCCAACCACAAAGTCACCGAAGCCAAACAAACGAAAAATTAAAATACATCACCAAAACCACAGAAGGCAAACCACCTGCTGATAAAGGCAATCCAATGAATCCAAGGCCAGCCCACACGACGATATGTCCATACGTGTCAAAACCTTTTTATAGTTTTTCCCTTTGCCTCGGAACTCTGATAATTTTGAAATCTGAGATGGGGGAGGTAATTAATAATTTACCTTTTGATTCAGCATATATTATTTCTCCAAATATTAGGTCCCCAAAAGGCAAAGAGAGTCCAAGATTGGCCACTTCATACATTCGTTTTAAAGTTCACATTCACCTAATTCGGTTTGAGGAATGCAATCTCTCCACCGCCCAAATCTATTTCAGCACTGTGGAGTCATTTGAAGGCCTCAGCCAAAGTAAGTTCTCTGCCCTGCTAGTCTAACCTAAGTCACTGACAACTTCTGGAGGGTGCTGGAGAGTGTTTTGAACAGCAAAATCCCCAAACAGGGCTTAACTAAAAAGAAGTTAAGTGCAGCGTTTTATGGGATTTCATTTTCACAATACTAAGAAAATTCAGCAAAGGGTCAAGTTACCTTTTATCTCTCTGAAGGCATCTTTCTAAATCCAGAATAGTAAGGAAGAAAAGACAGTTACTTACTTAAAATGTGAACGTGAAAAGCCTTAGAAATCCTTCCAGACACCCCCAACCCCCCACCCCATATCAATTACCTCTTCAGACTTCTTCCTGAGCAAAATCTCAGGACTCTCTTGACTTCTGCCTTTCCAACTATGGCTTCTGCGCTCCCCGCTATCAGAATCCCAGAACTGTATCATAAGCACTGATGATACACTGTCTTCTCGTTGTCAAGAAACAAGTACAAACTACTCAGCAACACTACAGATTTTCCGGCAAAGCCCAGGCCTAATTAACAGTCTGGCCTATTTATCATATGGCTTGAGTGCAAACGAACCAACAGCACCTGCATCCCATCTGAGCATCAGAATCAGGAAGAAGAGAAACGCAGCTGTTTAATTTCCACCCTGACTACAGGCCACAACCTTCACATCCTATTACTTTGGGAAAACACTTCCTGAATTATTTTCTGATTAACTTGCATTAGAAGAAAGTTAATTCTAAACATGTACCTGAGTTGGACATCATTTATAAACTATCCTGCATATGAATGTCTGTTTGAAAATGAAAGAGAAACAAAGGAAACTTGTCATTCTGAATTTCTAGCAATTAATCTAAACTACTTCATGAACAATTACAGTGAAACCCCGAGTGTTAAGGAAAGATCCCGGGGTCACCAAACTCTGATTTTCAGGGCAAATAAAACCACACTTAAAAAGGGTTTTTTTGACCTAACTATCCACCCCTAAAAGTCGATATTTTAATTATGGAACATGAATGGCTTCACTGCACTTTCATTAAATAAGACACATCACTGACAAAACTGAACAAAAAAGGAGGCAGCTTGAAGGAAACTAACTCAGTGTGTGATTCTGTGGGTTGAGTTTCGTTTTGTAAAAGGATGGCCTCGCTGGAAAGCCTGGCACACGGCCCTCCGTTTTCCATTCCCTTCTCACAACTCCCAGGAGGCCAGAGTCAGATGTTGAGAGCCGCGAAAGTCTTCACCAAGGTGACCTGGGTGCTCGCGTCTGCTTCACTTCTGTTGTTGTCCCTGTGGCTACTCCTGCTCTCCAGGGCTTTGTGACGGTGCCTCTCCTCCTGTCGTTTCTTCTTCTCTAGTCGCTGCTGTTCTCGCCTCTGTTTGTTCGTGACCTGAAAGAGAAGACTGCCACCTGAGTCGCCTGCACGGGGACACAGGCTGCACCAGTGGACGGGAAATGCAGGGCTGACAGATGCAAAGGTTACAGACTGCCTTTCAACGAGAACAGAGAAAACCCACCTAACAGACCAAAAATGATTCATTTCCCATTACTGCTCAAATTTACATTTAAATTTATACCCTCTTGCTGAGCTAGCAAATGAAATCAATTCCATTCTCCTCATAAACCAAGTCAAAATGAACTAAAGAAACATTAACCCTAGTCCAGCAGGAGGTAACACTCAAACATGCCATAGGATGCCTTCCTGTACATAATTTATTGCCCCAGGGGATCCTAACAAAATCCTCAGAAGCTTATCACATCTTAGCCTCTGCCTGTGACCTTTTACATTACGTTGCATTTTGAGCTCAGAATTTCCTGGTGAAAGTCTTTACGATAAGTTCCAAATTCAGTAAAATTAATGGTGTCTTATACTACTCGTGGGAGTGGGGTTCGGAAGGGAGCAGTACAACCCTTCAGGGAAGCATTTGACAATTTACCAAAAGACCTTAAAAAGATTCAAATATCCATGCCCTTAACCTGTTAATTCCATTTCTGGGATTCTAGCCAAGCAAATAATGCAAAATACTAAGACTTATACACAAAGATGTTCACTGAAGGTGATGGTATTTACAAAAAAATGGGATTCAATCACATGGGTTAGCACGGAAAGCACCCACACACGCAGTAATGTTAGGCGGGAAATGGAGCCGATCCGCGTGTATGAGTATGAATTCACGGTATACTTCCTTCTAGCCATCACTGCAAAGTCCAGGCAGGACAAGTGAGGTCTTCCCTCCACTTCATGATATACCCTCATGCACTCCCTGTATTTCCTACAGTAACCGCTTTCATAGATCAAGAGAAAATCACACACTAAATTGAGCTCCAAGTTCCCTCCACGCCACCGAATTACAGCAGCCCATTTGCCCTTGCAGCCCCATCTTTCCTACCTTTGGGAGGTGATTTTTATTTGCTTTGTTTTCTTCACTAGGGCTGGCCCGAGACTTATCGTTTTCAGTTCTGCCTTCATTTAAGCCCTGATTTCCAAAGATTCTGGTGCCACTGCCACCCTCCTCCCATAAAGGGTCACACTGCTTCAGCACTCGGCCACTGGACTCAAGGTTCTCCTCTGCATCTTCCGAAGAAAGATATTTTGTTAAATTGAAAACCTAAGGTAGTTACACAATGCGATTATTGTTAAATGACTCCAAAATTACCCGGGTCCCTAGATCACTGGCATTTGGAGAGCAAGTTTCCTTGAGGCAAAATTCTAATATCAAGTCAATACAGTGGGGAACATAAGGAAAAAATAATTGGTAAAAATCGGAAGATAAATTTTAAAATAACCTGTTGACCACCAGTCTTATCATCAGCTTCCTACCAGCTGAGTGCTTTGTTTTGTTAGATTAAACCACTTTTTAACATGAATTTTTAGGGGGAAATCTTTCATTTGTACTCCAAAACCAGAAAGGAAACAAGATCTACAGCTGTGCTCTCCAATACAGTAGCTACAAGCCACACGTAGCTATTTAAATTAAAATTAAATAAAGTTAAATAAAATTTTAAACTTAGTTCCTCAGTCAGTCTCGCTTAGCCACATGTCAAGTACATACCATACGGGATAGCACAGACACTGCATAGCGTTATTTTAAAATCACAAAGACCAAGTTACTTACAGCTTTCTAAGAAGGCATAGCAAATATGTAAGGAGGATAATAAAATACCCAATCAGAAAACTATAATGCCAGGAACAGTATGTGGCACATAATGTCTGGCAATAAATATTGAAATCATTTAAAATAAATAACTTGAGAAAACAGTTCATTGTTAACAACTTTTTTCCTTCCTCTGAATCACAGAATTAAACTCAGTTCAAGCAAAAAGAAATTCTGAATTATCACCAGTTGACAGGTGCCAGTAATTTAAATATTTCCATTAGAAAAATAATTTTTCTCTCCATTCCATTTCAATGATCATTTTGGTATTATAACGGGATCTTATTTCTAAAAGGCTAAAGTCTTCCCTGACATTTTCCATTCCTCCAAAACTGAGCTAGGTGGCCTTTTCATGCATTCCCCTAGCAGCCTGTACCCACACTTCATTATGTCTTATTATACCAATTTACTTATCTCTCTCCACCAAGCCCCTCCCCACCCCAGACTATACTCTCTCTGACACAGGGCTGGCACCTAGTAAAAAAACACCTGTCATATATAAAGCTGCTGAATGAATAAATAACAATATAATTATTACCTGTCACTTGATTAAAAATAAGTATTTGGAAAATCACCCACATAATCATTTTGAAACCTTATAAATATCAATCATGGACTTACTATTTCTTTTCCCCTGGTTCATCTGGAGCATGGCAATTATCGCAGATTCAATATTATAATTTTCAGCTTCCAGGTTCTGGACTATCAAATTAAAATCCTATGAAAGAAACAAAGGAACACATCAAGACTCTGGGTATACTTTTCTACCTATCTCTACATCAGTAATCTGACAAACAATTTTATAAACTTTTGCATGTAAAAGTGTAAGTGGACTCAAGCAATGTGCAGTCTATTCCTTAGAATGTTAATAAAAAGCAACCTATTCTAAAAATAAACAAAAGGATGTCATTGAGGCAAGGTTTCAAGACCCTCCATTTAGAAAATGTCTTAATTTTCAGTAAGGTTAATCACCTGAAATAACCATTTAATAAAATGAATTCTTATAAAACCGCACTAGTCAGAAAATAATAAACCCACATACTTCCTTAGGATTTTGAACAGTATTGGATAAAGTCTAGCAAACAAGAGAGAAATGAATGAACATCTCTCATTAAACTGTATCACATAAGCTAATTAAACTACAAATATCATGGGCCTGTTTTGGCCCATCAGCTGTCAGCATGCTAGAGTGATGCCACGAAACTAGCAGATAAACTAGGCACAGCAATGCCTGTCTATAAACCACTGTTACTGCGTGACAAATACTAACTGAACATCCAGTTGCATTGCAAACTTTCTGGACAGCATCTTCTACTTCATCTCTCAGGTCATCTTCAAAGTCAACTCCCTTTGTTTTGATCTTCTCTCTTTTATTTGATTCATCTTGATGAAGCATCTGAAACTAAAGTACACAGAAAGAGTAATAATCATGAACTCCAGCAAACTATGTTCAGAATCTGCAATACAGGAAGACCCTCTAATCTCAAAAACATTTAAATATATGGGAAAAGATTCCAGTGACAATCTTAAAGGAATAGCAATCACTAGGCTAAATTTTATCCAGACACTGAGATTCCAGGCCACAACTGAAGTATTAAAAAGAAAGGCCCAAGATATGGGATAAACTGTTCAGTAAAAATGGCATTAGCGCGCCTACAGCTTCTAGAGACCAACATTTTGGCAATGACTGCTGACTCAGACAGCACATATCTGTCTCAGCCGGTTTCCAGAGCTGTGAGCTTAGTAACAGAATCGATCCTCTACACTAGCACCCAATGAGCTTTTTCAGCAGGACAACTCATCTTGAAGAAACACACATACAACTCTCATCTGGTTCCCTAGGCCCTATTTGATCATCAGCAAGCTGCAGTGTGCTGGAGCTCCTGTCCCAACCAGATTATCACAGGTGAGCGTGACTCGTTTAACCTCATGTGCTATCACCACACTCAAGGGTACCTGTCAAATTCTAAAAACTTGAAGAGCCGCTCACTTGGTATCCACAGGCCTTTACAACCTAAACCCATTTCAGAAAAGCTAAAATCATCCCTCTGTGGCTCCCAATCACTTTCTCCCCCTGCTTGCTATTAATGCAGGGAGACAGGAAATGAGCAAGGACATCTCCACTTTTGCATGTAAAAGTGGAAGTAGACTCTAGCAATGTCAGTCTACTCCTTAGAATGTTAATAAAAAGCAACCTATTCTAAAAATTTACCCTAACCATTTGGCTATGTGTAGCAAGTCTTTGAAATTCATCCAAAGGAAATCATGTCAAGTATAGAAAGGATTTTTGTTAAAGCGCTCCTCACAGCGCCACTAAGAGTGGTGAATAATTGGAAACACCTAAAGGTTTCATAGTGTGAGTATGGTGAAATAACCACGGTAAATCCACAGAATGATGCTTCATTCCCATTCAAGTAAGGTACACAACAAGGATTTTCACCACCACCATGATTATTTAACCATGTCTTGGAGGTAACAGCAATGCAATTAGCGCCCCCCCCCCCAAAAAAAAGAAAAATTAGAAGCATAGAGCTGAAAAGGAAGAAGTTATCGCTATCTGCAGATAATATAATTCTATACCTTAAAAAAAAAGAGAGAGAGAGAATCAACAAAAAAACTACTCCAAACAAAAAGAATTCTGGAAAATCCTATGTTTATAAGGAATGTAAATTGATACAGCCACTATGGTAAACAGTATGGAGGTTCCTTAAAAAACTAAAAATAGAATCACCATGTGACCCAGCAATCCCACTACTGGGCATGTACCCAGAGAAAACCATAATTCAAAAAGACACATGCACCCCAATGTGCACTGCAGCACTATTTACAATAGCCAGGTCATGGAAGCAACCTAAATGCCCACTGACAGATGAATGGATAAAGAAGATGTGACACATATATACAATGGAATATTACTCAGCCATAAAAAGGAACGAAATTGGGTCATTTGTAGAGACGTGGATGGACCTAAAGACTGTCATACAGAGTGAAGTAAGTAAGAAAAACAAATACCTTATATTAATGCATATATGTGGAGTCTAGAAAAATGGTACAGATGAACCAGTATGCAAGGCAGAAATAGACACAGATGTAGAGAACAAACGTATGGACACCAACGGGGGAAAGCAGTGGGGGGTGGGGGCGGGTGGTGGCATGAATTGGGAGATTGGGATTGACATGTAGACACTAATCTTTTAAAGTACATGTATCTTTTAAAAAGAAGTAAAAATAACAAGTGCTGGTGAGGATGTGGAGAAAGCAGACCCCTCAATACGCTGCTGGTGGGAATGTAAAATGGTGCAGCTATGCACTGTGGAAAACAGTGTGGCAGTTTCTCAAAGAGTTTAAGATAGAATTACCATATGATCCAGCAATTTCACTCCTAGATATACAGTTGGCGGGTTTGGGCTACACGGTCCACTTATACAGATTTTTTTCAGTAGTGAGTACTACAGTACTACACAATTCACGACTGGTCAAACCCAAAGATGCAGAACTGCAGATACGGAAGCTCAGATACAGACAGTCAACTGTAAGTTGTACTTGGATTTTCAGCTGCACATGATCGGCACCCCTGACCCCTGTGTTGTTCACAGGTCAACTGTATATCCAAAAGGTTGAGAACAGGTACTCAAATACGATACACACATATTCATAGCAGCACTATTCACAACAGCCAAAGAGTATGAAACCACCCAAATGCCCGTCAACAGATGAAAGGATAAACAAAATGTGATATATCATACAATGGAATATTATTCAACCTTGAAAAGAGCGAAGTACTGATAAGTGCTATGACATGGATGAACCTTGAAAATATTATGCTAAGGAAAGCCAGACACAAAAAGCCACACAGTGTGTGATGCCATTTATAAGAAATGTCCAGGATAAGTAAGTCCACAGAGACAGAAAGTAGACTGGTGGTGGCTGGGATAGAAAAGGAATGGGGAATGACTGCTTAATGGGCACCAAGTTTTCTTCGCGGTGATGAAAATGTTTTGGAACTGGATGGAGGAAGTGGTTACACAGCTTTATAGGTGTTTTCAGTGCCACTGAATCATATACTTTAAAATGGTGAATTTTCTGTTGTGTGAATTTTACCTCAATTAAAAAGTAAGAAAATTCTCTAGCGTAGCTGGGTATGTACATAATTAACATTTTGTTAACAAATCTCACATATACAAATATAAAGGGGAAAAAGATCCTTTCCTAACAACAGGAACAGAAAACATAAAACATCTAAGAATAACTCAGTAAAAAATGGGAAAGGGCTATATGAAAAAAGTGCTCCCGCAGATCGCCAAAAAGTCAACGAAACAAATAAAAAGCGTATCAGGTTCCCGGCTAGGAAGATTCAACATCATAGAGAAGAAAATTTTTGCTTGTTAATCTATTAATTTAATGAGATCCAATAAAAGCAAATTATCAACAGGACTTCTTTTTAACTAGACAAACATTCTAACACTCATATATAAAACAGAAAAAGCAAGAATATACAGGAAATCAAAAAATAAAAGAAAGTAACAATGAGTGAAGAGTTCTACTAGATTTTCAAATACACTGTTTCTTAACTAAAACAATGAACACATTAACATATGAAGAGAAAAACCAGTGGAATTGAACCAATGTCTAGAAATAGACCCAACTACACATGGGAATTTATTATATGAAAAAAGCAGCATTTTAAATCAGTGGACAAAAGACATGTAATTAATAAACAGTTCGGGTTCAACGAGGTAACCACAAGGAAAAATATACAGTTGGATCCATACCTCACACCTATATATCAACATAAATCCCAAATAGACACAAGATCTAATTTCTTTTAAAAAATGAAAGTACAGAAGGACTAAAATAAACTATGGGAGAATTCTTTTTAACCTCAGAGTGGGAAGAGCTTCCTAATCATGACCCAAAACCCAGAAGACATTTATATGTTGTCTTGAAAACTTGATAAATTTAGCCACATAAAAATTTAAAATTCCTTCAGAGCAAAGACAATATGGGAAAGAATAAAAAGACAAATGACAGACTGTGAAAAATTTGCAACTCATACCACAAATAGAGGCTAATTTCCCTAATACATAACGATTTCCTAAAAATCATTAGGAAATGATTTTTGAACAGGAAAATTGAACAGGAAAAAAATGGACAAAAACATGAATACAGTTCACACAAAAAAGGACAAAAGTAGGTTTTAAACACAAGAAAAGATGCATAAGCTCACTAATAAGAAAAATACAAATTAAAACTATGTTAAGAAAACTATTTTTTCCCTAACAGTGACACAGATTTAAAAACTTGATAACACACTGTGCTGGCAAAGGTGCAGAAGAGACACATATTGCAAGTGGGAGTGTAAACTGACTAAGACTTCTACAGAGAGCAACTTGGCAATATCTACCAAAATTATAAAGGCACACATCCTCTGATGTAGTAAGAACCTTCTAGGAATTTATTCCACAAATACACTCGCACATGTGTGAAAAGATACACATATAAGGCACTGCATGTTGTTTGTAAAAGCAAAGTTTGAAAGCCATCTAGAAGTCCATCAAAGGGACTATTCAAGCACATTATAATGCATCCATACACTAGAACACTATGGAGCCATTTAAAAAGATTTAGGAAGTTCCTTATGTACTGCTATGAATTAAACTCCGAGATATGTTCCATTCGAAAAGCATGGTGCAGAACGGTATACAGAGGATGCTACAATTGTGGATAGGAAGAATGTACTCCAGCAAAAGTGAAATACGTGCACATACTCACATATTTGCTTGATATGTAAAATATCTCTAGGTAATTTTAGGATATACTAATAACATTGGTTGCATCCAGGGAGGTAAACAAGGGTGAGAGAGTGACATTTACTTTATTTTTTTAATTACAAAGAAAGTGTCTAATAATGTGAGGAAAGGCTTGTGAAATAATGTTAATGGCAAAAAAGCAGGAAACAAAGCTATACAAATACGAAAACAATAACAAAAATTTTTGATTCTGTGCATTTTAAATTTTCTTCTCTACTTTTTCTATAGTTTCTGAATTTCAGATACAAAGCATGGATTAATTTTAAAACATAAAAGTTATTTTAAATGTTTATATAAATTATATTCATGCAATCATAGCCATCAGCTGTTAGGGAAAGCAAAAGAACAATAATTTTATCTGCTGCTCTCACCTGAACTAACAAAATTTTTAAAAAAATCAAGCCCAGAGATTCTTAAAGGCAACTTTCTATTAAAACATCACTGGTTTTTAGCTCCAGGGCACACAGCTCTCGACCTGGTTCCTGCAGGGCTGAGAATAGAGAAGAAAACGGAGGCTTCACTCACATCAGTCTGGAGGTGTGCAGGCGCTTCTGAGTTGTCGTTGACCCTCCGAACGCTGTCATAGTGCTCTCCGTACCGGTACGCGATGTGTAACTCCTGCACGTTGCTCTTATCCGTACCACGAATCTGCAGGCAAAGGAAGGGGAGATGCCAGCGCGGATCTGCACAGTGTCCACTTCAGAAGAGAAACGCCACCTGATTGCCCAGGAAGCCCAGTCAACGGGCTCTATATAGAAGGAATTGGGAATATGACTGCGATATGTCCTAAGCAATTTCTGAGTTATCTTTCTTCCACTCATGTGTATATGATTCATTGTGCTTTAATGTGCAACTATATGGATATAAATCCATACAAAAATGCATATTCAAAAACCAGGGGCAGATTTACCATGAAGTTAAATAAGCTTAAGTTTCAGGAGTGTTATTACCTCTCAGCCCCTCAAATGCACAGGTCCCTTCCAAGAGGGAAGGCCCAGGGGCAGATGCAGATTTGTTGGGCTTGAAACTCAAACAATTTGGGACCCTCTTCGAGAAAAAGAATATAAAATTACATATATAAAATTGCTAGAACTCCTCCCAAGACCTTGAACGGGGCCCCATAAAAATGAAGGACCTGACACTTATGCTTCACTAGCTTCACAGTAAATCCACACTGTTTTTTTTTAACAAAAATAGCATTTTTCATCAAACACATACTGAGAAACATTAACAACTCAAAACATCCCACTTATATCAATTTCAAAATAAAATTATATACAGTCAGGCAGTACTACTGCGCTGCACAACCTGGAAGCACTGCGCACAAGGTGTTCTGTGTGAATGGTGCCCCTGCAGCACAACCCAACCAGAATGGTGCTCCCTGGAGTCATGCAATACAGACGGCCTGAAGTGGAGCCTGGGCATCCCCCCCAAACCACCAACTCTGCAGAAACTCTACAGTAATTCTGAATCTGTCCTTTAGAGAGCCCAGTAACTGTCTATTGTTAAAACCCCAAAATATCAGCACCTCCTTCTTGTTTTTGCTGAAAGTCACAGGCAGTAAGATACTATTATTAATTTAAACAATATCTGTGGTCTAAAACCACAGCAAAACCATGGAACAAACAGGAACTGCACAGGTCTAGAAGTCAGAACCACGCAAGTTTTCTCCAGGTAGAATATCTAGGTCTCAAAGGGCAGAGGGTCTGGTTTTGACACATGCAAAATAGAGAGAGCACCATTCATCTCCCAGGAAGACTACTGGAAAGGAAATTAGTTGATCAGAATCTCTGAATGACATAATCCCTAAAGCACTTATATATTTAAATAATAATAACACTACATATGCATTATGAATAAGAAAAAATAACTTGACAAACAGTCACCAAATTGTGATGCTCATGGAGAGGGAGACCACAGAGGACTTTCATTTTCTAAGTCACACGTGTCTATATTGTTTACAGAAGCATATATTCCATTTGTAGCCAGAAAAAAAAATGTACGTTATGAGTATAAACCTCCTCATTATTAATGTAAGAGCTCTTACCCATGATAGTAGCAACCAATTCAGTTTCAATTCTCAAATTTTATAAGGTGCTTCACTGGGGTGGGGAGAGATGGGGAAAACCTAGTAGACAATTCCAGTATACAGGAAATGTATTTATTTTAAAAACATATACTCTGAATGTTTAGCAAGAGGACACTACAGAAATAAATGTATTTGAAAAAAAAATCTAGTTATGCAGAATTATCTTCCACAACTACCTAGGTAATTAAGAAACTTTAAAAACGGTTATCAAAGGAGGAAAAGGCAACCTACAGTTACTGAGTTGGCCCTGAGTATATTCCTTCAAGAAGAGGATCATTATGCTGTATATTCAAATAATTTTGATGACTTCTGCTAAGCAGTGAAGATTTCAAGACAAAAAATTGGGACAACGAAAGAGGTAACCAGTCTTCTTGGCTCAAAGACATCCTTAGAAAGAGAGAGCCTCACTAAAAATGTGATAGCTCTCCCCAGTGTCAGTACATGTGACAACACTACCCCAAAGAACAGCACATACAGATATTGTTTCCCATCCTGCTCACTGTATCCCTGCAACGTAAAGTCCTTACCAACCCATGGAGTATCTAATTTATTTTGCTGTAGTGTAATTTTTGTTAAAAGGACATTATGCCAGACACAAAAAGCTATATACTTCCATTTATATGACATTCTGCAAAGGCAAAAACTGTAAGAGACAAATCAGATTAGTGGTTACAAGAATCTGGGAGTGGGGGGAGGGGACTAGTGACTGCAAAGGGGCATGAGGTAACTTTTTGGGGTGGTGGAAATATACTGTATATTGATAGTGGTGGTAGTTACATGACTATGTTTGTCAAAACACATAGAACTATACACCAGAGAATGGTGAATTTTGCTACATGTAAATCATATCTCTATAAATGACTTTATTTTTAATGAGCAAAGGCTAAGCAAAGGAATAAGCAATTTACAAAGAAATATATATGCAGGTGGTATAGGAAACCAATGAGGAAAAAAGGCCATTGGTGCCTTGATAATAATATAATATATAGGGATACACCGTGTGTGTATATATACACGTATGGATGTGTCTGTGTGTGTGTAGACATGCTTAAAACGTGTGACATTGTGATAGTCTCTTCCCAGTCATACATGAATGATTTTATAGTTAAGAGTGTGTGTGAATAACAGGGATACACACTAAAATGTTAATAGTAATTATCTCTGGGGAGTATGATGACTCTGAGTGACTTTTATTTGCCTTTTTTTATTTGCCTTTAATGGGCTTTTCTGAATTTTGAAATTGTTCTATAACCATTATGTTTTACTTTCTAATTAAAAAAAACAAAGTTAGAAATGGGGGAGTAGTGGAGCAGGGGAGAGAGGAAGACTGACAGGAATCACCTAACCAGTCTCCAGGCGCTGAGCCACAAAGTGAAAAGCTCTCTGAGTGCCAGGAGGACGAGTCAGGGGTGGCAGTCTGTGTACAGTTTCACCCCGACCTCTGACCTTCCGTACTCCAGAATGTTCGGTTTGATGGACTGTTTGGGAGACTAGGGCACTTTAGAATAGAATACCAAAGGTAAAGGAGGGTAAGGAAGGCCTAAGCGACTCAGCAGCAGCGTGCTCTGCCATCCCACAGCACAAACGCAACATTTGTTGTAAAATCTTACTTGCTGTAGAAAAACCATTGGAACCGCTATGTATAGCCGGGCAGGGCACAGAAATAGAGCTTGACACCCTAGGCCATGAAATAAATTTTGTTGTTCAGAAATTCTTTTTAGCAACAGCTATTATAGTGAATTTGGTCTTTGTTTTCCTCCATCTAAAAAACAAAAACATATACATGGAACAGATATATTTCAAACTAGAATATGTACGCAAATCCTTTAAATTCTCACTGAGGTATTTTTACAAAATTATCTAAGTTATTTCCACAGGAGGCTCTCCACCCCAAACTACCCAGTTAACTGACTGCTGAGTGACATTTCTGGCAGTTTAAAGGTTTTTGAATTATACTTCAGACTCCATTTGTAATGCAGGGTTTAATTCCAAGCCACCACAAGCTTCCCATCTTGGGTTAAAGTTACCCTGCATAGTTCAATATCATAAGTCAAGCCCCATCATCTGAGGACATCCCCAAAGCTAATTTATAAACAAGAGCTTCACATAAATTCCTGAATAGGCGACCTACCTGCCACAAAGGGGCATTAAGTTGATGAATCACCACATTCAACTGATGATTTCTTGCGAAGGCGACAATTGCATCATTGCCAGCAAATGTTCCAGGCTTTGCCAAACTGGCCACTGCATGGAAAGAGAGAAAGAAAAATGAAGTCTTTATCATAGAAAACTCCAAATGCAAACATGCTTTGGTATAATTTAGTTCTAAATAATGAGAAACAGTGAACATACCTGAAAAAGTCCATTAGCTTTGTCAGTCTACGAATTGAAGCTGGTTAAACAGTACATAGACTCCTACTCAGAAGGGCACCAATCACTCATAAAGAAAGGATTCATTTATTCATTCCTTCGATAGACATTTTCTAAATGCTTCCTAAATGCCTAACTCTACGAGAGACACTGGAAACGTGACAATAACCGTAACAGTTTGCATTAGTGAGGCTTATCATGTGGCAAGCACCGCTCTACTCACTTCTCATATTCTTTCAGATTTTATTAATTTCTTCTCACAAATCACTTTTTAACGTTTTTATTGGAGTATAACTGCTTTACAATGGTGTGTTAGTTTCTGCTACATATACATATTCATATATCCCCACATCTCTTCCCTCCTGCATCTCCCTCCCTCCCACCCTCCCTATCCCACCCCTCCAGGTGGTCACAAAGCACGGAGCTGATCTCCCTGTGCTATGCGGCTGCTTCCCACTAGCTGTCTATTTTACATTTGGTAGTGTATATATGTCCATTTATACACTACCACTCTCTCACTTTGTCCCAGCTTACCCTTCCCACTCCCCGTGTCCTCAAGTCCATTCTCTAGTAGGTCTGTGTCTTTATTCCTGTCTTGGCCCTAGGCTCTTCATGACCTTTTTTTTTTAGATTCCATACATGTGTTAGCATACGGCATTTGTTTTTCTCTTTCCGACTTACTTCACTCTGTATGACAGACTCTAGGTCCAACCACCTCACTACAAGTAACTCAATTTTGTTCCTTTTTATGGCTGAGTAATATTCCATTGTATATATGTGCCACATCTTCTTTATCCATTCATCTGTCGATGGACACTTAGGTTGCTTCCATGTCCTGGCTATTGTAAATAGAGCTGCAATGAACATTGTGGTACATGACTCTTTTTGAATTATGGTTTTCTCAGGGTATATGCCCAGTAGTGGGATTGCTGGGTCGTATGGTAGTTCTATTTTTAGTTTTTTAAGGAAACTCCATACTGTTCTCCACACTGGCTGTATCAACTTACATTCCCACCAACTCACAAATCACTTTTAATCCTCAAAACAATCCCCTGAAAAAAGGTATTATCATGTACACCATCTTATAGATGAGGAAACCAAGGCACACAGTAGTTTGCAACTGTGTCCAAGGTCACGAGCCGGTAGAGAGCAGAGCTGAGTTTCACCCCAGGCATCCTGAATCCAAGACCTTGGCTCCTGGCCACTCCATTATACAGCCTGTCACAGTTTGCCCTGAAGGAGTTTATAACCAGTGGGGAACAAACAACAAGAAAATGGACACTGCTGATGTGTAGGTGCTTTAGGAAAGAACCATGTAGTAAAGAACGTGGCCTTACCCAAAGAGAGGTCTGGCCTTTACCACCCCCTCCTGGGAGAGAACCTCTAAACCCTTGGGATTTCCCAAGTGGTAGGGGTGTCTTTGTTATCCACAGTAGGCCCCTCAGCCTCAGCTGACAGCTGATGCTAAGTTTATGCACGAGGCGACTCATGGTGGACCTCTCTGGCCGTGTGATATTAGAAAGACCTGGGGGACTGGGGAGCTAGAGACTGAGTTGAACCACTTAGGCAATCGATCAATAACATCTACATAATGGAAGCCCTAATAAAAATTCTGGACACTGAAGTTTGGGTGAGGGTCCCTGGTTGCCAATACTTTTTGTATAGTGTGTAACCTTCCCAGATTCTACCATCTGGCTAATTTTGATCTGTATTCTTTCCTTGTAACACACTACAACTGTGAGTATAACAGCCTTCAGTGAGCTCTCTGAGTCTTTCTAGCAAATTATCAAACCTGAGAGTGGTTCTGGGAAACCACAAACTTGCAGCTGGTGTCAGAAGTCAGAGAAGTCTTGTGTAAGACCGTGTCCTTAAACCTTGCAGCTTGGCTAACTCCAGGTGGGGAACATAAGCCAGTCTGACCAGTGGGGAGGGGAGGCAAGGTGTACCAGATACGCTGCTCAGCTGAGACAACTACGCTGCTTCCCAAAGGGCAGGTAAAAGACAGAAGAGGAACGGATGATGTTCCAAGCAGAAGTGAGAAAGAGCATGATGAGCTTGTGGACTACACAGTATTGGCAGGGACTCAGAATGCTGAGATGGCAGGATGCGGAAGCAAGAAAATATATTGGGAAATGACAAGAGAAGAGGGTAGGGAAAGAAGAAAATCACAGATCAGAAAGGGCTAAAGAGTTGGTACTTTCCTGGGGTCAACAGGGAGCTGCCAACAGGCATTAGACAGGGGAAGACCTATTCGATGTCCATTTAGATCACCACTCTGGCTGCAATGTGGAAAACAAACTGAAGGGGTCAGGAGGCAAAGAGTATTGAAGAAATCTAGGCAAATGGCCAAAGAGGCCTGATTCTATGAGACAGTAGAATGAGAAAAAAAACATTGAGGTAGAAGTGACAAGACTTAATGAATGACTGGGTATGAGGAGGGAGGGAGAGAAGGCATTAAGAACATTCAGGTTTCTGATCTGGGTATCTGTTTAGTTAGGGAAAAGATGATGCCGATTCTCCAAAGCCACAGTCTAAAGGAAAGAAAGAATCCTAAAGACACAGCCAGATGCAAGGGTAACCAGGTCCTGAAGAGTTAAGTGAGCCATTCAATGATTCAGTCAACAAATATGAGTGCCTAACATGTGCCAGCCATTGCCACAGTGGGGAAAAGACACAGTCCCTGCCCTCAAGAATATCATAGTATAACAAGGTAGGTAGACATTAAAAACATAACTTGGGGCTTCCCTGGTGGCGCAGTGGTTGAGAATCTGCCTGCTAATGCAGGGGACACGGGTTCGAGTCCTGGTCTGGGAGGATCCCACATGCCGTGGAGCAACTAGGCCCGTGCGCCACAACTACTGAGCCTGCGCATCTGGAGCCTGTGCTCCACAACAGGAGAGGTGGCGATAGTGAGACACCCGCGCACCACGATGAAGAGTGGCCCCCGCTTGCCACAACTAGAGAAAGCCCTCGCACAGAAACGAAGACCCAACACAGCAAAAATAAATAAATAAACTCCTACCCCCAACATCAAAAAAAAAACCAAACATAAGAGTAATAAATGTAACAAGTCTAGTCTTCAACTGACACACAAGTAGAATGTGCAGACTTCTAGGTTTCTTTTCCCTTCTGCTATGGCAGTCAGTCACTTCCCACTTCTATGATACTCAAACTCTTATAAAGCACCAACCAACCAGCAGGCATGCACAGCGACATTTCTTGAAAACACCTTCCCACCGTACACCTAGGGTCCTGCCATACCCCCAAATCTACCACGTGAACATCACTGAAGATGTTCAAAGTCACAAACTAAAAACTCTCTTCACCTAAAATATTTTAATTGGATCAATGACACAACTCATTTTATATGGCATTAAATTCCCAAACTTGCTCCATACACCCACACTTAAATTGTAAACTGGTGGCCATCTGATTAACTGGTGTCTGCTAGACAAAAAGTGACCCAGGAAGAGACCATCAGAACTCCGTGACTATGACTAGAATAAACTAATCGCTAGGAGTTTCGCTACCGTTTCTCTTTTGCTGCTTGTGCCTAATGAACGAGTTCTTCCCCAGTGAGGAAAGAGAAAGGCTTTGGGATCACAGATAGCTTCCCTCCCAAATGTCTTCCTCCTGCTGCCCTCTAGTTTATTAACAGTACAGCAACTTGGTCTTTCCCCAGGCAGAAACTTCAGAATCGCCTTTGTCTCCCCCACCCCTCCCCTCCCCCCACCACCTCCCAAGTCCTGTCAATTATATTGCCAGACTGTGTCTTGGTCTGGACGCCACTCATCATCCCCAGTAGCTGCCTTGGTGGAGACACGCTTATGCTTTCATCTGGCCAGTGTGCAGAGCTCTCTAACTCATCTCCCTTCTCAGTCTCTCTCCCCATCCTCTCCTGACATGGTTCCCAGAGTTAGCGCTCTAAAACGCAGAATGAGTCTCTTGCCTGATAAGAGACAGACAAGACCATGAGACCTGTAATGAAAATGTTATTTGTAAAACATAAATATATCAGCACCCAGCACAGTAGATTCTCAGTAAACATCTGTCAAAATCAAAGCTTAAAAGCTAGTATTTTCTTACTAGCTTTGAGCCTATTAAGGAACTAATTTAAGTCACTAACTGACATGCCTCAAAGAAACCAGGTTGTGTTTGGGTTTGGGGGGGAAAATTTAAATGACTTCATTGATTTTTCTGATTATAAAAGTAACGCATGATCATTTAAAAATCAGAAAAATCTACAGAAGATAATTTGAATACTCACAGTCCCATCATCCCCAGATGGCTGACACTTATTAAGAACTTATTTTAATTGTATTAACTAATTTAATCTTTACCAAAACCCCCTATAAATTAGGCCCTATTATTATCTCCCCTTAATAAGAGTTGTTGAAAGAGTGAGTGGTTTCTGAAAAATAAATGGAGCCAGGAATTAACCATAAAATGTTAGCATCTTTCCAGACTTCGTAATTTGGTTCCGTGTGCACACACCTCTTAAAAACAGGATCAATCTATACACACTATTTCATAACCTGCTTCCCCCCTCCCTCCCCACCACTAAATAAGAAGTCACGAATAGCTTTTCAGGTTAATTAACATCAACAATTTTTTTTTCAGATTTTACTTATTTATTTATTACTGGGGCCACACCACACAGCTTGGGGGATCTTAGTTCCCCAACCAGGGATCGAACCCGCACGCTCGGCAGTGAAAGCATGGAGCCCTAACCATTGGACCACCAGGGAATTCCCAACATCATCATTTTTATTAATGGCATCTACATCTAAACCTAATGATTCCCAACTGCCTAGCGCGCTGCCTATTATGGAGCAGACAAATAAATACTTGTTGAATAAATGAATGCCATAATTTATGTAATCAAACCCCCAGCTGGAAGGGTAGGGGATCCTGATGGATTTAATTACCCAATGCATTTACTCCTGGAGGATCCAGTGTCCCACGGTGAACCTACCATGTTTCTCAAAAGGAATGTCATCTTCTACAAAGGGTTCAAAATCTTCTCGCTGCTTTATCATGTAGTCCACTGTCTCTTGTCGGTGCTTGAGGTGATTTCGTGAGTGTCCCTCCAACTGATCACCAAGAGCTCTGAAGAGGCAATTGCTATCAAAACAAAACGCTGGTCAAGACCTTTTAAAAATGAACTTAGTTCATCTAAAACAATGATGCTTCATGCTAGGCCATCCATGGAAATCTTTCCACAGAAAAGATATAAAGCCTCAACTCTGACTGTCCAGGTTCCTCCCAGATACCAGAGGGGAGAGCACTAGGGAAGATATTCAATCACATTACCTTTTTGAGAGGCATCAAATAAGAATCCTATTCCCCACTTACCAGCTGGCTGACTCAGGAGAGATACTGAACTTCTCTGTACCTTTGCTGCTTCAACAAGTGAAGTTTGGTGATGTACTAACCACCTGAAGACAGGGTCCAGACACTACAGGCCATTCCACACCTAAGGGCTATGACTCCCAGATCCCCTTCCAAAATAATAAATCATAGCTACTGCCTCTTTTCTGAAACCCTTTTCACTATGGCTGCTCAGCTATTCACCTAACAAGTCCCAAAAAGATAGCAATTTGTCAAGCTCCCAACAGAAACAGCTGAGCGGAACATCCTCTTTGAGTCCTAAGGACACAGTGGGGAAAGCTGTGGGAAGAGCACCTGGACAACACACAGGCATAGTTCACAAGGACACTCTCCCTCCTCGGCTCATCGCCTCTCACCCAAGGGCCACAATGCTGTCCTTATTCCTGCCAAATGGAAACTCTCCAAGTTTTCTTTCTGTTTTGTTTCTAAAATTAAAATGCTGGTAATAAATTGTAAGAGTTATCTTTACTTTCAAACCCCTTAAAGGCTTCTAAAATTCCAAACTATACCACAAACACAGAGCCCAGATACACAGGGACTGAACAAGACAAACACTGGTATCCTCAAAACTAAGGAAATAGCCATTCTGAAGCCAAACGTTTGTCCACTTTCACACCAAACTGTTTACTCTTCCAAATGAAAACCTATGATATTCTAATTCCAAAATATAAACTCATCACACTTCTGGAAGGACTTCAAACCTAAATGTATAGGTGACGGAGGTTTTCTGTTTTTCAACTCAGAAAAGTGAGTTTTCAACAGAAAGTTATAGAGAGGTAGGAATCTCTTCAAACATATAAGGAGATATATATATATATATATATATATATATATATATATATATAGTTTGTTTGTTTTCGTGGGGCGAAGGGGAGAATTTAGACAACAGATTCTACAAACTAGGATCCAAGAAACTCTACATCAATCTGGGGCAACATTCTAGAAGGGACTGGAACATAACAGTTCTATACACTAGAATGAGGGGTCTGTTGCTAAAATCTAACAATGGCAGTCTTTTTTCAACCACAGGAATAAAGTAAGCTAGTGGATAAGATGTTCTCAATTTTAAGCTGCTCTCTCAAACTTTTCTTAAAACTTTAACACCTGCCACCACTAGTTTATTCTTGAATCCAGTTTAAAAGAAGGCATGATTTGGTGCAAAATTACATATTTAGTTGCTTTACATTTGATATCTCAAAATTCATGGTGTTCTGCAGAAAGTAACATGCTTTCCATGAACTTTCAGCAACAGAGGCGAATGTTCTCCACATAAGCGAAAAAAGTAAGCATCACACTGTATATACCGCATGAGCGCAAGCATGTTCGTCTGTATACTATATACACAGATGTAGAAACACATACAAATGTATGCAAAGAAAAAGCACTGAAACCATCACTTCAACAGCTCTTACCATGTGCCAGGGACTGTTCCAAACACTTTATATGTATTAAATGTGTTTAGTCCTTACAACTCTATGAGATGGGCACTATTACTATCCCCCTAAGGTAACTGGCCCAAGGTCACAAAATCAGTAGGTGGTGGACCGAGGATTCAATCCCAGGCACCAAAATGTTAGTAACAGTTATCCCTGGGGAGTGGAATTAGGATCATTTGTTAAACTTAGTTTGATATACTTTTCTATATTTACCAAACTTTCCTTGAGCTCACTAAAAACAAGTAGTCAAAATGAAAAATCAAGACAGACAAATCACTTCCTTTTCTGACAGAGTTACAAGGTAGTAGCCCATGAAATGTGAACAAACTCTACAAACAACCTAGGTTCCTTTAGGGAGCCCAGCAAGCGCACTCACGATCCTCGTGAGAACAGGGCGGCCAGGGCCCAAAGGGCCTCTAGGAGATCCCAGCTGTTTCCTGAGTCCACACCCTCACCCAATACACTAGAGCAGGGCTTCTCACCCCCCCCCACACACACACACTGTTGACATTCTGGAATAATCCTTTGTCCTGTGCACTGGAAGATGTTTAGGAGCATCCTTGGCCTCTACCCACTAGACGCCAGTAACACCACTACCACCATGTTCCCGCCAGTCGTAACAGCCAAAATTATCTCCAGCCATTGCCAAATGTTCCCTTGGGGGAAAAATCATGCCCACTTCAGAACCACTGCACTATAGGGATATATGTAGTCTTGCATTTGAGTTCACAAAACTAACCAATTACATGAATTAAGGGTTTTGGGTGCTCAGTAATTTAGCATGAGACAATACTGCAACGTTAGGTGTTAAAAAAATTAATGGGCTCTTAGGCTGCAGTAGTGGCAGTAAGTATGCAGAAGTCGGGGGAGAGGGGGTCAGATTTTGTTCTGTTCTTTGAGGTCAGACTCCAGCTAAAGTACTGTATATGATTCTAGTTCCTACATTTTAACATAGGTTCAGATGAGTTGACGTGGCTTTAAACTAAATAATATGAAGAACATAAACAACGAGTGACTTCCAGCCTAAAGAAAGCTCAGGGGGACATGACAGCTGCCTCCAACTATCCGTCATGGTGAAAGGGGTGTTATCCTTGTACAATAAAACTAAAACAAGGGAGCTACAGGGACATAGATTTTGGCAAATAAAAGGTAATTTTATTTTAGGTCTAGAGAGACGGACGGCACAGACTAAGGATTTTGTACATTTCTACTGACAAGCCTCAGGAACTGCCTACATGTGTGTTATACAATATGGTTGCCACTAATCACAGGTGATTACTAAGCACTTGAAATGTGGTTAATACAAATTGAGGTGTGTTGTAATTGTAAGAGACTTACACTTTTGGACGTTATTTTAAAAACTTGTTTCATTTTACCTTTTTAACGTGAAAAATTTTTTTCAGAAAAAATTTTTACAGAATTCTGTTAAATTCTGTTAAAATTTTAACAGAAAAATTTTTAATTATTGTACATACGTGGTTCCCATTTCATTTCTATCAGACAGTGCTGGTCTCAATCACTGATTCTCCAAGTGTGACCCCTGACCAGCAACATCAGCATCACCTGAGAATTTGTTCAAAATGAAAATTCTGAGCCGCCTAGCCCAGCCCCAGCCCTACTGAGTCAGACACTCTGGGGTTGGGAACCCAGCAATCTCTTCCCTCTGAGGGTTTAATTAGCCCTCCAGGTGATTCTGTTGTATGTTAAAGTTTGAGAAACACTAGTCTAGACTCTAGACTCTAAATCAGCAGTTCTCAATTATACTGCACATTAGAATCACATGCGGACATTTTTGAAAATTATCCCTAACCAGGCCCCACTGCCTGAGATTCTGGTGTGGCTGATCTGAGGGAGCGCCCAGGCGCTGTATTTTTTCCAAAGTTCCCCAAGTGATTCTATTGTGACACCAAGGTTGAAAACCACTGAGCCAGACACAAAAGATGAGGCTGCTGTACAGGTGACGCAGGTACTAACGGATAATCAGACAAGATGACGAAGTGTGAATGCCCTTCTAGCACTAAGATCCTACGATTATAAAAATAAGGTAAAACTTTCACAATAAAACAACCTGAGACAGAGACAAATGGCTAAAATTAGTGATTCTTTAATGCTTTAATATTGGAACACTACTAATTAGCAATGTACTTTGAGGCTACATTTAGGAAGATACAACTGGATATAGTTCAGAGAGATGTTAATATTGTACTGCCTAATCCAATTAGCGATTCTTTTCACGCTACATCCAATCATGTTTTTAAGGACAGCATCAAGGTTAAAATATTTCTTGTTTTGAAACGGAATCCAATTTATGTCCACCCTCCAGATAACATAACAAATATGAAGGCGGGCCATGATGCATTACAAAAATCCATAAGTAGCTCCCTGATTAATCTATGCTACATTGATTTCACGTAAAGGCTACATTAGAGAACACCAGCTAATTTCTTCCCAAGTACCCGAAGGTTCCAGAATGCTACAAGTACCATACTGCCAACAATGAATACGCCTATATAGTGTGAGATGCTATCTCAGGCTACTCAATATTGTAATCAGACCAGAATGGAAAGACAGAAGACTGGAGATTGTCAACTATTTTTTTATTACTGTAACTTTATATTTCACCAAGAGTACTCAATAAATGTTAACAAATAAAAGAATCTGTTGATGCCCACTAACCTGTAACATACACTGGACGCACCATCCACTGCACAGTGATAAAGCCTGTCATCACCATATCCCAAAGTACCACAATACTAAAGAGCGCTGAACAGTCCATGGCACCCGTGGGAAGAATTTGTGAACAGAAAGGGGTTAGCTTCATGGAGCCCCCAAAGGAGAAATTATCATTATCCTTTTATCCATCTAACATTGTCCAAAGAATAGGGACGTCAGAAGTGAGAGACATGAGCATTGCAGTCAAGCTGGCCTCTGCCTCTACAGCCTCATTGCCGCTGACTTCCACCCTTGTACCCTATACTCCTGTCATCCTAAACAACTTGCAGATGTCTCAAGAATAATGTGCTCCTGTGCCTTTCCATGTATTACTCGTCAGCCTGGAATGTTCTCTTGGCATATTTTTATTGGTCCTTCCTGACCCAGTCTGAGTATGACCTCCTCTGAAAGGCATCTAGCACACGGTAGGTTTCGATGAACGTTTGATGAATGAACAAGGTTTCCCTGACCACTTCTGGGAGTGTTGGCAACTTCCTTCTCAATAGTACCACTATAATCGGTCACTGTTAAGAATATATCAACTTGCATTTTAATTATTTATATCATCCATTCTTAAAGTGTGGCCCAGTTTGGGAAGGGAGGGTATCTCTGAGAACCTTTCAGGGTATCCATGAGTCCAAAACTAAGATGTTATTTATCTTTTTCACTCTCATTCTCTCACAAGTGTCCCGTGGAGTTTTCCAGAGGCTACCTGATATATGATACTCGATGTTATCACTCTGAAAGTTAATATAATGGGTGTTTGTGTATTATGTTTTTAATTTTTATTTTACTTTCTAATACAGTAAATATTGATACCTATAACCCACATAAACAAAAGCTCTTTGGAGTTCTCAGTAATTTTTAAGAGTGTAAAGGGATCCTAAGACCAAAATGTTTGAGACCTGCTGTTATGTCTCTCTTACTAAGCTTGAACGTCAGTCATCAATGTGTTCCCAGCATCTCTGTGCTGCAATTCCTGCTCATAAGCAATCTTCTGTTGAGTACTTCAGTTTCCTGGATACCCTGCCAGTGGGAAGCCCATGCCCAGTACAGCAGACACAAGCAAACCAATCATTTGCAAGGAAGAAGCAGACCCCAGCCCAATCCCACCGGAAAGTACTCAACTGGTATTTCGGTTTATAGAGCAATGTCTGTGCTTGTGAGTTTGCTCAGGATAAATAAGGCCCTGAATATTTATTAACTATATTTGACAAAAATCAAGGTACTAGGCTAAAAGCAAGACCCAGCAAAGCAAGCTTTTAACTGTAGCGACTCCACCAAGAAAATGTCTCTTTGAGGGGCCCTGCTGAGGGTCTAGTTGGCCTCCCTCTATGATATTCTTATCATTCATTCATTCAACAAAAATGCCCAAATGAAGGGAGGAACAAAAACAACCAGGCTGCTATTAATACTATCTCTTCAAGAGTGCCACACTCTGGCCTCCAGACCCCCTTTTACCTACCCCTGCAATGGGGATGCTAACTGATCTCCTGCCCTCTCCCCTACCCTTTTTCTTCTTCCCTCCACGCTCCTGAATCCATATGCCCCTTCCCGAGGCCATTCTTCCTTCCCTTCGCCCAGTCCCTCCCTGCCACCCCGTTTATTTATCCCGTGTTCCCTAAAAAAGTTGGACACAGATTCCAGTCTAAACCCCAAGCAAACTTGGGTAAGCGCCATTGCTTACAGAGAAACTGAAGCCCATATAAGTAAGAATTAGAGAAGCTGCCTTCAGCTCAGTAAACAAAGGCCCTCACAGACCTAATTTCCCAAGCGTAAAAGGAGGGCAATATCCAACAGTAAGGACTCAAAGGAGGCCAAGCGTTATACCAAGTGGGGCTTACGCCTTTCTATTCGTCTGATGGTCATTATGACCGCTCTCCGCGCGGTCCTGCTCTTCGGCTGACTGGCTCCAGCTCATTCGTTCAGGTCTCAGCTTAAATGTCACCTTCCAGAGGGGCCTTCCTGAGCACCGATCTAAAGGAGACCTGCTCCAGTATTCTCTCTCAGGACCCCTTTACAGTTTGCTTGGAGCCTTTGCCACGATTAGGGCAACTGGGGATTACTCGAGCGTCTCGAGGGGAGGGGCCTGGCCGCCTCGCTCGCCGCCGGACCCCCTGCATTAGGAAGCGGCTGGCTCGCAGCTGGCGCTCGGGGCCGCCCGATGAATGGATGGGCGAGAACCGGCGACGGTCGCCATGCCCGGCGGGTCCCCCGGCGCCGCCCCCCGCGCTCCCGGGCCCGCCTCACCCGTCCCCCGGCACCTCCCGCAGCTTCAGCCCCAGGGCCTGCAGCTGGTTGGCGAAGCTGACGAACTCCTCCTCGCAGCCGCCGCCGCCGCCGGGCTCCGGCCGGTTCCGCCGCTCCTTAGCCAGGGCCCGACGCGCCGCCCGCTCGTCCCGCTTGCGCTCGGCCTCGGCTTTCCGGCTGCCGCTGCCCGGCCGGCTCTTCGCCGCCTGCTTCCGGGACATGGCCTTGGCCCCGCGGCCCGCAGCGGCAGGAGCGAGAGCCGCAGGACCGCCGGGCGGCCGCCTCAGGTGCCGAGGAGGCAAAGCGGCGTAGGCTACGGAACCCGGCGACGGCGACACTGCCACCCCGCCGGCGCCGGCGCCGGGGACCCAGGTCATGTGATGGAACCCCGCCCCCCGCCCGGCTAGTCTGACAGGCGCCATAGAGAGCTCGCCTGGGAGGGCTAGAGGGGAGCCCATCTTTGTTTGTTTCGCTCCTCCCTCTATCGGTGGGTGGTACTCCAAGTGAGCCGCCGGTGGGACCAGAGAGAACAAAGCAGGAAAAGGTCAAGGAGAGCCGGGGAACTAAAGCGCATACACTTTATTTAATCCTGGCGTCCTCTGCTTCTCTACCTTCCCTCATAACTCAGGGGGACGTAGCCCTTGTCCAAAACTGGCTCCTCTTGTAATCTTGATTCCACCGTAAGGTGACCAGCCCAGGTTTACCTGGACTAAGGGTTTTCCAAGGGTGCAGGACTTTCAGTTTTAAAACGGGGACAGCCCCAGGTAAACCAGGGTAGTTGGTAACCCTAATCCACATCCACGTACCCTGGAAGCTAACTCCAGCAGTAATCCCCTCTCTCCTCCTGTAATCCCCTCTTCTCCCTCATCCTGGACCCTCTTTCTTAACTCTCTCTTCCCACGGTGATGCCACTGTCTCCTCCACGTCTTGACCCTCTAACCAGTCTCTTTCACCATTTCTGGGAATGTTCCTAATGTTTCTGCCCTTAATGATGTTAGTTTCCCTACCTACAAGTTCCCCTTTGGGAATAGCCTCCATTTCCTCAGTTTCAACTAATGTCTGTACTTATCTTCAGTGTGTAAGTACCTCTCACTTCAGCCCTTGTGGTAGATACCAGGTGTAACGCTGAATCAAAGAGACATGGCGATTGCCCTCAGGGAGCCCAGATTCCAATGAGGCATATGGGCAAGGACACAGCAATTTCGATACTGCATGACAAATTCTATCAAGGGTGCAGTGGGGCAAAAAGTGGAGTGAAAAATGCAGAAAGGCTTCCCAGAAGAGCTGGGTTCTAGGCTGAAGCTTAAAGGATGAGTAGGACTTGGCCAGACTAAGACAGTTAAGAGAGAGGGGATTGTGTGTGCAATACCAGAGCTCCATTTTGAGGAACTGAAGAAAGTTCAATCTGACAGGAGCCCAGGACTTGACCTATGAGACAGGAAATGAAAGGAAGGCCCAGATCTGGACCAGTCTTGTGGGCCCTGTGAACAGGTTTAGTCCCAGTACTCAGAGCCATGGGGAGCCATTGAAACACTTTAATCAGGAACTAACCTGAGCAGGCTTATGTTTTAAAAATGTCTTTGGCTCTAGTTAGGAGAATGGGTTGAAGGAGGGATGCCAGGTAGGAAGTTCCTGTAGCTATCCAAGGACAGGTGATGGTGATGGGGTTGGGGATGTGGACTGGGATGGGATGCTGAGTCTGGGATGGAAGGGAAGAGAAATAGATCGGAAAGATAAATTCACATGCTAGTAAAAGTTCATGAAATGGAACTGGACTGAATTGTTGTAGAATGTTTCACATGCTTCTCTGAAGTTGCTGAAATTCCTCCTCTACAGATCCCTCTTTCAGTCTCAGAAAGAAAGAATGTGAGTTATGCCTGGCCTCGTCTTTTCTTACACAGACACCCCAAGGCCTGCAACAACCCCTCTGCTTGTATTTAGTTAAGTTGGGAGGCAGTGCTAGGAGTGGAAAAACCACTGCACAGGATGGCAGAGCCCCAGGTACCAGTTCAGGTCTATCGCTAACTCATTCCATGATCGTGGGTGAGTTGCTTAACATCCTTTTCCTCATTTGTAAAACAGGAATAACAGTGAAGACCACATACGATCATAATGATAATAATGACAAACTTTTATGGTATTGACCGTGTTCAAGGCACTATTCTAATTGCTTTACAAATACTACCTTATTTAATCATTACAACAACCCAGCGAAATATGTGGGGTTTTTTTGAAAGTGGACTTTAAAAAAATTTTTTTATAATTTTTATTGGAGTATAGCTGATTTACAATGTTGTTTTAGTTTCAGGTGTACAGCAAAGTGAATCTGTTATACATATATCACATATCCACTCTTTTTTAGATTCTTTTCCCATATAGGTCATTACAGAGCACTGAGTAGAGTTCCCTGTGCTATACAGTAGGTCCTTATTAGTTCTATTTTATATATAGTAGTGTGTATATGTCAATCCCAGTCTTTCAATTTATTCCCCCCCCCACCCTCTGGTAACCATAATTTTTTTTTTTACATCTGTAACTCTATTTCTGTTTTGTAGATAAGTTCATTTGTACCCTTCTTTTAGATTCCACATATAAGCAATACCATATTATATTTGTCTTTCTCTGTCTGACTTACTGAAATCTGTGTTATTTTTAATTCCCACCATCTAGGTGAGAAAACTGAGGCACAGAGAGGTTAAGTAACTTGCCCAAAGTCACATGGCTAGTAAGTGGCAGAGCCAGGATTTGAAGCCAGGCCACCTGGCTCCAGAGTAACCACCGTGTTATAGGACACATATAACTTTTTCATAAACTACTCTATGAAGAGTCCTCTACAAAATACCTGAATTTATTTCATTATTAACTCCCTTACACTGCCCATAATTGTTGTCAATATAGTCTTTCTACTATATCTGTTGTCAGATATCACTATTGTCTGACTTTCTAGTTAACTTTCTCTGCATGAAAGCGGATCACAAAGATTTAGAGCCTGATAGGCCTGGGTTTCTATCCTGGTTTCATTTTAGATGAGTTATTTGACTTCTGAACATCATTTTTCTATTCTATACAATAACTAAGATAACATAAGAATGAGAGGGAGAGTTGTAAAGATAACATAAAAGTGTAAAGCTCTAGGCCAACAGTCAGTACCAGCTTAGTGAAGTTGTTTGAATCATTCTTCTGACTGTGGAAAACCCCTGGGCTCAGGGCAGAGTGACATTGCAAACTTCAGACACTAGGGAGGAAGGTTTTGTCACCACAAAACATGTGGAAAGGTGGGTGGGACATGTGAAAATATTGACAGAAATGCAAAGACTTGCCCTGTTACCGAACGCAAGTTCATGTGCCCGACGCACAGTGAGGCCAAACAAACCGAAATGTTGGAGTTCGGAGCAGAAATGTTTATTGCAGGGCCATGTGAGGAGACGGGTGACTCATGCCCAGAAAACTGAACTCCCCAAGGTTTCAGCAAAGCATTTTTAAAGGCAAGCTGAGGGAGGGGCATGGTTGGTTTTTGCAAGCTTCTTGGTGTAGGAATCCTTTGTTCTTGCAGCTGTCCACGTAGGTCAGGTCATGAGGTAAACCTCCAACAAGATAAATGTTTTTCTCTGTTCTACAATTTTTTATCACTGTATGAATGGAAAAGTGTTATACCCTTAAAAGTCAGAGCCTTGAGAATGGGCTATCCTGTATGTTTCAGGCTATAGGCAACATTCTTAACTGGAAGCAAAAGCAATAGAACACAAAGGTTAAAGTAAAAGAAACAGATCTAATATGGAGTCAGGTTTGTTCTTCCCTATTACAGTCCTTCTTGTAAAATCTTTTCTTGCATAAGCCCTTGACCTGTCAGGCCATGCCTAGAATTTTGAATAAGCTCATTTCTCTTCTGTCATCAGAGGCCTGTCTTAAACAATGTCTCCCTTTGAGGGCAAATCAATACTGCTTATAAATTATATCTAAAGGCCAAAGGGAGGGAGGACTTGTGAATTAAATGAATTAATTAAAAGAATCATCAAACCTCATTGAGTGGCATTTAGTTCAAATTTAGTTCAAATCAGTTTTTTAAAAAAAGTGTGACTAGTAGAATTTTAGGGAAGAAATGCAGCTTTAAGACTTGCAAGAACATAGTATCAAGGATATGGGGAAATGAGAAATCTCACACACTGCTGTTGGGAGCTAAACTAGTCTGGCCACTGGGAAGGCTGTTTGGGCAGTCTCTGGTAACATTTTAAATGCCCGGTGACCCAGAAATATCACATCTCATTAACTGTCCTAAAACAAATCTTGCACACATGCATTAGGAAGTCTGTCCAAGGATATTTAAGGCGTAGTGGTGAGTAAAATAAAATCATTATAAATAGTGTAAATATCCGTCAATAGGAAAATGGCTTCTTCAATTATGAAACAGCCATTTATGAAATACTCTGCAACCATTTTAAAAAATGGTGAAGGGGAAAAGAGGTAGGTCTAGATGAGTTCAAATGGATAGCTCTCCTGGATGTGTGCTGGAATGAAAGAGCACGTGGTAAAGTGATCCACTCCGGGTAGCCTTTATGTAAGACAGAACAACAAAATAGAAGAACTATATGTTTTCTACAGGTACACACGTGTACGGTCACCCCTCAGTATCTGTGGGAGATGGCTCCAGGACTCCTGCAGTACCAAATGCACGGGTGCTTAAGTCCCTATATAAAATGGCTGTAGTGCAGTTGGTCCTCTGTAACCACGGGTTCCCCATCTGTGGTTCAACCAACCTTGGATCCACCATTAGTTGAATCCATGGGTGTGGAACCCCCATTTACAGAGGGCTGACTCTTCTAAATATGTAGAAAATGGTCTAGAAAGGTAAATACCAAATTGATAAAAATGAGGAGGGAGGAAAGAGTGAAAGTGAACTTACATGTTTTTTTTTAAATGAGTGCAATATGATTGTGTATTACGTATATAACAAAATTAATAGAATTATTTTTACTAGACTAATAAAATCTATTCTTTCCTTCAAACTGAAGCCAAATAGACTTCTTTGGGGGACCTCTTTATCAGCTAAGCCAAATTTGTAATAAGCATATTGCTTTTCCCAAGAAGTGGGTATTTCTTAAGTCTTTAAGTGTTCTCAGGGGCTTCCCTGGTGGTGCAGTAGTTAAGAATCTGCCTACCAATGCAGGGGACAGATTTGAGCCCCGGTCCGGGAAGATCCCACATGCTGTGGAGCAACAAAGCCCGTGCACCACAACTACTGAGCCTGAGCTCTAGAGCCCCAGAGCCATGACTACTGAAGCCCACGCGCCTAGACCCCGTGCTCTGCAACAAGAGAAGCCACTGCAATGAGAAGCCCGTGCACCACAACGAAGAGTAGCCCCCGCTCGCCACAACTAGAGAAACCCCACGCAGCAACGAAGACCCAACACAGCCAAAAATAATAAATAAATAAAAATAAATAATAATAAAAGAGTTCTTGGCATCTTGCTTTCTTGCCTTTCTCACCATGTCACCTTTGGATCAATCTCGTTTTGCTGTTAATTTGCTTTTCCTGTAAGGACAGGGCTTCCTAAGCAAAATTAAATATCAACTCAGCCATGTCCAAACTGTCACAGACTGTGTAGTACCAAATTTGAGTTAATGATACATCGTTCTATTTGATGGACATAAAGCACATACGTATACATCAAATACTCAGGACAAGGATAATCCCCCCACCCCACCACCCAGAACCCCTCTGCATGTTCACTTGGGCATATGTGCACACATACACGTGAAGCTTTGTCACCCCTTCACCTCTTTTTCCATTTGTGGCTCCTGTTCTTGGTGGTGGTTGGGCTCAATGGGTGCCTCTGTCCCTCTTACTTCCCCACTTGTCCTCTTTCTCTGGATTTCCAGCGCCCCCTTTGTCTCACCCACTCAGCATATGGCAGACCGAAAAGAAAGGACTTTTGGAGTGGTCAGACTGAATTAAGTCGCAATCCCATTTCTGCGGCCCGTGTGACCAGCACTCTTTTCCATAATCTTTCCAAGCTGCAGTTTCCTCATCTGGGAAATGAGAGCAGTGGTGGTTCCTTCTGCGAGTTGTTCTGAGGAATTAATATCACGACCCTAACAAAGTACCTGATCCATTAAATATTAGTTTCCTTCCTCCTCTCTCCCTTACTTCTCTTTTTTCTCTACCTCAGCACTGCCCATTCTCTCCACTTTCCCTTAAGTGGCTATAAAACCGAAATATATTACATATACCAAATTATTTATATATGTAAAGTGAACAGTTTCATATCCTCCATTGCTAATTTTTCCGGCAACTAAATAGACTATTTTACCCTGCTCTTGAGGGGATTAAAAGACATCAGTTTCTGTTTTCATGTGATCCTCGCTTGATTTCTGTTTCATCAATGACCCTTGAAGAGAGAAGAAGGTGATCGGTGTGGGAAAGGGAGTTCCCGTCCCTGAACTAGATGCCCATACTCATTCAAAATGACTTTGCTAGTCCTTGAGCTGCAGGATTTATCTTTACGGCTCCATAATAATTGCTCTGTCTGGTATCTCTGTGCCAAAGATCCTAATTGCCCTCAGAGTCTGTTGTTATCATCATCCTGCGTAAACCACCTGCAACTGTTCCATCAGCACACGTGCCAGGCCCCCACCCTGTGGTGCAGATTAACTAACCTGGCAGGTGAAAGGAAAGGGAGCCCTGTGCTATAGGGCACACAAGGGGGCAGCAGAAAGACAGCTTTCTCTCTTTCTTTTCAAACGATCCACATAGAAATTTTTCTGATATGGAAAATATAACCTGTTCATGGGAGAAAATCGGAAAAGACATTAAAGAATTTTTTTAAAAAATCATCCATAAATCTACTCTCAGAGATAGTGATTGTTGCCATTTCAGTGTATCAGCTTTACCCATATGAGATTGCTGATAACCATTTTTTAACCTACAAAAATGACAATTTCATGTGGTTTAACCTAATATTTCCTGCTATCTTTTCTCTATGAGAACATAAATGAACTTTTAAATATAAAATTGAGATGGGACTATATGTGTGTATATTTTTAAAACCTGCCTCTTTAAATGAAATATTAACAGCTACAAATATGGATAGGGAATTCCCTGGCCATCCAGTGATTAGGACTCGGTGCTTTCACTGCTGTGGGCCTGGGTTCCATCCCTGGTCAGGGAACTAAGATCCTGCAAGCCACGTTGTTTGGGGAAAAAAAAATGGATAAAGAATAATGCAATTACACTAACACGCCTAAAAAAATGTCACGTAAAACTGAAGCCCCGCATACACTGCTCCCCAACAGCCGCCCCCTCCCTAGCTCCTTGGGGCAGCCATGCTCATACGTCTGGTGTTTATCACACATAGGTTTGTATCATTACACAAAACGCAGTATGGTTTAACATTTTTAACTTTACGTAAATGATACCAAAGTAAATGTGTCATTCTATGACTTGTTTACTGAACATTGTATTTTTAATGTATTATTTCTTATTGAAGTATAGTTGATTTATAACATTGTGTTTGTTTCTGGTGTATATCAGAGTGATTCAGTTATACATATATATTCGTTTTCATATTCTTTTCCATTATGGTTTATTACAGTATATTGAATATAGTTCCCTGTGCTATACAAGAAGGACCTTGTTGTTTATCTATTTTATATACAGCAGTTTTTATTTGCTCATCCCAAACTCCCAATTTATCCATCCCCAGCCCCTTTCCCCTTTGGTAACCATAAATTTGTTTTCTGTGTCTGTGAATCTGTTTCTCTTTCGTAAATAAGTTCATTTGTGTAATATTTTAGATTCCACATATAAGTGATATCATACGGTGTTTGTCTTTCTCTTTCTGACTTACTTCACTTAGTATGATCATCTCTAGGTCTATCCATGTTGCTGCAAATAGCATTATTTCATTCTTTTTATGGCTGAATGGTATTCCATTGTATATATGTACCACATCTTCTTTATATATTCATCTGTCGATGGACATTAGGTTGTTTCCATGTCTTGACTATTGTAAATAGTGCTGCTATGAACGTTGAGGTGCATGTATCTTTTCAAACTATAGTTTTCTCCAGATCTATCCCCAAGAGTGGGATTGTTGGATCATATGGCAATTCTATTTTTAGTTTTTTAAGGAACATCCATACTGTTCTCCATATTGGCTATACCAGTTTACATTCCCCCCAACAGTGTAGGAGAGTTCCCTTTTCTCCATCCTCTCTCCAGATTTGTAATTTGTAGACTTTTTAATGATGGCCATTCTGACCGGTGTGAGGTGGTACCTCATTGCAGTATTGATTTCTCTAATAATTAGCGATGTTGAGCATCTTTTCATGTGCCTATGGCCATCTGTATGAACAGTAAATTTTTTAAAGTTATCCATGTTTATACATGGAGCTTTTGTTGTTTCATTCTCAAGTTTTTGCTATTAAATATTCAGAGTTGCTATCTGCCTCTCTCCACTAGACTAGGCTCCTCCATGCTAGAACTCTGTCTTAGTTATCTATGGCCTAGGAGGCTCCATTAATGGGAGTGGACTGGACAAATGCAGAAAGTGAAAGAGTGAGGACCACTGTGCTAGAAAAATCAAGCCTAGACTCCTTTGTTGGGCACCCAAGGCAGAGAGCACTGGTGACAAGAAGGCTCTCATGTCTGGGAGAGGCAGACATCAAAGGTGAACATGTCATTGTGATGTCACTTCTCTAGTGCCAGGCTTAGAGTTCTAGGGCATCCCATCCAGACTGAAGGGGCAGAGCAAGAGCATCTGGGAAAGCTTCCAGAGAGGGTCCTGTGCCCATTCCTGAAAGATGGTGGGTCCCTTTCACCATGGCAACCAAAAGCCCACATTTTTAGATAAAGGCATTGACATGTTCTCAGGATTCTCTGAGTATTTATCTCCAGTTTTTTTGGACAATTAAAATGTATGATTGGTAGAAAATGGCATGCTGGAGTCTTAAAACATAGACAACCAAAAAACACAATTCCTTTAGTAGCCAAAATCTTCCTAACCCTGATGAGTTTAAAGTTTACCTGTAAAACACAAGGATAACAATAAATCAGCGTAGAAATGAGGTGTAGCAGAAAATTTAGGGGCTCTGGAATCACTGAGAGTAGAGTTAGAATCCTGACTCTTTAGCTTCCTGAACATGTGATGCTGGGTAAGTTAGTTAACCGTTCAATTCTTGTCTCTTCATCTGCAAAATAGAGATACTAATGCCCACCTTGCAAGTTGAGGGTGTAAACTGCCTGGTCTATACCGAGCACCCCGTAAATGGGAGCAGCTTTTATTGGCAGGCTGAGTTGGCAGGGAACTGTCTTTGACACTTGAAGCTGGACCTGGTCACTGAGAGAGAAAGAAAACTCCTCACAGATACTAAACCCCAGAATCTCACGGTGACAGCTGCTGCCAGCTGCTGGTCCTGGAAGTCACTGTCCCCAATCCTCCTCAACAACACGTCTGTCCCTTGAAGAAGATACATCTCTGACATCCCAGGAAGCTGCCTTTGGTTCTGTGTCCACTTCTCTTCTTGGAGAAGATGGAGGGAATAAAAAAGTGTGTATCAGCAAATGTCAAAAAAAAAAAAAAAGTGAATGTTCCCAAGCTCACCTAAGAATCCTCTGTGAAACCTCAGGTGCAAAAGCACAAACTCAAAAACATTTGGGAAGTGAGAAAGGCTGGGACCTGGAACCCTTTGCTGCAATGCTTGCACCTGGACAAACGTCTTTTCCTCGAATTCCAAAATACAAAGAAACTTAGGGGACAAATTCTGGACAACAAGATACAAAGAGACCAAAAAGTCCAACCGCCACTCCTGAAGAGCCGGGAGCAAAGCAGTGTCCTGCGCATGCCCCCGGCACACAACACCACCAAAGGGGTGGGCAAACCACTTAAGCTACCCCTCCGGCCCGACACCTGGGCACAGCCCTACCTTCACCCCATATAAGGAATCAGCTTGACCTCCCTCCGAGAGCAAGCCAGTAAGGGAACCTGTTACTTGTTCTTGCTGCCCCCTGCTGCAGCAGGGGTCCCAGTAAAGCCTGGCCTGAATTTCTTGTCTGGTCTCTGATCAATTTCTATTGATTAAGGAGGCCAAGAACACTGGTTGGTAACAAAAGGAAGTAAAATCTGGTGGTTCCATAATACCTACTACTCCCCTGGCAGACATCTTTATTTTATTTTATTTTTTTGGTTAGATGAAAAAGGAATTGGGGCCAAAATGACCCCGGTGGAGTAGATCTATTTAAGGAAATGAACACTTAATTTTTGTATTTACAGTTAATCTCTCTCCCTCTGTCACACACACACCCACTTTATTTAAATTAGTCTTTATTTTTATTTGTTCAGCTAGAGCCGCTAGAACTTCTCTACTTTGCTGGTAAAGAGCTAGTCATGCTTTTAAGAGCATGACTTTTAAGGTTAGGCATCGAGTCACCCTTTGACTCGATGCCTAACCTTAAAGATAATCATTACAGCATTTGTTATCATGGGAAAAAATGGTAAACAACCTAGATATCCAGCAAGAGTGGGTTTTTCAAATAAACTAGGATGTCACCGTACCACAGAATATCCCTCGCCATTCCAAATAGTCTCGTAGAAGGTGATCGATCCAATGAAATGGAATGGAATAATGTATACAATGTGTTATTAGGTGAAAGAAAGCAGTTTGCAAAGAGACAAGGATCTTATTTCTGTTAAAAAAAAAAAAGAAAAAAGAAAGACACACATACGCACAGAAAGAATGGAAGAGTAGATACCAAAATGCTACGCTGATGACCTCCGGCCTCTTGAAAATGGAGGTGATTTTTATTTTCTTTTGTTTGTTTGTATTTTTCTGGATTTCAGACATTGAAACCTTATTACAGTGGGAATAAGAAAAACATCCCCCAAAAGATGTGAACGGTCCTCGGAACACCTGGTTCTTTGCTCTTATCCTGTTTCCTAAAGCTTCCCACTGGCGTCAAAACTCACAATGCCAAGGCTGGAGCAGCCTCTTACGGGGAAAGGTCAAATACATCATTCTCCAGCAGCCGACCCTAACTTTGATCCGTGCCAGACATGTCACTTGTGACATTATCTAAGCATATTCATTGTATCAGGAATGGAGTAGCTGCCATACCCACTGACGTGACTTACCCAAAAAGAAAATAGGAGTGTAGGCGCTCAGATTTCTAAGAAAAACATTGAGTACCTCTCCTTAGGGACACTGATGCCTACAGCTGTAACATTTGCATTGCTGTGACATCAGGACTTTGAGATGGGCGGACCATCATATGGATGGCTGGGTCATTTTTATTTATAGGCTAAAGAAAGGTGCCAGCCCTTTGCTATGAACTAGCATCTGCCCTTGGCCCCCTCTAAGAAAGACAGAAAGAGCAAGCCCACCTTGTCCCATTGTGAGTCCATTCTCTACTCTTTATATTGTGTATAGTAGAGGTCCCCAGCGTTTTTGGCACCAGGGACCAGTTTCATGAAAGACAATTTTTCCACAGACGGGGGTGGGGGGTGGGCAGAATTGTTCAGGTGGTAATGGGAGCGATGGGGAGCGATGGGTAGCAGCAGGTGAAGGTTTGCTTGCTCGCCAGCTGCTCACCTCCTGCAGTGCAGCCCCATTCCTAACAGGTACCGATCCGCAGCCCGGGGCTTGGGGACCCCTGGTGTACAGGGCTCAGGAGCTTTGCCATCATAAAGTGGTAGCCGGGCTGGTCTCCTTGCTGAACAATGATGGTTTTCAAAGCCCAGGGAAGCAATGTATTTGGTTACAGACCAAATGAAGGTGTAAAAGCATCACGAGAAGTAATATGACACCCCCTTCTCTGAGGCACAATTAAATACTCCCTCCAGCTCTAATATTACCACCTACAGGAAGCCTTCCAGGGTTTCACAAGTCACCCTTAGACCAAGGACTATCATCTCTCTATCCTTAGATTAGGCCCTGGCATTTTAGAAAGAGTCTATGAATGAAGGAAGGAAGGAAGGAATGACTAATACATGAGTGAATGAATGTGAGAATGAATAAATGAATGCATCTGCACTTTGTGGAGACGTCTACTCATTCTTTTCACAACAATTTATTGAGGATTTACTGTGTGCCAGACTCTGTGATGGTCACTGGGATACAAAGTGAGCAAGACAGACAAGCTCCTTGCTTCCAGGGAGCTTATATTATAGTCAAGGACACAGTCGATCCACAGGAAACAAATATGTGCCTGATTTCAGATAGACAGTGCTACAGAGAGAATACACAAGGTTACACGAAATAGCGTATCTGGAGGAGCAGGGTGGTTGGAAGAAAAGGGGAGCAGGGAAGGCCTCTCTGAGAAGGTGGCATCTGAGCTCTGAATGACTGTGAGAGCACTTGTTTTCAAGTACTTATTTAGCTTATTTCAAGAGCTTTTTTTTTTTTTTTTTTTTTGGCCACACCACACAGCATGTGGGATCTTAGTTCCCCAACCAGGGACCAAACCTGCACTCCCTGCAGTGGAAGTGCAGAGTCTTAACCACTGGACCGCCAGGGATATCCCAAGAGCTTTAATCTTGAAAATAAAATTTCAAGGGTGTGTCTGACTTTGTCTTTTTCTTGACAGTGGAGACTACATCTTATTCATCACTGTGAACTAGCAGGATACAATGGCAAGCACATGGGATTTGAAAATGGACTACCTGGGTTCAAATCCAGCCTCTACCACTTATCATCTTTGGACCTTGGGGAAGTTATTTAAATAAGTCTCACTTTCCCCATCCCAAAATGGGGATGATGATGATGATACTTTTACAAAAGAGATAACTAGCTGTCCACCAAAAACCTATGCTTCCTCTTCCATAGTGTGAAGCTGAAATTGTTTTATCAACAACTTCAACTGCCCAACCATGGTTTCCATTTTCCAGCCCCTTTTGCACCCAGATGCAGCCAAAGACAAATTTTTGCCACTGAGATGCGAATACCAGTGATGTGTGTCATTTCCAGGCCTGGGTCCCCGAGTCACCATAAAGAGGAAAACCACCCATTGACCAGGAACACCCTCTTTGGACTGTTAAGTGAGGGGAAAAGCAAACTTTGATTGTGTTAAACCTCTGAAATTTTAGGTTATATTTGTTAGAGCATCCAGTATTATAACACTAACTAATACAACCTTAAAGCATTACGAATATTGAATGAGTATGTCATACAGTGCCTACTCAGAGTGCTTGCTGGGTGAACATAACTAAATACAGGGCTTTGAATCCTTTGAAACCAGCCTCATGAGAGTTTTGACCCTCTGCCCCCCTCACCTTTCCAGAAAGAGATGGTTTTTACTATAATATTTATTTCTGAAAAGGTTAGTGACTATAGGATGAGGAATATTGGGACCCTGGGACCTTGCTGACTTGTGCTGTCAAAAATTTTTTTAATTGCCTGGGGATACAGGAGGAGAGAATCTTGCTCAACAAAGTAATCTCTCTCTTCCTTGAGATCAGACTTTGCAGTGGAACTTGAAGATCAAGAGCTTCTTGGGACTTCCTGGCGGTCCAGTGGTTAAAACTCCCATGCTTCCAATGCAGGGGACTTGGGTTTGATTCCTGGTCAGGGAGCTAAGATCCCACATTGCTGCAAAGTACGGCCAAAAAATTTTTAATGAACAATTTTTTTAATTAAAAAAAAAGAGCTTCTCCCAAAATCTAAAACATCTTTTCTCTCTTCCTCTTCCTCCTCCTCCAGGACACTTCAGCGATGAGATCCCTGCAAGGTTTTTAGTTCTCAGGCATCTAAGAGAGAAGAAGAGAACTATATGTCTCATGTTTTCATACGCCTTAAAATAAGATAATGGATATAATGCTCCTAGCTCAGCAAATGGCACATGGTAGGAATTCAACAAATGGGCCTGGCCTCCCTTTAGCTCATTTAACTCCCATTAGCTCACTGTCAACTGTGACATGATGGATAGCCTGTCTCAGCCTATACTAAAAACAACCCAACTGGAATTATTTTCCTCACTAGACAAATATGAAAACAGAGTCTTAAGGTGTTCAAATATATAGCGTTATTGTATCAATAGAGGTCTGGTACACGTTTTATCTAAACTTAATTCTTACAACCATATACAGAATGCATGATATTGGTATTATTGTACCCATTTTCCAGATAAGAAAACCGAGGCTCAAAGAGTTTAGATGACTATCATTCTTGGACACACATTTTTTTAGTGCTTTTCTGTGTACCAGGCTCTGTGCTGGGGTGCGGGGGTCAACAATGAGTACTGCACACACATTCTCGCTCTCATAGACCTCACAATCTGGTGTAAGAGGCAGCCGGATAAAGAGGCAATTTCAGGTATGATAAGTAAAAAAGTCTGAGTAAGCCCAGGATGCTGTGGGAGCAAAGAAGATGGACCACCTAACAAGAAGTGGAGCGAGAAGGAGGGACATGAAGTATTTTAATTTACATTAAATGTAAAATAAGATGTGACTTGTAGATAGGATTTAGCTAGAATGGGCATTGTGGAAGAAGGTTCCAGGAATAGGGAATCACTGGGGCAGTTTTACCATTAGGTGTTCCCATGTGAATTTCTTTCTGTTTACCTTGCTTGGGAATGTTTGGGCTTCTTGTGTCTTTGGAAAGATGTGTCCTCATCTCTGGAAATTTTTCTGTCATTTTTTTCAAATATAACCTGTGCTCTGTTCTGTTTTTCCTTCTGGGAAACATACTTTTCTGGAAAAGCCAAATTCAATTAATCCTAAATTAGACATTCTGCGTCACTTACTTCTCTTCTGTAGTTCATGCCTTTTTGACTCCCCATGCTTTTTTCTGGAGATACTCTTTTTACCTCTCTTACAGTTTCTGCTGTTAATTCTTTCTTTATCTGTGTCTAATCTGATGTTAAAACCATCCATTGCATTCTTAGTTTTGGTTCTTATATTTTTCAGTTCTAGAATTTCTATTTGGTTCTTTTTCAAATCTGCTATGTCACTTTTTATCACTTCCTGTTTCCTGACAGAATTTTCCAGTTTTAATGTGTATCTCTTTGAACATAGTGAGTGTAGTTGTTTTATTGTTGTTTTCTGATCATTCTAACAACACTAGTCCCTATCGATCTGTTTCATTGTCTCTTGTTTCTCTTAACTCTTGTTCATGGTGCCTTGTCTTTTAGTGTGCTTAGTTATCTTGAATTAACTGTAGAATATTGTAGTTTAAAACATCTTTGTAAAACAATTTGTGGCCAGGATGATGTTATATTCTCTCAAAAGAGGATTTTCTTTAGCTTCTATCAAACACCTGAGGGCACTAACCACCTAAGATGATTTAACCAACCAAATCCAAAAGACTGACGTTTTTCTGGACCACCCTGATGACTCAAAGACTGGCTACAGTCTGAGATACAGCTTGTTTATTTCCATCTCACCCCTTCTCCTAGGGTATAGCCCTTTTGAGTCTCAGCTAAAAGTGGAAATGGTTTACCAGGATTCTTACCCTTGATGGGATTCAATATTTTACTTTCGTTCCACCGTGTCTGAGAGAGCTGCCTGCTTGATATCAGCAAATGTATGGAACAATACAAGTGGCCCTGAGTGTAATGCTCACCTCTCTGGGATCCTGTCTTTTCCCAGATCTCAAGCAGTACCCCTCACTGGCTTGTTAGCTATTTGATACTTTTAAGATGTTTTTGTATTTTATACAGCTCACTTAAGTATCTCCAGCTTCCAGCCATTACTGAATACAAAAACTTGAGAACAGTTGTATCCAGAGATCACAGAACTTTTGAGTAGTACAGGCAAGATTGGAATAAAAGGTATATATGCTTCAAATCCTAGATTCTTTCCTCTACATTGCACTGTTCAGTCCAGATGATAATGATATTGATAAACAGATGATAGATAGATAGATGATAGATAGATAGATAGAAACTAACACTTATCAAACCCCCTACTCTGTCAGGAACTCTGTTCTAAAAGCTTTAATTTTTTTAACTCATTCAATTTTCACAACAATCCTATGAGTTAGGTACCATCATTATTCTTGTTTTACAGATGAAGAAACTGAGGCATGGAGAGATTAAGTAAATCAGCCCAAAGCCACACAGCTAGAAAGAGTTGAGCTGTAATTCAAACCTGAGAGTCCAACTCGAGAGTCTGTGCTCCTAACCACGAAGTTTTAAACAAAACTTTCCTGTTGCCAAGGGTCTGAGAATCACTTATCCTACCACATCGATTCAGACACAAACATCAATTCTAAGACTATTGGTTCTTCAAGATTGAGCTGCATGCTACTTCCACCTATACCTGCCTGAGTCTGTATAGAACAAAGTCTTCAGTTCAGGTATCAGGAAGTGTTGCTCTGAAAACAAATCTTCATTTCTGTAAACTGCAACCATCCTCATCGCTTCTTTTTTTTTTTTTTTTAACATCTTTATTGGAGTATAATGGCTTTACAATGGTGTGTTATTTTCTGCTTTATAACAAAGTGAATCAGTTATACATATAGATATGTTCCCATATCTCTTCCCTCTTGCGTCTCCCTCCCTCCCACCCTCCCTATCCCACCCCTCTAGGTGGTCACAAACCACCGAGCTGATCTCCCTGTGCACATCGCTTCTGTTAGATATTTTTCTCCAAGGGAAACCACAGCAGTTTACAGGCTAATCAGTTCTCCCGCCAGCCTCATAAATTGGGAGAGAGGGTGGGGCAGTGAAGGGGAAAATGTTTTATTGTCCCCATTTTGCAAAGGCAGCTTTCAAGCAAAAGCAGGTGAGTCATCCACAGAGATCAGATTCCAATGCCCACTCCATTCCACCCCCCTGAATTCCCTCCAGCAGTGGGGGATATTACCCTATAGAGAAAGCTACTTGTCTTCTTAAGAAATATGCAAAGTAGACTCTGGACCACCAGGGAGAGGGTGATAGGAGACAGATGCATGCCGGGTCCGTGAGTCTCCCCAAGGATTGGATGATCCCATATCTTGAATTTTCAGCACATTAATAACTATCCAAGTTACTATTTTTTTATATATAAATTTATTTATTTATTTTTGGCTGCATTGGGTCTTTGTTGCTGCATGTGGGCTTTCTCTAGTTGCGGCCAGAGGGGGCTACTCTTCGTTGCGGTGCGCGGGCTTCTCACTGCGGTAGCTTCTCTTGTTGCAGCACAGGCTCTAGGCACTCGGGCTTCAGTAGTTGTGGCACAAGGGCTCAGTAGTTGTGGCTCGCAAGCTCTAGAGTGCAGGCTCAGTAGTTGTGGCGCACAGGCTTAGTTGGCTCCGCAGCATGTGGGATCTTCCCGGACCAGGGCTCAAACCCGTGTCCCCTGCATTGGCAGGTGGATTCTTAACCACTGCGCCACCAGGGAAGTCCCCAGGTTACTATTAACTGAGCATTCACCACTGTGTTAAAGCACCTTCGTGAATTACTTATTTAGTTCTCACATAACCCTGTAATGAAGATCCTATCATGATCCTCCCTTTCAGATTAGGAAACTGAGGCTTGGGGAGGTTAAGGCACTTGTCATAGCCATCCAGTTAGGAAGCAGCAGACCTTTGGTTCAACACTCCGAAGTCAGTGACCTTCCATTGCCTTTCCTTCCCCACCTACAGATGTGTTTCTAGATATTGAGAGACGGAGTAGGGACAGATGGCTTCCCTGAGGCCCAGGCTCACTCAGAGACATAGCTGAGGAAGCTAAAACCCAGAGCAAATGACACCAGGAAGAGGAGAGGGTTTCTCTGAAAACAGCAGGGTGGGTGCAAACTGACGTACTTGTCCACATGGCAACCTGGACACACCTGGAAACACCTGCTCCACCTCTCAGGTGGGGCCAGTGCCGCTCGGGTCATGCTCTTTCAGTTGTTATTCTCTTCTTATTTCTTCAGAGTTGTACAAAGGTCAAGTCCCACCAAGAGGGCCCCCGAGGACCCCTAGTCCCACCTTATCTTAGGAAGAACCTTGGAGAATGTTTTGGCACTGAGGCCCACGCATTGGAAAGGCCTCTCCAGGACAAGGTAGTGCCGCCTCAATTGCATGGCTTTGGAAGGGTATCCTCGCCGCCAAAGAGATCTCCTATCTTGAAATGTCACACGGCTTAAATTCCACAATTAGAGCTACCTTGGTTGGGTAAAAAGAAGTGAAACCTCTTTCAAAATGTGAACATTCCCAGAAAGGTTCTAAATTTTTGTCACTCTTTTTTCTCACATAAAGATTTTTTTTCCCCCAGACTTTTGGAACTTACTACCATTTGTCTACTGAGAATCTGACCCATAAAAGGCCCCCAATAAGTATAGTATTTATTTACTATCTGATGAATGCTCATAAATGGCTAAACAAATAAATAACAGATTAAAGTTAGAGAGAAAGCTAAAGAAAGACATGTTTCAACCACTCTTTTTATTTTAGTGGAGTTGAGCATATAGCATAGTTGCATTAATTTGTTCTTTGGGGGCAGTATATATAAAATTTTTATAATGTTCCACAAAGAGCACTGTGACTAAAGGTGCTTTAGTTGCTCCGCGGCATGTGGGATCTTCCCGGACCAGGGCTCGAACACATGTCCCCTGCATTGATAGGCGGATTCTTAACCTCTACGCCACCAGGGAAGTCCCCTGAACAATTTTTAAAACAACTGGATTCAGGTGATCGGTCTGGCTAGCATTCACCCATCCATTCTTTCTTTTTCTTTTTCTTTTTTTTTTTGCGGTACGCAGGCCTCTCACTGTTGTGGCGTCTCCCGTTGCGGAGCACAGGCTCCGGACGCGCAGGCTCAGCGGCCATGGCTCAAGGGCCCAGCCGCTCCGCGGCATGTGGGATTGTCCCGGACCAAGGCACGAACCCGTATCCCCTGCATCGGCAGGCGGACTCTCAACCACTGCGCCACCAGGGAAGGGAAGCCCCATCCATTCTTTAGAATAAACTACTTTGTGAAGCTGTCTTTCTTCAAACACCTTTCTGGGTGTCTCAGCATCAACAAGAAAACGTATCAAAAAGGCTCAGTACAGAGCCCGGCACAGAGTAAGCACAGACAATATTGCAGCTGGTATTATTGATATTTGGGGACTTGAACTTGGAGACTCTTAAAATTTGGTCTAGAGTATTTTAATGCCACCCCATTCTGCCTCTTAAAGAGCAAGAGCATTGATGGAGAGGCAGTAAACACCTCCATGCAAGATTCCCTGCAGCCTATGGGCACAGAGCACACAGCAAGCCAGCAAGAGGAAAAGCACAACCAGAAACTTCTCTTACCACCACAGACTCATCAAGATTGTGTACAACGAGAAGAAAAGTAGAAGTGGAGTGTCAGGGGAAGAAAGGAAAAGAGAACAGAAGAAATGGAAAAGACGGTGGGAGAGGAGAGAAGCTAAGGTTTGATGCTCCATCTGTAAAGTCGATAGGCAATGCTAGATGATTTTTAATGTCCCTTTCTAGTACTTTATGATGGGAAAGTAGTGAAAAAAGTTGGGGGGTGGGGGAAGCAGAAAGAGGGTTTGCGATAGTGAGGAGTCATCCAAAAGCCTAAAAGAAAATGCTGAGCCCACGAGGGCTATGTTGCTTATCCCGGACATTGTATCCAGTCTACACATAGTGCAACGCAAAGAGCGGGAGGGAGAACAGCAACAGCGAAGATACCATGCTGTCATCTCAGCCTGGATTTTCCACGAAGACCTCAATTGTTCTGAATTTATGCCAAGCCCCCAACACAGCGCCCAGGACCTGGTGGGTGCCCTGCAAACATTTGTTGTTTCAAACGTTATTATGCTTTCACTTTAGAAAATAGGAGAAAAAAGACCAAAGAGTATAAAGAAAAAATAACCATCATTCATGAGCTCATCACCAAGAAATAGTAATAGAGAATGCTAGTTAACATGTCTTTGAGTGACTATTACGTGATAAGCACTTTACAGGATCTGCCTCATTTAGTCGTTTACTTAACTATTGCAAATATTTCTGTTTGCTTTCCAAGTGTTTTTCTATACATGATACATAAATCTTTCCAACAGTTGTGCAAGCCTTTTACATGTTTTCTTATTATCATTCTTCCCACGATTATTGCTTATAATCCTCACAACAAACTTGTGAGATATCTGTTTTCTCTCCAATTTTACAGATGGAATCACTGAGGCTCAGGAGTTAAGTTGCCTAAGATCACAAGGCTAATAAATGGCAAGGCTGGGATTTGAAACAAGTTTGGACTGGCAGTAATGCCTATATTTCGTTTATTACTTGATTTGTTTCTCTCTCTCTCTCTCTTTCTCTCTCTCTCTCTTTCTCTTTTTCTTTCTCTTTCTTTCTCTCTCTCTCTCTCTCTCTCTCTCTCTCTCTTTCTCTCTCTCTCAGCTTTCCAGATTTTCTTCACCATAGGATGTGAGTGAAGAGTGATTGGCTGAATGTTCCCAAGGGGTCTTAAAGACACACCTTCAAAACAGTACAAGGGTTAAACACGTGTAAGGTGTGTTTATTGCTGTAAATGGCCAAAGAGACCCTTGATTCATACTGCCTTTCTGCCAAAGAGATAGTCTTGTGATATCCAGTGACCCAAGCAGAAAGGTGTGGGCAGTACCAGGGTCCATCCAGGGCTTCTGCTGTGGGAAGCAGAGACGAAGTTACCAAGATCTATAATCTGATCGACATACGTTTACAACTGCCTGGACAGTTCAGCCAGGTAGAGGAGAGAACTCACCAATGTCCTGAGTCTAGAATTGCCAGATAAAATCCAGGATGTCCAGGTGAACTTGAATTTAGCCATTTATTTAACCACTGTCAACATGACAGACATACTCATAAGGCTAATAATGGAGATATGCTTACATTAAAATATTACCTGTTCTTTATCTGAAATTGACGTTTAACTGGGCATATTTGGAACATATACTAAAAAATTATTGTTTAACTGAAATTCAGATTAAACTGGATGTTCTGTTTTTTTGTTTGTGAAATATGGCAACCCTAGCGAAAGCTCCCCTTTTAAATTTTACTTTATTTTTTCCTTTCCCTTTCATCCTCTATTTCCTCTTCTGTTCTTCCTCATTGTAAGCACTCAAATTGATTTTATTTAAGTCCATCTAATTTACCTTCCATTTGTTTATTTTGATATATACATACATTTGAAACTGTATCCTACTGATTTTTTTAATTCACACAAATGGAATTGCACTATAAATCTAATTCTGTTCCTTCTTGTTTCCTCAACACTTTCTTCTTGAGATCTCTCCATGTTACTACATATGCATCTGGATCATTAGTTCATTAGTTCTGCGTTCTATGTAATATTTCATTGCATGCATAGACCAGGTTTTACCTAACAGTCCCCCTCTGGGGGACACCTAGGTAGCTTCCACCTCTTGGTTCCATAAACATTTCGGGGTCAAATTGTGTGCATATTTGTTGAGTGTCAAGTCAGTCATGTTGTATTTATTTGTATTTCTCTGGTTATCTTACAGATGTGCATGAGAGAGTTTCTCTGGGGAGCATTCTTAGGAGTGGAACAGTGGGTTCACAGGGTATACACGTATGGTATTCAAAATATTTAACAACCATCAAGATACAGACACTGATCACTCAACACACTCACTGCCCATGAGCCATATTGGTGCCCACAAACTGAATCTCTGCCTTGAATATCCACAAACGTAGTTTCACCAGGCAACTAGAGTTACTTGGGGACAGCTCTGCCAGTCTACACTCCCACCAGCAGTGCATGAAGATCCTCTTTTTTTTATTTATTTATTCATTCATTCATTCATTTGGTTGTGCCAGGTCTTAGTTGTGGCAGGCAGGCTCCTTAGTTGCAGTTCACCAGCTCCTTAGTTGCAGCACGTGGGCTCCCCAGTTGCGGCAGGCAGGCTCCCTAGTTGTGGCATGCGAAATCCCAGTTGCGGCATGCACGAGGGACCTAGCTCCCTGACCAGGGATCAAACCCCAGCCCCCAGCATTGGGAGCACAGAGTCCTCTCCCCTGCGCCACCAGGGAAGTCCCGAAGATCCTCTTTTTTTTCACATTGTCCCCATTGGAAACTAACTTTTGACTTTTGCTGATTTGAAGGGCGTTGAGTTACTCTCATTGTTGTACTTTACTTGTATTTCTCTGGTTATTAGTGAGGCTGAACATTTCTTCACACACTTTTTAGCCATTTTGGTTTCCTTTTGTAAATTGCGTGTTCATACCTTCTACCCATTTTTCTCTTGGGTTTCCACTCTTTTTTCCTCCAACTATATAGGAGTTTCTCATATAGTCTAGAACAGCCCTGTCCAATAGAAATATAATGGGAGCCACATATGTAATGAACATTTTTTTCTAATAGCCACATTTAAAAAGTAAAAAGCAGATGAAATGAACTTTGAAAATATATTTATTACAACATATTTAAAATATTATCATTTCAACATGTAATCAATATAAAGATTATTGAGATGCACTACATTCCTTTGTGTATGCTAAGTCTTTGAAATTTGGTATGTATTTTACATTTACAGCACATCTAATTTGTACTAGTCACATATAAAGTGCTTAATAGCCACATATGGCTAGTGGTATATTGAATAGTTCAGGTCTAGAACCTAGACACCACATAATAGTTCCTGCTGGTTTAAGACTGAAAATACCTTCTTCTGGTTCATCTATCTGTTAACTTTGTTTAAGGTATCCTTTGTTTAGAAAACATGTTAATTTATATGTAGCTAGGTCCATTTTTTCCCCTAAAATTTGTGTTTCATGTTCTTATTTTTGAAATCCATACCCATGCCAATGTGTCCAAAATATACAATGGCACTTTTCTTCTATTAGTTTTATAATTTTTCTTTCACTGGTAGGTAGTAAATCCATTGGAGGATTTTTTTTTTCATATTGTAGGAAATAGAGATTCAACTTTTTTTTAATAGAGTAGGCTGATTTCCCCAACACCATCTACTAAATAATCTGTTCTTTCTCCACTCATTTGTGAAGACACGTCTATCATATATCAATATCCCATATATACAATCTGTTTTATAGTTCTCTATTCTGATATTTAATTATCACCATAACCCTTGTTTTTTAAAATATGACAATAACTTGCAGATAATTTGGGTAAATGGCCCAAAGTTATCCAGATAGTGTTAGAGTTATGATTTGAACCCACCCAGGTATGTATGATGCTGTACTAGTTAGGATTGTATTTGGCCCCATGTAACAAAAGCCAGACTAAGTGGCTGGAACAAAGGAGTTTATTTTTCTCAGATACCAAGAACTCTAGAGATCATCCAGTACAAGTGTAGTGGCCCCATGATGCTGCAAAGGATCCAGGAGTCTTCTGTTTTTCCAATCAGCCATATTTATGTGTGGTTTTTTCCTCATGGTTGCAAGATGGCTGCTGCACCTCCTAGAATCTGTCCTCATTTCCAGAAGGTAGAAAGGGGAAAAGAAAGAGCAAAGGCAAAGGAGTGTGTCAGCTGAATCTATGCCTTTTAATCAGGAAAACAATTGTTTTTCTACAGGTTACACCTACTTGGCAAGAAGTAGGTCACACAGGCATGCCTTGCTGCAAGAGAATCTAGAAAATGGAAGCTGTTATTTTTTCAGCTGGGACCATGTCTACCTGTTCTAGTCTGTTTGGGCTGCTGTGACAAAAATACTATAGACTGATGACTTAAAAACAATAGAAATTTATTTCCCACAGTTCTGGAAGCTGGAAAGTCCAAGATCAAGGCATTGTCCTATCCAGTATTTGGTGAGAGCCTGTTTCTTAGTTCATAGACAGCTGTCTTCTCACTATGTCTTCATAAGGCAGAAAGGACTAGGGAGCTCTCTGGGGCCTATAAGGGCACTAATCTCATTCAGGAGGACTCCACCCTCATAACCAAATCACCTCCCAAAGGCCCCATCTCCAAATACCATCACATGGGGAGTTAGGTTTCAACATATGAATTTTGAAGGGACGTAAACATTTAGTCCATAGCACCACCCAAACAAAATTTGGGTTCTGTTAAAAATTAAGTGGAGAATGGATATGGGGTAGGCATCAGAATCGGTTACTGAAGAGCTAATGAAGCATAAGGTTCAGAGTATCTCATTCATCAGGCCCTTTCCAGTGCCCTATACCTAATTTTATATACTTAGTTTTATATTATTTTTCTTAACACCACACCCCCCAAATTGCATAAGCTTCAAGTTCCATACAACTTGCATCTACCCCTGGTGGGCACCTAGCAGTACCTGCCACACCTGTCAAAGCCAACATTCTGCTTTTTGCTTTGAATTTTTCTGGTTTTAGTGGGTGATAAGGTGAAATGTGTGCTTAGGTTGTCGAAGTGAAGTACACATTTCCAACTAATTCCCCCAGGATCTATCTTAATGCTTTTTTGGCCAAGGCGAGACCTGAGAAAGAGCATTATTTTAAGCAAATGATGACAATAGTAATAACTGCCACTTCTGAGTGCCAAATACTTGCCAGACACTGTGCTAAGAACTTTCCCATATGTGTTTTTCAATTAATTCTTACTAAAAGTCTTTGCATTTCAGAGGGGTTAAGTAACTTGCCCCAGATTGCAGAGTCGGTAAGTGGCCAAATTAGTATGTGAACCTAATTTCAAAACCTTTCCATGTTTTCCACTGCATTATAGCTAAAATTTTCCTAAGGGCTTTGGACTCATGCAAGATTGTAAGAAGATTTAGTAAATAAAAATACAGTTACAAAATGAATAGTTTTTTAGTATAATTATTATCTGTTGTTTATCTGAAGTTCAAATTTAACTGGCTGTCATAATTTAATTAGGCAATCCCATGTTTTACAAACAGTTAATTGTGCCATGAAATGAAGAGTATATGAACTGATTCACTTTGTTATAAAGCAGAAACTAACACACCATTGTAAAGCGATTATACTCCAATAAAGACGTTAAAAAATAAAAAGAGTATATGAATTCTGTGCACATATCTTTCTTACAAGTGAAACAAGATGAAACATGTGAAGTGTCTGGAACTCAACGCAGTTTAACCCCTTGGTATTGGACATCAGGATTTCAGGGATTGTGGTCTTGGCTGGGTGATCTAGGACAAGTTGGTTTCCCTTTCTGGGCTCAGTTTCCCCTTCTGTAAGATGAGAGGTTGCTCTGATCATCACTTAGGACCCCGAAGCTGCAGTGTCCAATGGTGACTGGTCATCGTCTTTGCCTATGAAATTCCACCATCTTTGCATGTGAAGAGAGAGGTTTGATGATCAAATAAGTTTGGGAAACAATATCATATATATCCACCCCATACATCCCTCAGCAATTCAAAAGCATGTGTTTGTATAAGAAGAAATGAAGAATCGAGTTCTATTTAACTTTACTTAACACCCGATTACCCAAGATGTTTAACAGTAGAATTCCTGTTTGCAAATCATCCTATGCAATAGTTGTTCCATGGGACTCACTTTGGGACACTGAGCTGCAAGAGCTAAACTTGCTATTACAATGATGTGTCTAAGATAATAGTCAAAACTGAGTTTCTACTCCTGGGTGACTTTAAATCAGGGCAGGTCCTAACACTTAAGTTGGGATTCAGAAGAATACAGCATCGATTTCCTTTTAACATTTGTCTTATTTTCTCTTTGGAAATGGATGGAGAGCCTGGCAACGATCTAAGGCAACTAGGTGGGGTTAGTAGGCTCAGACCCAGAAAAGGAAGGTGTGAATTCCTGTTCTACAACTTTCTAGCTGGGTGACCTTGGGCACAGTTCTTGACCTTTCTGGATCTTAGATTCCACATCTAAAAATCAGGCACAGGTATACTTCCCAAATGAAGGTATACTTCTCCAGTACCATAGGAGAATATCTCCCAGCATGCCTGACCCAGAGGAGGTGCTCATTATGTCTGTTAGATCTGAACCAATTGTTGAAGCAAAGGAACAGAAGTGTCCCCATGTTGAAAAGATTAGAATTGATGGGGATAGCAGCCAGGCATGGAGTACCAATGGAGGACAGAAACAGAGCATGGGATAGTCTCATACGTATACGGCAAGCAGATCAAAGGAGTGAAAGTTAGAGAAGCAAAATGTTGGCAAAATTTAAGGCCAGTAGGAGCCCTGAAGCCAGAAGTGCTGGTAGTCAATCTCGAGGTTGAGTGACCCAGCATGGGGCCCAGCCCAGGCCTCCCTGGGCCTAGGAAAGACCCACAAAAGACCCATCTACGAATCAGCTTTCTTTCTGGGCTTCAGCAAATTAAACAACACTTGCCTTATTCACCATCAAAGTGCAATGTGAGGTACAATGACATTTTGCATGTGACAGGGCTGTATTGGAATCTCATAAAGTACTCAATCAATAGAATACACCAAAATTTGAAAGTAAAGGAGATATAAAGATGGTTATGTGGATCAAAGTCAGTATTTATGTAACTGAACTCCCTAACAATCTGGCATAAGAAAAATGCTCATTCTCTAATGAGCCCCACCTGCCTGGCTACCCGGAAATTCCATCTCGATCATGTTTGGGGAGTCCCTCTTCTCTCCAGGTTTGTGCAAATGTCCTTGGGAGCTTATGCAATCTAGAACATTTGGGGAGAGACACTCCGATGATCAGCTCACGCTGAACTCTTCTAGGTCCACCATCCCAGCCTACCTTGAAGGTGGCATTTATACTGCCTCGGAGCCACGCTTGAGCACAGGAGGTCATTGCCCAGGTGGAGAGTCTCTGTGCCTGGAGTCAGAACTCTCTCTGCTCAGCCCATCAGAAGTCCTGCCAGTCCATTTTTCTGGAACCCATAAAATCTCTCTGTCCTGCCTTTCCTATTCTCTGAGGAAACTCTCCCAAATTCCTCCTCTTTCCTCTTTTCACTGAGGGCTACCTCTCCCAACCCTGGGAGACCTGTCCCAGACAATCCCACTCTGGTCACCCAGGGGAACTCAAGTCCTCTGTGGGGGTGGATCTGATTGAAGGGGCCTGGAAACTTCTGCTCTGGCTACCTTCTTGGGATGAAGGAGGGGAAAGTCTTCACCATGATGAGAACAAAAACACAAATTAATATCTCAGTAAATGATCACAAATACACAAGTATTACATCCTTCACATTCTTAAATAAGGATTTAAGGTGAATTGTTTGGATTGAGTTTCATTTTATTTTTAGTAAGAGATCCATTTGTTTTGTAAGCAAACCACGCCACTGGCAGAAAACTTACACTGCCGACCACATGCTTTGACCTCGTTCCCATCACCAAATGCACGAAGGTCTCCCTAGCTGCTGACTCGGTTGTTTTAAGAGTCAGATAAATTCCTTGAAGATGAATAGGTGACAATGACCCCATAGTGTGAAGACAGTCCCCAAAGAAGGTGAACAAAGAAAGGAAAATACTCCAAACCCCACCCTTTGCCCCCTCACACCTCACATTTTTTCTTACATTTGGAAAATATTCTGTCTCTCCTTCCTCCTCTTTTTGGATTACAGCTGTTTATTTTAGAGCACAAGGTCACTGTCAAGGAACAGCTGAACAAACCTGGTGATTTTTCCTGCGACATGGGGACAAGGCTGGGGCCAAGTCTACAAGCCAGGACTTTACCCTGAGATGGAAATAAATTTTCTTGAGGCCTCTGTACAGAGGAGGGTGGCTTGATTGCTGGGGACATGACTGCATGCTTTTATATGAAAGAGAGGAGGAAAATCAAGGTCGACAGAAAGAAGAAACAGAGGAGGTGGGTGGAGCTCACTCCCAGGGAAAACACGAATGCGCCAGGATTGTCAAAGCTGGCCATGAACTTGCCACCCACTATGGTTCAGAGGGAAAGACAAATACATTGAAATAGGTCTGGAGGAGGAGAACAAATTGATACGAGAGGCTACCCCCGTAGAGGGGATGCGATGGAGGCCATGGAGGGGGCTGTAAATGTGGTCAAGGAGAATTTAAGCTTACCTGTAGTGCATTAAATTTTAGGATGGATTTATAGTCATGTGATACATGTGTAATCAAAATTACTGTTTAAAAGTTTAATTTAGCAGAAAAAAATATGTGAGATTTGGAGTTGTAAGTTTTGGATTTGAGACCTATCTTTTCTACTTGGAGATATTCTGCCATCATTTTTGATGCCATTTTTATATGCCAAGGAATATGCCGGGCACTGAGTGTACAAAGATGAAGAAAAAGAGTCATTGTCCTAAAGTCTAAGAACATGACTTATCTAGGTCTCAATTCACTTGTCTCTATAATGGGTATGATAATTTCTACTTCACAGGATTGTCAAGAATATCCAATTAAAGTATAAAAATATACTTCTGTTAACTACAAAACACTATACAAATGCTCTTTATATATTTATTGCAAGTCTTGTTCAAAGGAGGGTTTGAAAGAGTAACATTAAATCTTTTCTCTTTTTTTAGTTTAATATTTTTTTGAAACAATAAAAACTTTACAGAAAAGTTTGAAAGATGCTACAAAGAATGGCGTTACTGATACATGTTCAACAATCAGCTCTCCAGGGTAAAAAAAAAGACCTGAGTTGTAACATTTACTAATTTCCATGGTGTAAATACTCCCACCACAGCCAATTTCAAGCTACCAACATGATGTCACTGAGTGCAGAGTTGGAAAGATATAAGCATAATGGACTCTAGCATACCACTGACAAAAAAAAATAAACTTTTTTTCCTGAACCATTTGAAAATAAATTGCCAATCTGATGCATCACCCCCAAATACTATAGTATGTATTTCCCACAAACACAGACATATCTTTATACAACCACATTAAAACTCTAAAAATCAGGAAATGAACACCGTCTAATCCAGAGACCCCATGCAAATTTCACCAATGTCCCAACAACGCCCTTTATACCAAAAAAGATCCAATTCAGAATCACACGTTGCATTTAGATATCAAGTCTCTTTAGACTCCTTAAATCTGGAAGTTTCTCCGTTTTTCCTTGACTTTAATTACCTTGACATTTTTAAAGATTACAGGCCATTTAATTTACAGAATGTCCCTCGATATGGATTTGAACTTTATCTCCTCATGATTCTACCTAGGTTTTGCGTCATTGGCAGGAACACTAAGGAAGCAGTGCTGAGCTCTCGTTGCATCCTATCAGGTGGAGCATCATTTAGTTCTATCCCTTTACTGATGATGTTCACTTTAATCTCTTGATTATGGTGGTATTTGCTCGGCTTTTCCACCATGAGATTATTCTTTTCAGTTTTGCCATTGGTAAGTATTGTGTGGAGAGGTACTTTGCAACTATGTCAATATCCTGTTTCCCATGACATCTTCAAGTTATTCCTTTATTGATTTAGATCTATATGGACTCATGGTTTCCTATTTTATTTCATGTGTTTGAATCCATTATTATCATTACTTATTTCTATACCAAACTGTCCCTGGCTTGGACAGTGCGACATTTTTCTTTAAGCACTTCCTTACTTCCTGGCATATGATGTTCCAGGCTCACCTTGTACTGTTTCCACCCCAGCCTTGGATTCAGCCATTTCTCCAAGGCGTCCTGTTTCCTTGGACTCCTTAGCAGAGTAGTGGAAAACGGTATTTAGAAACCAAGATCTGAGTTGGCTAGCTGTGCTCATTGCTATGAGGATGTCACTGCTCCCAGGCCCTTTCAGCAGACAGAGATAAGGAATGCACACACACATACGTGCACACACACACACACACACACTTAAACCTATATTTATTTCTGTATCTAATCATCTATATATACTGAAAGCCATGAGTTCACATATGACCTCAAATTCCAATTCAAAACCTCAGAGTTTATTCTAATTTTCTCCCTTTCCATACTTGTATCTCCTCCGACAGTGAGAAATTAGGTCCCTTTTTTTTTTTAAGATATAACTCACATACTATAAAATTCACCAGTTTAAAGTTTACAATTCATTGGTTTTCAGGATATTCACAAGGTTGTGCAACCATCATCATAATCTATACCTAGAAGCCCAATACCTAGAGTATTTTTATCACCCCAAAAGGAACTCCAAATCCATTAGCAGTCTCTCCCCAAAGTTCTCCTCTCTCTAACCTTTGTCAAACACTAATCTACTGTTATAAATGGGATCAAACAATATGTGACCTTTTCTGTCTGCCTTCTTTAGTTTAGCACAGGGTTTGCAAGGTTTATCCATGTTGCGGCACGTGTCATTACTTCATTTATTGTTATAGCCGAGTAATATGTCATTGTATGGATATTCCACATTTTGTCTATCTATTCATCAGTTAACGGACAATTGGGTTGTTTCCACTTTTTTGGCTATTATGAATAAAATGCCTCATTTACAAGTTTTTAGGTGAACATGTCTTTGTGCAGTTGCTGAGCCATGTGGCAATTCTATGTTTTAGTTTTTGAGGAACTGCCAAAATGTTTTCCAAAGTGTCTGCATAATTTTACTTTCTCACCAGCAATGTAGGAGGGTTCCAATTTCTCCACATCTTCCCCCAAACAGTTATTGTCTGCTTTTTTTAAAATTATAGTCATTCTAGTGGATGTTAAGTAATAGCTCACTGTGGGTTTGGTTTGCATTTCGCTACTAACTAATGATATTGAACATCTTTTCATGTGCTTATGTATATGTCTTCTTTGGAGAAATATCTATTCAAATTCTTTGCCCATTTTTGACTGTGTTCTTTGTCTTTTTACTGTTGAATTATGAGTCTTATATGTTATATGTTCTAAACACTAGACCCTTATCAGATATAGAATTTGCAGATTATTTTCCCAATCTATGGGTTGTTTTTTCACTTTTGTGATCATGTCTTTGATGCACAGAAGTTTTTCGTTTTGACGATTTAATCATCTGTAGATGATTTAATCTATTTTTTTCCTTTGTTGTTTGTGCTTTGTGTGTCATATCTAAGAAATTATTGTCCAATCCAAGGTCATGAAGATTTGCATCTATGTGTTCTTCTAAGAGTGTTATAATTTTAGCTTTTACATTTAGGTCTTTGATCCATTTTGAGTTAAGTTTTGTATATGATGTTCAACTTCATTTTTTGCATGTGAATATCCAGTTGCTCCAGCACCTTTTGTTGAAAAGACTATTCTTTCCCCACTTAACTGTTTAACATCCTAGTAGAAAATTAAATTATCATAAATGTATGACTCTCAATTCTATTCAGTAGATCTATATGTCTTTCCTCATGTGAGTACCACAGTGTCTTGCTTACTGTAGAATTGTATTTAGTTTTGAGATCAGGATGTGTGAGTCCTCCAACTTCACTCTTATTTTCTTAGTGGTTGCCCTGGGAATTACAATTAACATTTTAACTTATCATTATCTAGTTCAGGTAAATGCTAACTTAATTTAAATAGTATACAAAACCTTTGCTCTTGTATAGTTCCATTTCCTTCCCTTCCTTTTGTACTGTTGATGCCATACAAATTATGATTTTTTATGTCCAACATGTATTTATAATTATTTTCGTGTAGTTGTCTTTTAAATCAGATAAAAAATGAGTTACAAACAAATAATACACTTTATATTGTCTTTTGTATTTCCCTATGTAATTACCTTTATTGGTGCTCTTTATTTCTTCATGTGGATTTGAGTTACCGTCTAGTAACCTATGTCACTAGACACTAGACAGTGTTTAGTGTCTAGTGTACTTTCATTTCAGTCTGAAGTACTCTCTTTAGTGTTTCTTGTAGGTCTACCAGTGAGAGTTCTCAGGGTTTATTTTTTAATCTGAGAATGTCTTAATTTATCCTTCAGTTTTGAAGGATACTTTCGCCGAGTATAGAATTCTTGGTTGATAAATGTTTTTCTTCCATTACTTTGAATGAATATGCCATTCCATTGCCCTCTGGCCACTATGGTTTCTGATGAGAAATCAGCTGTTAATCTTATTGAGGATCCCTTGTATGTGATAAGTACCTTCTCTCTTGCTGCTTTCAAGATATTCTCTTTGTCTTTGGCTTGTGGCAGTTTGATTATAACATGTATAGGTGTGGAACCCTTTGAGTTTCTCCTTCTTGGAGTTCATTGAGTTTCTTCGATGTGTAAAATATAGTTTTCATCAAATGTGAAAAGATTTCAGCCATTGTTTCTTCAAATACTCTTTCTGCCCCTTTCTCTCTCTCCTCTCCTTCTGGGACTCCCAGTATTCATATATTGGTATATTTCATTGTGTTTCACAGCTCTCTGAGACTCTGTTCATTTCCCTTCCTTTTTTTCCTTTCTGTTCCTCCAACTGACAACCTCAATTGACCTATCATCAGGTTCTCTGATTCTGTCTTCCACCTGCTCAAATCTTCCAGTCAGGCCCTTTAATGAATTTTTAATTGCGATTATACTTTTTGACTCCAGGATTTCCATTTGGTTCTTTTTTCATAATTTCTTTTAAAAAATTTTTATTAACATTCTCTATTTGGTGACACATTGTTCTCATGCTTTTCTCTATTTCTTTAGTCATGGTTTCCTTTAGTTCTTTGAATATATTTAAAATAGCTAACTCAAAGTCTTTATCTAGTAAGTCCAATATGTGGGGTTTCCTCAGGGAAATACTCTATTATTGCTTTTTTCCTTGTGTATGTGCTATACTTTCTTGTTTTTGGTTTGTTTGTTTGCATGCCTCTTAATTTTTGGTTGAAAACTGGATGTTTTAAATAATATAATGTGGCAATTCTGGATATCAAATTCCTCTTCACTTCTCCAAGGTTTGTTGTTGTTGATATTTGTTATTTTTGCTATTGTTGTCTGTTTCACGACTTTTATTAACTAATTCTGTAAAATCTGTATTCTTTGCTGTGTGTGGCAACTGAAGACTTTGCATAGTAACCTTAATGGTCAGTCAACAATTAGACATAGATTTCCTTAAACACTAGGAACCTATAAGTCTCCCAGTCTTGGCCAATGGGCTCTGTGCATGTGCTGAGACATGCCTTCAACATTCAGCCAGAGAGATAACAGCTCTGCCTTAGTCTTCACTTCCTGCTTGTGCAGAGCCTCAAGGACAGACAGAAGTAAGAGCTTAGGGTTTTCCCAGATTTTTCCTGAGCACATGCATAACCCTTCACATGCTCACAGCCCTCACATGCATGTGGTTTTCTAGATTCCCAGGAATATGCCAGAGCTTTTTATAGACCCTATGAATATCTCATTCCCTAATTTTTCCTTTCAAGCTTTTTGGTTAGCCTATTGTTTACCCCAACTCTTATTCACTACCTCAGGCAGTCACAATTCACCCTAAATGTTTCTGACAAATACCTTTGGAAAAAAGGCTTTTCAAACTGGGTGAGCTGCAAGTTAGGTCAAATAAAGACAGGCTTGCAAGTGGCGTCTTCCAGTTAACCACCAGACAAGTCAAATAATGACAAGTCTCTGAGAGTAATACTTTGAAGGCTCTCCAACCCTATTGTAACCTCTCCATTGGCTGCCTGGCTGCAGGTTTTCACTGAGATGGTAGGTTGTTAATTTTCATGGCTACCACAGAGCTAGAGAGACTAATGGGGATAACATACATTAAAATACCATAGGGAATTCTCTGGTGGTCCAGAGGCTAGTATGTGGGCTTTCACTGCCATGGACCTGGGTTCAATCCCTGGTCAGAGAACTAAGATCCCACAAGCCACGCAGCAAGGCCAAAAAACTATATATATACCATAGAGCTTATTATTCTTACCAAGAGTTAGCCATTTTTCTTGAATAAATGCTCCCTGCCCTGCTGCAAGCCTTTGGTTAATTTCTAGAGTTCTGCAAAAATTATTTCTGACAATTGCTGCATATTTCCTTTTTTCCTTTGTAAAGGAAAGAAATTTCAGAGGTCTTTACTCTGACATTTTCACTGACGTCACCTTGATCTCGTAATTTTTAATATATTTACTTATTTGGGCAATCTTCATTTGTCACAAAGCTCCCAAGCATACCAACACCTCAACCTGTGCAGATGTCTCCCTCACCCCACTAGGCTTTGATATCCTGTGCTAGAGTATCCTACTCACCCTGCTTGGGCTCTGATAACACACGCCAGGTCATACCTCACACAAATAGTCTCCTCTCCTTACTGACCTCTGACTCTTCGTACCAGGCTGCACCTGTGTGTGATCACCCTCCCTACTCTACTCCAGGTCATTGTAGCTTCCCATCTCACCTCCTACCAGGGCAGACACCTACCTTGCTCTGCCCTACATAATGATTTTAGAACTAAATTGTTCAGGAAAAGAAGGTGAATGGGAAATTTTTCTTTCTAAGAAAAGAAAACAAGGAATTGGAGCAGCTGAGTGACTTGCTCAAGGACACAAAGCAAGTGAGGGCCAGGAACAGACCCAGGTCAAATTACTCTTGGTGACTCAGTTCTTTTTCCATTATAATACCTAAAAACAATGGCTATTATATGACTGAACACTTTCAAGTTATTCAGATCTCAGCATAATTGTCACTTCCTGACCACCCAATCTAAATAGCCACCCAGTCCCTTATGACCATGTCACCCTGTTTTAATTCTCCTTATTTCCCTCACCACTAACATTTTTCTTTATTTGTTGGCTCCAAGTACAAGGACTGTGTTTTTCTTGTTCACCACTGTGTCCTTAATACCTAACCTGTTGGCTGTTTCATAGTTGGTGCTCAATATATATTTGCTGGACAAATGAATAAACCATGTGTCTGACACACACTAGTTTCTCTTATAGTTGTCAGAAGAGAGGCTCAAAGAGGTTAAGTAATTTTCTTTAGGTTACATGCAAGTAAAGGCCTTATTAGTTAAATTAGGTTTCTATAAGTGACAGTAGTAAAACTGAAATTTTAACTGGGCCCATGGCATCTTATACAAAGACACATTCTCCACCCTCTTTTATAGGTAGGTGTGGCCATGTGATTAAACTCTGGCCAATACAATGTAAGTGGCATTGGTCTGTGCAACTTCTGGGAAGTGTCCTTAGTGGTGGGACCAGTGCTCTCTGCCCTCCCTTTCCTCCTTTCTTCAGGCTGGAATGCAGACCTGAGCAGCCATCTTGGAGTACGAGGTGAACTTGGGGATGGGGGCCACTAAAGGTAGAGAAAGATGATAGACATCCTTGACACTGTGAAGCACCACACCAGTCCCAGATCACCAATCAACACTTCATGGGATAGAAAAATAAATTTCTGTTATGAACTAAATTATGTCCCTCACCTCCAAATTCATATGTTGAAGCTGTAATCCCCAATATGACTGTATTTGGAGATAGGGCTTTTAAAGAGGTAATAAGGTTAAATGAGGTCAAAGTGGTGGGTCCCTAATCGAACACGATTGGTATCTTTATAAGAAAAAGAAGAGACACAACAGCCCTCTCTCCTTGCATATGCACAGATGAAAAGCCATCTACAAGCCAGGAAGAGAAGCCTCACCAGAAACCAATTTTGATGACACCTTGATCCTAGCCTTCTAGACTCCAGAATTCTGAGAAAATTAATTCTGCTGTTTAAGCCACTCTGTCTGTGGTATTCTATATATTATGGCAGTCCTAGCAGATTAATCCAACTTCCATCTTGTTTAATCCCTTGTAATTTAGCATTTTGCCAGCAAGCAAAAAAGACAAGGAGGGTAATGGCTATTCAACAACCAAGAAAAACATGATCTGCCACAGAGACCCACAGAGCTACAGCTACATGCTCATCAACAAATATTAAGTGCCTACTATGGGCCCAGCTCTGTTCTAGGGATTTAGGATACTTGAGCGAACCAAAGAGACAAAGATACCTGCCCTCTGGGAAAGCTGCAGGTAGATTGTGTTCTGTGGCTGGAGTTACAGGAGTTTAGTTTTGGACATACTGAGTCTAAGACATCAATCAGACATTCAAGTAGAATGGGGAATAGACAAACAATAAACATAAATTATTTAGTATGTTAAAAAGCAATAACTATGAAACGGGTACCTAGAGCAGGATAAATGGAAAAAGGAGTCCGAGGTGGAGAAGACAGTTTGTTGTAATAAATAGGATAGTTAGGGAAGACTTCATTGAACAGATGACTTTTCAACGAAGACTTGAAAGGCAATTCGATATCTGGGGGAAAAGAAGTCCAGGCAGAGGGAACAGATAAAGCAAAGGCCCTCAGTTTGAATTGGGAGTCAGTGTGCAAAGTGTGGTGAGAAGGAAGAGAGTGGTAAGAGAAAGTCAGAGAGATAACAGGGCCACTCATGGGGAGCCTTGTGGGCTATTGGCCACTCATGGAGAGCCTTGTGGGCTATTGGCCACTCATGGGGAGCCTTGTGGGCTAGCACAGGCCCTAGGCTCGCGGGCTTCAGTAGTTGCAGCACGCAGGCTCAGTAGTTGTGGCTCACAGGCTCTGTAGCACAGGCTCAGTAGTTGTGGTGCATGGGCTTAGTTGCTCCACAGCATGTGGGATCTTCCTGGACCAGGGGTCAAACCCAGGTCCCCTGCATTGGCAGGCAGATTCTCAATGACTGCGCCACAAGGGAAGCCCAACAATCATTTTTAAAGGATAACTGTGGAGACTTCCCTGGTGGCGCAGTGGTTAAGAATCCACCTGCCAATGCAGGGGATACGGGTGTGAGCCCTGGTCTGGGAAGATCCCACATGCCACGGAGCAACTAAGCCCGCAAGCCACAACTACTGAGCCCAGAAGCCACAACTACTGAGCCCACGCACCTAGAGCCCATGCTCTGCAACAAGAGAAGCCACTGCAATGAGAAGCCTGAGCACCACAACGAAGAGTAGCCCTGTTCACTACAACTAGTGAAAGCCCGTGCACAACAACGAAGACCTGATGCAGCTAAAAATAAAAGTAAATAAATAAATTTATATATAAAAAAAAGATAACTGTGGCTGTTGTGTGAAGAATGTGCAAGGGAGATAAGTTCGGTGCTTTGTGACCACCTAGAGGGATGGGATAGGGAGGGTGGGAGGGAGGGAGAAGCAAGAGGGAAGAGATATGGGAATATATGTATATGTATAACTGATTCACTTTGTTATAAAGCAGAAACTAACACACCATTGTAAAGCAATTATACTCCAATAAAGATGTTAAAAAAAAAAAAAAGAATGTGCAGAACACGGGTGGGAACAGGAGGACCTATCGGGAAGCTATTGCCAGGAGTCCAGGCGAGAGAAGATGGTGGCTCAGACAAGGGGGCGGCAGTGGCAATGGTGAGAAGTGGTTGGGTTTGGGATATAGTTTGAAGATAGAGTAAATTAGATTTCTGACCAATTGGCTGTAAGTATGAAAGAAACAAGAACATCAAGGACAGCTCCAAGGTTGGGTTTTTTGTTTATTTGTTTGTTTGTTTGTTTTTGTCTGGGCCATGCAGCATGCGGGATCTTACTTCCCCACCAGGGATCGAACCAGTGGCCCCTGCAGTGGAAGCGCGGCGTCTCAACCACTGGACCGCCAGGGAAGTCCCAACTCCAAGGTTTTTTTATCTGAGCATCTTGAATGGAGTTGCCATCTACTGGAAAAAAGGTTGAACTGGGGGAAGGTTGCAGGTAGATTGGGTATTTTGGGGGTAGAGGGAGAACAGGAGTTTAGTTTAGGACATGTTGAGTTTGAAACGTCAGACATCCAAAGAGAGACGTAGGCAATTGGTTATGCAAATTTAGAGTTCAAGAGTGAGCTTCAAGGCTGGAGACATAAATTTGGGGGTTGTCAGCATCTAGGTGATATATAAACCATGAAATGAATGAGATTCCCAAGTAAGCGAATGTAGGTGGAGAAGGGAAGAGAACCAAAGCCTCTTGATAAGGAAGATAACAGAGAAGGCTGAGAAGTGATTGGTGGTACTGAGAGCCAAGTAGAGACACGAGGGAGTAATCAACTTGTGTTAGGTAAGTAAATTAAGGACTAAGGATTGCCCATTGGATTTAGCAATATGGAGGTGATTGGTGGGATGGTGGAGATGAAAGTCTGATTCAAGCAGCTTTAAAGGAGGATAGAGCTAAAATATGTGCATTTCATTATATGCAAATTATTTCACAAAAGAAAAAATCTGTAAACAAATATGTCTTAGGTAGTAATATGCATACTAAAGTATTTAGAGGGAAGTATACTTATATCTGCAATTGACTTTGAATGTATTAAAAAAATCAAATGGATTGATGGATGGACAGAAGAATGGATGGATAGTTAGATATATAATAAAGTGAGTACAATAGCATATTGATGGTAGAATCTAGGTGGTGGATATATAGGTGTCCACTGTAAACTTCTTCAACTGTACAGTATTTTATTTTTCATAATAAAATGTTGGGGGAAAAGAACAAGGGACAGATACTACAGATGACTTTTTCAGGGAATTTTGTTCAAAGGAAAACAAAGAAATAAGATGGCAGCTGGCTGGGGAAGTGAAGTCAATATAAGTTTGATTCTTTTTTTAAGATGAAAAAAATAGATGTGATTCTGTCACTAGGAATGATCCAGAAAAGAGCAAAAGAAGTTGTAGAAAAGAGAGGAGTGAATTTCCTATGCAGTGTCCTTGACCAGACCCAAAGGGATGGGATCTCACAAGTGGCGGGGCCAGCTTTAGCCAGAGCACAGTAGTTCACGACAGGAGGGGAGGGAAAAATGTTGGCGGGGGCGGGGGGTAGATCCTGGTGGGTGGGCAGAGCAGGAGAGGGAAACTAGGGAAGTTCTCTTCTGATTGCTTCAATATCTCAATAAATGGGCCACAAGGTCAACAGTTGAGAGTCAGGATGGGGGAGGAGGCGGGGGTTTCAGCAGAAGATGTGAACTAGCCATCCTGGAGAGGGGAGAATGAATGGACCAAGGGCATAGCAGGTCCTTGCCTGGAAGCCTTAAAGCCCCATTGTAAGATCATGGTCAGCATGGCCGTGCATTTGTCTTCAGCCTTGTTTACCTTCACTGAGACAGGCGCAGAACAGGTGGAGAATTGGATTTTATCAAGGAGTCAAGTGATTATAATAACTGACCATGGCATTGGAGCTGGGGAAGGACATTAAGAGATGAGGGGCCATGAAATGCTGATAAGACCACTGGAGGGTCCAATGTCCAAGGATTGTCAGAGTTTGGATACTAAAGGGAGAGAGCTAGAAAGACAGGAAGTGGTAGGTAGAGAACTGGATGCCTGAAATTGAAATTGTGACTTATTGGTAAAAACTAAATATGATCAGGGGAGTGAGAGGCTGAGATTGCATGGAAGTCAAGATCGCGGAAGGAGAGGTTGTCGAGGAACCAAGAGGCCTGGGGTTTGGAAGGATCATCTCCACGTACATTGCCACCATATGAATTCAGTCTGAGTCAGGGGAACAAGCAACAGTGAGCCAGGAGCCCAGATCGCTGGGAAACGAGGGGCCGGAAGTCACTGGGAGACAGTGACAATGAGGGGCAGTAGAATGGAGAATCTGATGATGTGAGGTTCAAAGCCAAGGAGTTTTAGGATGAGGGGCGGGAGAAGGGTCTGTACGTGACAGTCAGGAACAGGAGGACAGCTGCCCACCTCCACACCCAGCAGCACAAGGGCAATGGGAGGGAAAACAGCCACAGCTCCAGAGACAGCAGGGTCCCGAGGGGGAGCCAGGGTCCTGTTAGAGCACATGGGTGATGGGAACTTCCAAGGAAGAAGTCAGGATACGGTGGCTTTTGCTTGTAACCAACCGTGAACTCCAGAGAGCACAGTGGGAGGTTCTGGGGAGTCGGGGAGGGGCAGAGAAGGGACAGAATAGGGCATGATAGAGCCTCTTGGAAATTAGCAAGCCCAAGATGGTGGGTGACCTGGGAGTCTGGAGTCCCAGTGGTTGTTGATAAACACCAGGATAAAGGGCCACATGAGACAAGTCCGGGGGCTCAAGGCAGATCTCGGAGGCCAGGTGAGAGTGTCAGAAGAGGGGAGGGCTGTGTGTTTGGGACTCCCTCTCTACATGAGGGTACAGATGTTCGCTCTCATGCCCTACCAGCAAAAGAGGAATCTAACTCAGCATGGTGTCATGGGGTAGAGTCAGACTTCCCTGACTGCATTTTAGCTGCCACTTGCCAGCCATGCAATGCCACTTCACCACTCTGTGACCTAGTTTCCCCACCCACAATGTGGAAATAATATTTCTGTCCTACGTGCGTTGTGAGGAATAAATAACTAATCCGCGCAAGCCTTCAGGAAATGGTAGCTCTTGTGAGAGCCACACGGTCTGACTCACCTAAAGCCATACCACCTCCGGACTTCTCAGTCACACGAGCCAAGATATGCCCTTTCTTTGTGGACTATGCTAGCTTGAGTTGAGTTTTTTGACTCTTATGACCAAAAGATTTCTGGCGCAGACACTATTTTTGTAACAGGGATGAACAAATCTGACTCCATATTGGATCTGTTTCTTTTACTTTACAAGTTAATCACTAAAGGCTTGTTGCCTATAAGCTTAAATTATGCATAATGGTCCATCTCTGGGAACCCTGCCTCCCATGTAATGAGTGTTAAGCTAAAATACCTTTGTTTAGCTCACAGGAAACATCTTGCCCACACCTACCTGTGAATGGCTGCAGGAAGGAAGAAATTAACACATCCCCTCCAGAGTCTGACCAGAAACAGGAAATGTTTGACTTTACCCTCTTCCCTTTTAATATAAAAGAAGCCTGAATTCTAATTCAGGCAAGATGGTTCTTTGGGACACTAGTCCACCATCTTCTTGGTCTGCTGGCTTTCTGAATAAAGTCCTGGCCCCAACAACTCGTCTCTCAATTTATTGGCCTGTTGTGCTGTGAGCAGTACAAGCTTGGACTCAGTAACATTTGGATCTCCATTAGGCAGATGAGGAAACTAAGAATCAGAGAGGTTAAGTTGGTTGCTCAGAAACACACAGCTGAGATTTGAACACAGGTCCATCTGACCTGCCAGTCTGCTCAGAAACAGCCATACTACCACCAACTCAAAGCCCAAGTGCCCAGGATCCTTTATTATTTCTAGTCAAGTGTCTTCCTCCCAGGGGAACCCTGCAAAGGCCAGGACTCGACATTTTGAGAAAAAAGGGGAGCTGGTTTGACAGCTTCCCAACCTTGGGCAGATCACCCTGGAGAGTAGTTTAATGAGTCACAGGCCATGCTGGGGAGGATTAATTTTCACATAGTTCAGTGTTACAGATCGCAGGTCCACACTTTTGTGGCGAGCAGAGGACAAGTGGAGAGGTATTCTGATAGGCACACATCGTATCCAGGACAGCATGAGTCGAAGGAGGCAAGAGCCCAAGGGTTTAATCTCAAGAAAGGGATGCCAGGTTACACACCCACACTCTCCCTGCCACCTCCACCCCCCATCTTAAACAGGCATACCTTATTTTATTGCACTTTATTGTACTTCACAGATAATTCATTTCTTACAAAATTGAAGGTTTGGGGGCTTCCCTGGTGGCACAGTGGTTAAGAATCCACCTGCCAATGCAGAGGACATGGGTTCAAGCCCTGGTCCAGGAAGATCCCACATGCTGCGGAGCAACTAAGCCCATGCACCACAACTACTGAGCCTGCGCTCTAGAGCCAGTGAGCCACAACTACTGAGCCCACGTGCCACAACTACTGAAGCCCGCGTGCCTAGAGCCCATGCTCCACAACAAGAGAAGCCACTGCAATGAGAAGCCTGTGCACTGCAACGAAGAGTAGCCCCCACTCGCTGCAACTAGAGAAAGCCCGCACAGCAACGAAGACCCAACACAGCCCAAAATAAATAAATTAATTAATTAATTTTTTAAAAAATTGAAGGTTTGTGGCAACCCTGTGTCGAGCAGATCTATCAGCACCGTTTTTCCAACAGTATTATTTTTTAATTAAGATATGTACATCGTTTTCTTTACATGTATGCCATCGCACACTTAACAGGCTACAGTATAGTGTAAATGTAACTTTCATATGCACTGGGAAACCAAAAAGGTCATGTGACTTGCTTTATTGCCGTATTTGTTTTATTGCAGTGGTCTAGAACTGAACCCTCAATATCTCCAAGGTCTGCCTATATTTTCCAATTCTCCCTTATTATTCTATCATCATTTTTTTCTTCTTCTTTTCCTACCTCTCCTCTTTCCACAAACATTTTGGAATCATTACAAAAAATATATAAAAGTGAAATCTAAATACAAAGATAAAGCATCAGACTTCAGGACTAGGTAAACCATTAACTAGACTTAGGGAATGGGAATGGACTGTAGCACCACATGCCAAATGTGATATTCCAGAGTTGCTATGGTTGAGCTTCCTGGTGGCCAAAGCAAAACGGGAAACTACAATTAGGTAGTTCAGAATAGCTGAACTACAGCTAGTCGTGTGAACAGACACAAACTGACCTCAGAGGAAACAAAGCTTTTCCTAGCACTTAGCCCCAAAATAAAATTTTCACACATTTATACATATGACATTGAATAGTGTCATGCACAGGTGTCCCTGGCCACATTCCTGAATGTACATGCAGTAATGGGTTTCCTAAGCCTATTTTTTGGAGTATGCTTTGAAGAAGCCGGTGAAACAGTTCTAAAATACAATTCAATGAGAGCCTTTAGAAAATAGAGTCAAATGCAACTTTCTAATGGCTTAGCTTGATCCAACAGCATTTCCCAAACCGTGTTCCTCAGAAGCCCAGATTTGCACACAGTATTAATAAGTGTTCTGTAAGAAAAGGGTTCCATAGGAAATAAATTGGATATAAAATCAGGATTAAACAAAATCAAGCAAGTTTTTAACTGCAGAATTTCTACAAGTGTTTAATACTCAAGTGTCCATGTGAATCTCCAAGGTCAGGTGAAGGATGAATTATTTTCTGTCTTCATGGAACCTTCCTCTCCACCCATCCCCAATTTTTTCAGGAGTTCCTTTTAGAAGCTTACAGAAAGCTAGAGACGCGAGGACCATAATTTGAGAGGTGCTGATATGGAGGAATGGATGAGCTAAACTCCTCCAAATCAAATTTCTCTCAGCCAGGCATTTGACAGAGTTAGCCATCTGATGGTTTAAGGCAGGGGTCCCCAACCTCCGGGCCACAGACTGGTACTGGCCCATGGCCTGTTAGGAACTGGGTCGCACAGCAGGAGGTGAGCGGCGGGCAAGTGAGCAAAGCTTCATCTGTATTTACAGCCGCTCCCCATCACTCACATTATCACCTGAGCTCCGCCCCCTGTCAAATTAGCGACGGCATTAGATTCTCACAGGAGCGTGAACCCTACCGTGAACTGTGAATGTGAGGGATCTCAGTTGCGCGCTCCTTATGAGAACCTAATGCCTGATGATCCGAGGTGGAGCTGAGGCAGTGATGCTAGTGCTGGGGAGTGGCTGCAGACACAGGTTATCATTAGCAGAGAGGTTTAAGTCAGAATCCGACACTTATTTTAGTCCACCCGTGGCCCACCCATTATTTTATTTACCACTTCCGTCCGCGCCTCTTTCCCTCCCTGCACACTTGTCTCAGTCACAGTTTTGGTAAGCCCACAAGCTAACCCTAGCCAAAATGAGTAAAAAACAAACTTCGCTGGAGAGCTTCTTTGTAAAGGGGGAAAGACCCAATGATGAAATGGCAGGCTCTAAGTCTGCCAGCAAAACGAAAGCTGCATTTAAAAGAAAATACCGAGTCCTACTTAAATTCCGGGTTCATTGCAACAGGTGATTCACATTCTCCAAGCCCGCTTTGTATAATATGAGGCAACCGTCTATCCGACGAAGCCATGAAAACCTCAAACTGCTTTGCCACTTGGAGACCAAGCACGCTGCGTTCAAAGACAAGCCTCTGGAGTTTTTCAAAAGAAAAAAATGTGAACACAAAGAACAGAAGCAATTATTGAAGGCCACCACTTCATCAAATGTGTCTGAACTGAGAGCATCATTCTTAGTGGCTGACCACGTTGCTAAAGCTAAGAAGCCCTTTACTGCTGGTGAAGAGTTGACCCTGCCTGCTGCTAAGGACATTTGTCCTGAACTTTTAGGAGAGGATGCAGTTCAAAATGTGGCACGTGTTCCTCTTTCGGCTAGCACCATAACTAGACAAATTGATGAAATAGCTGAAGATACTGAGGCACAACTGGTAGAGAAGATTAATGAGTCACCATGGTACGCAATCCAGGTTGACAAGTCTACCGATGTTGACAACAAGGCAACAATGCTTGTTTTTATGCGATACGTTTTTCGGGAGGATGTGCGTGAGCACTTGTTGTGTGCACTTTTGTTGCCAACCAACACCACAGCTGCAGAACCATTCAAGTCTTTGAATGATTACATATCAGGAAAACTGAATTGGCCATTTTGTGTCGCTACATGCACGGATGAAGCAGCTGCCGTGACTGGACGGCTTTCTGGTTTCACTACTCGGTTCAAAGAGGTCGCTTCTGAATGTGAGTCTATGCACTGTGTCATCCACAGAGAAATGCTGGCTAGCCGAAAAATGTCACCTGAACTTAACGATGTTTTGCAGGATGTGATTAAAATTATCAGCCACATTAAAGTATGCCCTTAACTCACGTCTGTTTGTGCAGCTCTGTGAGGAGATGGACGCAGAGTACACACGTCTTCTCTTATACACAGAAGTGAGATGGCTTTCCAAAGGTAGATCACTGGCCAGAGCTTTTGAGTTACGAGAGCCGCTCCAGAGATTTCTTTTAGAAAGACAGTCACCACTGGCAGCACGTTTCAGTGACACAGAATAGGTCGCAAAACTTGCTTACTTGCATGACGTATTCAACCTGCTCAACGAACTCAATCTGTCACTTCAGGGAGAACAACAACTGTGTTCAAGTCGGCAGATAAAGTGGCTGCATTCAAAGCCAAACTGGAATTATGGGGGGGACAAGTGAACATTGGGATTTTTGACACGTTTCAAACATTAGCAGAGATTTTGAAAGAGACTAAGCCAGGGTCTTCTTTCTCCCAGCGGGTGCATGATCACCTATCCCAGCTTTCTAAAGAGTTTGAGCATTACTTCCCAACCACAAAAGACCCCCGAACTGGGAAGGAATGGATCCTCAACCCCTTTGTGGATAAGCCAGGTGAATCGACTTTGTCCGTGCTGGAAGAGGATCAACTGCTTGAGATCGCAAATGACGGTGGCCTTAAAAGTATGTTTGAGACTTCAGTCTCCATACGTTCTGGAGTAAAGTCAAGGTGGAATAGCCTGAGATTGCCACAGAAGCACTGAGAAGCCTGCTTCCATTTCCAACGTCCTGTCTTTGTGAAGCAGGGTTTTCTGCAGTGATGGCAACGGAAACGAGATTACGGAGTAGATGGACAGAAGCAACACACGTCAGGTGTCACTGTCTCCCATCACCCCCAGATGGGACCATCTAGTTGCAGGAAAAGGAGCTCAGGGCTCCCACTGATTCTGCATTATGGTGAGTTGTATAATTATTTCATTATATATTACACGTAATAATAATAGAAATAAAGTGCACAACAAATGTAATACGCTTGAATCATCCCGAAACCATCTCCCACCCACCCTGGTCCGTGGAAAAATTGGCTTCCACGAAACCGGTCCCTGGTGCCAAAAAGGTTAGGGAGCGCTGGTTTAAGGCAATGGAGTCTGACAGGGGCCAGACTCGAGGTCTCCCGATACTCTCATGGTGAGATGAAAATGCCTCTTCCACCAGCTCCTCTTCCAGGACTCACATTCTTAGTCCAAACAACTAGAGAACATGCAAAACAGGTTAAGAGGGTGAGGATGAAAATTTCTCACAACCTGTGAGATGCTCTGTCTCCACTAAGGGGGCCAGGTGCACTCCCTGGGGCCTGGGCCAGCGGCAAAGGTGGGGGTCCCTATGCTTAGCTGCATGGAATTGAGGGGGCAGTTAAGGGAATGCAGACTCAAAGACATGCCAGATGTTTCCAAGGAGATATTCAGAAGGGGGTCAAGGGAGAATTCCAAGTTGAAGGGTTAACTAGAGCTAGCCAGAGAGATAGGGGGAGGGAGGGACAGGAAAGGAAGTTTAGAGGTGGCAGTGAGAAATGGGTCTAGACTGTAGAATCATTCCAAATTTGAAGAAAATGTGGCCTTAGGGGATCACTGTCTGATTTCTGTAATCCAGGCGTAGACGCATTTTGATAATTCTGAGTCAGACGGAAGTGGTCTTACCTATTGCTCATGAGCTGATGGTTCCAACCTTCATGGCTTAAGTCAGGTTCATAAACAACTCAGCACAGATCCAAGTTTAGGACCTGAACCAGCAGATGCTCCTCAGCCAAAAAGGCAGATCAAGAAGATATCATAGGGGCTTCCCTGGTGGCGCAGTGGTTGAGAGTCCGCCTGCTGACGCAGGGGACGCAGGTTCGTGCCCCGGTCCGGGAAGATCCCACGTGCCGCGGAGCGGCTGGGCCCATGAGCCATGACCGCTGAGCCTGCGTGTCCGGAGCCTGTGCTCCACAACGGGAGAGGCCACAACAGTGAGAGGCCCGCATACCGCAAAAAAAATACCGCAGAGGGGGAAAGCGCTATTTCCAACCTCCCACAGTTGATACCTGAAGCCCTCACTTTCTTGCATGGTCTCTCCCTCTCCATCCTTATCTTCACTCTCCTGTTACTGTCGTTTTGGTTCCAAGTCCTGCCCCTCCATCTCCCCCACCCATCCACCCTCAGACACACTGACGCTTTGAGAGGGGTGGAGGCATAGCCGGCTGGGCTCCGAGGAGCACAGAGGCAGGAATTCTGGGAGAAGAGTCTGAGCTAAGACACCAGCCAGCCTGGGGTGGGGAGGGGAATGAGGCTGATGGGGTGTTTGCTGGGACATGGCTCTCTGGGGCCACTGGGGTGTGGAGCGAGGGTGGGCTGGTCAAGATCAGAGGCCAGGCAAGGATCAGGCAGCTTGACTCATGACAACACCGCCCTCTCGCGCCTTTGCTAGTGAACTTGATACAGGACCTAAAGGTCACATCAGAAATGTCTTTGTAGGGTGAGGGTCTGTGACGACCTGCAAAGTGGGGTGTCCAAGGTGGTCCATCAGGAGACCTGAGTCTGGTTTCCCCACTCACAGGAGGCTATAAAATTCTAACCTCACTGAGGCTGTGCTTCTCAGATTCCTTACAACCCAGGGGCTGTGTGAAGCCACAGGATGGAAGAAACTGCATTTCAAAGGGGGGAAAAAAAAGTTTTACTGAGAATTAATGAATTCGCATTTGTATAGCAATTTAAAAATTATGTTTTATTTGAAGATTTGGAAGGACTCAATTTTCTAATTGTACTATTACTGCAAGTACACATGTAACATGGAGTAGAATAAAAAACCTAGATGAATTGAACATTTTGAAGGCTCCAGAGACATTTTTTCCTTCCCCTGGGATAGATCTGCTTCAGGCTGTGCTTCAGATCCTGCCCACTTTCACTTCTCTTTAAGAAGCACTGGCTGGGAACTTCCCTCGTGGAGCAGTGGTTAAGAATCCACCTGCCAATGCAGGGGACACGGGTTTGATCCCTGGTCCGGGAAGATCCCACACGCCGCAGAGCAACTAAGCCCGTACGCCACAACTACTGAAGCCTGTGCGCCACAACTACTGAAGTCCGTGCGCCTAGAGCCCGTGCTCCACGACAAGAAAAGCCACCGCAGTGAGAAGCCTGCACACTGCAAAGAAGAGTAGCCCCAGCTCACCGCAACCAGAGAAAGCCCGCACACAGCAAAGAAGACCCAACACAGCCAAAAATAAATAAAATTAAATTAATGAATTTTTAAAAAAGAAGAAGCACTGGCTAAACAGATCACCAAAGTGTCTTACCTCTGTGTCCCTGGGTGCAGTCAATTACACTGAGGTCAGTTAGATGGCAAGGTGTATAAATTACTGTCTCCCCTGAGCAGGGTTTGATGGAGGTGGGAAGGGGTGCTTAAGTAAGCTCCCACAATTTCCTACAGTGTTACTGTCTCCATTTTATCAAAATGAGAAACTGAGCTTCGATGAAGTTGGAAAGACTTGCCGAAGGCCACGCAGCTGGCAAAGTGACAAGAGCTGGCTGTCTAAGTATAAAGCCAGTGCAATTGATGTTTAAACCAAGGCACCTTTAGAAACAAAGTAGCTCCCAAGCCCAGATGGTAGGATGGGGGCAACGTGAAGGAACATGCTGTTAAATGCTGTCATTTCTCAGAAAACAGAAGTTTTTCAAAGGAACTTTCACGTTCTCCTTTATTTATTTCTGTAATATTTGGGTTGTTATAACCAATATATATTTTCTTCATGGTGGTTGCCCTCCAACATCAAAAAGTTATTTAGACACTAACCCCAAATAACTTCCCTTGGTCTGATTACAACCTCATCCAGCTACCTTCCTGATTATTTGGCTTCCAGTAGAACGGGCTAGCAGAGAGGGGGTCAATGGCCAAGCTGACCAAACCGTGTTGCCCACCTGATTTTCTATTTCTCATTATAAATGAATGCAGCTCAACAAATTTTTTCTTCTCCTATCTCAACCCTTCCTCGGGTCTAGCAAACAGAAAGGAGCATTACATAATGCGGGTCAAAGCAGGAAGGAGACACAAAGTCTCTTTCGGCATAGTAACCCACAGGTGTTAGTTCTCCCTTGGCCATGTACAGCTCGATTGTCTTGTGTCAGGTAGCAATTAAAGGCTTCTTTTCTTCATCTATTGCTGCATTACTCAGATGTCTTTCCCTTGCAAGGGACAGAAATCCAACTCAAGCTGACTTAAGAATAAAAATCAGAGTAAATTTTATTGGTTATTATAACTAAAAAACTCCAAAGAGCTCTGACTTCAGGTATGGCTGGATCAAGGCATTCAATGTCATCAAGCCTTTTTCTGACTCTTTTCTCATCTTTCTTTTGTGTCACACAGTGTGTTCCTGGCACTTCCAGGGTTCCATCCTCTAGCTTGGAAACCCAGCAGTGAGAGAAACTTGTGAGCTGTTCCAACAGAACTCCCAGAACTGAATCTCGTTGGTTTGGCTTAGATCACATACCTGTGTCTGAACCAATTCTTTTAGCCAGCGGGGTGGAATATGCAGATTGGTCTGCCCTGAATTACATCGCCTCTCTCCTCCCACAGAGCTTCGAACCACACACAATGACAGTGGAGAGCAGTGGTTGCCCAAAAGGAAAACAGGCCACTGTAGAAGGAGAGATGGATGCTGGGCTTGGGGAGAAAACAGATGCCCAGTGCTAGACCTGAGGCACCTTTCAGCTTGATCTGGGGGAGAACAGAATAGAAAGAAATAAGTGATTGTCAGGCTGATGGCTGAGGAGGAGAAGAGATGTGATGGCGAGGGTAGAGGGTGGAGAATTCGATTTCAGAGACAGGGGACCCAGGGGGAGGGTGAAGCAAGAGAGCAGAGCCTGTCCCTTAGGGCGGAGGAAAGCACTGGGTCAGAAGAGCTGGACTCTGTGGACCTCAGCTGGTGACAGAAGCTGCAAAGGACGGTGCAGCTCGTCCTTCTGGATTCGGCGTGACGTAGGTGAGGCATTACTTTGAGGAGGTGGATTGCACCACCCCACCCTCTGACGTTCAGGGCAAAGTGAGGAAATTGCATTTTCTTTTTTAATTTTAAATTTGCTATTAAAGCGTAGTTGATTTACAATGTCTTGTTAGTCTCTGGTGTACAGCAAAGTGATTCAGTTATACATATATATTTTTTTCCTTTTTCCTATTCTTTTCCATTATGGGAATCACGTTTTCTTAACTGCATGCTGTGTATGTCTTTCAGTCCCACATGAGTCCTGTTAGCTTGAGTCAGCTGCCTGAAGGCCAACTGCCTCTACACCAAAGGACGAGATTGAGTTCCTGGACGCAAGAGGCTGGGAACCTGACCTTGGACGCTGGTAGATTCCACGGGGTCCTGACCCCATGAAAGGCCCCTTGACAGGCAGCTGGCAGGCCTGCCCTGACCACACCCTGCCTTTGCTTCCAGACCTCGGCCGCGCCTTCATTACAGGGCTGTGCCAGGATGCAGGGAGATGGCAGGTGAAGATTCTGTCTCGAGGCTCGGCTCCAAGCAGGCCCAAACAGACAGCAGCTGTTTTTATTACTACTGGCTCTGCAGTGTGCCCGGCACACAACAAATTGTACCTGTTAGTAGGTATGCGAAGCGCACAGCTGGATAGGGATGAGATGCTTGGGAACCGGTAACGGTTAATACAATTATTGTGACTGTAAAGGAACAGTTGGCAGTAGCAGGTGATACATAACCTATGGACTGTGTCGGTTTTGCTGTTTGGCTGGACTTTTTCTCCCCTGCTACTCAGAATACTTTCCCCATCACTTCTTTCTTCTTCGCAGGGCCACCTGCTTGCAAACATTCTCAAAGCACAAATAAACTTTTTCCCGCTGATCCTGACATCCAAAACCTTTTGGGAAACACCCATGGCCGTGTTTCTCAAAGTGAGGTCCCCCTGGTCCACCTGGGTTAGAATCATCGTGATGTTTGTTAACTGAGCAGATTCTAAGATTCCCATCCAGACCTTGCTGAATCTCAACCTCTGGGTTTGGGACCTAGAAACCTGCATTTTAAAAGGCTCCTGGGGTGGGGGGCAGGGGGTGGCGGTGGTGATTCTAATGCACCCTGAAGCCATAATCCCGCGGGCACTCATGAGGCACCAGATGCCACAGGAAAATCCTGATTCACGCACTGGCCCTGCCCCCTTGGCCCTGCCCCCTTGGCCCTTCCAGGCCCTCAAGTTACTGATTAACCCCGGGTTTCAAGGAAAGAAATAATAATAACTGAAGGGACAACGTGAGCCGAGAAACAAGCTGAGCAGCCCTGGGAGAGCGGTGCTAGACGGCTGATGACGACGAGAAGGAAACAGAGGCTTGAGAAGCCCAGCCTGAGGTCAGACCACATCCAGGTCCCAGTGACACCGGCTGACACTTCCCTGTCGATGCCCAGGTCCTGAGCTGCCGCGTCCCAGTGGCTCCTGTGCCCAGAATGGCCTGCACTGAGCTCCTGCAGCAGCCCCAGCTTACGTCCAAAGAAGCCACCGCCTCTGACACCGCGGGCCCTGCTGGGGGCCATCGCGGCTCCGCGGATAGCAACCTGGAGTGCCTGGTGTGCCGGGAGTCCTATAGCCGTGCCCGGCTGCCCAAGCTGCTGGGCTGCCAGCATACCTTCTGTGCCGTCTGCCTGAAGCTGCTGCTGTGCGTGCAGGACGACACCTGGTCCATCACCTGCCCACTGTGCCGCAAGGTCACTGCCGTCCCCGGGGGCCTCATCTGCAGCCTGCGTGACCAGGAGGCCGTGCTGGGGCAGCTGGCCCAGCCGGGCCCGGAGGTGCAGCTCTGTCCTCAGGGACTGGTGAATCCTGCTACCCTGAGAGCAGGGCATCCCAGCTTAGCCGGAGAGGATGAACAGGACACGGAGAGTGCCAACTGCGTGGCAGCGCGGCGCCTGGCGGTACACCTGTTCCTGCTGGTCCTGCTCCTCGTCCTCATCCTGCCCTTCATCTACCCGGGCATCATCTGGTGGATGCTCACCTTCATCGTCGCACTGGCCCTGCTGTTGTCCATGCTTTTCTGCTGTCGCCGCAGCAGCCAGGCCGGCTACTGGTCCTCCCCCAGGACTCTCTTCTGCAGAGAGCAGAAACCCAGCGAGATCTCTTCCATCGCCTGAGAGCGCTCCGACCAGGCAGTGTTTGGGGACTTCTGTCTCTGCGGCCCGTTTACTGTCACAGTGAACAGGGTAAGGGGCTCTGCATCAGACTGGCTCCCTTGGGACAGTAAACGCCAGCTGGACCTGCAAGCCAAAGCCAGAATGGCAGTCTTGGGTCAAGAACCGTGTGTTTGGACGATAGACTTACACCTGCTCAGGGAACAGCGTAGCTAAACTGTTCGGGAACGGGGAAGAGGCACAGACTACTTGAATGCTACAGGGGTGGGCGACCTTCTGTTCCGCTTATTCCAACGCTCCCGTTTCTCCTTCTATACCTTGATAAAAGTATTACAAATATTGACGTTATTGCACAACAAATAGAACCGGAACTCCTTTTTCTGCAGTTTATGTATCTGGTTGTCTCTTGCTTGCTTTCGGTTTGGTTTTGTGTGTTTGGGGTCGTTTGTTTCTATTTCTGGCTGTGACACATTTTCCCTCTGGGGAAGTCAGAGCCCACAGGAAGTCCTCCTGTGCTCCCCCGGATGTTGTCCATCTCGTGCCCATCCCACCTCACCAAAGGTCCTGGGGGTTCGGGTCTCCCATTGAGCTGCCCCCAGGAATGGAGAGGGAGAACTTGTGTGGAGGAGTGGGTCTTCTGCTGCTGCCAGGGGATGCCCACATTTGGTTGGCAGAGTTGGGGAGGGTTGGAGAGGACACAGGTGGGTCTGGGAATTGCTCTCAGCAGCTCCACCAGGATTTCTCAGCTCCATGTCATCAGGCCCTAACTTAACAGAGAATCACAGCGTTACAAGAACTACCCCCAACCCCCCACAGCGGGTCCAGCTGCCCACTGGATGACATGATCCCACACTCTAGAACGAAATCTTTATGGGCATTGTTTCTTTCTTACCGCCTCCCGATGCCCATTTGAGCTTTTGTCATAAAGATAAGAGGCCCCATAAATGAAACAGTCCTCTCCAGTAACCCCACATTTCCTGCCTCTCCCTGAGAGTCACAGCCATCTGAAAGGCTTTTGTGTCTTCTCTCCACCGTTTCTGCTCCATAACAGAGAGGAGACTTCTGCCAGAGTCAGGCGTCAGCCATGGGGGGACCCATCAGGGTGCAGGGGAGTAAAAGACAGGAGATGTCACATTATTTCCTTCCAAAGACCCTGTAACTGGGAAGCAGACTTGAAACCTCAGAAGGGTTCATTGAGTACAATCCATTGTCCCTCCTTGCCCGCCTTTCCTCCTGATAGGATGACAGCTGCAGGCTGGACGTGAAGTTCGCGGTGACGGTCCCTTTGTCAGGGAGGGATGAGAGAGCACCGCCACTGCAGCACGTGGAGGGGGCTGGGGGGGGGGGCGTGCAGGTTGGCCCCGGCCCAGGCGTTGCGTGTGTGTTGTTGAACAGGGCCTTCTGGCTCTCTGAGCTTCACTTCCCCAAATGAGCCAGTAGCACTGGATTATTCCTAAGTCCCCTGAAGCCCAGAAGCTGAGGATGCTACTGGGCTCCCAGATAATGAACGTGGGGTCACATGCCCTGTGGAGTCACACCCAGAAAAGTCAAAATGTAAGTCTGTATGCAATTAGCTGTTCTTGCAGTCTGCACACACACAAAATCTTCCTTTTTCTTATAAGGTACCTTCAGGGCACACTGTGACACCCATGCTGTTGGCCTTATTAACTCCTGGTGCTGGGAAAGAGTGTGGGTGAGTGCGTGTGGGTGTACATGTGCCCATGCTTTTAAGCCAACGCCAAGCGGGCCTGGAGGACACCCTGTCTCCATAGGATGGATAAATGACAAGAATTGTTTGGCATTTCCAGAGCTGGCCTCGGGCATGTGCAGTTTGGGATGGTTGCCCGTAGGAGAAGGAAAGAACATCCTTTCCTCACTCACCTCCACTCCCATTCCATCTCATTCTTGGACCCTCCACCAAGAAGAAAACCTCCACCAAGGTTTCAGTTGCTAATGACAACACCATTTCTACCAAAGTAACAGTGGGCTGATGTTTACGGAGTGCTTACTGTGCACCCAGCACTGCATTAACAGCTTTATGTCCATTATCTAGCTGAATCTTCATAACAGCTTTATGAAGAAGAGACCATCTTGCCAATGAGGATACTGAGGATCAGAGAGGTCAATTCATCTGCCTGAGGTTGCACAGCCAGCCACTGCCAGAGCCCCCTAGGAAATCAACCCATTGTTCTTTCTGCTCCCACATGTTTCCTCCTTTGTGTACAGCTTCAAAACAACCAGGAAGCTGGTCACTGCTCGTGGGCTTGCGAGAGAGAATAGGAAACTAACCACAGGAGCCTCCAAATTCCAGTAGTCAGGTGCTCAGAGAAGCCCGAGAATTCTGGAATCTATTGTCTATGCTAAAGAGAAAGAAAAGAGAATGATAAAAGTGGGATGGCTTTCCTGACTTTTACCACCAAGTGCCAGCCTCCCCTGAAGGGAGCTGTGTTAGCACATGACCAACGTGCCCTCCATCCCCATGGGCAAAGATGTCTCGACACTTCTGTCCCATTGTCCTGAAGCCCAGCTGGTCCCCGAGTACTGTTGGCCCCTGGCAGTGTTGGGGCAGAGAGCACCAGGGGCTAATTTCAGCCCAGGCTGCCCTGGAGAGGAACAGAGGAAACAGGCAGTGCTGCAAAAGGGCGTAAGTGGAAGAAATCGGAGGGGCAGGCCAAGGCTCAAAGGCAGGCTCTGACCCAGTGTGTGGCCAACAGGAGCAACAGAACTTCTCTGAGCCATGGTGTGCCCACCTGTAACGCGGCGTGTGTGGAGGATGCCACACACCTCCCAGGGCCTCCGTGGGGATGCAAAGTGCTGCTGAATGAGAATCCGTGTCCTAACAGTCTGCCTTTCCCATCAGACATTGACCCCTGGGGGTGAACGGGTTCCACGGGGCCTGTCCGGTGTGATAGAGCAGGGGGCCAGCCTTGGCGATGGGGTAGAGAAGCCAGTCCGGAGTAGGTGTTGTCCAGGACAGGCCGATCTGGTGGAGAACCTTGTGCTTAGGTCCTAAGGATGGAGAGGAATTGCAGGGGGAGGCCACGTTTCATCCCCATCAGCCCCATCACCCTATTCTGTGACCTGGAAGTCAGACATACCTGCCTTGAATTCCAGCTTCACTGCTTAGAAGTCACCTCGCCTCTCTGAGTCTCAGATTCCTTATCCATGAAACAGGTTATACACCTATTTCACAGGGTTGTGGGGGAATTAGCAAAATAAGCCATGGCTGAGCATTGAGGACTGCAAGGAAGTAAAGAAGGAAGGGAGAAGACAAGGAGAGATGGGCTGAGTTCTAGAAAGCCCCAACAGGAATGATGAGAACAGACTCGTCTTATTTTATTCAGTCTTATTAATAAAGAAATATATTAAAACCCAGGCACTAGAATTTACCTCCCCCATTAACCAGCCTCAATGGCAGCAACATCTTCATTAATATAAGAAAACAATCATCGCTAACATGGTTTGAATGCACCACGCAAAGTGTATTACATATGTTATTACATCTGCTAGAACGTAGATGCTATTATCAATTACCCTCAAATTACCAACAGGGATGCTGAGGCAAAGAGAAGTTAAGTAACTTTGCTCAAGATCACACAATGAGGTGATGGTGAGGCCAAGACCAGGTCCAGCTCCAGAGTTTAGGCTTTGAGTCACTTTGCTGTATCAGATGAAACATTCCCAGCACACTGTAAGCACGCGAGGTATGTGGGCCCCTGGCCCCAAGGGTGAAAAACTAAGAAGAGACGGCATCCCCTCTTTGGATGGGGGACTCAAGGGTAGAAGTTTGTGGAGGTCACCTGCCCCGTTACCCACAGCCGTGCTCTCGTCTCACCCTAAAGGACCTGTTCATTATTGGAAGCCCTTTTCAAATGACTGGAGGAAGTCTTGCAGTCTTTTCTGGAACAATGAATTCTCTGTGGCGATGGAAAACATTTCCGAGGATGAAGGACATTCCCACAATCTCTCAGGCTATGGGAACAGCATAGAGCATAGTCAAAGAGAGGTGAGATCCAAGCTCTTGAATCTGCCTGGAGCTATTCATACGAACTTTATATTCTTGTCCAAAAACCTCGAAGTTACTTTTTTTAAGGCAGAATATTTCCTGGGTCAGTAGAGAACTCTCTGAAGAATGCAGGACACCATGGAAGCTAAGATCCATCTGAGCATTTATTCAACAAATATTTATTCAAGGTCTTCTCTGTGCCAGGTACTGAGCAAGACATTTCATCTTATTTGATAAGGAATTTTGATGAAAAAGGAAAACTAATAAGTGCAAAGTTGAATTGTGTCCCCCCTCCCCCCAAAATATATGTTGAAGTCCTAACCCCCACTACCTCAGAATGTGACCTTATTTGGAAATAGGGTTTTTACAGAGATAATCAAGTTAAAATGAGGTCATTGGGGTGGGTCCTAATCCAGTATGACTGGCATTCTTATAAAAAGGGGGAAATTGGACGTAGAGACAGACATACAAAGAAGAAAGACAATATGAAGATACACAGGAAGAAGACAGCCATGTGAAGGTGAAGGCTGAGACCAGGGTTATGTTCCTATAAGCCAAGGAATGCCAAAGATGGCCAGGAAATGACCAGAAGCCAGGAGAGAGGCCCGGAAGAGATTCTCAGAGCTCTCATCAGGAACCAATCCTACCAACGCCTTGATCTTGGACTTGTAGCCTGCAGAACTGTGTGAGACAATACGTTTCTATTGTTTAAGCAACCAGGTATTGTGGCATCTTGGTATGGCAGCCCTAGGAACCAATACAGCATCTATCCTGTGCCTGTGCTTGCAACAGGCCCCTTAGCTGGGCTGCTTCAAGTTCAGCTAAATAACTTGCCCAGAGTCATACGGCACATACATTGAAATGTCAGGCTCAAAATAAGCCATGCAGAGAGAACATGAGATGGAAATGGAGAGAAACAGTCTGAATGAAGCCCCATACCTTAGTTTCATCGTTGCCAAGACCATCGTTGCCAATCAAGTCTGATTGATTCCCAAGATTAATTCCTCACCCCCATTGTGTAGATAGGAAATCGAGGCTCAGAGAAGCCCTGTGATTTCCCCCCAGACAGAGCCCAATATGTCAGAGATGGAGTTGGAATCAGAGCCCACAGTTCCTAAATTATCCTTAATCTTAGCAACAACCATATGAGAATTACTGAGTTATTGTCCCCATTTCACAGATTAAAGAGTTAGAACCCAAGTCATTAAGACACCTGACCTTCAGGTCACAAGCGAGTAAGTGAGATACTAGAATTTGAACCTACTGTTTGACTCTAAAGCTACGTCTGCACTTTCCACTGCCCCACACTGCTTCTTAGCACCCTGTCTGCATTGAGAAGCAGGAAAGCGTATCTTTCAGGATGCTTGAGGAACCCACCATAAGAGCCTGTACGCTCAAAGAGGGCAGGACCAAAGTGGACCTTCGTCTTGTTTCCTTTGACTGTCTTATATTCAGCTGAGCCCCCCTTGTTCCCCCACCTCCCTTACTAAGGAAACTGCCCTGTAGCTCATCTTGCCCAAGGGGGAGTTCCACCAGCAACCACTACACCAGTTGGGGCGCTTGGTCCTTCCTCTACCCACCTCCCGTTTCACCTGAAGCAGTCACATGATATATGTCATATGATCTTTTCCAGAACTGGAATCTGGAGCTAGGGATGAAGGAGAGATGAGTGTTTAAAGCGGCAGCAACATGGGACTTCCCTGGTGGTCCAGTGGCTAAGACTTCATGCTCCCAATGCAGGGGGCCCAGGTTCGACCCCTGGTCAGGGAACTAGATCCCATATGCCTCAACTAAAAGATCCCGCATGCCACAATGAAGATCCCAGCCCGCATGCTTCAACCAAGAACCGATGCAGCCAAATAAATAAATAAATACATCGTTTTTACATTTAAAATAAATAAAGTGGCAGCAACAGAGCAGATGGTCCCCATAGCTTTTGGTCCTTGAGGGTCAGTAAACCCTCAGGTTCCTTCCCCACAATTATTATTTTTTTCTTTAGATAGCCAGAATCAGTTTCTGTTGCTTGCAACCAACATTCGTGACCTAATACAGGAGCTGTCCACGCTCCTGCTTGCTGAAAAATCCCACCATGAACTTCAGCCCCTCCCAAGCCTGGGAAAGGAAAGCTGCAATGCCACAGGCCAGGTAGCGGAAGCCCTCTGGTACCCCCACCCTCAGCCCTCCTGAGAGCCAGCCTGACCTCGTGGTGAGGCTGCCCTGATATCAGGCCCAGGAGAACGGTGCCCGGGTCAGCTCTGCTCAGACGTGGGGTCAGACGGGAAAACAGGGCATTGGATCTCAGGCCAGCCACTTTGGGAGGAGGCTGGTCTCTGGTCTATTGGCCTCAGAATCCCCAGAAGAAACAAGCTCTAGTAGACAATCAGCCAGAGGTCCTTCACTGGAGTCAGATTGCAAAAGAAAACAGCCTGCAAAGTAGCTGTGGGTGCAGCAGTTCCAAAACAACTGCGGCAATCATCCTGGCTAACGTTTATCAAGTGCTCACTACATTCAGGCCGCTGTTCTCAGAGCTTCCTTAACCCTTTTGTTCTTCGCAACAGACCTGTTATTCTTTATGCTAGACATTTGACGTGTCATCTCAGTGAATTGACACAGAGCTCCTATTTAGGTAGGCGGCTGAGGCAGAGAGAAGGTAAGGAACTTGCTTAAGTGGCAGAGCTAGGGTTTGAACGCAGACGGTCTAATCCAGCTCTGCCTCATTCAGTCCCTGCATTTACCATCCCCCTCCTACCCTCACCTCTCTCCCTTGCTTCCTCACCTTCCCTGCCCCAATCAAAACGTACCAAAAGAAAAGAAGGAAGAAAAAGAAAAAAAAGAAAAGAAGGGCCCTCAGTAACAGACACACCTGAGTTCAAAACCAAGTCCCTCCATTTATTCTCTGTGTGACCTTGGGTGTGATACCTGCCTTCCCTGAACCTTAGTTTCCTTGTTTGGAAATGCAAGCTAATCAAACCTACCTGAGGGAAGTTCTGTGACAATTCAATGAGATAATGCGTAAAACACGTGGCACAGTTCCGAGTAGGTGCTCGCCCATTCCAGTCAACCTGTCAACAAATGTACGTGAGCACTTATTACTCACCTGGCAAGTGGGGGAAGCAAAAAAATACAGGGGTAGTGATGGTCCTTACCAGCAACACCCCTGTCAGCCTCTCCCTAGCTAGGGAAAGAAGATATGCACATAGGTGCCAAAATCAGACCCCAGCGTGAGATCTGGACCGTCTAAGACAAAGGGTAGCCCTAGAGGAGGCGGTTCTCCCTGCGGAGAGGCAGCCAGTGGGGCTCTGGAATGCTGCTCATGTTCTATTTCTGGACTTAAGCGATAGTTACACCGATGAGACTTATTTTCTAATTATTTATAAACAGTGCCTACATCTTGGATGTGCTTTTCTGTACATATTTCATAGTGAAAAAATAAAACTTTAAACCTAACTTAACAACGCTACAGAGTGTAAGCAGCTTGAGGGCAAAGGCCGGGCCTGAGGCTGGTACCCAGCGCTACTCCCGCATTCGGATGCCTGCCCCATCCACAACCAATTCACCCCGGGTTTTAGAGCTTTGTGGGTTGCTCTGTCGATGGTCTGTCTGGTTTGAATCCTGACTCTGCTACTTACTGGCTGTATGAATGAGTCCCTCAAACTCCCTAATCCTCGTTCTCACACCTATAAAATGGGGAAATAATGATGGAGTTATGAGCATCAAAAGAGATCACCTGTAGAGACCATTTAGCACCGTGTACCAGCACACAGGATGTGCCCAAGAAACGCTAGCTGCCCAAGTTAGGCAAAAAGATGAACGTATTGGCTCATTTAACCAAATGGTGGCAAAGGCAGTTTCCTGTTTGGTCTTGGCAACGATGAAACTAAGGTATGGGGCTTCATTCAGACTGTTTCTCTCCATTTCCATCTCCTGTTCTCTCTGCATTTGAGTCTTGTTCTCACCGACCAGCTTTGTCCATGAGATTGGAAACTTGGCCAGCTCCTACTCATGTCTTCCTAGCTTCACCTCCAGAAAGAAAGGAGCAGACGTTCTTCCTTTGGTTAAATGACGAAAAATCCCAAGGAAGGAGTCTGATTGGTCATCTTGGGTCACACGCCCCTCCTCTGTGATCAGCAGGGCTGTGACTAGCAGCCCCAAGAGAATCTTGTGATTAGGAAGGAGAAGGACCTCAAACAAAGGAGAATGCTATTTGCAGAAGAACAAGAGGCGTTGAGTAGAGAGAGCAGCAGGTGTGAGTCAATCCCCACCCCGTCACAGCTAATTAGAGATGAACTCCAACTTGATTGGGTCTCTTTTTGAGAGGCCTGCCTCCTCCCCACCCGATCTCAGTCCAAGTGGGTTCTGATAGTAACAATACCATATTCGTCTTTTATGGGTAGAGCATGTGTCTCAAACCTGCCAATCAAAGCATCATGTCCCCTGGCCACAAGGTCTGGTTCAAAGCTAAGCCAATGTCAGCTCTACCCAGGAATATTACTGGAGCTACCTGGAGGAAGTATTTTCTCTGCCAGAGTCGCTACGCTGGTAGAATGTTTGGACTTTCTGGTCACCATCTTGCCCCACTAAGGGAAGGATTTTTCTATGGGTGAAGCCAACCCAGAGCAAAGCTGAGCCCAGTGATAGAGAGGTTCCTAATCACATTATTTGAGTACCTAGATCTGGACACACCTGAAACCTGACTTCCCTCTGAACTTCTCAATAGTTACATGGGTCAACAAATTCTTTTTCTTTGCTTAAACCCTTTTGACCATGTTGTTTCACTTCCAGGTAAAGGAGCACTGAATCACTCATGGGTGCTTGAGTTGTGAGGTCATAGAGAGGGAAAGCTAAGATAGCCAGTCCAGAGCCAGATTTATGTCACAGTACAATAGAGAGTTGGATGTGAGTGATGAATGAAGCTGATACAGAGGCAGACAAGAGGGGGCACGTGTCCTCTGAGAGGCAAAGAAAAAAGCCTCAGGTCCTGATATCCCAAATCGCCCGTCTCAGTGAGGCCTGGCCATTTGCCCATCTTGTCCTGCCTGTCCACGAGACCGCCTGTCATATCCTTCAATATCCCTCTTTTAAATAAGCTAGCTAGGGCTTCCCTGATGGCGTCATGGTTAAGAATCCGCCTGCCAATGCACGGTACATGGGTTCAAGCCCTGGTCCAGGAAGATCCCACATGCCACGGAGCAACTAGGCCTGTTTGCCACAACTACCGAGCCTATGCTCTAGAGCCCGCGCACCACAACTGCTGAGCCCACGCGTCACAGCTACTGAAGCCAGTGCATCTAGAGCCCGTGCCCCACAGCAAGGGAAGCCACCGCACTGAGAAGCCTGCGCACGGCAACGAAGGGTAGTCTCCACTTGCAGCAACTAGAGAAAGCCCGCGCACGGCAACGAAGACCCAACGCAGCCAAACATATACAAATAAAATAAATTTTTAAAAATAAATAAATAAATAAGATAGCTACCCAGAGGATTCCGGTACCTCTTCATCCCCTCCCCTAAGACCCGGTGCTCGGTGAGGTCTACAACCTCTGTTGAATGTTAAATGGAAGAGTGCCCCAGGGCAGGACATGGCATACGTGAACTCCTAGGGAAGACATAAGGAAGGGGGTTTTGGTGGCCAGGGCAAGCCTCAGGAAGGATGTGGGAACTGGCTGGGTCTTGAAGGAAACGTTTGATTTGAACCGACAGCAAGAATGGGGTGAATGAGGGTATTGCAGGAATAGTGTGAGAAAAGTATGGAAGTTGGAAAATACAGAGTATATTCAGGGACAGAGAGTGGGCCTGTCTAGGTCAGGAATTTGTCAGGAACAGGGAAGAAAGCTGGGCCTGGCGGCAGAGGGTCCGGTGTACCAGGCTGTGGGGTCCACTATGGCACATGAAAGGCTTAGCATGGAAGTGCTCAGAGTCATCCAGCAGCACTGAAACTCTGAAATAGCAACAGCAGACTCTTGCTGGCAGGCCCTGCAGCTGTCCGCCGTAGGTGAGCATGGTAGTGGGTCGGGGTGCAGCGGGAACAGTGTCCAGAGTGCTGGGGTTTGCTCTGCTACAGACCCCAGATAAACTTCCTTGGGACTTGGCCTCCAACAGCATCCATCCCTGTGGGAGGGGATGCAGGGCAATTTCAAGTGGTACTAACACAGATATTCATTCATTCACTCACTTATTCAATCATGTAAGCATGTATTAAACACCTACCATACACTAGGCATTAGGTTAGGTGCTAGGGAGATGAGGGTCAATAAAACATAAGACCCCTGGTCCCACTGAGCTCACACTGGGGCACTAAGGGCTGCCTGCTCAATAGCCATTCCACCTTCTCCTTCAGAGGAACCTGATTTTGTCTGTGCAGCAATGTGTCCCATCCATACCGGCAAGAGCAGTCTCTGCTCTGGGCCCCATCCTTTACAGGGCCCCCCTCTGGCCTCTTCCATCCTGATGGAGAGAGGAGCCTACGAGGCCAAGAGGATGTGCCCACCTAAGCCCACACTCCGGGTACCTGGTACCCCAATAGTCCCTGTCCAAACTGCCCCAAATCCACTTCCAGACTGCAGGAGTGAACCTCTCCCCTGACCCATTCTCCTAAGGGTGCAGCCACTACGCACATTCCTAGGTTTGAGGAGCGGCCAAGTGGCAGCTGCTTGCATGAGGGGTATTCAGAGCTTGGATGCATGGGCTGGAGTGTCCACACACCCGTGTGGGAGACCTCATGTGGTACGGGATGGAATTGGGGCTGGGAAGAGAAGGAAGATGGACAGTAAACCAGGAGCCACATCAGGGCGTGGAACTCTGAGGTGCTGAAGGATTTCTAAATTCACACCTGATATTCCATGTGGTTTGAAGGTGTGTCTGTCTGGTTGGAAGGTTAGGACGTGTTTTTTTTTTATCACTTTGTGTTCTTGCCCTGAGCTCTGCAAATGTTAGGACTGGCCTGAGCCAATCCCCTTTGCCAGATTCCTTGTTTCCCAGACTCCCTTGCATCCACGGGTGATCATGTGATCCAGACATGTGATCCCAGCAAAGGGGCTTCTGGGAAATCGTTTCCACCTTGACCATGGGAGAGAAACCATGAGGAAAGGCTCATGAGGAGAGCTCCCTATTTCTCTTTTCTGCTTTTGAACACAACTGCTTAAGAATGCTTGACACTGAGGGAGCCATTTGGGCCACAGCATGACACGGTGAAGGGCAACAGCCAACATGCTGAGGACGATGAAAGATGGAAAGAGCTTAGGTCTTTGAGCTTTGGGGCCAACTCTGGAACCATCTACCTCTGGATTTTATGTTCCATAAATCATCAGTGTCATTATGATTTTGGCCACACATTGGGAAGCGTTGGATACAACAGTGGCCAGACATCCTAACAGAAACATGCATTCTTTTTTTTTTTTTTGGCCGCTCTGCCTGGCTTGCAGTATCTTAGTTCCCCGACCAGGGATCAAACCCAGGCCCCTGGCAGTGGAAGCGCAGAGTCTAACCACTGGACCACCAGGGAATTCCCAGAAACATACATTCTAATGACTAGTGAGAGAAACCAATCTGGCCACCTTGACAGCCTATGGGGAGGATTTTCCCATGGGTGAAGTCAACCCAGAGGAAACTGAGAATTTTTTGCTACATCTGCATGTTACTTTTACTATTACTGTCTTTTTAAAATAATCTCATTTTGCTTAATGTTTTAAAATGATGTCTCTATCATAAAGAAAAAGCCAAGGTCATTTGCTGTTGCAGAAAGTAATAAAAAGATTTTTGGGGACTTCCCTGGTGGTGCAGTGGTTAAGAAACCGCCCGCCAATGCAGGGAACACAGGTTCGAGCCCTGGTCTGGGAAGATCCCACATGCCGCGGAGCAACTAAGCCTGTGAGCCACAACTAGTGAGCCCACGTGCCACAACTACTGAAGCCTGCATGCCTAGAGCCCGTGCTCCTCAATAAGAGAAGCAATGAGAAGCCTACACACCACAGCGAAGAGTAGCTCCCGCTCATCACAACTAGAGAAATCTCACGCGCAGCAACAAAGACCCAATGCAGCCAAAAGTAAATTAAATTTAAAAAAAAAAAAAAGATTTTTTAAGTGAAATCAATGCTGAAAACAAACAAACAAACAAAAACATTAAGTGCATTGTGGTATCCCAGATGGGATTCTGGGACTGTAAAAGGACATCAGTAGAAAAACCAATGAATAAAGTCTATACTTTAGTTAACAGTAATGTACCAATGTTGTTACCAAGTCCAGGTTCGTACTGCTCACAGCACAACAGGCCAATAAATTGAGAGACAAGTTGTTGGGGCAGGGAATAGTGACTTTATTCAGAAAGCCAGCAAACCGAGAAGATGGTGGACTCGTGTCCCAAAGAACCATTTACCGGAGGTAGAATTCAGGCTTCTTTTATACTAAAAGGGGAGGGGGTGTGTCTGGTTGCTGCAAATTTCTTGGTGTCAGAATCCTTTATTCTTGCAGCTGTCCACATAGGATAGATCACCATGTTTCTCTAAACCTCCAACAAGGCAAATGTTATTCTCTGCTCTGCAACTTTTTATCTCTATATGAATGGAAAAGCGTTAGACCTTTAAAGGTCAGAGCCTCCAGAATGGGCTATCCTGTGTATTTCAAGCTATAGGCAACATTCTTAACTTGTAGCAAAAGCAATAGAATACAAAGCTTAAAATAAAAGAAACAGATCCAATACAGAGTCAGATTTGTTCTTCCCTATTACAACATTGGTTTCTCAGTCTTGAAACATGTACCATGGTTATGTAAGATGTTAACATCGGGGAAACAAGGTGAAGCATTATATGATTCTTAGGTAAGAATTCTGTACTGTCTTTGGAACTTTTCTGTCAATCTAAAATTCTTCCAAAATAAAAAGGTTATTAAATAAATAAATAACAGGATGTTTAAATCCTAACTCAATATTTTGGAGAGTCGAAGACTCTGAGCTAAGGCCCGTTCTCCCTTTGTTAAAAAGGAAGATTAGCAAATGTTATAGGAGTACAATGGCATACTATTCAGCCTTAAAAAAAGAAGGAAATTGCCCCACTTGCAACAACGTGGATGAACCTGGAGGACCTTGTGCTCAGTGAAATACGCCAGACACAGAAAGACAAATACTGTATGATCTCACTTATGTGTGTAATCTAAAATAGTCAAACTCATAGCGGCAGAGCGTAGAATGGTGGTTGCCAGGGTTTGGGTGGAGGGAGAAGGGAGATATGAGGACATGTTTGTCAAAGGGTACAAAGTCTCAGTTATGCAAGATGAATGACTATGAGTTCTGGAAATCTAATATACAGCATGGTGACCATAGGTAACAATACTATATTGTATACTTGAAATTTGCTAAGAGGATAGATCTTAAAGCAAATCTTCTCAACACATGCGCGCGCGCATGTGCACACACACACACACAAATGATAACTACGTACACGTGATGGATTTTTAGCTTGACAGGATGATCTTTTACAAGGTATACGTATACTATCAAAAATTCAAATTGTATACCTCAAATATATATAATTTTGTAAGTCAAAGATATCTCAATAAAGTTGTGTTTTTGTTTTTTTTTTTTGGCGGTACGCGGGCCTCTCACTGTTGTGGCCTCTCCCGTTGCGGAGCACAGGCTCCGGACACGCAGGCTCAGCGGCCATGGCTCACGAGCCCAGCCGCTCCGCGGCATGTGGGATCTTCCCGGTCCGGGGCACGAACCCGTGTCCCCTGCATCGGCAGGCGGACTCTCAACCACTGCGCCACCAAGGAAGCCCAATAAAGTTGTTTTTAAAAAAAGAAATATATATACTTTTTGTGTGTTTGTGAACCTGTAAGTCACAAAGAAAAATGGTTTAAATATGAGTTTAATTAATGGCCTTGATTATTAGTTTATCAGAAACAAATAAAAATTGTACCTCAACAACAACAAAAAAAGATTCCATAGCATCAAACTGTGTTCTCAATAGAATAAGGATTAAAGGGAATAACTTTCTCATGCATCATTCAAGGTGATTTAATGCAAGTTCATGTACCAGCTGAAGATACCTTGTGTACCACCAGTGATACAGGTCTCATGCACTGAGGTCCATATCAGTGCAGATCAGATCAGGGGTAAGTGCAAAGCGTTCTTAGATGAGAAGCAGGTAGAGGGTCATCACTCAAACTTCTGTGTAAGAGATAAGGCAGAAGACTACAAAATTATTACCTAACAGACAAGAACAATGGGGGAAAACACTAACCCAAGTGTCTTTGACCCTAAATGGCTGCCACTTAGATTGGCCAATTCTAGCTGATAGTCCCGTTAACAGACAGATGTTTAGTTCTTTGGGTCAAAGACACCTTAGAACAAACAAGAAACTGCTCAGCGATGTAACAATAGCCATAGTAACCAGAAACCATCCACAGCACCCTCCACCCCGACCTTCCTCTGTGGTTGTGTCCAGTCCCTCCCCATGGTAGCCCTGTTTATTTGAGTGTCATTAGGAAAGAAGTGACCATAAACGAGCTTCTGTGTCATTCAGTCTCAAGTTCAGCACAACGGCATCATAAGGATATTCTACGGGAAGGGATGTGGGGTTGCTTTCAGTGACATCACCCCAGAATTCAGTACCATTCAACAAAGGCTCATGCCAGGCCAGCCCCCACTCACATCCCGGAAGGACAGACATCAATGGAGCATAGCAAAGGAGCCTCCTTCTTTTGGGGAACCATCATCCAAAACTGATCTAAGTACCTTTGAACCTGCACTGATGTTTGAGCCTACGGGATGGCAGGATAGCAGAGTCAACCAGATCTGGGATTAAATCCTGGCTCTGCCATCTTGTAGCTCAGTGACCCTGCCCAAGTTACTTAACCCCGCTGAGCCTCAGCTCTTTTCTCTGTGAAGTGGGGCTAATAATAGCACAAACTGCATAGGATTAAATGATATAAAGTATGTATGGGACATGAAGAACCAGCCACAAGGATAATGGTCCCTGAACAATATTCATGGTTATTTCTGTAATTTCTGGAAGAATCAAATCCAATCAATTGGTTCTTCTACACCTGGTGGAACACCAGAATCACCAGGGCAACTTGTTAAAAATATAAACTTCTAGGCTTCCACACCCCTGAGAAATTCTAAACTGGTTTGGTGAGGGGCAGGACCCAGGAACCTATGCCTCCATGATATACTTTTATTGTGCCTAGCCCATAGTAGGCACTCAACAAATACAGGCCCCTTCCCCGACCTGGACCGTTGAAACAGCTTCCGAAGCAGTCACTCGCGCCCACTCTTATCCATTAGTCCACCACCAGGAGCCAGTGGGATCCTTTGAAAAGGTGAAAATATGTCACATTGCTGCCCCAAGCCCTATACAACTCTCCATTTTATACAGATTAAAATCCATAAACAAGGCCCTACATCAGTGGCTCCTGGGCACACGTTAGAAATACCTGGTGAGCTTGTGAACAATAACTAGGCCTGGCCTGACCCCAGACCAACAGAATCAGAATCTCTAGGGGTGGGGCCCAAGCAGGGTTGCCAGATAAAACAGAGGACACCCAGTTACATTGAAATTTCAGATACCCAATGAATAACTTTTTAGTATAAGTATGTCCTGGGAAATAGTGGGACATACTTGTACTAAAGAAGTATTTATTTCTTGTGTATCTGAAATTCCAGTGTCACTGGGTGTCCTGCATTTTCACTGGCTAAGCCTCGCAACCCTAGGCCCAAGCATCAGCCTTTTTATAAAGCTCACAGTGACATGGCCCTCGTTGCCTCTCTAAGCCCATCTATTCCTCTCCCCCAGCTCTCTCCACTCCAGCCTTTTCCTTGAAAGTGTCAACCCCCTTCCTCCTCTCCACAGCTTTGCAGTTGCTGGCTGCCTGTGAGACAGGCTGGGACCTGGGACCTGGGACCCTTTGCTGCAGTGCTTACACCTGGACAAACGTCTCCTCAAGGAACAAAATACAAAGAAACTATAAGGGACTAAAAATAACTGCATGCATGTGCAGTTGGGGCAAATTCTGGACAACAAGATACAAGAAGACCAAAAAGCCCAACCGCCACTTCTGAAGAGCTGGAAGCAAAAGCAGGGTACTGCGCATGCCCCCTGCACACACCACCAAAGGGGAGGGCAGATCCCCTAAGCCACCCCTCCGGCCTGACCCCTGGACCCGCCCCTACATTTACCCCACGAAAGGAACCAGCTTGCCCCCGCTCAGGGATCGAGCGAGGGAACCTGTTGCTTGTCCTTGCTCCCCCCTGTTGCAGCAGGGACCCCAATAAAGCCTTGCCTGAATTTCTTGTCTGGCCTCTTAATCAATTTCTATTGATTAAGGAGGCTGAGAACCCTGGTCAGTAACACCTGGGATGCTCTGTCTATGCCAGATGCCAGCAAGCCTCCCTGACCACTGCACCCTCTCCCCCAGGTTCCCCTCCCCTTGCTTTACTTTGTCTTTATAACACTGACACTGATGGATTATCTACCTGTTTGGTTATTATTGTCCATCTCCCCTCCCTCACAAACTAGACTGTAAGCTCCGTGACTTTGCTGAAAACACTCTGGTTCTTTCCTTGCTGTATCTGCAATGCCTAGAACCTCACCAGCTACTCAGTAAATTCTGGTTGAATTAGTTAATGGTGATGAAAAGGCTTTTCCTTCCAGCACGAACCCCTAACCATTCCTTCCGGAGGAGCTGACAGAAGACCTCTTAGCAGAAGTATCTTTTACCAAGAATGAAAGCAGCTAATTCTTACTGAGCATGTCCTGTGTGCCAGACACCATTCAAAGCACTTTACCTGCATGTCCTCATTTCATCCTCATGACAGCACTGGATGGGGTCATAATTATCCTCATTTTACAGAGGAGGAGAGTAAATTCTTCAGTGTCCAACACCAAACCTCAAAAATCTCAAAGGCATACACCAGAGGGGTAAATATACTTTCTCCACCTTTCCTTCCTGTAGCCTTCATTCCGGATTAGCTCCCGTGTGCTGTTCAGTGGCGGGGACTGAGGTGAGGGATGGGCACTGGGCAGGGCTGTAACAGATCCAAAGTCTGGAGTCAACAGTGTTTAACACAGAACCTCTCTCGAACTAGAGACGGGGCAAGGCTGTTGTGCAAAATGGTGCCTGGTCCCACAAAGCCAATCCGGCTAGAAGGGGCCAGCGGACACTGAACGAAGGAGGGATGGCTGGAAGTTTTCTGCTGGCGTCCACTTCCATGTGGTTATTAATACTGCAACTGACAAGACCCACGTGCTGAGATATAGCCCCTATGCCCCTGAAGGGTGCGCGCTACTAACCCATCTGACCCTCACAATGGCCTTGTAGGTAGGTAGAGCTGCTGTTCTTGGTCCTGAGTGGCCAGTGGAGAGACGAGGAGACAGAGGCCTAGAGCATTCCACAAGAAGCATGAGTCACAGACTTTGTATTGGAAGCTGGTCTCTGACCCTGGCCAGTGCCTTTTCTGTTTACGGTACTGGGCTATCTTTACCTGGAGAAACAGTAAAAACCTTGTGGCCACAATGATTCACACTCCAGCTCTGGCACTCATCATTAGTTCTGTGGCTTCTGCACAGCCTCGACCTGAGCCTCGGTTTCCTTTCGTGTAGCACAGGTGTGATGAGATTCACAGGACTGCTAGAGGAATGAGATGCATTCATGCATTCATTATACGATTCTGAGCACCTATCAAGTGCCAGGCACGGTCCCTGGGGCTGGGCACACAGCAGAGGACTCTCCAGGCTTTTAAATTCTAGTGGGGATGGCAGGCAATCCACTGCCAACAGGAAGATAAACCAAACAATTCCACAGAGTGAGAAGTACTGCGATTGACACAGAACAGGACTGCACGCCAGGAGTGGGATTCCCCAGAACTTAGAACAGTACCTGGCACATAGTAGGTGCTCAGGAAGTATTTGTTCTCTGGCTGAACGTGCTGGGTGGTCAGGGAAGCCTCACAGATGCCACCCTGCGTGGACACCGGAGTGGAGAGCTGGGGCCACAGGGCCAGGCACGGGAACCTCAGACGCAAAGGCCCTGAGACCAGACCAAACTTGGCGTTAAAGAAACTGAAAGAAAACTCAGGGAGCGCATGGATATCTCATCACGCAGTAAACTTCCAAGCACTGTACACACATGCGGGAAGGCTGTTTCTGTGCCTGGTTCTTCGATTGCAACTGATTTACTTTTGGCGACCGAGCCCCTGGCAAGCAGTTTCCGCAGAGCCGAAGCCCTGTGGCTTCCCCGAAGGCGAAGAGACCCACAAACCGAGTCTCGCGCCGGGCTGGCCCGTCACTTCCTGAAGCCGGCACCCTCTAGCGGGGTGGCGGCGGGGCGAGCGGCTCGGGACACGCATTTCGGAGCCCGGAGCCCGGAGCCCGGAAGGACCAGGCGCGCACGGGGCGGGCGGCGCGGCGTCAGGACCAGTCGGGACCCGCGCGGGGGGAGGGAGGGAGGAAGGGAAGGAGGGGCGGGGCCGGGGCAGCCGGGCCGCTTTCGCCGTCGCCTTCGCCGCCACCTTCAGGTAAGAGGCCCGCTCCCCGCCGCCACCGCGCCGGCTCCGCGCGGGGAGCCCCAGTCCCGGCTGGCTCGGCCCGCGGACTCTTTGCCCCCGCCCCGCCCTCCGCGCCGACCTCCCCGGAGTCAAGGCCTTCGTGTGGTTGCTTGTTTTCCTTCCGAGCCGGAAGTGCACGTAGGAACCACACGCCCGGGCAGCAGATGGGGAAACTGAGGCCGGGCGCAGCACTCAGGCGTCCCCTGCCTCCCTTGATAAATGAGGACGCTGGTCCGGGCCAGGGAGGGGAAGGGACTTGCCCAAGGTCACCCGGGGTCAGTGGGCTTCCACTTGGCTCACGCGGCCCCTCCAGCGCCCCTCACCCCCCCTCCTTGCCCCTCCAGACCTCTGAGCTCACAGGACACACCTAAACTGAGAATTCCCCGGGGGGCGGGGGAGGGAGGTTGGGAATAACCTCTGCAGAAAAGCCCCGGCCCCAGTGTCACAGGGAGCCCAGGTCGCCTCATCCTGACCCCTGCTGTTAGAGGAGGATGAATTACTGATACTAACTTTGGAGTGGATTTTACACCTGGGTAAGCTGAGGCTCAGAGAGATGAGGGAATTTCCCCAAGACCACACCGCTGGGAAGGAGGTCACGATACGAACCTGGGTTCCCCGACTCCACAGCCTGGCCCAGTGCCTGGCACAGAGGAGGCCAGCACAGTGCCCGCTCTCTGCCCTGCTCGGCCCAGCACAGGGAGTCGGGACCACAGCTGGGCTAGACTGGGGGCCTTGGTCTAGACACTACTGCCTAACATGGAGTAGGAGTCAGCAGTTAGTTCTCTTTTCCCCTAACTCGGTGTTCATTTCAGGGCAGAAACATGAAGCCTTCTAAGCTTTGGGGGCATCCAGCAAATATTTATTGAACACCTGCTGTGTGCCAGTGTGTGCACTGTTGTTTGTTTGTTTTTAACATCTTTATTGGAGTATAATTGCTTTACAATGGTGTGTCAGTTTCTGCTTTATAACAAAGTGAATCAGTTATACATATACATATGTTCCCATATCTCTTCCCTCTTGCGTCTTCCTCCCTCCCACGCTCCCTGTCCCACCCCTCTAGGTGGTCATGCACTGAGGAAACAGCAGTCAACAAGACAAGTGGTGCCCTGGGGTGCGGGGGTGGAGGGGGGGTACATTCCAGAGGGTGGAGTAAAACAGGGCCCTTCAGCCTGAGGGGCAGGCGGGGAAAGGCTGAGCCTAGAGGAGGGACCTTTGGAATCTTCTCTACCATGAAGTCTGAGAAGAGGGCGGAGAGAGATCAAACCTCACAGCCTCAAGCCCTCTGAGCCTCCAGCCCCCCTGGGCCAGGTTTGAGATGCTCTGTCAGCCTGAGCTCCCCCGACCCACCGCCCAGGGATTTGGGGGAGAGGGCCTAGGTGGGTAGAGAGTGGGCCAAAGGGAGCCCTAAACTGACCTCAGAGCCTGGAAACCTAGCTGTGTGATCTTGGATATGTCATTCTACCTCTGTGGGCCTGTGTTCTTATCATAGAATGGGGGTCATAATACTTCATAGCATTGATGATGGTATGCCAGAATGCTTCAGAAATGGGAAAGCAGGGTCCAGAGTGTGGCCCCTATCAGAGACCTTTTGCCAAATCAGGCGTAAGCAAGGGGGTAGTGTTTATTTAGAGTATATTTATTTAGAGACCCTAGTGACCCTGTTGATAACCTGTGAGTGCTCTCAGTAAAGAAATACATGAGGCAGAGGGAGGGTGGCTGAGCTCAAGGCGAGGAGTTTGAGGCTCCCTGCTCGGCTCTCTCCGGAAATAGAATGCTTATGTCACTGTCAGCATTTCAACTTCTCATTTTTTTATATTTTTAGCATCTTTATTGGAGTATAATTGCTTTACAATGGTATGTTAGTTTCTGCTTTATAACAAAGTGAATCAGTTATACATATACATATGTTCCCATATCTCTTCCCTCTTGCGTCTCCCTCCCTCCCACCCTCCCTATCCCACCCCTCTAGGTGGTCACAGAGCACCGAGCTGATCTCCCTGGGCTTTACGGCTGCTTCCCACTAGCTAGCTATTTTACGTTTGGTAGTGTATATATGTCCATGCCACTCTCTCGCTTTGTCACAGCTTACCCTTCCCCCTCCCCACATCCTCAAGTCCATTCTGTAGTAGGTCTGCGTCTCCATTCCCATCTTACCCCTAGGTTCATGACCTTTTTTTTTTCTTAGATTCCATATATATGTGTTAGCATACGGTATTTGTTTTTCTCTTTCTGACTTATTTCACTGTATGACAGACTCTAGGTCCATCCACCTCACTACAAATAACTCAGTTTTGTTTCTTTTTATGGCCGAGTAATAGTGCATTGTATATATGTGCCACATCTTCTTTATCCATTCATCCGATGATGGACACTTAGGCTGCTTCCATCTCCTGGCTATTGTAAATAGAGGTGCAGTGAACATTTTGGTACATGACTCTTTTTGAATTATGGTTTTCTCAGGGTATATGCCCAGTAGTGGGATTGCTGGGTCGTATGGTAGTTCTATTTGTAGTTTTTTAAGGAACCTCCATACTGTTCTCCATAGTGGCTGTATCAATTTACATTCCCACCAGCAGTGCAAGAGTGTTCCCTTTTCTCCACACCCTCTCCAGCATTTATTGTTTGTAGATTTTTTGATGATGGCCATTCTGACTGGTGTGAGGTGATACCTCATTGTAGTTTTGATTTGCATTTCTCTAATGATTAATGATGTTGAGCATTCTTTCATGTGTTTGTTGGCAATCTGTATATCTTCTTTGGAGAAATGTCTATTTAGGTCTTCTGCCCATTTTTGGATTGGGTTGTTTGTTTTTTTGTTATTGAGCTGCATGAGCTGCTTGTAAATTTTGGAGATTAATCCTTTGTCAGTTGCTTCATTTGCAAATATTTTCTCCCATTCTGAGGGTTGTCTTTTGGTCTTGTTTATGGTTTCCTTTGCTGTGCAAAAGCTTTTAAGTTTCATTAGGTCCCATTTGTTTATTTTTGTTTTTATTTCCATTTCTCTAGGAGGTGGGTCAAAAAGGATCTTGCTGAGATTTATGTCATAGAGTGTTCTGCCTATGTTTTCCTCTAAGAGTTTGATAGTTTCTGGCTTACATTTAGGTCTTTAATCCATTTTGAGCTTTGTTTTGTGTATGGTGTTAGGGAGTGTTCTAATCTCATACTTTTACATGTACCTGTCCAGTTTTCCCAGCACCACTTATTGAAGAGGCTGTCTTTTCTCCACTGTATATTCTTGCCTCCTTTATCAAAGATAAGGTGACCATATGTGCGTGGGTTTATCTCTGGGCTTTCTATCCTGTTCCATTGATCTATATTTCTGTTTTTGTGCCAGTACCATACTGTCTTGATTACTGTAGCTTTGTAGTATAGTCTGAAGTCAGGGAGCCTGATTCCTCCAGCTCCATTTTTTGTTCTCAAGATTGCTTTGGCTATTTGGGGTCTTTTGTGTTTCCATACAAATTGTGAAATTTTTTGTTCGAGAAGAGCTAACACCTATCCTTCTCAAACTCTTCCAAAATATAGCAGAGGGAGGAATACTCCCAAACTCATTCTACAAGGCCACCATCACCCTGATACCAGAACCAGACAAAGATGTCACAAAGAAAGAAAACTACAGGCCAATATCACTGATGAACATAGATGCAAAAATCCTCAACAAAATACTAGCAAACAGAATTCAACAGCACATGAAAAGGATCATACACCATGATCAAGTGGGGTTTATTCCAGGAATGCAAGGATTCTTCAATATACGCAAATCAGTCAACGTGATACATAACGAATTGAAGGAGAAAAACCATATGATCATCTCAATAGATGCAGAGAAAGCTTTCAACAAAATTCAACACCCATTTATGATAAAAACCCTGCAGAAAGTAGGCATAGAGGGAACTTTCCTCAACATAATAAAGGCCATATATGACAAACCCACAGCCAACATCGTCCTCAATGGTGATAAACTGAAACCATTTCCACTAAGATCAGGAAGAAGACAAGGTTGTCCACTCTCACCAGTATTATTCAACATAGTTTTGGAAGTTTTAGCCACAGCAATCAGAGAAGAAAAAGAAATAAAAGGAATCCAAATTGGAAAAGAAGAAGTAAAGCTGTCACTGTTTGCAGATGACATGATACTATACATAGGGAATCCTAAAGATGCTACCAGAAAACTACTAGAGCTAATCAATGAATTTGGTAGAGTAGCGGGATACAAAATTAATGCACAGAAATCTCTTGCATTCCTATACACTAATGATGAAAAATCTGAAAGTGAAATTAAGAAAACACTCCCATTTACCATTGCAACAAAAAGAATAAAATATCTAGGAATAAACCTACCTAAGGAGACAAAAGACCCGTATGCAGAAAATTATAAGACACTGATGAGGGTTTCCCTGGTGGCGCAGTGATTGGGAGTCCGCCTGCCGATGCAGGGGATGCGGGTTCGTGCTCTGGTCCGGGAGGATCCCACATGCCGCGGAGCGGCTGGGCCCGTGAGCCATGGCCGCTGAGCCTGCGCATCCGGAGCCTGTGCTCCGCAACGGGAGAGGCCACAGCGGTGAGAGGCCTGTGTACCGAAAAAAAAAATAAAAGACACTGATGAAAGAAATTAAAGATGATACAAATAGATGGAGAAATATACCGTGTTCTTGGATTGGAAGAATCAACATTGTGAAAATGACTCTACTACCCAAAGCAATCTGCAGCTTCAATGCAATCCCTATCAAACTGCCACTGGCATTTTTCACGGAACTAGAACATTTCAACTTTTAGAACCCTTGCCATCACATGTACTACATCAGACAGATGTGGCTAACTTTGCAGCTTCCTGAGTCATCTTGAACAAGCTAAGTGACCTGTGCCTCATCTGTAAAATACCTGTCCCCAAGGTTGTCATGGGGGTGAAAGCGGCCAAAGCCACAAACAGCCCTGTGTAGAGCTGCCACTCTGGGAGCCTTTTCAGTTTTTAAGCCCAAGGCCTGGGAGTGGTTGGATGGGCACAGTTGACCGCATAGGTTGCCATAGCGCAGCATGTACCAGCATGAGCGCTGTTTAGACGCTGGAGGTACAAGCGGTCAACAAGACAAGTGTTGGCCTGGTTGGGGTGACGGGGAGGTGCATCAGGGTCAGAGCCTGGAGAATTTCTCACGAGCCTGAAACCATCTCTCCCTGCACTGGTACCACCAGGCTACAAGTGCCTGGATCAGGCTCCTGGGCCCACACATGTGAGACCTGAAAAATGTCATTAGGTGGTTTATCATCACTCTGTCCTTTATGACCTGAGGGTTTTGTAAACATTGCCATACGTTTTAAACTGGGGCTACAGATGAAACAGGGGCCTCGATGCCATGTGTTACAATGGGCAGGAGGGGACTGGGGAGAGGATATTAACCACTTGCCACTCAGCCGCCCTCCACTTGGCAGCCAGACCCATCTTTGGTACCACCATCCGCTCAAAATCCTTCTGTGGCTTCCCACTTTCTTAGCATACAGAACAAAACCCTTAGCACGGCCCATAAGGCCCTGCAGTCTGGGCCCCACCTACACCTGGCCTCCTCCTCCAGCTGCATCTCTGATCACTTTATCAGCAGTCCTCTGTGCTCAGGCATGCTGCTCCCTCCAGCCTCAGGACCTTTGCACGTGCTCTTCTAGACCGTTCCTCCTCCCTCATCTCCCTATTCCCAGGTTAACACCTGCTCATCCATCAGATCTGAGCCCAACCTAGACCTGCATTCCAAGTTCCTCAGGCCACAGGACATCCCCAGGTACGCGGGAGGTTTAGCTCAAGGTGGAATTATACACTGGATATTGCTGGGATTAATTTCAGCCTGTACCCTGTCACCCACCCAACCCCCCCCCCCACACACACATACACCTTGCAACTGTAACCTTCATGACTTCCGGGACTGGTCTTAGTTTGCTCATAGGTGCTCAGTAATGAAGTCTACCTTTGGGAGTAGCTCTTGAGCAAATATTGGGACCTTGCTTTGTATAAAACCGTATTGTCCTTCATCAAAAAAAAAAAGAACACTGAAGTCACTTCTTAGTTTTGGGGGTAGGTGTTCATTCATTCATCCTTTCACTTACTCTGCCAGGCACTGTTCTAGGAGCCATCAGGGAGCTTTCTCTAGTGGGGCCACAAACAGATAAACCTGTAACCCGTTGCCAGGTGGTAGCAAATTTGATAAACAAAAGTCACGCAGGGTCTGATGGGAGCAGGCAGTGGTGGCGCCTGCTGTCTTAGACCTGGATGAATAAGGAGGGAACTCTGCTGGGGAGGTGGGGAAGCACAGATGTTCTGAGTGGCATCCACTCCCACCCTGAGCCTCCTTGTCGGGGAAACAGGCACAGGGGCAACCAGCCTTTATACCTGAGAGGAGGTGAGGCAGCCCAGAGAAAGCCTGGTGGGAGGTTGGGGGTGGCTTCAGAGGTGGCAGGCTGGACAAATCCAGGAAGCCTCGTGGCAGCTCCTGAGGCCCTTTAGTAAAGTGGAGAAGAACTTGGGTTTGAAGTCACACATGCCTGTGGAGGGTATGTCCTACCTGGTCCTGCCTTTTGCCAGCTGTGTGGCCCTCACCTCTGTGAGCCTCAGTTTTCTCGTCTGTAAGATGGGGACAGTGTTAATCTCTTCCTTGTAAGGTTGTTGTGAGGCTGAAATGGGATCAGGATGCTTTTGAAGAAGGGCACCGTTTGGACATGAGGACCCACATCAAGAAAAAAACAGCATGAGGTGAGGCCCTAGATGAGAAACCCAGCATGGGCTGGAAGCAGCAGATGGTTCAGTTTGGGGCAAGGCTGGCTGGAAGAAGGGAAGTGGAAGAAAACAAAGTTGAAAAGTAGGGTTGTTACTGAACCAAGCTCAGCTCCGCTCACCCACATGTAGTAAAGCCAATCTACTGACGCTGGGTTGTGGTGAAGGAAAGCTCAGCGTTTATTGTAAGGCTCCAGACAAGGAGTCTGGGGAAGTCAATGCTCAGAAAAAGCCAAACTCCCCGTTGGGTTTCAGGGAAACTTTTTTTTTTTTTTGATATATAGTTGATTTACAATGTTGTTAGTTTCTGGTGTATAGCAAAGTGATTCAGTTATACATATGTATATATATATATATATATACACACACATATTCTTTTTCATATTCTTTTCCATTATGGTTTATTACAGGATATTGAATATAGTCCCCTGTTATAGTAGTACCTTGTTGTTTATCTATTTTATATATAGTAGTTTGTATCTGCTAATCCCAAACACCTAATTTATCCCTCTCCCATGCCCATTCCCCTTTGGTAACCATAAGTTTGCTTTCTATGTCTGTGAGTCTGTTTCTGTGTCGTAAATAAGTTCATTTTAATCATATTTTAGATTCCATGTATACGTGATACCACGTGGTATTTGACTTTCTCTGTCTGACTTACTTCACTTAGTATGATAATCTCTAGGCTATCCATGTTGCTGCAAATGGCATTATTTCATTTTTTATGGCTGAGTAGTATTCCATTGTGTAGATATATCACATCTTCTTGATCTGTCGATGGACGTTTAGGTTGCTTCCATGTCTTGGCTATTGTAAATAATGCTGCTGTGAACATTGGGGTGCATGTGTCTTTTTTAATTATGCTTTTCTCCAGATATATGCCCATGAATGAGTTTGCTGGAGCATATGGCTACTCTGTTTTTAGGTGTTTTGTGGTTTTTTTTGTGGCCACACCATGCAGCACGTGGGATCTTAGTTCCCTGACCAGGGATCAAACCCACACCCCCTACAGTGGGAGCGTGTCGTCTTAACCACTGGACCACCAGAGAGTCCTATTTTTAGTTTTTTAAGGAACCTCCATGCTCTTTTCCGTAGTGGCTGCATCAATTTACGGAGAAGGATTTTTGAAGGCAAGATGAGGAAGGGGAGTCACAGGGTGTGTGACCAGCTCATGCACGGTTCTCTGATTGGTTGGTGGTGAGGTAACAGGGTGTCACAGGTGTTAACGTTATCAATCCTCAGGCTCCAGTGGGTCTGGGGAGCTACATGCTCAGGGTCATCAAGTAGTTAACTTCTTCCATTTGGTGGGGGTTTTAGCATCTGTAAAACAACTCAGGAAATGTGCATCAGTTACTGTTATCTAGGTACCTCAGAGAGGAGCTAAAGATTCTGTGACTGCCGTATGGCTGATTTACTGTTTAAATTATTACCCGTTCTCCTGGCACAACTACTCCGTTTGTCACTACACAATCCTTTCAATCATTAATTCTTGAGCCAGGCTTTTGTGACTCAGGGGAGGCCTGGGACACTACCGCTTTTCCATAAACAAGAGGCAGGCAGAGGACATGGGGGAAGGCGTCTGTCGCAGGAAAGCCCCACGGGGTCCTGCTCGGTTCAGGGTGTTAACCTGTGGACAGATGGAGCTAGTGAGATTCTAATTCGGAGGTTTTCAAATTGTGTTTGAAATCTTTTGGGCCACCTCAATGTATAAACTAGACCAAAGAGGAGCCGTGTAGCCTCGTAGTTAAGATGGCTGCCCTTGGGCTAAGACCCAGGTACAAGTTTAAATCCCACATCACTTATCCAGTGACCTTGACATTCATTTCTCAGGGCCTCTTTCTCCATCTGTAAAACAGAGATAATAGCACCTACCTGGTAGGATTATTGGGAGGAAATGAGATGATGCATGGAAAGGGGTGGCATTTACTAACATTGACCAAGCATTGACTGGTACGATTTTTTTAATTAAAAACATTTTTAATGGTGATGAAATAGACACAACATAAAAGTTGCCATCTTAACCATTTTGAAGTGTGCAACTCAGAAGTGTTAGGTGTAATCACATTGTTTTGCAGTCGATCTCCAGACCATTTCAACTTGCAAACCTGAAACTCTGTACCCACTAAACAACAACTTCCCATTCCCCCTCCCCCAGCCCCTGGCAGCCCCCACTTTACTTTCTGTCTCTATGATGTTGCTTACTCTGAGTACCTCATATAAGTGGAGTCATACCGTATTTGTCTTTCTGGGACTGGTTGATTTCACTTAGCTTAATGTCCTCAAGGTTCAGCCATGTTGCAGTGTGTTAGAATTTCCTTCCTTTTTTAAGGCTGAATAATGTTCCACTGTAGGTATATAACATTTTGTTTATCCAGTCATCCATGGATGGACACTTGGGTTGCCTCCACCTTTTAGCTATTATGAATAATGCCGCTATGAATATGGGTATACAGATATCTTTTTGAGACCCTGCTTTCAGTGCTTTTGGGTGTGTAGCCAAAAGTGGCATTGCTGGGGCATTCACTGTTGAAATTTGGAGTTGGGCATGGATGGCTCCCCACTGTCTCTCCTCTTGCCCATCAGAGTAAGAGAGGTCCCTGGGACCTTGTGGAGCAGTTTGAAAACCAGTAGGTCAAATGAACCATTAGAGATTTTGCCATTTCTCCCCCTTCCTTCCCAGGAAGACTTCCCTCTTGAATTGTTTTTTAATTATCCCTAGTGGAAACCACCCTTCATTCAGCAGATGTTTATGAGTGCCTGCTATGCTTCCACGTGGGCAGAGGGAGAGGTAAACAATAAGCAATAAACATAAACAAGGAAAGGATGTAGTGAGTCAGACAGCGATGCGTGCTCTGGACCAAGCAGAGGAGCCAGTTAAAAGCGATTGGGATGAGAGGCTGGGGGCAGCATGGCTTCCCTGAGCTGTGAGATTTGAGCAAAGACTGGAAGGAGATAAGGGAGTTGGTCATGTGGTTATGGGGGAAGAGCACTTCCGGCAGAGGGAACAGCCAGTGCAAAGGCCTTGAGGTGGGAGCAGCATGCATGGTGGGATCCAGGAGCAGCAAGGAGGATGGTGTGTCTGGAGCAGAATGAGTGGAGGGGAGGGGAGGAGAAGGGTGCGCTACGTGTGGCCCGGGTGCCTTGATGGTGACTGTGGGTGAGAAGGGAGTCACTGAAGGTTTGGAGCAGGGAAGGCACATGATCTGATTCTAGTTTGAGGTGGAACTTTCTGGATGCTGTGGGGTGGATAGCTAGGGGTGAGGGCAGAAAGAGGCGGGAGACTGGTGAGGAGGCTCCTGCCAGAGAGATGATGGCAGCTTGTACGAGGACGGGAGTCAGGGAGGAAGGGCGCAATGATAAATGTGGACAAAACGTCCTGCAGCCTGGGCATCCACCCCGATAGCACGCTGTTACCCTCCCTGCGCCAGCACCCCGCCCTTCCTCCAGGCCGCTGAAGTGAGGTTGGGATGGGAACTTGCCCTCCATGCCAACATCCCTGTTTTTTCTTTTGGTCTGTAGTGGGATTGTCCAAAACCCTCTGGGTTCTTCTATGTTGGAACTGTTGCCATGGAAACCTCCTGAGTTGCTGCAGTTACCACTGACCTCCAGTTTAACTTCCAGATAGAGGTATAGAACGAATGGGTTTGTCTCCTAAAATGCTGAGAGTGGGGAGTAAATTGGGCCTGCGTAGAATCTCCATTTCTAGGGCCATGTCAAGATTGTCTTACTCTGTGTGTGTGTGTGTGTGTGTGTGTGTGTGTGTGTGTGTGTGTTTTAACTTTGGACTACAATCTTCAGAGTTTCTGGCTTAAGAACAGTGCTGTAGCTGTATTTGTTATAAAGGATTTCTTCAGCCAGATGTTCTTCCTTCTCCTTCTCCTTGGCTCCAGAATAATTAGTCCTCAGCCTTCCTGTGACACTGTAGCTATCTCTCTGGTAATGATTATCTCACTGTACTGCAGACTCATTAAAAAATGCAGCTGTGGCCAGTTAACTCAGAAAAAGAGGAAGAGAGAGAGAAAAAGAACGTCACCCCCGACCCCCACTGGGCTCCCCCCCACCCCGCAACACACACACACACACACACACACACACACACACATCAAATTTGACCTTGGCCTTTACTGACTGCTCCAAGTTAAAAAAAAAAAAAAAAAAGCCACAGCTGACTCACGTGTAAGAAAAACAAAAGAAGTTCATTCTTGCATGAGATCTTCTAAAGACCCAGGTCCCGGAGTTCTAAGGATGATTTAAAGGATTTTCAAGGATGATACTGACCACATTTGATTTTCTCCTTGGTGCTGACTTTGGAAGTTTTTCTTGTTCCAAGAAGAAATCCCACTGCATCGTTTATGGTGTCCGTCAACAAATGTGGGTTGAGCACCTCCTGTGGGTGCCTGCAGAACCCAGGTCAGATGTTCGGGAATGACCGTCTACCTCCACTACTGACAGAAATAACCCAGTCCGTGTTTTCTTTGGTGACAGATAACGTGACTGGTGAGAGAAAAATCCTGATTGTGGTGCATCAAAACGTGGTCCCGCTCCGGACGAACTGCTTCCGTCCCACTTCTGGGCCTTGCAGCCTAGCCGTTGACTGGTGTCCTCACCATGTACATGTTGTTTCCCTGGGAGTTGGGGCCCTCCTGGGTCAGGTGTGGATCTTTCTCAGGGTTCCTGGGTGTCTTCACGGCACTTGGGCAGAGACAAGACCCCCAGGGAGTTGGGACTTACTCCATCCATTAGGGATGTCCTGAGCCCAGGGTGCTGCTGGACTGGCCCTGTGCACACGAGGTGGCCCCAGGCACACAGACACGGCTAGCCCTGACCAGCGGGGTCTTTTTCTCACCGCAGGAACCCAGCTCGCTGTCTCAGAATCAGTCCAGCTTCTCAGACGTGTTTGAGAATATCAGACTGGATCCTGGTCCCTAATCAGAACAAGGGGTGGCGGCCCCCGGGGACCAGCATACACAGTTTAGGTGTCAGACCACCCACGGCTGCCACCACACTCCCTCAGCTGGAAGAGCCTGGGGCCCATCCCTTCCGCCTGGACAGTCCATCGCGTTGGAACCCTGGACTCCTCCATCCCACCGGCATGGATGGCTGAGAATTGCCCTTGTCCATCTTGTCGATGACAAGACCTGTTGGTCAGAGGAATGGGACTTCACTGTGACCTGAGCCCCACTGGCTTGGCTGGGCCACATGGGGCCAGGGCTTTCTGAGACTAAGCACTCCCCTTCTAGGGGTCAAGAACACAGCTGTTGGGCTTCCCTGGTGGCGCAGTGGTTGAGAGTCCGCCTGCCGATGCAGGGGACACAGATTTGTGCCCCGGTCCGGGAAGATCCCACATGCCACGGAGCGGCTGGGCCCGTGAGCCATGGCCGCTGAGCCTGCGCGTCCGGAGCCTGTGCTCCGCAACAGGAGAGGCCACAACAGTGAGAGGCCCGCATACTGCAAAAAAAAAAAAAAAAGAACACAACTGTTTTTAATTCTTTAAAAAAAATGTTTTTATTATAAAGGCTCTAATAAGCTCATGACAGAAAATGTTAAAAATTCAGAAAACTAGAAAGAATAAAAATCGATTACTTCTAGGCCCACAGCCCCACCACCAAGAGACAAGGATCACTAACATTTTGATGTACTGCCTTGTGATCTTTTTGCTCTGTGAAACATTTTTTAAAAACATAACTGGAGGGCTTCCCTGGTGGCACAGTGGTTAAGAATCCGCCTGCCAGTGCAGGGGACACAGGTTGGAGCCCTGGTCCAGGAAGATCCCACATGCCGCAGAGCAACTAGGCCCATGTGCCACAACTACTGAGCCTGCACCCTAGAGCCCACGAGCCACGACTACTGAGCCCGCACGCCACAATACTGAAGCCCGTGGGCCTAGAGCCCGCGCTCCGCAACAAGAGAAGCCACCGCAATGAGAAGCCCGCGCACCGCAACAAAGAGTAGCCCCCGCTCGCCGCAACTAGAGAAAGCCCACGTGCAGCAATGAAGACCCAACACAGCCAAAAATAAAAATAAAAAATAAAATAAAACATAACTGGAATCGTACTGTATATCCAGTGGTGTACGTTAACCACCTCCCTGGAAAATAGAATCCCTTTGTTTGTAGCAGTTTCCATTTCTGTGGTGGAAATACTCCCTCTGTGGCCCATTTCAGGCTCCCAGCATCACTGAACACGGAGCTGGGAAGAGATGCCAGTATGAACCGGCATCAGTACACCATATTATAATTTAAAATCGTATCTATTTGTTCTGATCTTGTAAACAATACACAGTCATTATTGAAAATTCATAAAACTTGAACATATAAAGAAAAAATTAAAATCATCCAGAATTGGACAACCACCGCCCCACCCCCCCAGCTTAGAGACAGTCACTGTCACCATCCCAGTGTGAGTCCAGCAGTCCCCGCTGTACAGATGGAGACATAAACAAAATAACTGTCTTCAGAGTTGAAAAGCAATACGTATCTGTGACAGAATATTGGGGAAATCCAGAAAAGTCTCTGGTATCTCACCTTCCAGAGATCACTATAGGGGCTATTCATCTCGACATTTTTCTTCTCTGTGTCTTTTTAATATGGGTGGACTTGTGGCTTGAATCTCCTGGTTTGCAGGCATAGTATATACATTCTCATGCCTCATAAGTTAACCTCCAGGGGAAGGGTGTTGTCACTACTAATTGATTAAACACCCTACGGAAGCTTGAGAGGCAGAAAATATTCTGGTTCCTTGAACATGGCAAATGGCCCATTAGGATGAAGCTCAGGTGATTTGAAGTTTGAGGTAGTCCCTGAGCATCTTTCTGGCTCTTCAGAAGCATCTTCTCTCTTCTGCTGGGCTCTGGGACATCCCTGGGTAATTCCAGATGCTTGACCCTTGTTCCATTCTCCCTTTCTCATCTGATGCTTGATGGGAGGGTAAGAATAGGAGTGCCTTTCTGGAGGGAATAACCTAGCTCTTGCTTAAGCCTGAACACTAGTTCATTCGTCGTGTCACGGGCAATTTCTGAGCACTCACCCTGTGGCAGGTAAGAGGTTGGGCACCAGAATACTGATATGGAGTAGATCCGGTGCCTGCCCTCTACTGCCAGGCTAACCAAGGAGCCAGTGCAGCAGCCACGGCTCAGGGTAAAAGGACTTAGAACCGACAGTCCACGCACAGCGCCAGGGCTGTGCCCAGTGAATGGTAGCTGACTGCAAACCTGCGGGGGCAAAGCCCAGAAGAGTGGTAGTGGTGGTAGTAGGGTTAGCCCTGAGCCCCGGGCTAACCGATCCCTCTTTCCCATAGGCCTCCTCCAGATCCCACACCCTATGGACCCATGGGCTTGTTTTTCTCGTTTGCTCCTCCAGGGAAATTTGCATATTTCTCCAAAGAACCTTCAAGAAGCTGGACGGCCTGTTTTCAGACTTAGAGGGGAAGCCCACGGTTGTTTCTTGAAATCTGGGTAAGTATTATTTAAGGTTTCTTTCTCTTCAGAACCCTTGTCATTACTTAAAATGATCTTAATTTAAATGTCGTGAGTTTACATGTTGTCTGTCTCCCCAACTAGAATGTATCTCTATGGTGGAAGGTGGTTGTCTGTTTGTCTTAGTCACCGCTGTGTCCCCAGCATGTAAGACAGCACCTGGTACATATTTATTGTACGTATCTGGTACATATTTGTTTCTTTATTTATTTATTGGTTTTTGTGGGGGTTTTTAGCTGTGCTGTGTGACATGTGGGATCTTAGTTCCCCGACCAGGGATCGAACCTGTGCCCTGGAAGTAGTGGAAGCGTGGAGTCCTAACCACTGGAACGCCAGGGAATTCCTCGGTAGATGTTTATTAAATTAACTAACTGATTGGTTTGGAGTGGAGGCGAATATCTATTTTGGATTTACTTAGAACTTAAGGTTTTCATATTCTCTAGTGACATCCCACCTTTCCTTTTTAAATAATTATAGATTCACAGGCAGTTGCAGAAGTCATACCAAGGGCTCCCGTGTACCCCCACTCAGCTCCCCGCATGGCCATTGCCTTTGAGGTTAAGTCGGACTCCTTAACTGGAAGGACTTGGTCCTGCAGGGTGTAGCCTCTGGCAGCTTCCCCTCCAACCTCATTTCTTCCCTCCCAACCTCTACACCGACCCATTGTCCAAGGCCTGGCTACACTAAGCATCCTTTTGGTTCTTCAAAAGCATCCTCTCTCTTCTCCCTCTGGGACTTGACAGATGCTATCCCCTCTGCCGAGAACATTCTCTCCCCACTGACCCCACCCCTGTCTGATGTCACCTTCTCTGGGAAGCCAATTCTGGGTTCCCCTCTTTGTATTCCTCTATCTGTGTTTTCTCCATCACAGCATTTATCCCACTGGGTTGTCCATCTAGCTCTACCACTGTCCTGTTTCTTCTACTGGAATACCCTGTCCCATCCATCTGCAGGGCTGTCCCCCTTACTTCCTGCAGGCCTCTGCTGGAGTGGCACCTTTCATCCAATACTGTTGTCACCCCCCGCCGTCCTGATCACTGCATATCCCCCTCTCCCTAACTGTTCACTGCCCAACTGAATGTTTATATATTTATTTATTTACTTACTTACTTATTTAGTGGACTGTTACATCCAGATCCTCTGAGTGCTAATCTCAGTTCCACCACTTAATAGCTATGTGATTGTGGCAAGTACTTAAATGATTTGATCATGATGTATTGGTGTATTATTGCCTGTCTCCCACCAGAATGTAAGCCCTTTGAGAGCAGGGAATTTGTCAGTTTTGTCCCCTGATTTGCCTCAAGGCCCTTTTCATTCATCCAGCAAGTAGTTATTGAATGCCTGCAATACTCCAGGGCCTGTTCAGAAAGCTAGGGTTACAGCAGTGAAAAAACAACCAGGGGCTGCCTCGAGAAGTTTATGTTCTACTTGTTTACACAAGTAAACAATATAATTTAAAAATATATTATTTAAGACAGGAGTAAGTCTTAAAGAAATAGAACAGGGTGCTACGATAGAGAGGCAGAGTAGCGTGGCCTGGGGAATCAGGGAAGGCCTCTCAGAGGAGGTGACATTCAGGCTAAGGCCAGAATGATGTGAAGGTCAAATGTAAAGTGTCCCAGACTGGGGGGAATGGCAGGTGCATAGGCCCAGAGGGAGGACCAGCTTACGTATTTGAGGAGCAGAAAGACAGCCAGCATGGCTATAGTGTAGTGAACAAGGCGGGTGTGGGGGGCATGAGCTGTAGTTGAGAGGCGGGCAGGGGCCAGATCAGGACTCTGTAGACTATCATGAAAGGATTGGTATTCATCCTGGGGTGAATGGGAGGCCTTCGGAGGCCTTTAAGCAGGTGAGTGACGTGATTGGTATATAGGACAGCAAGGCCACTCAGGGTACTGTGTAGAGAATGGATTATAGGGCATCAGGAGAGTATTTTGTTGAATGAATGAATGAATGAATTTGGCCTGAGCTGAGCTCTTCATGCACGCAGCGCAACCCCCTGTCCCCTGTGGTTAGAGACAGGCCAGATCATGCTTCTCTGATTAGAAGGCCGTTTCTTCTTGAGCTGAGAACTAACATGGGGCTCCCCAAATACCAGCCCAATAAAATACCATCTTGGGTTCTTCTGGGTAATAGGGACAATTACCCCAGCTGCCAAGTGGCACATGGAGTTGTTTAAAGGTAGTAGAAATTGCTAAGCCTGCTACCATCAAGGCCAGGCGCTGCCCCCGGCGATGTCCTCAGTTCTTGGCTTGTTGCCGTCCTCTTTGCCCACTGACATGGTCTGCGCTGATTACCTGAGCCAGGGAAATCTGCTACAAACAGATCTCCAACTTGGGTTCCTGGAGCAACCATTGGAGGCCAGTCTTGCTGGGTGACATTGGGCATGGTCTTAACCTCTCTGGGCCTCAGTTTCTCCATCTGAAACACCCTGTGCGGGTGTACAGGAGAGAACACGGGGTTTAGAACCAAAGTCTGGTTTGACTTTCATCACATACTTACTGTGTAACTGTGGGGAAATCGCTTGGCCTCTCTGAAGCTTATAGTTAAAGGAGAGAATCATAACGCCTCACGTCCTACTTAACCTTACATGGTAGTTGTAAGAATTAAATGGATTTAAAGTGCTCTGTAAACTGTTATGTGCTGTCCAGATGTTGGTTTGTGGCTTTTAACTACCTCAGAGTTATTTTGAAAAACTGATGCAATATTAGTTGTGGACAGATTTTTAAATAATCCCTCCACGGAGGTGATACTTTGAGAACAAAAGATTTTATTGCTCAGCTGGATGAGAACAAATTTGTGGACCAAAGTCAGTGTGGAGTATGGGTATTAGACTAGAAATCTCTTGGCGATAAGACGAGTGTTCGAAACAGAGATGGTGGCCAAGAGCTCTGGCTTTGGGCTCTGGTCTGCCATTTACTGGCATGTGACCCGGGCCCAGTTCTTCTCTGAGCCTGTTCCCCTCCGGTTTGAAAACTGGATGCTATGGTATCAGTAGTACCTGGCTCGTAGAGTTGGCTGGGACCATGCATGTGAAAAACTGTAGCCCCAGGGCCTGGCATCCAGCAATGGCTCAATAACATTGCCTCTTACTATTACTTATACACCTTTGCTGTGTGCCAGGCACTGTGCTGAGCATCTTATTTACTTGTCTGTTGATTCTTTTTACGCATTTATTTCTTCACGGCCATGTCATTTATTGCTTACATGGCTCTTCCAGACACGTACTGTTATAGTCCATTTTGAGGCAAAGGAATCTCAGTGCAGAGAGTTGAGTTGCCCAAGGTCCCACATCTATGAGTTGGAGGCACTTAGATTCACACCCTGTCTGTCTGGTCCTGAGCCTGCATTCGTATCCACAGTGCCCTATGGTCACGGCTGGTACCCTTCCCAGCACCCGCTCCCAGGGCCCTTGGATGCCTGACTTGGCTTGGTTTGTCCCTTCCCCAATCCTCCCCACCCATCCCTTCCCTTCTTCCCCTTCTGCCCCTGGGAAGGAAAGAGAATAAAGGGAGGGACAGAGGAAGGGGAAGGAGACCTTGCTCCCTCTCTTCCTTCCTTTCACTGAAGTATAACATACATAGAGGACACAGATCGTAAGTGTACAGCTCAGTGAAGTTTTAAAATACATTTATGCCCATGTAATCACCACCTGGGTCAAGATATAGAACATTTCCATCACCCAGAAGCCTTGCTGTCCCCCTTCTAAGCCAATATTCCCTCCCACTGGCAACCTCTCTTCTGACTCTTCTCACTATAGATTGGTTTGACCTATTCTTCAAGTTCATATAAACGTGATCCTACAGTATATATTCTCTGGTGAATGACCATCTGCTTACCATTGAGATTCACTCATGTTGTGGTGAGCCAGACTTCATTCTTTTCATTGCTGTGTAATATTCCATGGTATAAATCTGCATAGGTTGTCCATTCTGCTGTGGGTGAACGTGTGGGTTGTTTCATTTGGGACTATTATGAGTGAAGCTCCTATGAGCATTCGTGTCTTTTGGGAGACATAAACCTTCATGTCTCAGGAGTAGAGTTGCTGGGGTGTAGGGAAGACACATGTTTAAATTTAGTGGATAAAGTCAAACCATTTTCACAGGGTTGTACCAATTTACACTCCCACCAGCAGTGTATGAAAGTTCTATTTGCTCCTTATTCTCTTAGTATTGTAGATCTTTTTAATTTTAACCTTTCTGATAGGTGAATGGTAGTATCTCATTGGAGTTTTAATTTCCATGTCTCAGATGGCTAATTTACACTCCCACCAGCAGTATATGGAAGTTCTGTTTGTCCCTTATCTTCGTCAGCACTTGGTATTGTCAGTCTTTTAATTTTAGCCATTCTGATGGGTGAGTAGCCGTGTCTCATTGGGGTTTTAATTTCTGTTTCTCTGATGCCCAGTGATGTTGAACACCTCTGCGTGTGCTTATTGGCCATTGGATATCTTTTGTGAAGTACCTATTCAAGTCTTTTGCCCATCTTAAATTTGCCTTGTTTCTTTTTCTTAGTGACTTGTAGGAGTTGTTTTTACACTATGGATACAAATCCTTTGTGATATACACATTGAAAATATCTCCCCCAGCCCCAGTCTCTTAAAGATGATGAATAGAAGTTTTTAATTTGAATGAGGGCTAATTTATCTACCTTTTCTTTTATGATGTGGTAGTTTTTGTGTCCCATTTAAGGAAGCTTTGCCTACCTGCTGAAAGCATTTTTCACTGGGATTTCTCCCTGCAGGGCTGGAAATGGCCACAGGGGACGGGTCGAGCCAGAGGCTGCCCCAGGTGGTCGAGCCAGGTGTGGAAGGGGAGCCACATCTGCCCACAGGCCGGGAGCTGACCGAGACCAACCGTTTTGCCTATGCCGCCCTCTGTGGCATCTCCTTGTCCCAGCTCTTTCCAGAACCTGAGCAAAGGTGAGTGCTTTTCTCTCACAGAGGGATGGTCATGCTTCTTCAGGGAGATGATTCTTGGCAGCCAAGCAGCCTGCCAGGTGTTACTGGACACTACAAAGAGGAGAAAGCCATTGTCCTTGCCTTCAAGGAGCTCACAGTGTGGTAGGGGGCTAGGGCATCCCTCATTCAGTACCCACTTATTTATACCTTCACCAAGCATTTAAGGAGCACCTACAAGCATTTCACCAGGCACCGTTTGAAGTACATGGAAAGTGGACATGAGTAAGACAGACAAGGCCGGGGCTTCCCTGGTGGCGCAGTGGTTGAGAATCTGCCTGCTAATGTAAGGGACACGGGTTCAAGCCCTGGTCTGGGAGGATCCCACATGCCACGGAGCAGCTGGGCCCGTGAGCCACAACTCTTGAGCCTGCGCGTCTGGAGCTTGTGCTCCGCAACAAGAGAGGCCACGATAGTGAGAGGCCCGCGCACCGCGATGAAGAGTGGCCCCCGCTCGCCACAATTAGAGAGAGCCCTCACACAGAAACGGTGACCCAACACAGCAAAGATAAATTAATTAATTAATAAACTCCTACCCCCAACATAAAAAAAAAAAAAGACAAACAAGGCCGACACTATCCCTGCCCTCAAGTAGGACACACCCTAATAGGGGGATAAGATATCTACATTCAGTGAGCACTTACTATGTGCTGAGTGTAGTACAAGGCCCCGTGGAGAAAACAAGGAAAAGCAAGGCCTGGTTTCTACCCTCCTGGTGCTTACAATCTGGTGGGGGGCGGGCACCCAAATGAGTGATTTTAACAGTGGACAAGTGGGCTGAGTGCCACGATGCATCTCAGGTTCAGTGACACTCAGTATATGGAGTCGGAATAGTAGAGTGGCTAAGAGCTTGGGCTTGGCCTTCAAGCCCTTCAAGGATTTTGCAGGGAGAGAGTTTGGAGACCAGAGGAGGGAGTTGTTTGGAGAAACCAGGACAGTGACCCAGAGGTGGAGGGACACAGGTGAGCTGGAGGGACACACGCAGTTTTGCTCAGGGAGAATGCAGTTGACCTGGAGACAGCTTGGGTGCTGTGGATGGGGCAGAGGGAGGAGCTAACTCTGGCTCCAAAGGTCCAGATGGGGAGGGGTCCTGGGAGGACAGAGATATCATTCCTGAGACAGGGAGTGATGGGTTGGGGGCAGGAGATGGCATCTGCAGTGTTTTCAAGAACCGCAGCCCTCAACCCCAGCCATGGTCCCCAGGAGTAAATTTCCCCGTGCCTTGGGTCTTACCTGGGTTTTTGTTTGTTTTGCTTTTTTTCTTTGTCCCTCCCACTGGCCCAAACCTTTAGCGTTTTCATCTCCTTGGGGGTCACTTCCAGGAAGCCTTCCCAGACCCTCCTCAGCCCCCCAGACAGGAAGCTTCTCCACCTGTCTGTCCAGTGACCTGTCACCACAGCCACCATGCTGCACTGTAACTCTTCCCTGAAGGGCAGGAGCTGCCTCGTTCATCTCTGAGTTCCCAGTGCCTGGCACACAGCTTGGTGTAACACACGCCCTCGGTAAAGGTCTGTGAAAAGAAGGGATGGATGAATACTGACTTTCTTGGCACAGGAGACATTCCATGGGATTTGGACTTAGATCTGGGTTCAAGTCCTACCCCTGCCACTTTCCAGTTACATGTGGCCTTAGGCAGTTTATTTAACTTCCCTATGCATCAGTGTCTTCATCTGTAGAATAGGGCTAGTGATACCCACCTGCTGAGTGATTACAAGAATCAAATGAGATGATATAGTTAAAGCACATAGCATCGTGTTTGGCCCACAGTAGGTGCTCAATAAATGGCGGTGCTTGCTGAGTCTGTGACGTAATTTATTTGTTCAATTTCCTCATCTGTAAAATGAAGACAATCCTGGAACTTACCCCTACCATTCAGGGTACTTTGGGCTGCAAGTAACAGTACACTGTACTAAAAGAGATTTAAATAATAAAAGTTACAATGACCATCATCAAAAAATCTAGAAACAATAAATGCTGGAGAGGGTGTGGAGAAAAAGGAACCCTCCTGCACTGCTGGTGGGAATGTAAATTGATACAGCCACTATGGAGAACAGCATGGAGGTTCCTTAAAAAACTAAAAATAGAACTACCATACGACCCAGCAATCCCACTACTGGGCATATACCCTGAGAAAACCATAACTCAAAAAGATACATGTAGGGACTTCCCTGGTGGTGCAGTGGTTAAGAATCTGCCTGCCAATGCAGGGCACAACGGGTTCGAGCCCTGGTCCAGGAAGATCCCACATGCCGCGGAGCAACTAAGGCCGTGCGCCACAACTACTGAGCCTGCGCTCTAGAGCCTGCAAGCCACAGCTACTGAAACCAGCGCGCCTAGGGCCTGTGCTCCACAACAAAGACAAGCCACCGCGATGAGAAGCCCGCGCACCGCAACGAAGAGTAGACCCCGCTCACCGCAGCTAGAGAAAGCGTGTGCGCAGCAATGCAGACCCAACACAGCCAAAAATAAATAAATAAATAAATTTATTTTTAAAAAAAGATAATGTACCACAGTATTCATTGCAGCAGTATTTACAATACCCAGGACATGGAAGCAACCTAAATGTCCATCAACAGATGAATGGATAAAGAAGATGTGGCACATGTATACAATGGAATATTACTCAGCCATAAAAAGGAATGAAATTGAATTATTTGTAGTGAGGTGGATGGACCTAGAATCTGTCACACAGAGTAAAGTAAGTCAGAAAGAGAAAAACAAATACCGTATGCTAACGCATATATATGGAATTTTAAAAAGCAGTACTGATGAACCTAGTGGCAGGGCAGGAATAAAGAGGCAGACATAGAGAACAGACTAGAGGGCACAGGGTGGGAAGGAGAAGCTGGGATGAAGTGAGAGAGTAGCACTGACATATATATACTACCAAATGTATAATGGATGGCTAGTGGGAAGCTGCTGCATAGCACAGGGAGATCAACACAAAGCTTTGTGATGACCTAGAGGGGCGGGATAGGGAGGGTGGGAAGGAGGTTCAAGAGGGAAGGGATATGGGGATATATGTATACATATAACTGATTCACTTTGTTGTACAGTAGAATTAACACAACATTGTAAAGCATTTATATTCCAATAAAGATGTGAAACAAATTCTAAAATCTAAAAATAAATAAACAATAAGAGATTTGTTTTTCTCACTTAACAAGAAATCAAAAGGAAGAGAGTTCCAGCATTGATACAGCACCTCAAAAAGCCTTTGGGTTGGCTTTTGTGCAGTTCTCTTAGCCTCCCCCTCCTGATCATAAAATGGCTGCTGTAGTGCCATACATCACAGAACAAGACCCAAGGCCAAGGGACGAACGCCCAAGGAAGAGGAGGACAGGGATTCTCTTCAAGTCTCTCATCAGGGAGGAACTCTTTCCCGGGATACCCTGAGAAGGCTTTCCCTTTTGTGTCATTGGCTAGGTCTAGTCAAATGCCCTCGCCTCACCTGCAAGGGAGGCAGGGAAAAAAATAAAGGCACTTGACATACTCTGTCTCCGTCATGGGAGGGGGCTTCTACTGGTCAGGAAGAAGGGGCTGGGGAATCACTGCTGCTGAGAAACGGCCATCCATCAGAGAGGGTGGTCTTGAGGAAGGAACGTGTTGATGGCCCCTGCAGAGCCCGGCACAGAGCTACTGCCAAACAAACGTTGGATGTTCTCATTATTAATAATGAAACCACGTTCTCTATCTAGAGGTTAGAATATATCTCGTTGGATGTTCTGTTCCCAAGCAAGCCAGGGTCCCATCTCCTGCAAGGGTCCAACTCTCTCCCTGCTCTAGCCCATACCTGTGCCATGCATTGGAAGCTCTGTCTTTCCAGAAGCTTCTCAGATCTGATAAATCCCTACCTGATAAGCTGGTAGATAGGTGGGGGAAGAGTTCTGCATACTTTGTTCACATAAACAAATATTTATGAACCTGAACTGTGTGCCAGGCCTGTGCTGGGCACCGCCTGGGAGGGCACGTGGAGAAGTTGTTCTGTGTCCCCCACAAAATCCAAGTATGGTCTTAAGCACATGTGGCTGAGCCGGAAGCATCTGCCTTGGGGGCAATTTCCTTCCTGAAAGTTACAATGCTCTATGCCACCTCTTTCCGCTTGGTTGATCTCAGTCTTCTTAAGGCCCAAAACACATTTTAAAACCAACCTCAATCTGGGTTGTAAATCCCAGATATGCTGTTGGTTTCAGTAATCTTTAGAAAACATTCTGTGTTTATGTCCACATGGGGCATAAAAGCAATTCTTTAAAATATTTCTCTCTCTTCCATGCTGTAAGCGTCACAGACGCTGTTCCTTACAATGAACTCTGTTTATTAAACATGGAGATATTAACGGTGTAGAGCAGGGGTCAGTAAGCTTTGTCCGTGAAGGTCTAGATATTTCAGGCTTGCAAACCCTGTGGTCTCTGTTGCAGTCACCCAGCTTTGCTGTTGCATGTAGGCTAAAAGCAGCCGGGAGACAGCATGTAAAGGAATGTGCGTGCTGTGTTCCAATAAAACTTAGTTTCAAAAAAAAAAAAAAGGGGCTGCAGCCCCCTGGTGTAGTTTTCCAGCCCCTAGTGAATAGGAGGAGCTTTGGACTAGGAGTCGGGAACCTGGATTCCAGATGAGGCTTTGCCCTTTCCCAGCCAGGAGACCCTTGATATGGTGTTTAACCTCCATAGCCCAGGGGCTCCATCTCAAGACATGGCAAGGATGAGAGGGGAGGGATGCACCAGCCTAGCCGGTGCCCAGCACTCGGTGGATGCCAAGGAATGTGATTGCTGGAGAGGGACGATCTCTGCAGTGGTGAAGCGTGGCCTCTGGAGTCAGAGAGAACCCTGGACCCTGGAGCTGTCACTTAACCTCTCTGGGGAATACCCTGGCAGTCCAGTGGTTAGGACTCCGCGATTTCACTGCTGAGTGACCTAAGATCCCACGAGCCATGTGGCATGGCCAAAAAGCACAAAGCAAACTAACAAAAAAACACCTTTCTGGTTCTGGGTGTCTTTATCTCTAGAATGGGGGTAAAAATAGTACCTCCCTCCCTCATGGGGCTGTAATGAGAAGTAAATGAGTCCGTGTGTATGAAGCACTGAGTACAGGGACTGACAGATAGTTGCTCTGTGATCACCATTTATTATCATCATTGCTATTGATTTTTATGTGGTTCAGCTAGATCACCAGTCACATTAGAAGCATTTACCAAGGCCCTGCCGTTCTACAGTGCTATTTCTTATTTCATAGATTGCTGTCCTGGCACTTTACATATATATTTATTAATTCATTTGTTCATTTAAAGAAACACCTATATAGGGCTTTATATGTGCCAGGTTTTGCTCTAAGCACATGACAAATGTTAACTTAGCTTTCAACAACCCTATGCAATAGGTTTCATCGTTAACGCCACCGTTTTACAGACAAAGAAACAGAGGCACAGAGAGGCTAAGTAACTTGTCCAAGATCACACAGCTTGTGGCACAGCTGGGATCTGAGCTGGAGTTCGTGCTCTTCACCCCTCCACTCTTGTTATGAGAAGCTTCTCTACATCCAGGGCTTCCTTCATGGACACAGGGCCAGGCCGTGCCGCTGCCCTCGGCACTACGTATATGTTTACCCCGAAGTAATGCTCAATTCACTTAGTCATCCCTCCCTGCACATACACTCACACATCATCCCAGGGTAATCCCAGTAATTGTAGCGGGGTAAGTTACAGTAATTGTCACAGCAGTAGCTAACATTTATTGAGAGTTATCAGGCACTATTATCATGTCAGTTAATCTTTCCAGCCAATCTATGAGACAGGCCCTATTATCATCCTCATTTTACAGCAGAGGAGAGTAAAACTAAGAGAGGTGAAGTAGGGCATGAAGCCAGTCACCGAGGGAGCCAGGACGCCCCCGAGGGGTCAGACATTAGAGCCCGGCTCAACCCTCTTCTCCACTGCCTCTCTTGGTCACCTTGTAAATAAAATAGTGATGCTAACTAACATTAGTTGAGTATCTACTGCATGCCAAGCCCTGCTCGGGCTGCTTTACATGTATCATCTCATTTAATCCTCAAACAATTTTATGAAGTTGGTTTCTTAGACCCATTTGCAGATAAGGAAACTGAGGCACAGAGAGGTCGAGTTACTCGCTCAGATGTCCTTCAGGAGTGAAGGACTTTCCTGGGACTTCCCTGGCGCTCCAGTGTTTAAGACTCCACGCTTCTACGGCAGGGGGCGCAGGTTTGATCCCTGGTCAGGGAACTAAGATCCCTCATGCCCCGTGGCATGGCCAAAAAAAAAAAAAAAGGAGTGAAGGACGTTCCCCCAGCTACTGAGAGGGCTTTCCGGCACAGCCTGGGTCTGCCTCAGCTGAAGAGAGCCACTTCACCCAAGGTTCTGCCGCCTTCTTGGGGCAGCCTTTGTCTGGTGACTGTCTGAAATAAGAGTATAAAGGCCCAGCCCTGTTGCCCCACTGGGGGCAGTTCTCAAGGGTCACCCCATCTTCAGATCTCCCCACAGGGTCAGCTGAGGCTTCTGTTGAGACTGGATGTCCCTGCCCAGTCCTCCATCCTCCCTGCCCATTCACAGCCGTTGACCCCAACAGAATCCCCAGTAATCATTTCAGAGCTGCTTCCCGGGGACCTGGACCAAAACAGTGGTAGGGCCAGGATTTGAACCCGAGTCCAGCACTGCTCCTGTCACAGGCCCGGCCTGCAGAGATCTCTCTACTTGGGCTTTGGCAGCAGCAGCTCTAAAGAGTGGGTTGGGTGGGCTGCCTGGGATCCACGGGAACCGGAGCCGGGCGGTGCAAGCGGGGAGCTTCCCGAGGTCGCCCTCTCTACCAGGGAGCTCTGCTTGTCTCTGGGAAGCCTCTTCTCTGCACTGGTCTAATCCCCTCTGATCTGATTCCCTTTCCCGCATCCCAGTGGTGGCTTTGAATCAAAGCCTTGTGTGGACTCTTCTGGGGTCCCCAAGATGCCATGTGTTTCCTGTAGCTCCTGGGGTCCCTTCTGTCCTGGAGCACCCCATCCATCCGCCACCCAGGGACCCCCTCAAATGACTGCTGTGGACAGAGCCCCCATGGCGGCGGTGGGCCCGGCTGGAGGACAGACTTCTCTGCACTTTACCCACTTCTACAGCAGCCAGTGTGTCTCCAGAAAGCATGTCCGTGGCCGTTTCCACAGCAGCCAATCTCCATGTGTGGGAACCTTTTCTGGTCACTGCCTCTCACCTCACAGGTGGATTTGGGGCTCCGTCTCGACTCATCGGGGCTTGATTCCTGCCTCTGTCCTAGCATATCCCACGGCCCTGGATCAGTTAGTGCCGTCCAAGTCTCCACCCCGCTGCGAGCTTCTCATCCAAGGCCCATCTTGCTCATTTTTGATTCCACAGCCCCAGGGCAGGCTGGCCTCAGGGCGTATGGTCAGTAACTGCTCGTTAGCCCGGTTCGTGTGGTTTACCAGCCCTGTGGTCAAAGTTTTGGTGGAGGAAGAAGCCCAAGTCCTCACACCTGAAATCAGGTTTTGGCTCTTCTGTATTCCCTGGGCCACAGTCGCCGTGGTTTTTTTAAGTGCCACGTCTTCACATCCCTGCACACAGCTCATATCGTGAGATGCACGGTCCAGGATCTCAGCTGCGTCTGTCTTTCAGATCCTTCTGCACGGACTTTGTGGCTGGCCTGGTGAAGTGGCTGGACTTGTCCGAAGCTGTCTTGCCAACCATGACTGCTTTTGCCAGCGGCCTGGGAGGCGAAGGAGCAGACACGTTTGCTCAGATTTTATTGAAGGACCCCATCTTGAAGGACGACCCACTGGTGATCACTCAGGTACACCCACCGCCCAGGTGGTGGCTGCCAGGGAAAGTAGAACAGAGAATTTCCTCTCAAAGTCAGCCTGAATATCGCTTCTAGTGGCGTGGGGGGAATTGAAAGATTAAATATTGCATCATAATTTCATATGATGATGACGATCATAGCTAATGTTGAATTATCATTATTGAATATTTACTATCGATTTATTACTTAAACAGTACTTATTATATGCTAATACCTTACTAATATGAACTCATTTAATTCTCAAAGCAATTTTATTAGGTAGGATGATAAATGGAGGCACAGAGACGTTAGGTAACTTGCTCAAGGTCACACAGCTGATTTGAACCTTGGCAGTCTTACTCCAGAGCCCGTGCTCCTGACTGCTAAGCTGTGGTGCCTCCTTTTGGAAGTAGCAGCTTTGCTGTGTGCCCTTGGGCATGTCACTCACCTGCTCTGTATGCATTTGAAGCAGGCAGAAGCTTGACACAGGCTATCGGTGGGTCAAGAGAGCAGATTTAAAACAGCCCTTCCCCTCCTTCATCTGACTCCCTGAAATTCTCACGCATTTATTCAGTTATCTGCCTACTTGTTTGTCTGGCTCGCCCCTCGAATGTACGGCGGAGGTATTTTGTCTGCCTTGTTCTCCCACTTTTTAAGGGTCAATAAACATTTGTCAAGTGAGCAGGCTGGTTACAAATCAACCTATTGCTAATTCCTGTTACTCTTCCCTCAGGACCTTCTGAGCTTCTCACTCAAGGATGGTGAGTTGATTTCATAAGTTGTGGGGCACGTATCTGCACCTCAGCCAGTGAAGCCAGTGGTAGGTGTTGCCCCTGCGGTCCCGTCCCCAGTGGCCTTTTTGGTGCAAGAAAGGAAAGGGGGCTTCCCTGGTGGCGCAGTGGTTGGGAGTCCGCCTGCCGATGCAGGGAGCACGGGTTCGTGCCCCGGTCCGGGAAGATCCCACATGCCGCGGAGCGGCTGGGCCCGTGAGCCATGGCCGCTGAGCCTGCGCGTCCGGAGCCTGTGCTCCACAACGGGAGAGGCCACAACAGTGAGAGGCCCACATACCGCAAAAATAAATAAATAAATAAATAAAAAGAAAGGAAAGGGAAGCCAGTAGAGCTGGGGAGCTGGAAGCTCTCCATTCATGCCAAGCGCCGGGTGGTGCTTCTTAGCGGTTCTGTTGATTCCGCACAGTGCCCTGTGGTTCCCCCTTCTGAGTGGCTCTGAAGTCTGGCTCCTGCCCTCTGAGGTCTGTTCTGCTGGCAAACAGAAGGAGCACAGAATTGAAAATGAAATCCCAACCACGTCTACACTGTGTAGGAAGGGAAGTCCCACCCACTCCCCACCGGAACCCGGGCTCGTGCGGGACTGGAGGGGTAAGAAGAGGAGGAAGAACAGAATGTCAGGAGCAGAAACAGCGTGTGCAGGAGGCCTGGCTGGAAAGAATGCTCGGAGGAGGGTCACGGGGGCCGGAGCTGAGCGGGTTCTCCACCTACACGAGATCCCAGGCTGTTCCCGTGGAGTTTATAGTCTGAGAAGTGCAGCTCTAAGGCTCAAACCCCACTATATATTTTTGGCCCTAGTCTAGCCGCACAGAATGCTTTCACTCCATATCTCAGAGCCAGAGGAGAGCCCAAGGGTGATCTGGCCCAGTCCCTGCTTTCAGGCGGGCACGACCTGAAGTAACACTTCTCTTTGGCCGGTGAGGCCACGTGGCTGAGTTGTGGTCTGAGGATGTGGTGCAGTTGGTCTGAAAATCCTCAGCTGTATCACTTGTGTTTTTTCCAAACGGAAGTAAGGGAAGAATAACAATATCCGATCGTCCTGGACGCTGTTGGAGTGAGGGGTGGGTTTGTGCGGAGGTCTGAGGCTCAGGAAAGGAAGGCAGCCCATCAGCACACACACCCTCACGTGATAATCACGGGAACAGCAAAGCACCAGTTCTTGAGCGCTTGCTGGGTGCCCAGCGTGCCGCCAAGGGCTCTACAGGCACGGAGCCCTCTCAGCCCCCTGAGGGGTGTTGGAGGTCGTTGTTCCCATTTTGCAGGTCAAGGTCATCTTGGATGGGACACCCATATTTCCAGGTGGAGAGGTTGAGGCCAGAGAGGGGAAGGGGCTTTCCCGGAAGCACACAGTGGCAGAGGTGGCCTGGTGGTCAGAACCAGGTCTCCGGCCTCCAGGCCAGCGCTCTGCCCCACGGCCTTGTCACGGGGGAGAAGAAGCTGCCCCAGCACTCCTGTGTCGGCCTCAAAAAAAAAAAAAAAAAAAGAAAGGAAAGGGAAGCCAATAGAGCTGGGCCACAAGCCCAGTGAGCCACGTTCATTCTAGCCTGCTTCCTGCCCCCGCCTGCCAATCACAAGCCCTCCTGGGCTCCCAGGAGCACCCAGGACACTTTAACTTACCCCCTTTGCTGTGGGTGACCTTGGCCTGGCTCTCACAGAATAATTGGAGCGGGTTTGAAACAGCCTGTCTAATGTCATCACCTGGTACTTCATTCCCTCCCAGGGGTGTTCTCATAGGCAGCCTCTAAACCGGCATTGCCTTTGAAATGTCTCTTGAGAATAACCACCACTTATGAAGCACCTGTTAACGCTGGTCATGGTACCTGACCCTTGTCAGGCATTGTTTCACATCATCCTCATAGCCATCCTTTCATGTAGACACTCCCACTTTCCAGACGAGCAAACTGAGGCCCAGAGAGGTGAAGTAACTGGCCTAAGCTGGTAAGTGGCAGAGCTGGACATTCTAAAACAAGTGCTATCAACAAAAACCTTAGCAGATTTTACCCACAGGGGTTGAGGACTGTGGCAGCATCCCCACGGGAATATAGTAGTACCTCGTAGCTAAAGAATACCAGTCTCTGACAACATCTGGGGGGTGCCTTTGGTTTATCTCAAAGCCCCACCAGATGCCGGCATCTACGAACAGGAGGAGCTTCACTGGCACGCCGGGACCCCAATGGGAGTGGGTGCTAGGGCTCAAAAGTTCCCCAGAGGTCAGAGGTAGGTGGCCCCTCAAACCATCTAGACGACCCTCTCATCAGACGCAGACCTCGGAGATATTGCGGGTTCCGTTCCAGACCACCGCAGTAAAGCCAGTCACGTGAATATTTTTGGTTTCTCAGGGCATATAAAAGTTATATTTACACTATACTGTAGTCTATTAAGTGTGCAGTAACGCTGTGTCTAAAAAAACAATGGACATACATTAATTTAAAAATGCTGTTGGAAAAATGGCACTGATGGACCTGCTGGATGCAGGGTTGCCACAGACAAGGCAAAGAGCAGTAAAACGAGGTCCGCCTGTAGATGAGAAAAGGAGGCCCCGAGTGGGAATGGCTACAGTTGTCATGTCCAACTCTGTCCGTATTAATGAAGAACCAGGGACCAAGAACTGGGTGCATCTGGGGATCAGGCTGCCCGGTGTTAAGATTCAAGCTCTACTCTGGCGAGGTCCTGAATGTCTCTGTGTCTCGGTTTTCTCAGGTGTTAAATGGGAACAAACAGTACTTTTTACCTTATAGGGCAGCGGGGAGGATTAAATGAAATAACCCAGGTAAAGCGCTCAGAACAGAGCTGGCATGCAGGAAGCAGGCCATGAGTGCCACTGGGGCACGGTGGTGGTGGTGGTGAAATGGGAAAGCCCTGGGAACCAGAAAACCTGGACTGTCATCCTGTCTCTCAGACTCTCATTGTGTGACCTTGATCAAGTCACTTAACTTCTCTGAACTTCAATTTCAAATACAAATGAGAGGCAAGAGCCAGATGCTACTTCAGAGCAAAACAAAACTGTCTTTGGTCCTAAGAACACAGTCAAGGATCTTGTAAGGAGAAGGTCAGTGTCATAGTTGGGCCGGTTGTTCAAGGCCTTTCCCATAAGCTCCATGAGAGTAGGGCCCTTGTCTGGCTTGTTCACCATCATATCCCAGTGTCTGCAACACTGATGGACACGGGCGGGCATTTAGTACTTGTTGGGTGAATGGATGGATGGATGAAGGGATGGAGGAATGGATGAAGGGATGGAGGGACGGATGGATAAATGGATAGAAGGTTGGATGGATAGAAAGAAGGATGGATGTCCTTTCCTTAGAGCACAAGCTCAGATACTAGCAAGGTGGTTTGTCTGAACTTGAGGGTTAAAACATCTTTTTTCTACAGAGACTGATGGGGTCGGACACACAGCACAGAAGGCTCTCTGTGCTACTGCATTTCTCTCTGGGTGTGACACAGGGTGGTTAATCATGGAATCAGCCCAAGACATCAACACAAAAAGCCGCACGTCTCTGAACTTCCTGGAAGGTTGACCCATACTGACAATATTGGGATCTTAGTCACAAAACAATGCCATCTTGGCAGCTGGGTGGAATTTTTTATGCATGCTAATCATTTCCTTCTCATCCAGTAACAACCCATGAAGCTTCTTGCCCACACAACTGGAAAAAATAAGCCTTTTATATGTTGAAGGTTAAACTACATCTGAGCCAACTCGAGACTGGGTTTCACAACTGTGGCACTATTGACATTTGGGACTGGATAATTCTTTGTTGTGGGACCACCCCGTGCCATGTAGGAGATTGAGCTGAATCCCTGGCCTCTACTCACTAGATGCCAGTAGCACTTCCTGAGTTGTGATAACCAGAAATGTCTCCATGCTTTGCCAGATATCCTCGGGGGGCAAAAACATCCCTGGTTGAGAACCATGGGTTCAGGACCCCAAATTTGGCCGTCTCAGGTGGGGCTGGTTTATTTGTAGTTGGTAATCTTTATAAGTTACCTAGTTGCTCTCCTAGGTCCTATACACAGATGGTGACTTATTGCATCGTATAAAATCCTCAAATCAACTGCTAGAGTAGATACTGTTATCCCCACTGGTAGGAAATTAGGCTCAGGAGGTTAAGTAACCCGAGGTGGCATTTCCAAGTAAGTTTCAAATTCCGTTTAAGGCAGTGAGTCTCGTGGTGAACGTGCGCAGGACACTGAAGCTGAAGCATGGCTCTTGCCCTCTGTACCCTGAATCCAAAGGTAACATTGACTCCAGGCCATGGAACCCGACGACATGCAGCCACGTGAGATATAACAACCTTCACCGCAAACTTGGCTCTACTTTCTGACCTGGTCTTTATTACTGAGTTGCAAACCCTACCTCCCCAATGAATCAGAAAGGTTTGAGAGGTTGGTCGTTGGTCGTGGTGGAACGCGTTGTCAGCTGGCGGCTAGGTTCTTCATCAGGATCCTCAAGGTTCGTAAAGCTTGCTGTCAGTATTGAAGCTGGCTGTTCATCCATTCAGCAAATGAGAACGGAGCCCGCACTGTGTGTGCCAGGCCGTCTGCTAGGTGCTGGGAGTAGTTCTAACCAGGGCCGATGCTCATTGAGTGCCTACTGTGTGCAGGCCCCGAGAAAAATGCTTTACAATTTGTTTAAACCCCTCAACAGCCCTGGGAGGTAGATGCTATTCCTGTCCCTCATTTTACAGAAGAGGCAGCTGCGGCCCAGAAAGTGAAATCACCTGCCCGAGGTCACACAGCAAGGATTCAGACCCAGGCAGTGTGGTTCCAGAGTCCATGCTTAACTGCTGTTCTGCTTCCTACATGGAGATAAAATGATAAAGTCCTCATCCTTACAGCTGACTTTAGGGGATTTGATGAGGCCAGAATGAAGCGTGGGCACCCCATGTGGTAGAGGCCGGAGGAGGCCAATCTTGCCAGCAGCTGAGAGGGTGGAGCTGGAGGAGGGCCTCAGATGGGCCCCCTTTGCTCCCATGACCACCGGCCTTGAAGTAAGCTCGTTGCCACGTTGAACACCCTTAACTGTCCCCCCAAAATGAGACGTGAAGAGAAAAGGCAGGAGTCATACCTGAAACCATCTGAGTTCACGTCCTGCCCTGAGACAGGGTGCATCTTAGAAGTCGTGTCCCTTGGGACTTCCCTGGTGGAGCAGTGGTTAAGAATCCAACTGCCATTGCACGGGACACAGATTTGATCCCTGGTCCAAGAAAATCCCACAGGCCGCAGAGCGACTAAGCCCGTGCACTACAACTACTGAGCCTGTGCTCTAGAGCCCGTGAGCCACAGCTACTGAGCCCACATGCCACAACTACTGAAGCCCGCACGCCTAGAGCCCGTGCTCCGAAACAAGAGAAGCCACCACAATGAGAAGTATGCACATTGTGACAAAGAGTAGCCCCCGCTCACCACAACTAGAGAAAGCCCACGTGCAGCAACGAAGACCCAATGCAACCAAAAATTAATTAATTAAATTTAAAAAGAAAAAAAAAAAGTCCCGTGCCTCCAGCCACACTCTGCCCACCAAAGTGAAGACCCTGGGAAGACTTGTAAGTCAGCCCAGTGCCCATGGGGGAGATGGGGGGAGGACCGTAGGACTAGAGTAAGGTGTGGTTTCCTTTATATGAAAAAAAAAATTCATTGAGGGTGAAATTGGGTATAAATATTCTAAATGTTACATAAAATGTACAATTAGAAAAGTTGGGGGAATTCCCTTGTTGTTCAGTGGTTAGGACTCGGTGCTTTCACTGCCAGGTCCCGGGTTCAGTCCCTGGTCGGGAAACTAAGATCCCACAAGGCATGCAGCACGGCCAAAAAAAAAAGTCGGTCCATCGAGGGATGGCAGTGCAGTAGGCTGGGTAATCAGTTGAATGAATATGGCCTGAGAGTGTCCTCGGACCGCAGGGAAAGGCGAGACGAAGGCTCCCCGTGCTGACGCAGCAGCAGCAGCTCACAGCCTCACCCCAGCAGCCCTGGCTTCTTAGCATCTAAGGACAGAGGAAATTTGACAATTTACCATAAAAAGAGTACTATTAGCCACCCTTTCTTGATCACTTACTGCATCCCAGGTGCTGGCCAGTCTCATCACATGCATCTTCTCACTGTATCTCAACAAACGCCAGATTAAAAGGGTATTCTTGCCCCCATTGTACAGATGAGGAAACTGAGGCTCAGAGAGGTCAAGAAACTTGCCAGAAGCCATTCAGCTAGTAGGTAGTCAGATGAAAATTCAAACCCCAGTCTGTGTCCCAACAAAGGCTGAAGTTTCTGCCTCTGAATTCCTTTTTCCTTTGGTCTGGAGGGCAGTCCCCAAAGGGAGGGGATTGGCCGTGATCTCTTCCCAAAGGTCTGGGATTCTGCTGCTCTCCGAGGAGAGGCAAGCTCAACCCCAGGCAGGTCATTCTGGCTCCCGAACTCAGATCCATAGTGAGAACAGAGGCTGGTTCAGTGCCTGGCAATGGAGGTTGTACTGCTCCCTGAGGAGGTGCATTTGGAAATGCAGGGCAGGTGGTGGTGGTTGTCACAGCGCCGGGGGTGCACCTGGCGTTTAGCTCCAAGGGCGCTGTTCATCCTTTAATGCACAGCACAGTGTTGGATGGTGAAGTGCAAAGTGCTTCAACTTCTCTATTGAGATGCTGGTGAGAAAAGGAGCCCAGAAGTGTTTGTTCTGCCCCCGGGTCTGTCCAAACACACTGGGTGACTTTGGACATGTCCCTTGCTCTTCCTAGGCCAGAAGGACCAGTTGGGCTCCAAGGGTGGAGTCTGGGTGGGTGCTGGGGCTGCCCAGCAGTTGGAGGCTGGCATACTCCTGCCCCCTGGGGGCAGAGCCAAGATCCCTGAGCCCGCCCCCCACCAAGATTTTCCAAAGAACAGGCTGCCGGGTGATGGGTCCTGTGTGTGCACCTTTGGCCCATGGCCTAGGGCTATGCCTGGGATTGTGGGTGCACCCCCCATATCCCATGCACCCAGAAGGTAGGATTCACAGCTGACCACATGGGATTGACCTGGAATCCCAAAACTTCACTCCTTCACTCGAGTAGATTTGCCTTATTCTAGTCTTTTTTTTTTTTTTTTTTTTTTTTGGCTGCACTGCTCAGCTTGTGGGATTTTAGTTCCCCAACCAGTGATCGAACCTGGGCCCTCCACAATGAGAGCTCGGAGTCCTAACCACTGGACCTCCAGGGAATTCCCTCAAGTAGATTTGCCTTTAAAAGGCAGCCACAGTGAAATGAACAGAAACTTTGGCATCCTGGGTTTTAAGCCAAATTCCACGGCTCTCTCAGCTGTGTGATTTAGAACAGCGGTCCCCAACCTTTTTGGCACCAGGGACCGGTTTCGTGGAAGACAGTTTTTCCGCACACTCGGGTGGGGGAGATGGTTCAGGCGGTGATGCTAACGACAGGGAGCGATGGGAGCGGCCAATGAAGCTTCGCCCCGCGCCCACAGCTCACCTCCTGCTGTGCGGCCCGGTTCCTAACAGGCCACGGACCGGTACCGGTCTGTGGACTGGGGGCTGGGGACCCCTGATTTAGGAAGTTTCTTAGCCTTTCTGCACCCGTTCTTCCCTCTTGTGCAAAATGAGGCATCATAATACCAGCTTCCCAGGACCACTGGGAAGATTAGCAATCAGGAATGCAAGCTTCCTGAGTGGTGCCCAGCATTTGTTAGGAGCACCGTGGATGCTGGTTTCCTTTCCTGCAGAGGTAGCAGGAGGAGTCATCTTGATTACACCACTTCCTCCAGGCATGAATGCACCCAGACCTTCTCAAATCAGGAGCTTGCTAGTTAGAACAAGTGCAAAGGCCCTGGGGCAGGAATGAGCTTGGCTTCTTGGTGGGACAAATACTGGTGGAAACAGGGACCAGTAGGAACTGAGGTGGTAGAGAGTGGCAGGAAAATGTACAATCTTGCAGACCATGGGAAGAAATGTGGATTTTATTCTAAGTGCATTGGGGAGTTTTAAGTTGGGGAAGAGAACCCCAATTAGATTTATGACTTCACCCTTCAAGCTGCCGTGTGGCAAATAGAGTGTGGGGCAGGAGGAACCAGGGCAATGGCTGGTCCTTGAAGAGCGATGGCAGTCACAGTGGCCGTGCAGCAGAGATGGGGAGCCGTGGTCAGACTCAGGATACATTTTGGAGGTGCAGCTGTCACCATCAGCTGGTAAATTGGATGTCTGAGGAGGGGCAACGAGAAAAATCAAGAACGATGCCCAGGCTTTTGGCCTGAACCCCAAGTTGGGCTTTTTATTGAGACAGGATGGATTGGCCCTTGAGGAGTGAGTTGGCTACCTGGCAAGTTGTCCTGGGTAGCCCAGGACTCCTGCCCCTCCTCTACCACTCACCACCTGCCTTAAATAGAACCTCAGCTCCAAGTCCAGCAGCCTGGCTGTCAAGGTCCTTGAAATGACCCTTACACGAGGCTGACATTCCAGAGTCCCGTGCCTGAGAATACCTTGGGAGGTTTTAATCACCTGTGCACCTGGCAGTCTGTATTCCAGAAACTGAATCACGGCAGCCTTGACCAGTGGAGTATGAATTAGTGGCTCATGATAGCTGCCATCAGTTAATCACCACGGCCAAGGCTTGTCAATTGCCACAGGTCGATTACGGCCTACGTGCAATAGTCTGTGAGCGTAGGAGGGAGCTCCTTTATTTGTGGGACATTAGCTGATCAATAACCCCAAGACGTGGCCTGTGGTGTCTGTTTCCCGACACACAGGTCCTCATCCAGGGAGGCGGCCGAGGGCAGCTGGGCAAGTGCTTCCAGACCACGGCTCGCTCTAAGGACCCTTGTTAGTGGAAGGAACTGGTTTATTTTGCAGAAGCTGAGGTTATCGTAGCTACTACGACCTTAGTATAAAATTACCATGCAGCATTGCAGACACCCAGCAGAGGAGGCCAGTTCTGCATCATTCATTAAGGACCCGTCATGGACCCAGAGTCCTCTCCTCAAAACTTTGTGAGGGCTTCCCTGGTGGCACAGTGGTTGAGAGTCCGCCTGCCGATGCAGGGGACACGGGTTCGTGCCCCGGTCCGTGCCGCGGAGCGGCTGGGTTCGTGAGCCATGGCCGCTGAGCCTGCGCGTCCGGAGCCTGTGCTCCGCAACAGGAGAGGCCACAGCAATGAGAGGCCCGCGTACCGCCAAAAAAAAAAAAAAAAAAAAACTTTGTGAGATGACTGTTACTATTTCCACTTCCACCTGAGCGAGGATGAGCTTTGCCCAAGGTTAGACACAAATAGTATCCGTACCCAGGTCTGTCAGGTCATCAATTGAACATTTATTCTTTGTGCCGAGCACTCTCCTAAGGACTGGAGATACAGCAGTGCAGAGTTTATACTTATCAAGTTTATACTTCACGGGGAGAGACAAACGAGAGTACATGGATATGATGTCAGAGCAGGGCAAGCTCTGTGTGGAACAAAATGCAGGGTGAAGGGGTAGAGTAATGGGGGCCGGGGGTCGGGAAGGCCTCTGTAAGCGGGAGGCGTCTGAACAGAGCGGGAGGAGCCTCCCAAGAAGATCTGGGGAATGAGCCTTCCCGGTGGTGGAAACAAAACAAGTGCAAAGGCTCCGCAGCAGGAACATTCTAGAAGGTGAGGTCGTGGAGTTGGCCAGGGGCCTTGTATGTCATGATGGAATTGGATCTGCTTCTGATCGTGCTATCACGTCCTCAACAGCTTTGGGATGTGAAAATTTGATCTTTGCTGATTTGGTGAAACACGCCACCTTTCTTCTGATCCATATGGGTAACAGTTGCACACTGTTCCGCCCCAGAAGCTGTCTTCTTGTTCAGCTGACTGGTTCTCGGGGCTGTGCACTTCGGATGTATCTGGGGTTTGGGTTTCATCCGTTGCGCTGCTGTTAACATCTCTGTGCTTGGAAGCTGAACTGACCCCGTGCTCTTTCTCTCTTTGCAGGACGCTACGATGCTCGGGCCCGAGTCCTCATTTGCCACATGACCTCCCTCCTCCAGGTGCCCTTGGAGGAGCTGGACCTCCTCGAAGAGACGTTCCTCGAGAGCCTGAAGGAAACCAAAGAGGAGGAATCTGAGTAAGTGTGCCCTGCGGCCCTGGCCACCCTGCCAGGAATCAAGGACTTCCACTCTTCAGATAACAGCATCCTGTGTGTCCCCTCCCCCCATTAATAAATGGTGCACTGAGGTGGGAAGAGCACTGGACAGAGAGTCACAGTGCAGTCCTGACTCTCTGTGTGGCCTTATCAAGTCACTTCCCGTCTCTGGGCCTCCATCCTCATTTGTAGGAAAGGGGGATTGAATGGATGAATGCTAAGGGCCATGAGTTTGTGACTTTAACATTCTGTGGCCCCAACACCCCACTCCCCCTCAGTTCTTGTGACACCTTGTCTGTGGGCCAGAGTGGCCTGGGTTCAAATCCCACCTCTGACACCTGTTTGCTTTTTGACCTTGGGTGGGTGCCCCCCAACCCCCATTCTCTAAGCCATAATATTCTTATCTGTAAAATAGGAATAAGAATAGCATCCTCCTAGGGTCATTGTGGAAAACAAATGCAATTGTATTATCAAGTGCTTGGCCCAGGGCTGGCATGTAGCAAGGGCTCAGTATGTATGAGTCCTTCCCTTCCCCCACATTCCCCCATACCTGCCAGCTGTCAAGAGGCTTTGCTATCTGTGTATGGTCAGGTGTGTGTTGAGGGAAATTTTCCTGGTAACTTGGCCAGAGCTCAGCTCTTTGCAGAACACCTTACACAGGATCTAATCCCAGGGTAATAAATCGATCCCAGTCACAGCCTAATTGCGGGCTCCTTGCACCAGGCACATCTCCCAGCCTTGGGTTTTGTTCGGCCATGAAGGCTTTCTTTGAGCAGCCAGGCTGTGCCCAGTTCAGCCCAGCTGGGAATTTAGCTTTGAAGCCAAATTCAGAACTGGAGCCGCCCTCCCGCCAGGGTTTGTAGGGCAAAGGGAGGGGGTCGATTCCTTGAGAAAGGAGGAAACTTGGTCTGTTGAAATAACCTGAAAATAGACTTGTTTTGACTCCCAGAGCTGTGTCAATAAAGAAACAGCTGGATCCAGGCCAACACCTGGATCCCTCAAGTATGCCTTGAAATGAAGGACACTCTTAAGTATTGTCTGGAAATCTATTGTCAGAAAGAAACACATTACCCAGAGGGTCTGCTCTGATAATACCAGTAATGCCAGATGAGGGAATGTGTAAAACAGCCCAGCTCTGCCACTTACCAGCCGTGTGATCCTGGGCAAGTTATTTAACTTCTCTGGGCCTCAGTTTCCCCAGCTACAAATGGGGATAATAATAGCACCCTCTTCATAGGGTTCTTGTGGGGCTCAAATGAGTTTGTACACATAAAGCGCTTCGAGCAGGACTTGCACAGAGTTACTAGTTGTTAAATATCAACATTTGCTATAGTACTGTTATTGCTGTTATTACTGCATGGGCCATTTCCTCAGAATAATACTCCACAGGTGTCATTTTTTAACTCAATTTTAGGGACTTTGGCAACCTCTCAGATTCTATCTATGGTCTCTGGAGGGGTCTGAGACGCAGGGAAAGCATAGGGACTGGTCAGCCAAGGGACCTGGTTCTCTGTTTGATTCTGCTACTAAGTCCCTGTGTGGCCCTGGGCACGTTGCTTTCCCTGTCCAGACACCAGCACCAGTTTTTTCACCTGTACAAGTAGAGTATCGAGTTGTATGTAGGTTTCTTTTAACTCTAAGGTTTTGTGTTTCTGCAAGGTGAGCTTCTCACTCAGCACCCCAAGGCGATCCTTTGCAACTGGAGTTCAGGGTGTGATGTACCACCTTTCTGTTCTTGGGTCCCCATCTGAGCCCTGAGGCCATCCAAGCTTCCCCTACTTGTTTGGTGACTTCACTTCTCTGTGCCTCAGTTTCTTCATCTGTAGCACAGGGACAGTGGTAGGATCTCCCTCATAGGGCTGTCAAGAGGGTTAAATTAATTAATACATATCAAAGGCTTGGAAGAGCACCTGACACATAGTAAATGTTAGCAAGTGCGGTGCTGGACGTTGATACTGATCCCATCATAATAACAGGGTCAACATCTAACCTTTATTGAGCGCTCTCTAGATGCAGGTACAAGATACCATCTCACTGGGTTCTCATTACAATCCCCTGAGGCTTTTGCAGAGGAAGAAACAGAATGTCAGAAGGGTGACGTAATTCACCCGAGGCCACCCAGCTGGCCAGTGGCACCATCTGATTCAACCTCCTTATCCAGTCTGAACATTGCTTACTGCATCCCTCAAGGCATGGTTGAGAATCCGAGGTTTCATTCTTAATTCTGAGGAAGGCGGTGAAGATAATCCTTTTGCGGGGCTTTCTGAGTGTTTACTAGGAATGTGTCTCTAGACTCCCCAGAGATAAGCACTCCCTCTCTATCTACTGGAGAAGGTGATTTAAAAAAAGAAAAGGGTGGTGGTGAGGGCAGTAAAGGTAAGGAACACCCTCTCATGGGAGATAAGGTGGCAGTGAGGGAAATTTCTTTGTGGACCCATGAGATAAGCAGTGCGGGGGTGTCTCTGCTCTTCTCAAGGTATCTGTGACCTCTGCCTGGGATTTGGCCCAAATCTGCATTTTGGCTTCAGCCTCTGTCTTTGGGAAGCTGACATGGAATGTCAGCCCAAGGTCACTTCTGACATCCCAGGTCATGAGTGTGGCCAGAGGCTATGTGATGACAGAGATTGCCATGGTGCCTAGTCAGCAAGCAAAGTCAGTAATAGGAACAGGGCTTCATTTGGATTCAGTGTCGTGCTCTGAATTCTCACTTCCCAATATAGGAAGCGTCATAGATGTAACTCAGAGCCAGCCTCTCCTCTTGTGCTTTAGAGGTTGAAATTCAATCAGACAACTGAAGTTATTGCAGGAGTGAAGTGCTGTGATAATTAATGATTAACGGGAAAGCTGTTCGTTTTGTGTACAAAACAGTTACTAAGAGCGTTCAAGTACTCAAATAAGGAAATCGATTGGCAGTTCAGGTGTACATTAAGAGAGAGTGCCTTAGCTAAATAACTTTTAGGAAAAATATTACATTCTTTTTTTGGTAAACATTCAAATAATAATACAAAGCAGGGACTTCCTGGTGGCGCAGTGGTTAAGAATCCACCTGCCAATGAAGGGGACACGGGTTTGCAGCCGTGGTCCAGGAAGATCCCACATGCTGCAGATCAACTAAGCCCATGCGCCACAACTACCGAGCCTGTGCTCTAGAGCCCGCGAGCCACAACTACTGAGCCCATGTGCCACAGCTACTGAAGCCCGCGTGCCTAGAGCCCGTGCTCCACAACAAGAGAAGCCACCGCAATGAGAAGCCCGCGCACCGCAACAAAGAGTAGCCCCCGCTCACCACAACTAGAGAAAGCCCACGTGCAGCAACAAAGACCCAACACAGCCAAAAAAAATTGTTTTAATAATAATACAAAGCAGAATACTAGAGATTAGAGTATATCATCAATCCAATCTTTATAAAATTGATCTGATATACTAGCATTTATACATTTAAATAAAACAGCTTCAAGAACGATATTTACTCTTTAGTTATTTTATTCCCTTTAGGCTATGAGTTTCCCCCTCCATAAACTCAGCTAAAAGTGATGACTGTCTAGTATCCCAGATGTGCAGGTGTCACTGCAGGAACAATCTAGAAGCAGACTGTGCTAAGAAATGTCAAGGGCACCCACTCAAGAATTTGACTATGTTCTTAATAACAAATCTGTACTAATCATGAAAATGTTGTAACATCCTAGATTTGTTCTGCTATCCCAGAAATTTCATTCTTGATGGTGATTGGCCTACACTCTGGCTAAATATTTTATTTAGCCAAAATGTATGTACCCCCTGGTTTTCATAGAAATGGACAGTGAGTGGGAGAAAAGATCACGGCAGCAAGATGTTCACGTCCAATTCTTGCTGTGGAATGAGTAGGTTCTTTTCAAAAAACGTCTTCTGAGCCCCATCCAGGTGCCAATCCCAGGGCCAGCGGCTGAGGGTGGAACACAGGAAAGGCTTTATCTGTGTCCCAAAGGTTCAGCCCTGTGATTCGCAAACTTGAGATAATTGGAGAGCTTGTTACAGGTGGTTTCCTCACCCAGGAAGTAGTGCTTTTAACAGCTACCCCCTGGGGATTCTGATGCAGTTGATCCAAAGCCCCCCCTTTGAAAATCAATGGTCTAGAATTCCAGGCTAATACCGTACAGAGGGTTAGGGAGGCCTGGAGTCGGAGCATGTAGGCAACCTTGAGGTTCAGGCAGGCGAGGAGGTGACTCTGGAACGATGAGTCATGTTTAGCCAGGCAAAGGAAGGTGAGAAGGTCCTTGGCAGCCGAGGGCCAGCAGGAACACAGGACTGAGACGTGGGCAGTGTGCCTGCAGGCAGTTCAGTGTTTCTGGAGGGTAGAGTGTAAGTTAGGAATTGATGAACGATGAGGCTGTGAATAAGGCAGGGACCAGGTCACGGGAGGGCCTGAGTGTCCTGCTGGAGAGGTGACTCTGTCCTCAAGGCAGAGGGAGGACCAGGATGGAGGGAGAGAGGGGGGCAGACAGTTGTGATTGTACTTTCCTGCTTGACACTGGTCACGTGGTAGTGCTCGCATCATCCTCCCATTTCCAGTCCCTAAGTGAGAAAATTGAGGCTCAGAAAAATCAGGGGAGCCAGCGAGATCATGGCGGAGCTGGGCTCAAAGACCTCACCCCGAATTTGCAGACTATTTCCCAGGCAGTGTTTGTCGAACAATTTGCTGCTGGTTCACGGAGCCAGCTGCTCATAGCCCCTGTGTGTTCCTCTTGTACGCCCTCAGCAGCTGGAATTTCTCCTCAGGCCTTGAACTCTGCCGAAAGCAACTAATTTCCAGCCTTCCTGTTTGCCCCGATTGGTACTAGCAATTAAGGGCCAAAGTATATCTCCAGCCTGTGGAGGAAATTGTCATAACCATGGAAGGAATGATGATAGCAGTAAACATACTGAACGATGACAGTATGCCAGTCACCATAGGTTTAGCCCTCCTAGTACCCCTGGAAATTCAGCGCTATTATCATTCCCACTTCATGGACGAGGAAACTCAGGACAAGTCATTTGTACATAGTCCCAAGGTTAGTAAGTGGCCCTGTCCAGCAGGATAGCCTAGGTTTTGCTGCGGTAACAAATGACCTCCACGTCTCGATGGCTTACAGCAACACAAGTGCATTTCTTGCAAGTTGGCTGTGGCTTTAGTCCACACTTCCTTGGTTCTGGGTCCCAGTTGACAGGGTGACCTCTATTGGGAGTGTTGCTGGTCTCGGGGCAGAGCAAAAGGAGACTTACCAGGAGCTGCACTGACTCATAAAGATTTTGCCAGAAGTGACTCATATCCTTTCCAGCTACTGGCTAAAGCGGGTCGTGGAACCACTCAGCTCATCGGGGCAGAGGTGTGTAATTGTTCCATAGGGAGGACCAGTGCAGGAGGGATAACTGAACACCTGGAGGACTGTCATGCACCACCACAGCAGAGGGAGGATTCAAGCCTAGTTTACAGGATTTGAAACCTCACACCAGAACCCACGCCCTTCATCGCCGTCCTGCCGTCCGCTTTGCTAAATGCCTGTGGTTCGGCCTCTTCCCGCACATCTGAGGGCGTGAATTTCAGTCATGAAAAACCAGCACCTGTGATCATGGAGAATTGGTTTCCGCTCAGTAGTGAAGCAACCGAGAAGTGCTGTGCTGTACCCCCAGGACGTGCTTAGGAAAGTGGGTTGAGGTGAGCGGGCAGACAACCAAAAAGCATAGCGGGTCTCCGAAAGCCCATCTCAAATCCAACTTCTTTTCACTGACCGGAGGATGAACTGTTTCTTTCTATCATGTATGGTTCAGGAGGCGAGAGATGGGAAGGAAACGGCTCCGGTTGAGCACTGCGTTGTTCTGCTCGCCGACACACAGACGTTCCAGCCTGCTGTCCATTCTCCATAAAAGTTTGTTGATCAAAGGGATGAAGAAGGAATTAATTTAAGCTTTACAAACCAACATCCTTATGAGGGAGATGTTATCATCCCCATTTTTACAAAAGGGGGAACTGAGTTTCAGGGAGATGGAGTTTCACGGCAACAGCCACTGTCTCGGTCCCCGCTCGCGGGGCCAACTGTCAAGCTCTGCGCTTGACAGACATTGTTTTTGCTGATCCCCACTGCCACTCAGGAGGAGGGCACTCTTATCCGTGTCCTCGTCTGTGATACGCAGACAATAATAAAACTGCTTCTAGGATAAGATAAACCATTCGAAGTGCAAAGCACAGTGGCAGGCATGTTGGAAGTCCTCAATAAACATTAACCCTTCTTTTATCATCATCATCATTGGCCATCGCTCTGTACGTTGAGTTGTTGTCCAAACTCCAAGTTCAGTTCAGAGTTCCCACTGGTAGTGACCGCACTGCCCCACCCTTGTCTCCCATCCTTCTCCTTATTGCCCCAAAGCACAGGGGGCCAGATGTTGGACAGGAAAGTTGGGTTTAGTGACTCTCCTGGGCCATTCTCAGGATTCACCTGACCCCAGTTTACTCCATATGCTTCCCTTTTGCTACATTTTGTCACTTTCAAATTTCAAGTCTGAAGGGTTCTAGCTATTGCCCCAAGGCCAAGGTCTCCAGTACAGACATTTCTCTAACCCCTCTTTGAAAAGATAAATCTGAAGGAAATTGGTTCCCAAATTCCTTCCAGAGGGAGGTGGGCTCTGATGGCGGAGTGGGGGGAGGGGAAGGAAGGAGTGAGGTGATGATGTCTGTGACTCTATCTGGTACTCATTCTGGGTCCATCTGTATAAAGATAGTTTTGTGCTTCTTTTGCCACTATTATTATTATTTTTTTGTCTTTTCATTATTCAAATTGCAACCCTGTTAGGATGGATCCGTTGGGTAAGTAGCACCTCCCACGTACTGGGATTCCCCAGCTGGGTTTTAGAATGTTTTCAGGTTTTTAAAACCATAGATGGGTCCAAGGTAACCTTGGTACCTCGCTCTGCATGACAGAGCACCCAGCACTGATCCCAGTTTGGGGCTTGGTGGGGCGGGGAGGTGTCAAGGGATCCCAGACACAGCCAGTCCTAGAGAGCAACTTCTCCCCCCACCCACCCCCAGAACGGCCGAGGCATCCCGGAAGAAGAAAGAAAACCGGAGGAAGTGGAAGCGCTATCTCCTGATAGGCCTGGCGACGCTGGGAGGCGGAACAGTGATCGGTAAGATGAGATGGTGGCACTGGCCAGGGCAGCACGGAGTGAGGGATGATGCCAGGCTGGGAGCAAGAGTGGGGAGTGCAGGGGGATCAGCTGGGAGCCCACCCCTCCTCGCATGCGCGTAGTAGGTGTGCTCCCTAGTATTGTCCGTGAGAGGCAGTGGGAGGGAGGCCGGTGGAGGAAGAGCGCAGCAGGCCCCGTCCGCACTCCCACCTCTACCCACCACGGGCCGCTTTCCTCGCAGGCGTGACCGGGGGTCTGGCTGCCCCTCTTGTTGCTGCCGGAGCCGCGACAATCATTGGCAGTGCCGGGGCAGCGGCTCTGGGCTCAGCGGCCGGCATAGCTGTCATGACCTCGCTGTTCGGTGCAGCTGGAGCTGGCCTGACAGGTAAGGTTCCAAAGGAGTGGTGGCCCAGATTCTCACCAGTGAGGGCTCCCTGGGAGACGGAGGAAGAGGACATGGCTTTTCTCACTCTGAGTCCTGGCAGTGCCAGAACGTATAGCGAGCTTCACAGAGAACTGGGTGGATGGCTTGGCCTGGCTCGGGACAAGGCTGAGTTTGAGAAACCGCACCTGGTGTAGACTTCTTAGAAAGGGTCTGATTGGACCTGCTTGTCACCATCTAAGAAGTTTCCAGGCAGGCTGCCTCAGAGACGGTTGAGCTTCTTCTTGTAAGAGGACACATGGCTACCCCTCATTTACCGGCATCCCGTGGGGGAGTGTTTCCAAATCATATGTGTCAGTAGCTCCCCAGTCACACAGAGTTTCCTGTTAAGTGGCATGTTGCTTCCCACATTGAGAATCTTGGTCAGCTCAAACCACTTTCACTGAGAGGAGTGTGTTACACTCCTGAAGTTCGTGGGCGGGAAAAAAATGTAGTACCCACGGAATCAGGCCAGAGCGGTGGTTATGAGCTTGGGCTCTGAGTTTCAGCTCTGCCAGTTGGGGGCTAGCCAGCCTTTGGAAACCTGTTACCTTCGTCTGTAGTCAGGACGATAACGGCACCGACCTTAATGAGTTCAAAAACGGGACGCTTGTCAAGGGACAGGGCACACGGTTGGCAGTCACTGTGAGTGTGTGAGTACACAGAGCCACTCTAACGTTCCCCAGCGTCCCCAGTGACCCCCATTCTCACTTTTGTATCTGGTTCTTTAGGATACAAGATGAAGAAGCGTGTTGGGGCCATTGAAGAGTTCACGTTTCTGCCTCTCACAGAAGGCAGGCAGCTACACATCACCATCGCCATCACGGGATGGCTGGCATCTGGCAAATACCGTGAGGACCAGGGGCAGAAAAGGATGCAGAAGCGGGTGGACGTTGGCTGAGCTGGGTCTGTTGCTGTGGGCCAGACCCTGGCCTAGGCTCTTGCCTGTGTATGTCTTTAGGGGGTGGGTAGGGGGGACCTATTTTTCAGAGGAGGAAACTGAGACTCGGAGAGGTGAGATGACTTTATCCCACATCTGTCTTCCCCTCCACCCATCCATCATCTGTTCATCCATCCATCCATCCATCCATTCACCCATTTAACCACCCACCCACCCACCCATCAACCCATCCTTTCCACAGAGTTTATAGAGCATGTGCCAGACACTGAGCCAGGTCCTAGGAATTCAGCGGTGAGCAGCACAGTCATGGCCTCTGCTCCCATGGAACATGTGGTCCAAGGCAGAAGACAGATCATTGAGCAAGTAATTACAGGGAAGCTTTATGGAAGGCACGATAGGGGAAGCACAGAGTGCTTCTGGGGAGTGAGGGAAAAGTTATTGGAGGAAGTGGCATTTAGGCTAAGGACTGGCTGGGAAGTAGCCAGAGAAGGAAGGAGAAAGAAGTGAATACCAAACAAAAGGGCAGCATGTAGAAAGGCCTAGTGGTACAAGAGAAGCACAGGATGGCTTGAGCAGGGAGCTAGAAGACAGGAGTGTGGGTGACGCCGGATCACACAGGAGCATGTGAGCTGTGGCGAGGAGTTTGAGTTTATCCTCAGAGCAAGTGGAAGATAGCAAAGGAGTTTCAACACGTAGGTGAGAAATCAGTACATCTTGGCTGTGTGACCTCACGCAATTTACTTCACCTCTCTGTGCCTTGGCTGCTTCATTTGTAAAGTAGAACAAATTATCCTTGCCTTTCACGGCACTTACAAAGATTAAATTAAACAAGGTAACGTGTGGAAAGCACCTGGTTTTTAGTGACATTCCACAAACGTTATTTCCCTTTACTGCTCTAATTTGAACGTGTGTGTTTTGGGGGGATTCTAACCAGGGTGGCACTGAGGAATAAGGTCATGGTCCGCTTACTGTTGGCTCACTTTTCCAAGTGCCCGGTGTGAGGCTCAGCAAGCAGGTCGTCAATCAGGGAGAGAACAGGGTGGGCCGGGGAGTCTGGAGCGTCCTGACCAAATACACAAGCTCAGAGCCTCCTGGGTTCCCAAATTGCTGGGATCCGAGGGCAGAAGCCACAGCTGTTCTAAACAGCACAGGAGGAGGCAGGTGAGGAAATGCCCAGGCTCTGTTGAGAGGCATTACTGGGCGCCAGAGTCTTACTGGTATGTGCGTACCAGGGCCAGTCCCCAAACGGGACTCTGAACAGTGACTGAGCACCGAGCGCCATGAGTCAGGCATTTCACCCACACACTAGGAGCTTGACGTACGTTACCTCGAGTGACCCTCACATCCATGCTCTGAGGTGAGGGCTGTTCTTACCCTGATCTGGACGAAGAGGAAACCTAGAGGGATCCCATGGCAGACAGGTGGCACATGCAGGATTCGAACCCAGGTCTCCTGACCCAGAGTTCACGGGTTTCTTTTCGTTTGCTTCATGATACCATCCATGCTACAGAAAGACTGAGACAGGAAGGAAGGAGCAAGAGTCTAAGTGAAGGAATTTGCAGTTCTGACCGGTGTGGAAAGCAAAGCCCTTATGGTTGTTTTACCCGCCCCCTTGCTGGGCTGGCCCCAGGGCAAAATCAAGTTCATTTGTGGCGGGGGCCGGGGGAGGGGGGGCGGGGGGGCCATTATCCTGCAATATGCTCCCTAGGCAGAGGCGGCGGTTACAGAAATGTAACCAAGGTAGGTGAGTGCAGTTCAGGAGGGCAATGAGTCGCCTTGTCCTGCCTCCCTCATGGCCAGGAAAGAAGTCTCGTGTCATGACAGGCTTGTTTCCGTGTGTGATGGGCATCTATGGGCTTTCTTGGGCCCGCCCCTTTATTAAATACGATTGTTTGTACTCATGCTTATGGCTTTGTAGCTCCCCACTAAGCCAGGCATTTTTGCATGCGTTGGCTCACTTAGTCCCTCACTTCAAGCCACGGATGTGGGCATCATTATCACCCCCATTTTACAGATGAGGAAACCGAGGCTGATAAGGGCTGCCCAGGGTCGCCTCGCTAGTCAGGAACTGGGGCACGACTCACCCCCATTCTGTCTGGCTCCATAGCCCATGTTCTTGGCCACAGGGTGATAGAATGCAGTACTGCACTTTACAGTTTGCATAATGCTTTTCCTGCAGCCTCTCACATGATCCCCACAACACCTGTGAGTCAGATGCCATCATTGCATTTTAACAGGTGTAGAAACTGAGGCTCAGAAGGGCAGTGTGCCTTGCTTGTGAGTCTTGCAACCGTAAAGCTGCCGAGCTGGGTCCAGAGCCCACCACACACAGACACACACACACACACACACACACACACAGACACACACACACACACAGACACACACACACACACACAGACACACACACACACACAGACACACACACACACAGACACACAGAGACACACAGACACACAGACACACACAGACACACACACACACAGACACACACACACAGACACACACACAGACACACACACAGACACACACACACACAGACACACACTCACAGACACACACACACACAGACACACAGACACACACACAGACACACACACAGACACACACACACACACACACACACACACTATCTGTGCCCGCATCCTGTCTCGGGCTGGCCGTCTCCTCCTCCATAACTAGAGACAGTTAATCCCTGAGCTGCTGCAGACCCGTGACAGACTCTCTGCAGAGCGGGGAGCAGCCCCTCAGTGGTCTGCATGTCAGCAGAGCACCCTCGGGTAGGGACGAGGCCTTCGGGTCTGGCAGGTCGAGGCATGTGGCTGAGCCAGAACCCGAAGCCTCTGGGAAGCTGGCTCCACTGTTCATTCATTCATCCTGTGTTCATGAGGCTTTGGGAATCGAGTGCTTGGCAGACAGACTGCAGGACAGACGTGCACTAAACAGATGACACAAAAATAAATGGAAAATTGCAGACTGTGACGAGAACTCAGGACGCAAAAGTGCAAGGTGCATTAGATCCCCCTTGTCAAAGGGGCCGGGAAGCTTCCCCGGGGATAAGGCGAGTGAGCTGGAAGCTCAGAGACAAGTAAGGGTGGAAGGTCACTTGGGCCATGGGCAGAAATGCACGGGGCCCCTCGATGCTCCCACGGCCCAGAAATGAGTGACTACATGATGTTTGCATGGCCCTCTCCCTCCCCAGGCTGAGAGCACTTTATCTGGATGGCTCAGCCTCCTCAGCTATGAAATGGGGCTAATTGTGGAGCCCCATTTCAGAGACTGTGTTGAGGTAAATCAGAGAGTGCATGGGAAATCCCTCAGCACAGAGCTGCCCAGCACTTAGTACTTGCTCACTAAACGTTTCCTACGATGATGGGTGTCTGTATCCTCAGGGTCAAGCGCCTGGCCTGGCATAGTCTAGGTACTCAGTTAAGGTTTGTGGTATGAATGAATGAATGAACGAGTGAACGAACACGATCAAAAGCATGTGTTTCTGGAGGGTAACCTGATGGTTGCTGAGGCTGTGAAGGAGGCAGGGGCCAGGTCACAGGGGGTCTGAGAGTCCTGCTGGAGAGGTGACAACATCCTCAAGGACTAGGAGGGAGAGAGGGAGGCAGACTGTCATGGTTTTATTTTCCTGCTTGACGTTGGTCACGTGGTTGGTACTGTCATCATCCTCCCATTTCCAGTCCCTAAGTGAGAAAATTGAGGCTCAGAAAAATCGGGTGAGCCAGCGAGCTCATGGCAGAGCTGGGCTCAAACACCTCTGCTCCAGATTTGCAGACTATTTCCCAGGCCATGTCTGTTGACTGAGATGCAGCCGGTTCAGGGAGCCAGCTGCTCGTGGCCCCGTGTGTTCTTCTTGTGTGCTCGTAGCATCCTCGATGCCAGAATTACTGCAGAGTGAGAGAAAATAACACTTTACACACACGGTAGTTGGAATACTTAGTTCTTATAACTACTCTATGAAAAGAGATAAATGCTAGTCTCCCGACTTGACAGCTAAGCAAAGTGAGGCTTAGCGTGGGATGGTGACCCAGGGTGCCCGGGGTCGCCCAACTGCTAATGAATGCAGGAGCTGGGTCTCGAACCCCAGCCTGCTGTCTCACAGCGCGGCGCTGTGCTCTGTCTGGAAGCGCGTCTGCTCTGCTGTCAGCTGCCGTTCAGTGGCAGGGGTGGGCCTCTTGTCTCCCCGCAAGGGTGAGTGGGCCCCTGTCGCCGACTGTCTGGGAAAGGGTGAGAGGCCTCCTCTGTCACAGGAGAGACCCCACCTACCTGTGCTCTCCCCAGGCACCTTCAGCGCCCCATGGGCTGCCCTGGCCCACAGCCGTGAGCAGTACTGTCTGGCTTGGGAGGCCACGTACCTGATGGAGCTTGGCAACGCCCTGGAGACCATCCTCAGTGGTCTTGCCAACATGGTGGCCCAGGAGGCCCTAAAATACACAGTGTTGTCTGGTAAGCCTCCCCTCACCCCCACCAGCAGCATTCCCACCACTCCCAAGCCACACTGGTTCTGTACCTTTGCATGCCTGAGGCCCCCAGTGAGCCAGGCACAGTGCTGGTCTCCAAGAACACAGAGAGGCAAAGTTTATGGTCCTTATAGGGAGGAGACAGATAAACAGCCCATCACATTATCACATAGTGTGTCAGTTAGCAATTGCTGCATAACAAACAACCCCATAACCCAGTGACTTAAAATAACAACCATTTATCACAGTAGCTCAGAAGTGTTGAGGCTTCATTTGGCTGACCTTTGCTGGGCCTGCTTATGCATCTGTGGGTCAGCTGACTGTCCACTGATCTAGGCCAGCCTTGCCTGGGGCAACCAGCGCAACTCGGCTCTGCTCCATTTGTCTCTCCTCCCCGTCCTGGGATCACAGGCTATCCCACACCCACAACAGAAGTGCACTAGAGGCACAAGTCCATTTCAAGCCTCGCGTCCAGTAACATCTCATTGGCCAAAGCAAGTCACATGATTGAGCCTAGAGTGGATGGGCAGGGCAGGAGCAGGGGGCATTGCAGAGTTATGAGGCCAAGTGGGAGGATACAGGGTGGAGTGACAAACTGGGGCCATCTCTGGAATCTCACACATGGCAGATACTTAAACATAAGGGATCTAGGCCACGTATCAGAAATGTGTGAGCTTCAGTTTTCTTCTGTACTACTTAGCAGTTTGACCACACGTGGAAAACTTACAGATTCCAAGTTAGAGACTCTGGATGCATTCACTCAGGCATCCATTAGCCAGCCGATCACTTCCCTAGAAGGACCCCCCCCCCCACCGTGCCACCACGGCCTTCATCACCGATATCCCTCCTCCCCAGGCCTTGTGGCTGCCCTGACCTGGCCAGCCTCACTCCTCAGTGTTGCAAGTGTCATCGACAACCCCTGGGGTGTGTGTCTCCATCGATCGGCAGAGGTTGGCAAGCACCTGGCCCACATTCTACTCTCCCGGCAGCAGGTACCTGGGAATAGCTGGGGCGAGGAGTGGGGGGAGCGGGCAGGGGGCGAGGAAGCAGGGAAGCATGGGGGCTGACTTGTGCACAGACGTCATACCTGAGATAAGCCCACGTGGGGGTAGCCCAGTGGCTTTGGGGGGATGGGGGGTGGTCGTCATTGCTCCTCCAGTTCAAGTCATAAAAGCACCTTAGGGGGACTTCCCTGGCGGTCCAGTGGTTAAGACTTCATGCTTCCACTGCAGGGGCCACGGGTTCGATCCCTGGTCAGGGAACTAAGGTCCCACAAGCAGCACAGCGTGGCCAAAAAGATAAAAAGTGTCCTAGGATGGACCAGTAAGAATTACAGGCTGTGCATCTCTAGCAAGCAATCAGGTGAAAACTAACAGGCCTCTGCAGGTGTGGACAAGACCAGCTCTTCCTTTCCAGAAGTATAGAGCTACCCTCTGAGCAGATCTCCAGTGGCCCAAATACCACGTTAAACAGTTAGGGTTCCATCCACATTCCAGACAGTCCGAGGCAGGAAAGTAGAAGGGAAGGGCCTTTCACATCCCTTGGCCAGGACTCAGCCCTGCGGCTATCCCTGGCTGCAGGGCAGTTGGAGAAACTTCATTTTTGGCTGGGTAGCTGTGGGCCCAGAAAAACTCAGGAGTTCTGTTACCAAGGACAGAGGGAGAATGGGTGTAGGGTGATGACTGGTAGCCTTTGCCACAGAGTTCCTGCAGAATTGGAATATTGTCTAATGGAGGGTCTTCCATGGCAGTAGATGGAGGTAGGGGGGAGGGTGGGGGGAGGGTGGGTACATATACCGGCCCAAAAGCAAGGGAAAGGAATGGAGTACTGAGACCAGCTGGACCTTTGGAACTCATCTGCCCTCTCCCTCCATGTAGAAGTTGTACCCAAATACCTCTCATGACTTTCTTTTTCAAGTTGCCTTTCCTACAAGTTCTTGAGTCAGAAAATTCCTCTTCGCATCTAACTTACAACCTCCTCTTATAGCATAAGGCCAACATTTCATGTCCCCACTTCCTATCTAGGAACAGAACAGTTGTGTCCCCCCACCCCATGTGACTCTTTGCCTTTTTCTCCCATCACACCCGGGGTACCTCCCGCCTCCTCTCTCGGCTCCAGAAGGGCCCCGCTTCACTGCAGTCATTTGCCACAGGTAGATGGGGAAGGAGCGACGGCCACTGGGTAATGGTTTGAGATAAAACCAGGGAATTAACCCAGCCAGATGCTGCCTGTCAACCTGGGAAGAAGCCGGTTCCTGAGCAGGTGCCCTCCTGCATAAATGAAGCCCCAGACTCTCCTGATGGAGACATCAGAGCCTGGGGCCGGGAATAGCACAGGCGTGATTCATTAAGCGGGAGGCAGGTGCTGAGAAGTGTGCAAGGGCCACCGTCATCGGGGCTGATGTTTTTCTAGAACTGGCTGTGCACCATGCCCCCAACACCTGTGTCCTTTCTCCCCCAGGGCCAGCGGCCTGTCACCTTGATTGGCTTCAGCCTGGGAGCCAGAGTCATCTACTTCTGTCTGCAAGAGATGGCTCAGGAGAAAGGTAAGGCTGGCCCATTGTCACAGGTGAAAACACTTCCGGAGTCCATCCCCCAGGCCAGAGGTTCTGCACTAGAGGTCGCGAGTCTTGTGACTGTGTTCCCAGATCTTAGAGTTTAAAACAGCTTGAAAAAGAAAAAACAGTCATTTGGAAAATTGTTTATTTCTTCCATACGTAAATTAGAGTGGGTGTGAGACAGTTTTATAAAAATGGCCTTTGCGTTCTGATGCGGGTGCTTGAGTGGGAGGGGAGTGGAAGAGTCCGAAATCGGGGTGTTGGCAGGGCCGCGCTCCCTCTGAAGGCTCTAGCGGAGAGCCGCGCCTCTTCCAGCTTCTGGTGGTGGCCGGCAGTCCTAGGCTTGCAGACGCCACGTTCCATCCTGCCTCGTCTTCACATCACCTTCTCCTTTGTGTCATCTCTTCTCGCCTAAGGACAGTGTCAGTGGCTTTAGGGCCCACTCAAATCCAGGATGGCCTCCTCTCAGGATCCCTCACTAATTACGTTTGTGTGATTTAATTACATCTGCAAAGACGCCTTTTCCAACACCTACACAATGGGTGTAGGGTGATGACTGGTAGCCTTTGCCACAGAGTTCCTGCAGAGGTGGAATACTGTTTAATGGAGGGTCTTTTCCAAGTAAGCTCTCACTCACAGGTTCTGAATGGACACATCTTTTGAGGGGGCCACCATTCAACCCACTACAGACACCTTTGGGAGTGTGTCATGCCATCCGAACACATACTTTCAGTGTTGATGCAGTGGAAAGCTTGAGGGCCCCTGCCCTGGTCTCGGGCCGGTGAGGCCTCCAGGACTGAATGCCGGTTTGGGGCAGATCTGTCACCAGGGGCTGCCATAGCAAGGGGTTAGGGGGGTGAGGTGCAGAGCTCAGGGCACTTGGGGTGGTCCACCGTGCGTGGGACCCGGGCTAACCTCTCTCCTGGTGTAGCACAGCAGCAGCAGAGAGAATTCCTTCTCTGGATGGGGGGAAGTAGCAAAGAATTTTCAGCAGTCTTTAAGGCACATTTTGCTGGTCAAAGCAAGTGACAGCCAAGCCCTAGGTCAGTGGGGTGGGCAGTCCCCGCTGCCCCTTACGCTCCTTCTGTCCACAGCGGAGGACGAGGGGAGCAAATGTTTGCCAAACGGTGATCCAGACTCTGACTCGGGGATGAAGGAGGGCATGGGCTTTGCAGGCAGCTGAGACCTGGGTCTGAGTCCTACCTCTGCTCACCTGGGGAGCCTGGGTTGGGTAAGGACTCAGCCTCCCTGGACGTCGGTCTTTCCCTTTGCAACAGGAGGTTCTTGTCACCTCTGGGCAGTGTCAAAGGCCAGAGAGCATGGAGGTCAGGCAGATGGCCCAGTGCTGGGTCCTGGTCCACACATTCTGTAGCGGCTTTTAGGCTGAAATATCTCTGCCGGTGTTGGGGGTAGCTGCGCTCGCCCCCTACGCTCTAGAGCTGTTGCCGCCAGGGAGGCCCCTGGCAAGTTGTCACGCTCTGCGCTGTCATTGTTTTGCTCCCTTCCTGGTCATCCCTCCCCCAGTCCATGCAGCAGACCCATCTGCCAGGCTCCTTATCACCTGGATGACGTGGTCTGGGGGACAAAGGCGTGTCTTTGGCTCCAGTTAGCATAAATTACATGTTAACTTCAGATCATTAATATAAGCCAAGTCTCCAGGTCCCCTCCTGAACAAATTAATTACCATTGACCATCTGGACACGGCCATTGGAACTGATGTCCCCATCAGCTGCCTCCGGCAACTGAGGCCGGAAACCGGTGGGAGGGAGATGCTCCGCCCTCAGCCCTTGGCGGGTGGTTCTCAAAGCAGCTTCCTTCCCGCCTCTTTCCTGGCCGCTGCTCCCTCCCCTGGCTCTTCATAGCCCACCACTGAGAACTGGGGCTTTGGTATCAGGCAGACCTGGATCTGGGTCCCAGCTTCATCACTGACGAGCTGTGGCACCTTGGGCAAGTCACTTAACCTCTCTGAGCCTCAGCTTCCTCATCTGAACGTGGGACTTAGTACACTTACCTCGAAGGCTCTTCAAGTGATTAAAACGAGACGATGAATGTGAAAGTACCTGCTGCAATTTGGGTTCACTCGGTAAACGCTTCTTCCTCTAATCTGAGGACCTACTGTGCACGGGGAACTGTGGTGAGTGTCGTGTAGACGGAGGCGCTTGTCGTTTTCTGTCTACTTTCTGGCGCACACGTTAGATGGTGAATTCCAGGCAGGCGGGATCTGCCTGTGCCCCACCACCTCTCCGGCACATGGCACGTTCTGAGAGCTCGGGAAGGTGGGTGGACTTGACTTCGGGCTGACAGGCTCAAGAGCCTGGTGCAGACTCCCCGTGTGCCGGGCTGTGCACTGTGCAGGATCTCGGTCTCCCGGCAACCCCCTGGGAGGTTGTTATTCTTCCTGCTTCCGGGATGAGAAACTGAATGAGGCTGCGAGGGAAAGCCAGGCGGATCCTAAGAGCCAGAGCCGGGATTCGACGCCAGGGTGTCTGGCTCCAGGGCCCTCGCTCGTAACAACTGTGCTATACTTTGCAGAGGACCCCGACCTTGAACGTGGGTGGGGCTCCTCCAGAGGATCTAGAGGGAGGGGAATTCCAGAGAGTCCGGCCCGCAGGGAAGAGGAAGGGCTCTCAGAGTGTCTGAAAACGTTGAGTCTAGTTTTTCTGCAGCCTGTGAGAGGGGACCAACGTGGAATGTGGGAAACGGTTAGGACAGGAGCCTGGCACAGGTCTCGAATGCCGGGTTAAAGTGCTGGAACCGACTGGTTAGACGCTCGGCCTCTGAATTGTGGGACGAATGAACAGCTGAGCATAGTCCTGCAGAGGGAGGCGCTGGGGGCAGGGGGTGGTCAGTGCTGGGCAGCTTGTGGTTGACCCCCCTACCCCCGTGCACACATTCTCTTTTGCGTGCGTGCGCGCGCGCACGCGCACGCGCGCACACACACACACGCGCGCACACACACACACACACACACACACACACACACACGGCAGCAACTCAGCCGACCCCAAGGGCCTCTCCTGAATGGATGGCAAGCTTCCCAAATAACAAGAATTGGGTAGGAATCTGAATAGAAGCCCAGCGGCCAAAGGTGCAGCTGGTTTTCTCCCCATCCGGTCACCTTCCGAAGGAGGAACTCACGGCCAGAAGACTCTGAACAAGAGTCTTTATTCTTGATCAGCCTGATAGTTTCCCCTACTTAATAACATCCCATGCCACCCTGTGTCTGGACGGGAGGTAATAAAGGACCCTTTGCCTTGACCTTGGTCAAGAATCCTCCAAGAAGGGGTCTGCCCCTCAGTGGCTGAGGCTAATTCCAGATGTAAACAGCAGCTGCTCTCACGTGGGGGGAGCTGGGGCCCGCTTTCTCTCTGGGGCAGAAGAAGGCTCCCCGTGCCATGGGGCACAGGCACGCTGTCTAACCCTGCCGGCCCTGCCGGCCTTCTCAGCTCCTCCAGGTGGACGGCCAGCCCCTGATGCCAGGCCTCAGAGCCGTTTATTTCCCCAGTTTCCCTCTTCCTTTCCGGAGATTATGTAAGGTAACTCCTGGTGGCTTATAGAAATGGGAAGTTGGAAACAAAACACACCCACGTGCAGAGGGGAACTGAGGGGTCCTGAACCCGGGAGCTGGGCGCTTGTGCGTGGCCTCCCTGACGGCCCCCTGGGGGGCCTGGGCCCAAGGCCACGCAGACTACGAAGTAAAATGAAGAAAAACATGGACGTACACACACTCATAGAAAGAGGCTCAGATTCCTGCGTGTTGAGTGTGGCCCTCATCTTCCTGTGTTCTCTTTCTCTGTCATCCCCCGTGTCCCCTTGCCAGCCATCCAGGGAGCCTCTGGCCTTCAGGGCTTTACCACTTACCCCCCGGTCCCCACCCATCAACAGACGGGGGACCAGACACAGCTGGAAGGATGGCACAGATGCAGGCCTTTGCGTCATTAGGTGACGGGGCCACACAGCTCTTCCCCACCGAGAAGATACCAGCTCAGGTGCTGCAAATATGTGGGCTGTGGAGCCAGGGCATCTGGTTTGAATCCCACACGCACTGCTAGGTTCACCTACCCGCTCTGAACTCCAGGTGACTCGTGTGAAACACAGGGAATGATAACAGTATTGCCATCAAGGTTGTAAGGATGAAATGCAATAGTGCATATAAATGCTGGCATATAAGAGCCTGGTAATTCTTACTGAGCATTTATATTATGCTAAAATCTGTCTTAAGCTTTATAAAAGGGAGCTGGCTTGGAATTTCCTGGTTGTCCAGTGGTTAGGACTCCACGCTTTCACTGCCGAGCACCTGGGTTTGATCCCTGGTTGAGAACTAAGATCCCACAAGCCATGCACGGCACGGCCAGAAAACAAAAGGGCGGGGAGCTGGCACCTAGGATTAGAGCACCACACACACACAGGTGACCTTGTCCCTGGACCTTGTTGAGGGAAAATCAGCCTCCCACCAGCGTGGGGGCCCACAGTGTCTGTTCCTTTCTGTTCCTACACCCGCCTTGCCCCCTCTTCCTAGACAACCCCCTCCCAAGTCCTGGCCTTGTGTTACTGATGGCGCACCTTCAAGTCTCCAGCTGGCTGTCTGTGGTTGTGAATGAATTATTCACCCTTTGCCCGGAGCTGCTCTTTCACATCTAATTCATTCCAGCTCAGCTGTCTGGTTTCAGGCAGCCCTGCTTGTTTAACACCCAATTAATCTGCACACCAAGGAGACCCTCTCCTAATTGCAGGAAAGCTGTCATTATCTGAGTTAGGGGAATGTAAGAGAGGAATTACTCTAATGCAGTTGAATCCACTAATTGTTTTCTGGGTTCCCATTTCAAGTAATGAAATGTAGCAATAAATCCTAGAGTCACACAGAGTACAGAATCCTTCAGCTAGCCTACCCCCACCCCCTGCCCCCTCCTAGCTGCAGCCCATCCTTTTTCCCTCCCCCAAGAAAAGCTGCCTGTAGCATTAACTATCTCACAGTTTCATTTCCTTTTTGGGCCATGTTGCAAACAGCAGGGGGTTACTGCTTAGGGGATATGCAACCATTCACAAGGTGTCCCTCACCCGGGCCTGCCCCTCCCTCAAGTTCAGTGTGGGCAGCTTCCTTACAAATGGGTGTCTAGACTACAAGCCCCTTGAGGGCAGAGATTGTGTCTGACCAACCTCTATGCCTCCTGTACCTGGGATAAAGCCAACAGAGAGTGCTCTATAAGTGAATTGTCTAACGTTATAAACATTCACATTGTATCAGTCAGGATAGGTGAGGTTATGCTGCAGTAACAAACATCCCCCAAATCTTAGCAGTGTAACACAGCAAAGGTTCATTTCTCACTTGTGCCATCTGTCCACTGTGGGTGGGCAGGGGGTTCTGATCTTTATAGTCACTCACAGATCCAGGCCAATGGAGCCTCCTTCAGTAGGAGACAGAGATTGTGGTGAGTTACACACTGGCTCTTAAAACACTTTCACCTGGAAGTAAACGTCACTTTCACTCATGTTTCATTGGCCAGAGCAAGGCACGTGGACATTTCTAACATCCATGAAGGACCAGTGGATGTATTCCCACCATGTGCTCCAGCCAGAACACCTTATTGGATTCTGGCCTCTGTAATTAATTCTCAGCTGAAGCCTCAGTTTCTTTATCTACAAAATAGGGAGTTTTCTCTCTTCCTCCACCCTGCCTCACAGCTTGCAGGATAGACGTACACCTTGATGGAAAGCCAGAGTGTGGCAGAGGATGCTTGGGTGAGAGCCCCAGCGATTGGTGGTACCCAGGAGCTCGGCCAAGGGGCCCACACACAGACAGAAGCAGCAAAGATTCCCCACACGTTACCCACTGGAGGACCAGAGCTGGTTCCAGTCTGGCTGGGAGCAGGCTCCAGGCGGACAAAGCTCTGAGCTGTGTTGATGGTGATTGGCTCCAGACCGTGCCCAGGGCCCAGAGAATCAAGGGAGATGACCTGGTGAAAATGCCTTGAAAAGGTAGAGCTGCCCACAAATGGGAATGACTGTCATAGCGATAGTGTAGCAACGGCTGCCACTTACGAAGGCCCAGCTCTCTGGCTGGTTCTTGCTCACGGATTTATGTACATTCGTGTCAACCCTCACAACAACCCCATAAGATAAGTAATCCTGTCCTGTTTTTCAGATGAGAACAGTGAGATTTAGAGAAAGGTGGAGTAGCTTGCCCTAGAACTAAGATTTTGATACCTTTCTCTGACTCCAGAGCTCCTATTCATATTGTTGTTTTGAGCCCTTCTGGCTGGATGTTTTCACTCAAAGCAGTATCTCAGATCAGACCTTCCCAATGGAGAACTTGTCACAATCAAATTCACTCCATTAACTCATATTCATGAAGCACCTACTGTGTGCAAGGCAACATGCTGCGCTTTGGGGAGATGACAACAAACTAGCCAGTGCAGCCCCCGTCCTCATGGAGCTGACAGTCCAGTCTGTTAAATAATCTGCCCTCCCTGAGACATGAGTTGGGGTCTTGCAGAATGGCTGTGGGGGTGGGCAGTGATGGACGTCAGTCATCCGAAAAGCACTTGGCATGTAGTAGGTGCTCAGTAAAGGGAGCCTTACTGTACTTGCATACCAAGTTCTAGGGTAGCCGCCCGGTTGGGGCTGACACCCTTAATGTGAACCTCCTGCCCTTAGGTGGAGACATCTGTCTCTACCACTTAAAGCCCGTAAGTACTTGGCTTACGAAATAGAGTCACAAGAAGCCAGCCCCCCAGGACACAGTCAGATGCTCAGCAAGGCTTCCAGGCCTGCTGTGCTCCTCCCACAGCCCAGGTAGGTGGTTTGGGTTTGCAGGGGTACCTCGGGGGCTGGACGCACCTGCCAAGCTTCCTCCATCAGTTAATCGGATTCTCAGAGCAGTCTTGCCACATACTCAGACGTGGGTGGTGGGAAGGACTGACTCCCAGTGGGAATCCCTCGCCTTCTGGATGAGTATTTGAATGCTTCGTGTGGCTGAGGAATCTTCTCCGTGCAGAAATAGACAGACCCAGGTTCAACGGGAGTTTACTGAGACCCCGCCTACCTGCTTCCATGATTGATTCATTCTAATCATCATCATCATCATCTCAACAGCTAACGATTTTTGGGCACTTACTATGTACCAGGCACAGCTAAACACTTTGCATGCCTTATTTTATTTAATCCTCCCAATAATCCTATGAGGTTTTAATTAGCCCCATTTTACAGATGAGGAAACTGAGGCTTGCTTACAGAGGGGAAGTAATTAGCTCATGCTTACAGGATTAATAATGATGAAACTGGAATTTGAGTCCACAATGGCTGAGCCATGCCTCTTTCATGACATGTTCTCTAATTCTTACAGTAACCCAAGGTCAGGATAATTATCTCCATTTTACAGCTAAGGTTCAGTGTGAAGCAAAGCAATGTGCCCAAGTGGGTCCATTTGGATTTTTTGGTTGCAGGTCCTGAGAGTTCCATCAACTGCCCTTCCTTCAGCCACACCCAGAGCTCTTCTCTCCCCAAGAATGAAAAAAGGGGGTTCAGGGTGACTCCTGTCTGCTAAGGTCCAGGCATCCCTTGCCTTTACACATGTTCTCGTGCCTTTACACTTGTTCTCGCTATCCAGAATGCTCTCCCCTCCCCTGACCCCAGGCATGGAGCCAGTTCAGACACATCCTTCAAAATGTGGCTCGCAAGTTCCCTCCTCCATACTCCATGTGGAAGGAAGACTCAGACTCGGGAGCATTTAGGAAAGGAAAGTCGTTTTTGCAAAAAGGTGTAAACTAATTAGACTTTGGAAGGTCTGGTTTGCCAAATTACACACACGCACGCACACACGCACACAGCAGGTTCTTAAAGGAAAACACACACCTCACAATCACCAGGGTTGCCAAGTTTTCATCAGTTTGTTCTTGATGGAAAAGCAGGCATTTCTCCTAATGTTATTCTTTCTCATGAAGCCACAGGGACACCCAGAATCTTCAGACATCAGCGTTCCAAACACTGGGGACAGGATTCTCATTAGGGAGTCAGCAACTTATGCGAAATGCTCCTTCATTTGGGAACTCGCACCGGACAAGGTGCCCCTGTTATTCTTGCTTTATCTCAGAGGGTCAAGTGTGGGTTTGGTTTTGGTGTCGGTCGCCACAGATGGGATGCCTGTGCTGATGCCTGACGGTGACGGTTTTATTAACTCTGATCCGCACAACATCCTCATGGGGCAGGCATTTGATTCAGCACATTTTACAGAGAGTCTCAGCCAAGGACACTGAGACTCAGAGAGTCTAAGGGATTTGCCCAAAGTCAGAGCTGGGAGGTGGCAGAGCTGGAAGGTGGCAGAGCTGGAAGGTGGCAGAGCTGGGATCTGCGCCCAGCGCCCAGCCCCTAAATCTGGGTCATTCTTCTTCGTGCAGCCACGTCCCTGCACCCTCCCTCACCCTTACTCAGCTGTCTGTCTCCACACTCACTCACAGCTCTGGGTCAGGCATTGTCTGTTGTACTCACCTCTGTATCACCAGCTCCTGGCCTAGGCTTGACACATACAAGGAACCCAGTACATGTCAGTAGTTGATGCATTAACGAGGGATGTGAAACCCATGAGGTTTGCCGTGAGCGCTGCCTGCAGAGAACGGTGCTGAGGCCTTTGGGTGATGAAGGGCTCAAGCTGCCTCATCACGGTGGACCCCACCAACTCCGAGACCGCGGCCAGCTGATCGGCATGTCGCCCAGCCTCCTGGTGACCCAGGGCCACTCCACTCTCCAACTTCCCGGCAGGCATGATCAGCCAGCATGTGCACGGCCCGGGTAGGACTCCTGCCCACCCAGAACCAAGACAAAACGTGCGCCTGCCAAACGCGATACTTTGGGCAGGAAATGAACATCGCCAGAATTCCCAGAGATGAGCAGTCCGCTTCCGACAACGGTCCATCTGCCAGCCGACAGGATGCATTTGCTTTGAGAGCGACTGATCCTCTGACCAAGAGTATTTTGGGCCCCAGCAGGTGGCAAGAGTGGTGGGCAGTGCCTGATGCCAAGAACAGCCACAATCCAAGTGCTCACCGAGAGACTCTGGGCCCCACATCAGTGGATTGTTCATCTTTCTAGGTATTTACTTTCAAAGTTCTCAAAAATTGAGTAGTTGGAAAGAGAGCTCCATTCAGACTGACTCGTGGTATCTGAGCCAGGAAATGACCACATGAACCGAGAAGTCAGTTCTGCTTCAGCTATTTAGGCATCGATTCTCCCCCTCATCCCCAGAAGATGTGAAGGGAATTAATAGGTGACATTGCATGTTGTCTCTGGCTGGTGGCCCTGTCCATGCAGTTGGCAAGACATCACGAGACAAGCCAGCTCGCCTGTGCGTGTTCTCACTCAGCCAGTGAAAGCCTGCGGGGCCTGCTGCACTCTGGGCACCGGAGCCCATTCATGACATCGGTCCCGGTTCCCCCGTCCCTGCTCCATCTGTAAGCTGGCTCCATTCGATTACTTCTCCTTGTGTCTTCAGGATGCAAGGGACTGTGACCTGAGTTCAGATCCAGCCCCTGCCAGCTACTGTCTAGATGCCCTTAGGCAAATCGCTTCACCTCTGAGCTGCAGGTTGACGAGTCAAGTGGGACCCCCTGAGGCCTTTGGGGCTTGCTCTGGACTTAATAACTACTGTTTATTGAACATACTACGTACCAGGCACTCTGCTAAGTGCTTTGCATATTTTCCCTCCTTTAATGTACAGACAACCCTAAGATGCAGGTGTGGATATTCCTTTTGCTAATGAAGAGGTTGAGTGCAGGGACTGTGTCCGTTTCCTTCGCCCCTGCGTCCCCAGCACCTGGTGTGGGTCTGGCACAGAGAAGAGGTATAATAATGTACGTATGGAGGGCCTGGGACTCAGCTTGAGCCAGTCTGATGGCACAGCTGGCCTTGCGGTATGGTAGATGTGACCACACAGTGCTTGGCGTGTGGTCAACCCCCAGTAAATTAGAGTCCCTCTCTCCCGCTCTCCATCAGTCTATCCAGATGGATTTTCCAAGGCTGTGGCTCTCACTGCCTCTGAGCTCACTAAAAGACAGTAACATCTTCAGTCTGGAGGGAATGGAGCAAAATGTGGGATTCATTTGCTTTTTTTTTGGCTGCTCCGAGGGGTTTGCGGGATACTAGGTCCCCGACCAGGGATCAAACCCGGGCCCCTGGCAGTGAGAGTGCCAAGTTCTAACCGCTGGACTGCCAGGGAACTCCCTCATTTGCTGCTTTAATCTAAACTAACGGGGTCTTTCTGACAGGCCTGTAGCTGCAGACCATGCCAACCCCCTTTGAAAGGCATCTGCATCCTCTTGGTGATGCAGATATCCTTGACCTTAGCAGTCACACCTGCTGAAATGCATTTGCTCACACATGGAACCTGGGTCGTCTCAGCTGTGTAAAGGCGAGGATTCAGGAGCTTGCTCCGGCCTCTCGGGGGCCCGGCCTCGCTGCTCCACCATAAACCCTCAGGGCTCAGCCACCGGTCGACCCACGTCACCCTCCTCCCGCAGGTTGGCCGTCGACCCCCGTGCCTACTAGATAAATCCACTCAGCTTCCAGGGGCCCCAGGTCTGAGCTGGAAGAGCCTCCAGAAGTGGCTTTGTTTAACCTCTTCATCTTGCAGGCAAGGAAAAGGAGACCGGGAAAACACGTGGTCTAAAGGCAGTGATGACCGGTGTTTGTGTTGGGAGTTTGATGTTGTTATGATAAGAGGAACCCAGAAATGCCCAGATCCTAGCCCTGGAAAAGATCCTGTCTCCCCACAGGATTCCCAAGAGTGATGAGCACGTAGACTCTAGCTAAATGTGGCCAGGGTACCTACCGCTGACCACCACCTAGGCTGGCACCAGAAACCCCTGGGGAAGAGCTTGGCTGAAGCTGTGCTGGGTCACACCGCAGGCTCAGCCCCCAAAAGCTCCACACCTGTTCCAGGGACCTACCTCATCCTGGCCGGCGGCAGCATGGAGGAAGGGAGTCAAAGGAGAGAGGGGGACAAAGTGGGCACCATCCCCACCAAACAGGATGGAGACGGGGCCACAGAGAGAATATGTGGGCCTGGTCCTCCTCGAGGGACTCAGCTTGGAGAGGCAGCAGAGCTGCAGTCTGACTTCCCGATGTACAGTGACCTGCCCACAAGTATATCAGTGTCCTTGCACTTGACCAGTCAGACCAGCACCCCCTCTTCCCTTGGGGGCAGTAGTGGGAGGCCTGGGAAGAAGGTGGGCAAAGATGTGCTGGTATAAAAGGAGGAGAGGCTGTGAATTTCACTGCTCCTGCAGCTGAGACCAGACGGAGCCCAGGCCCTTCACTCCAAGGCCAGAGCCTGTGCCCTCCGTCCAGCCATCTCAGGACCATCAGCATGCCCTGGACCTGTTGTGCAGAAGCTCCCCTGGGCTGCTTTATTCCTAGACCTGTCTCCCTAGCCTGCCTTTCCTACCACCTGTCTAGCCATCTATAGACACACTTCTTACTCCTAACTCAAATGTATACGGGGCGTGAGGAGTGGTTTAACCCCTCATTAGGAAAGTCGTAGAAAAGTCTGCTAATAATTACCCAGAAAGCCACAATTCCCCACACCACGGGGGTCAAAAAGGCCTGGTTCAAATCTCAGTTCCACCATTTATGAGCTCTATGACCCTGTGCAAATTATATAAGTTCGTCAAGCCTCCCTCATAGTAAAAATAGATCTAATGACACCCACCCATCAAGATACTTAGGGGCTTCCCTGGTGGCACAGTGGTTGAGAATCTGCCTGCTAATGCAGGGGACACGGGTTCGAGCCCTGGTCTGGGAGGATCCCACATGCCGCGGAGCAACTAGGCCCATAAGCCACAACTACTGAGCCTGCGCGTCTGGAGCCTGTGCTCCGCAATAAGAGAGGCCGCAATAGTGAGAGGCCCGCGCACCGCGATGAAGAGTGGTACTGTAAGGACAGACAAAACAGCACGTGTAAGGCACCTAACACAGGGCCTGGCTCACAGTAAATGCTTGGTGATTGGCTAAGGTCGTTGCACAGCAGGTGGTGTGCAGTCTTGAAAGCATTAGAACACTGTAAAGGGCACTTAGCACTCAGTGTAATCACAGTTTGATGATCCAGAGACACTTCAAGAACATCACCTTGGGGTCAGTCAGTATGATGGGCCTTGGTTCATTCTTTTATCCCATGGACATCAGAAATTATGGAGTCTTAGACTCAGGGTTCCAACGGACATTTGGAATCATCTGATTCAGACCCCTACACATACAGGACCCCCTTAACATCATCCATCAGAGGTCTCTACTAGTGTCTGCTTACTTGCTTCCAGGGACGGGAAGCTTAGACTCTGCCCAGGGTAGTTAGGACCTTAAGAACAGATCGATTTAACCTGAGAGTCAGTGGCTTGTGGGCCGTGCACCATCAGGCCCTGCTCAGAGAGTCTGTTAAGGTGGCTCATGTTCATCTATTTCCAGGGAGGCCTCTGGCACCGCAACAGGGCCCCGAGTTCTTCAGTGCCTGCGCGGCCAGCATGTCCTCAGATCTGCTGTTGGCTTTTCAGAAACATGTTTTTATCCATTTTGAACTCAGAGCTGATCAGAGTCCCATTAAGTTCACAAAGACAGTGTTGAGAACTGAATGCTGATTCATTTCAGTCCACCATAATTGTCACTTTCAAGCAGATGGAGCAGATGTCTGTGTTCACTGTCCGAGCTCCTGGGGAAACAGATTATCTGCCAAAGCTTCTCTCCACAGGGAGAGGAAGGGAATTCTTTTCCTGGCCATGGTGAGCCCTGATGACCCATAAACAGGTCCCTTGCGTGAGTCCCAATTGATAGTAACTGAAGAATCCAGACCCTCTGCAGTGAAGGAGCACCCCTCTGGGACTTTGAGGATTCCAGGAGGGGAAGAAATCATAAGTCTCCTTAATTTACATATTACTGAAACATCTCAGTTCACAGCATTCTGTAATGGAAACTGTTGGGGTTTGTTTCCTTGTATCTAAGATATCCGTGACCATCGAGCCTGCTTCGCCAATATCACCAAAACGGTTGTCTTTTAGAAAATTGCCAGGCCTGTTTTGCAGGACAGAAGATTAGAACGTTCCTGCCTGTGGGTGGTATGTTCCCTGTACTTTGTGTTTTAATGACAGGGTCTGAGTTTGGGGGCCTCCATCCCTGCCACCCCAGCACAGATGTCCCTGTGTGAAATCTGACCTTTCAGGTCTCTATTATGTTCCTCTTCAGTCTTTGTGTCTTCCATCTTTGGTTCACTCATTTACTCAGACATCCATTTATTTATTTATGCAAAGCCCATCTCCTGGATTTGCAGAACTTCTCAGGAAATACAGATAAATATAAAACATCAGGACCAAAAAAACACAGATGTGAACAGGAGGCATGAGCCAGTTGGGAAGCCCAAATACAGCAGAGTGGACCCTGCAGCTAGGCCTGGACTTGAATCCCAGCTCCGCCACTTACTAGCTGAGCGCATGTACCCAGTCACTGTGCCTCAGTCTCCTTGCCTGTGAAATGGGTCTAGTAATAGCTTCTTCAGAGCTTGATTGAAAAGATTAAGTGGGATAATATATGTAATGCACTTAGCAGAATGGCTGGCAAGGAGTAGGCATTCAGTAACCACTATCTTTGTCCCTGTTACTGTCATTACATATTCTCTTGTTATTACCCAGTTGCTATTACTGAGCTGTGCCTTCAGCTACTCATTTCCTAGCAATCAAAGCAAAAGCAGAAAGCACTGACTGCCTGTTTCTCAATTCTGTGAGGGGATATGGAGATGCGAGCTCCAGGGGTAACAAGACCTTCCATTTCAACCTGACTCACTCTGTCTGAGTGTTGCACCCTCTCCTTTTAGGAGCTAAGTGCCCAGGTTCAGGCTTCATTAGACGTTAGAGCTTCAAACAGCTCTGCCTTTGGCTAGCTAGAAAGGTTACAAACCCAGAACCATGAGGATGACGCCATGGCTGAGAATGACCTTTCCGAGGTGCTGCCTAATTGTCAGGAGGGTGGTAGCAGGGGCGTCTGCAGAAACTCAGACAGGAGATAACGATGTCTTCAGCTTTGAGCACCTGAGTACTTGGAAGAATGTTAAATAGGCAACAGGTCCCAAGTTGGAGTCTTATTTGGGGTATTTTACATTTTGTAATTTAGCAATTGCTGGAGATTGAGGCTTCAGGGGACTGTTGCCGAACCTGGCTCACAGCTTAGAGCGCAAGGTTTTTATTCTTCCTGCCACATTTCTCTGCAGAAGTTTGATGGAGAACAGCTGCTCCTCTTCAAAATGAGAAGCCATCGTTCCAAGATGGGGAGGGGGGAAGGGAGTGGATGTTTATTGAGCACCTACTGTGTGCCAGGTAGGAACAGAATCCACCTTGATCTTCTTCCCAGTCACCTTGAGAGGTGTGAGCATTACTACACCTGGATGCAGGTGTTACATTTTCCATTTTTACGAATGAGGAATCAGATGCCCAGGGAGGTTTTGTGACTTGGCCAAAGGCACACAGCCAGTAATGAGCAAATCTGGGATTCTAACCCAGATGCGTCTGACTCTAAACCACTTCCTATTGACCCTTCTTTTCTGCTGCCTCTTATGATAAGCTTGCTACCCTCAAATTGCCTGTAATCTAGGTAAGAGAATGGAATCCAGCCTTAAAAAAAGGTAGATTAACAGTACCACATGCTTCACTGCAAGGGCCTAGACATTGAGCAGTTCAGAAGAGAGAGCCTTCTCCTTCCAGGTGGCAGGGAAGGCTTCAGGGAGGAGGTGGCAGGCCTTGAGGAACAGGTAAGCCTTGAGAGGCTGTGAGGGAGACAGGAGGCCTTAGAGCCAGAGACTGGCAACAGCAAAGATCCAGAGAGAGGAAGTGAACGATATGGGGAGGGCAGGTGACCTGAGCCAAGATTGCTGCTGGGAAGTTGGGAGAAGTAAGCTGGGAGAGATGAACAGGGTCCAGGATTCCAGGGCTTGACTGTTGAGCGGACGCAGGCTCTGACTTGAGTCTTTCATGTCAGCACTTTCTCTTAATGTATTTATCCATCAATCAGCAGACATCTTCTGAGGGCCTGCCAAGTGCCAGGACCTGTGCAGGGCACAGAGGGGTCAGAGATCAGCCAGACCCCATCCCCGCCTGTGGAGAATTCGGGTGGGGAGGGACTCCCTTCTGAGCGTGCTCCCCACTCCATCCCCAGCCATCCTGCCTGCAGCTGCGCAAATCCGCCCATCTGCTGGTCCCGGAGGCCACTCTTCTCTCTCATTCTGCTTCCTGAGGCCAGGATCTCCAGCCCCCGGTTCGGCCCAGCCTTAGATGCCCCTTAAGAGGATTTGTTGAACTGCAGCAAATGAAGCCAGTTGATAGAGTGCCCTTCCTGCCAGGCCCTTCCCATGAAGTGTCTCTTTGATGGTCACAGCCAACCTGGGTAGGCCCTAGGCCTGCCTGACTCCCCCAGCAGGGCTCTCTCCACTGCCCCGTGGGGACTGTGGACCTGTCCGTTTCATTGTACAGCTGAGTGTTTACCCAGCTTGTCCATGCTGCACAGCTAGTAAAAGGCAGGGCCAGGGGAAAAAAAAAAAAGGCAGAGTCAGATCTAGAGCGGGCTTCTCTCAGGGACCCCGGGGAGCAGCGGGCGCTCTAGGCTGTGGTCAGCCCACCCCTTGGCAGGTGGCCTTCCAGAAAGGTCCTGCAGGAGTGCCAGGCCCAGGAGGCGCCTGGAGCATTTGTGGTTGCCACAGCACCACCTTGTGGTCACTCTTGGGGCGTGCACTTCACAAGCCCAGCGTGGAGTGGGTTTCCAGCAAGAGCTCGCTGGGGAGTGTCTACCGGCTGCCTTCCACTGAGGGCTTGTGAAGAACTGAGCAGCTGCTCCTGCTTTCTGAGAATTTCCATGTCACCCAGCTACATTCTCCTTGTTTGCATTTATTAGGCATCAAAGATACAAAGTGGTGGGTAGGAGAGCTCCCTGGCGGTCCAGTGGTTAGGATTCGGCACTTTCACTGCCAGGGACCTGGGTACGATCCCTGGTACGGGAACTAAGATCCCACACGCTGCATGTCATGGCCAAAAAAAAGAAAAACAAGATACAAAAAGGAGGAGGAACTAATATTTACCAAGTACCTGCTGTCACAGGTGGTTCCAGACATCATCCCATGGCCCCTTCCCAACAGCCCTGCAAGTTAGCAATTCTTGGGCCAGTTTCCAGATGAGGAAATGGAGAGGCGTGGTCTGGCCCAGCCCAGGCAGTGCAGGGCCCATCAGACCCCTGCTCACACGTTATCAGAGCAGAAGTTCTGCCCGCCTAAGTATGGCTGGACCTTCCTGGCAGCCGCTGCCCAAAGTGTGCTGTTATTTCAATGAGCTTTTTTATCCCCAGATGAAAGTCAGGAGGAAATGATCTGAAAAAGAATTTCTTATAAGAAAAGAAAGAAAAATCAGATCCCATTAGTGATGTCATCTTTTTTTTAAATGACCAAAACTATACAAGATCATGGTCCTGTGGCACTTTTTTTTTTTAAAGATGGAAGGGAACTCAGATGGGGTTGTTTTTGAGAATTCCACAGCATCCCAGACATCACTGGGGGGGGCCCCTGCCATGTGGCAGACCTATGTGGAGAAAGTCATTGGCAGAGAAGAGGAAGAGCAATGGGTATCTCCCATTACCCGTCCGGGGACCTGGGCTCAGGCTAAGGAGGTCCGTGGACACACACTCATGCTCACGGGGACATTCAGAGATGCAGGCTGCCGCCAGATGTGAGCCGCTTAGCGATCTGTGGCTCCACGGTTTGGCAGAGCTATTCATGCAAGGAGGTGGCGGAGTTCGTGAGAAAGACATTACTACCAGCAGCCTTATCAGTGATCTCTGCCCTGACTGTTCCTTACCAGCAGTCACTGTGCCATCTGTTTCAGGAACGGAATAAAGGGTTGTAAAGCTTGCGAGGGGGTAAGAGGAAGCAACCATGGGGAAATCTTATTTTGTACCTGGATCCAGTCACATTAAGTAAATGACCCAGTTGAAACATGACCACCTTTTAAAATAACTGCTGTCAGAAAGCAAACCTGACACTGTAGCCCAGAGAACATCAAAAGTTCAGTGGACTCAGACTTGCTAAACTATAGCCAATGCTGTGGACACCAGGTTGTAACCGCTAGCAGAATGATAATAACCACTGTGGGTTCACAACCAGGTTCCCAACCACAGGCATTATCATACAGGATCATGATTTGTGTTGTTTCTATTTAGCATGGGTGTTCCAATTTAATATTTTTATATCAATTCATAATCTTTACCTAAATGTATTTATTTTGTAAGGAATCATTACCACAGCTGGAAACCGAGTATTATCATACATGAAAAGAATCATTAAAAAATTAAAACATTAAAAATAAAACAATCATATTAAGATCTAGCATGATGTCACCTGCCAAAGGCCCTGAGCCTGAGACCTATCCTTTTTCTTTTAAAGAGGAGATGGTTAACATACAGTGCAGAAATATTATAGCTATATTAGCAATTTCTGGAGTGGCTATAGTGTGAACTAATCAGCTTGAAAATTCTCTCACTACAAATACTCCAGAAATGCTAGATGAACTATAGCAAATACCTCTTTAAATGCTTAGCTGGGCTCCCAAAAAGTAAAGGAAATCACCAGAGGTGAGGAACAAGGAGGGAGCAGAAAACCAGATTAATAAGCATGTTGCCCTGACTGGGGGGAAAAAATATGTCTTCTTGGGAAATTCAGAGACACAGGGCCATGCCTCACTCGGGTTTAGGGTTCACATTTATACCATCTGTGTGATCCAGGAGTTCCCCAAGTCAAAAAATTGACACCAGACTAGTCTGGGGAAAACTAGGTCTCAATCCAAACTACACAGATTCCCATGTAAGAGCAGCTTTAAAGATGAGCTCGTATTCCAGACTTAAAAAACACATAGGGGGGGAAAAAAAACCCATGTGGGAAAGTCACAAACAAACATCAGGATTAGATGCTCAGTCTAATAGCACAGCTTGAAAGAGCTCCCCCTCAAAAAATAAGCAGGTTTACAATTTTTAAAGATATAAATTAAAACATTGAAAAATAAGTGGAAAGAGTAAGGCATTGAAAAAAGAACAGGGAGATTTTAAAATAAATCAAATGGAACTTTTAGAAATGAAAATACAGTCATTGAAATTAAAACCTTGGTGGATGGGGACTTCCCTGGTGGCTCAGAGGGTAAGAATCCGCCTGCCAATGCAGGGAACACGGGTTCGAGCCCCGGTCCGGGAAGATCCCACATGCCGCGGAGCGACTAGGCCCGTGAGCCATGGCCGCTGAGCCTGCGCGTCCGGAGCCTGTGCTCCGCAACGGGAGAGGCCACAACAGTGAGAGGCCCGTGTACCGCAAGAAAAAAAAAAAAAAAAACCTTGGTGGATGAATTAAACAACAGACTAGACAAATCTAAAGAGAGAAATAATGAACTGGAAGATTGATTTGAAGAAATTACAACGCATCACAGACAGATAAAGAGATAGAAGATAGGAAAGGGAAGTTAAGTTCAACATTTGCCTAATACCAACTCCAAAAACAAGAGAGTAGGAGAGAGATACAGTTTACTGGCTGAGAGTTTTCCAGACTTGATTCCTGAGGTTCAAGGAACATGAGTCTTGAGAAGGATAAATATTTTACACCTATGCACATCATAGTGAAGTTGCAGAACTCCAAAGATAAATTATTTAAATGATTACTTTAAAAATGATTTTTTAAAAATGATTCTTACAAAGGAAGTTCAACTAGACTGATGAGGCTTCTCAAAACAATAGAAGCCAGAAAAGAAAGAAAAAGAACTGTCCATCTAAAATTCTATATCCAGCTAAACTATCATTCAAAATGGAAGCCAAAAGGTATTTTCAAAGACGGAGCAAGTTTACCTTTAAGAGACCCTTGCTGCAATACCTACTCAAAGATCTACTTCAGAAAACAATGAATATTACTGTGATAACACAGAGAGAATAGCACTGTTCCCAGAATCCAGGGCCATGCTGGTAAACACTAGCTGCCTTTATCATAATTGACTAAGAGCCTCCAGACCCTGTTCTGCAGCTGTGACCTCTGGCCCTCTGAATCTGGTGTCTGTGCTTGATCTTGAACTTGATCGAGATCAGTACTTGAACACCCCACCTTGATCTTGCCTAAAGGATTCTTTGGCCTACTTTTCCAGTTCTCTAGGCGGATCCTGCCTTCACTCAGGGTCCCCAAACCACATCCCTGAAAACAGCCACTTGGAAACAGCCCGGCTAGGCCACCCCAGCACCCTGGCATCATTCCCACCCAGTGTTCTTCCCACTCCTTCCCCTTCTCACTAAGTGAGAATTCAAAGAAACATTCATCTAGTACTGGTATCATCGGGGATTTTTAACCCTTTGCTTATTGCACGTGACCTATCAGTACTTTGCAGTGTTTTAGATATATTGTGTATTATCTGTGGTAGACTGATTGCAAAAACTGGCCCTACTTCTCCACCCCTCCCTGAACCCACATCCTTTTCAATATGACCCTGAAGCTCTTCCCATCAAGAAGTGGAGTCAGTTTCTTCACCCCTTGAATCTGGGCTGGCCTTGTGACTTGCATTCACTAAAAAAGGTAGAGGAAATGACATCATGTCAGTTTCAAGCCTAGGCCTCAGAAGGCCTTGCACATGGATTCTACCCTCCTAGAACCTTGCCATTGTCTTAAGAACGAGTCAAGACTAGCCCACTGGAGGATGGAGATTACATGGGGTAAAGCCAAGTTATCTTAGCCAGCCCCCAGCCTACCTACCAGCTGGTTGTAGACACATGAGTGAGCCCAGTGGGATCAAGCATGCCTGGATAATCTCAGCAGAACTGCCTAGCCCACTGGTAGGATCATGAGAAATAACAAATGGTTACTTTAAGCCACTGAGTTTGGGGATGACTTGTTACACAACAATAGCTAGCTGATAGAACATATATGACATTTTATTTATGTATATGCGTATATATAATGAAATTGCTTGTTTTATACTGGCTCACAGCCTACAGTTTACCAGCAGCTGTACTTCCAAGTTATGTCGTCTTAGTCAGTTTGACCTTTCTGATGGGGAATTAAGTTTGGGTGTTAGGGTGTAGGTGGATTGCCATAACTCTCCATCAGAAAACAGAAAGTGTGTCATCTTTCATGTGGACCCCCTTTTCCTTTTTCTTTGCGTTATCTTTTCGCCCACTTGGTTTGGCAGATGTTCCTGAGATTACCAAAGCAGAAGGTCGTGTGCCTTTGGTGTGGTGTCCACATCAGGATATGAATCTTCTAGCAAAGTCTAGCCTGCTAGTGCATCTCTTGGCTCAGCCAAATTGGAACTGTTCATCTTGGCAGGGTGTGTTGTTCTGTTTTTAATATACAATTTTAGAAGATGTCACAGTTATCAAAAGACATATGTTTTAAGTCAAGATTATGTTTCATAGCAAAGGGAAGTAGGACAGGAGAGTAGGAGAGAAAATGTAGGAATAACTGAATTCCACTCTGCCACTTACTCTGTGACCTTGGGCAAGTTACTTAGTGTCTCTGAGGCAAGCTTTTCCCGTCATAAAATGGGAGTAGTACTGCTTAACTCTTAGGATCATTATGAGAAGTAAATGAAATAATATATGTATAAAGCACTTAGCCTATCCCGAGGTAAGCTGTGATGATGGTGATGATGAAGAGAAAGAAAAGAAGGAGGGGGATTAAGAAATAGAATACCAGAACATTGTTTTAAAAAAAAAAAAAACAACTTTGCAGCAAAATCTCTCTCTCCAATTTCATTCCCAGCCCCTAAGAAGTTAGACCAACATTACTGTCCATGATGTTTGAAGGACAAAGCCAAGGCAAAAGAGTTTGTCACTAAGCTCAGATACATTTAAACATCCTGACCCTTGAATTCCTAAACTCCCACTTAGCTGAAAACTATTTCTGGGCTGTCACTTAGATACCAGCTGAAATGCAGAACAGACTGTCATTCAGTCAACTGGCTCTTTTCATCTCCATGATAGCAGACATCGCATTTGATGGGATTTCTTTCCCTTCCATGGAATTGCATCTATCAGTTGCTTTGTCCTCAGGCAGACCCGGCTTTAGCCCACCGCTCCCCACACACCTCCAGGAGAGGTCAGGCATATGCAGATTAATTTTGTGGGTCCCGGAATGCTAGTAACAGCCTCACCACTTTGCCAGATGAAAGGGATGGAAATCAAAAGGGAGAGATGAAGGCTTACTCCTTCCATAAAGAATTCATCCCAAATCCTTATAATATATCCAAACGGGCTCCCTTAAACGATTCTTTCCAGTGTGAACCTCATTCCACTGGGGGCGTCGAGGGGTGGGGGACAGTCAGAGCCTCCCTTCATCTCCCTTTATGCCTGGCTCCTGCCCTCTCCCTCTCCCTTTGGCCACGTCTGTGTGTTTATCATGCGGGCGTATGTGTATCTTTGGAATGGATTTCGTTTTGTGTTAGATGCAGTTCATATCATTTACTTCAAGGTCTGTTTTCTGGACTCGCAGTTGGGAGATCATTTCCTCCCTCGTTTCCCACCTTATCACTCACTGCACACATGACCCCCCGCCAGGAGGGAGAAAATCCTTCCTTTTTGCTTCTCAAACTTTGGTCTTTGCAGCCCAGGAGAATCTCATTATTGACAGTGTGATAGGCCTATGGGAGTTTGTGATGTTGCCTTTCTGGCCGTTTGATGAGATTTCTGTGTAACTCCTAGAGGAGGGTGTTTGGAAAGACCTGGAAAGCGCTGCCTGGGCCTGCCTCACTTTCAGAAAGCCCACTGTATGGAGAGGACAGAATGACAGAGGGGAAGCTGGGACTGGTTGTTCCCAGTGACAGTTGGTCCTCCCTCATTGTACAAAAGGATTCTCCGTGGGACGCTTTGAAAGAGCTGGCCCTACTTGGTACATTTTAAGAATGTTTAGTTTAACAAAAGCTCAGTTTATATATGATTTTCAAGGCCAAGGCTCTAGTGTAAAGGGACTCTTGCCGTTGTGAAGAACAGCCTATTCTCAACTCTTGGGTTTTCTTTTGAAAAGCTAAGACAGTCTCCAGACCGCCAGGAGCGCCAGGTGGTAAAAGTGTCATATCAGGAATCTGGCGTGAACTGCTGAAGGAGTGATAAGAGCAGCTGACAAGATAGAAACTGATTTATCTAAATTCTCAGTGATAAAAGCAAGTGAGGATGGTTGCACAACCATGTGACTATACTTAATGCTACTGAACTGCACACTGAAAAATGGTTCAGATGGAAAAGCTTATGTTAGGTGTATTTCACCACAGTTTTTTTTTTTTTTTTTAATTTTGGGAATTCCCTGGCGGTCCAGTGGTTAGGACTCCGAGCTTTCACTGCCGAGGGTGTGGGTTCAATCCCTGGTCAAGGAACTAAGATCCCTCAAGCCGTGTGGCTCGGCCCAAAAAAAAAAAAAAAATTAAAGTAAATGAGGACGTATTTAACCATTGTTTACAGCTCTTCAGCTGCTTCTCTCTAGAGGCTGTGCTCTGAAGGAGACCGATGCTACTGTCCACTGCTACCAGATGCCTGGCATCACCACTCCCCACAACAAACTCCTAAAATAGTGCCTGCAATTAGCAGCTGGCTAGAAACAGGCACGGTGACTATAACGGCTGAGCCATCTCCAAAGACAGTGCCTCATGCCCACCATTTCTACCTAGTTGCCAGATTGATCATCTGCACGGGAATAACAGCGGACACCACGGACCAAGCCGTGTGCCAGACACCGCCCCGAACATACAACCTCACGCCAGCCCTGGGAAAGCAGTATTATTATATTATCTCCACTTTAAAGATGAGGAAGCTGAGGCTGCAAGTTATTAAGTAACTGACTTCAGTTCACGTACAACCGAGATGTGAACACAGATTTCTCTTGTGCCAAAGGTCAAGCCGCTTCCCCTGGACTGGTGATTCCCAGCCTTTTTGAACCTAAGCCCTTTCTAAAGGCAAACACTTCACAGCCCTGCCTATGGCAGTCATCCCACTTTCAGCACCTCCTGGTGGAAAAAGTATGTAATGACCACAAACTACCGGAATCCAGGAATTCTGTGAGTTGCAACAGCATCTGATACAGTCTTCGAATCATGACACCTGCTGTGTGAGACGGGAGACATTTAATTGGACGACAGCAGTTCACAATTGTGTAGTTTCTTAGGCCCTGGAAGTTGCTGGGTCTTTGTCCCCAACGATGGGGCACCCTGAGCTGTACCATGAATCATCTGAAGCGTCTGGAGACCCTGAGCCTTCTTATTATGTAGGCCAAGCCTAAGGGATTTTTGTTAATACAGGTGATGTCAGGTGCTTCTTGGGAGGGTCACCATGAGCCTCTGGGTCACACTGTCGGAACCAGCAGAGGAGACTGAGGCAGAGTCAGCTTTGGAAGGACCGGTCATTATTCTTGCCCACTGCAGACCGCAGTCAGTCACAGTAGCATCTGTTCCCCTGGAGCAGAGCTCTGGAAACCAGCAATTGAAGAGCTGAGAACCCTGGTTAAATACTCTTCCATTTACTTTCAGCCAAGTCAGCTCTCTTCATTTGCTTTTATCCAGTCTACAGAGATCCTCAACTAGAGCCTCTCGGAAGAAGTTATACCGGGAGGAAAATTTTAAAAATTAAAAAAATAAACTTTTTGCATGTATTCTCAACAGGAAGGGTTGCTGAGTCCCATAGCTTGCTTTCATTCATCCCACAAATACTTACTGAGCAGAGCATCTGTGCCAGCTGCTGTTCTAGGCACTGGGGATTCCCTGGCTCAGCCCTTGAGGAGCTCACGTGTAGTAGGAGACAGATCATAGGAGAGACTGTGAAAGTAAAATAGGCAGTAAGTCAGATGGTCTCAAGTGCTGTGGAGAAAAATACATCAGAGAAGGGAGATGGGGCACCTGGTAGGGGTGGGAGGTTGCATCTTCCTCCCTTTGGAGGGTGGCAGTTCAGCAAAGAGGTGAAGGATCAGGTCGGGGGTGAGGCTTGTGGATGTTGGAAGGAAGTGTATCAGGAGGAGAGATCAGCAAGGGAAAGGCCTGGCATGTTCTGGAACAGCAAGGCCAGTGTGACTGGAAGAGAGTGAGCAAGGGGAAAGTGTGGGGAAGGTCACGCAGGGCTTCGAGGGCTGTTGAAATGACTTTAACTCTGACTCCACAAGAGATGGATCCCACAGGAGAGTTTTGAGCACAGGAGTGAAATGATCTGACTTTCCTGCAGTGTCATTTACATATGACACAATCCCCCCATTTTAAGTGTACAATTCAGTGATTATTAGCAAATGTGCAGAGTTGTACAAACCGTCACCACGACCCAGCTGTAGGACCTCCCCAGCACCCCCAAAAGGCACCTCATGCCTATGACTCAAATTTTAAAGGGATCTCTTTGGGTCCTGTGTTAAGAATAAAAAAAAGAAGGACTTCCCTGGCAGTCCAGTGGTTAGGACTCAGTGCTTTCACTGCCGTGGTCCCAGGTTCAATCCCTGGTCAGGAACTAAGATCCCACAAGCCACGGGGTGTGGCCAAAAAAAAAAAAAAGGAATGAAACTAAGAGGTAAGAGCAAAGACAGTGTGGGAAGGTAATGTTTCTCACCATACGGGCGTGAAAAAAAGGACTGAAAGTGGAGGGATAAAGACAGGACTAATAAAGCTTTTCTTCTGAATTGCCCCAGGGATGGAGCCTCGTTAATGCCAAAGGCATAAGAATGAAAGGCCTCCAGCTTCAACAGTAAAAGTACTATATTAATAACATACGCAAGACTGTTTAAAACATGAGCAATCCAAGCTCAAAAGCTGAACCTGAACTTGAGTCCTGAACTTGAAGGTGACTGGTGCACCTTGGATCCCTGACTATTTATAAAACTATGGAACTATATCTTAACACCTTAAAAATTCACAAGAAGAAAAGTTGGTGGTAGCAATATAGGAATACATCCCAACATGTTTCAGCAAACATTCGTGGTCCCTGCAGGAAAAAGACAGTGAGGTCATCTTATGTTCGTTATTATTAAAATGTTAAATGCCAGTTTCTTGCGTTGGTCTTGAAAAGCGGGGGTATTCTGCGCTGAACTCATGTCATGATGTGACGGATCATCTGTGCCCATGCAGGGGGACTGCTTGACACTAAAAGTGGTACCTGAGTGAGGATTCTCTGTATTTTACCTGGAAGGCTGAAATCTTCTGGTATTATAAGGTTTTGGACCAAACAGTGAATTTTGGCATTTTTTTCTCCAGCATCTACTTCAGCAGCCAGTTTTCCTAACTCAGCTTTCCCCTCCTGGACCGTCTCATTCCGGGAACAGTACAGGATTCTCCCTTGGGTGGGTCTAAAATGATTCTCACCAACTTTCTTTAAGCTAACACCTGTGCATTACCAAGAGCCTGCCACGTGGCTTCTCTCTAGGTATGCAACTTCCTAGAGAGCAAATCATCTTTTAAAACATAAGACAGGCACATCTGACTGTGGCAGCAGTCTGAGGATAAAGGGGAAGAGGTCTAGAAAGGCAGTTTAAAGCCAGGCTTCAGAGATAGGTAAATGAGTTTCCAGCTCGCCACCTACGCTGACTTGGTTTGACTGTGTTCTGGACTGTTTTGTGAGATTCAGCTACTAGTCTCAGCGCAGCAAAAGACACCTACCTTTGTTTGCTTTTCATAACACCTGTCTGATGGCTAGTCCCGGAATCCTGACAGTTGCTCAGGGTAACCTGATAGGGAATGCTGCAGTTCCCCTGCCGGCCACAAGGAGGTCCCAGCCCTCCAGGCGTCGGCACCCAGGGCTGCAAAGCTGCCCCAGCTCCTCAGATGGAGAGATTCTGGGGGACAGGGCAGGTGCCTTGAGTGGCCGGCGTCCAGAGAGAGCTGCTAAGCTCAGTCGTTGACCCTGGGCCCACAGCCGTTTGGCACCGTGGGAGCAATGATAGCCCACCTGCGATCGCTGTGCTTTGAGTTGTTACCCGTAAACAGAGAGAATGGCCCCAGGCCCCGACAGCTCCCCGTGCCGGGTTCTGGGCCCAGCTGTATTCCCACTACCTGTGTGACCGTGGGCATGCCCCACCCCCTCTGAGACTCCGTGTTTCCTCATCTGCCGAGAGAAGGGGTCAGAATCAGAGCTACAGCCTTGCCAACAGCATAAGCACCTGAAACAGCCCTTACATCAAACAGTATCTGAGTCATCCTTGCAATTCAACACAAACTACCAGCTTCCTGAAGTTTTCCATCCTGCTGCCAGATTATCCTATCCCTGGAAACAGAGGAGTGAAATCAGAATTCTGTGCCCTGGAATCTTATAACTCAGGGCCAGAGAGGAGCACAGGGGTTCTCAAACTCCTGTTAGCCTGGAACCGTTTACTCAGACAAACTCTGACACAACAGCCCAAGTGGAAAACATTTAGACGCACTCTGGTTAGAAACCGGAGCCCAGAGAGAGGAAGCCACCTGTCCTGTGTCCCTCAGCAAGAGAGAGTGGTGGGACTGGCTGAGCTGTCCCTCCGGGGCCCACTCCCCAGGAATGGCACGGATTATGCTACTCCCCAAACTTGGGGGGGCTCAGAACCTGCGGAGAGGCAGGGGCACAGGACAGGGGACGGGGCGGGGAGACACTGACTTCCACTGTGTGTTCACTACGCTGGGGTTTTCCCCACCATGATTTCATCCCCATAAAGACCACGAAGGCAGTACCATAGCCACCTGTAGGCTCAGAGAAGTTAAGTGACTTGTCTCAGAAGTCACTGAGCCGGGATTTGAACCCAGGGCTTTGCAACTGCAAAGCACATATCCTGGCTGTCCCAGGGGATGGCAATGTATTTACTCATTCATTCATTCACACCTTTACTGAGCCCCAGTTATAGACTAGGCAGTGTCCTATACAGCTGTGACCAAGGCAGCCGGAGCCCCGCCCTCCCTGAACCCAGATATTAGAGGAGGAGACAGACGTAAACAAGTGAGGTGTGACAAGAAGAAAAATAGAGCCGGGTCAAGGGGTGACTGGGGGTGGAGGTGCACGTGCACCCCCAGGGGTCTAGAGCAGTGCTTCTCAAAGTGCGGTCTGCACTCCCATGTGTGAGCTGTTGGTTTCCAGTCTGCAAGATGATCAAAGAAACGCTGCTTTGCTGATGTATACTTTCAAGACAGACAGCCCACGGGCCAGCCCTCATCCACGAGCTGCGCTCAGAGGAGCCCTGGCCTAAAATACTCTGAACCACTAGGTCATTGCAGCTGCTGCGTGGACTTCGTGTCCCAGGATCCTGAGCCCCCCTCTCCTCTCCACTCCCACCTTCCCGCCAGGCTGTACAGACCCCAGAGGAAGACTGTGGTGTCTCCTGCCCGGCAAGTGCAATGCGCTAGGGGCCATCAGTCCCTTCTAAAGGGAGACACCCCATCTGAGTCCACGGCCAGTTGTGAGCTTCATGGAGGGGGAAATAGACCTGGGTCCCGATTTGGGCCGTGCCACTTACTGGCCATGTGATCTTGAAAATGTCTTTGGTTTTCCTTAACTGTGAAATGGGGATGATGATGCATTGCAGGAATAGATCGGGCGCTGGAGGTCCTGGAACTCAGTAAATGGAAGCCACCGTACTGTGTGGGCATGTGTGTGTCTGTGTGCACGACTGTGTTTGCGCAGGTGCCTGAGCATGTGTGTGCATGTCTGCATGAGTGTGGGTGTGCATATGCACGTGTGTGCGCGTGTACGTGACATCCATTTCCTCCACCACTATTGGAGAGTCGCTCTCAGGACCCGCTGTGGCCAGGGGTGCTGACAGTCATTTCCGGGGTCTCTCTCCAGATTGCCAAGGGATCATCGAGGACGTTGTCCTGCTGGGCGCGCCCGTGGAGGGAGAAGCCAAGCACTGGGAGCCTTTCCGGAAGGTGGTATCTGGAAGGATCGTCAATGGCTACTGCAGGTCTGTCCAAACCCTGTGCCTGTGAGGAAGTGACAGTGCTTACTGAGCACCTAGTGTGTCCAGGCCCTGTGCCCAGGACACAGATGTTGGAGGCCAGGCCCTTGTCCGGGAGGATCCCAGGGGCCGGTAGGACACCAGCCCTACTGGAAGCAAGGCCCGGGCCAGGTGTTCTGACCTGGGCAGCATCTATCCCCATAGGATGATGGGCAGCAGGGACAGATCCTAAGAAAGGTTTCCCTGTGTCGGGCTGAGACCAGTTTACAGGATGACACGAGAGGCCAGGCTGGTCACCGTGATCTGGGGGAAGAGGAGTGGGATGAGACTGAAAAACAAAGATTGGGCCGTCAATGGGGGGTCTCTGAACGCCGACTGGGGAGCTCACGTGTGGGTTATCCGGCAGCGCAGGAAGGGAGTGGGGAGTGTCCAGGCTGAGCTTTCAGAGCAGTGTCTTGGGGCAGGGCTGACAGCCATGGGACAGCCAGCACCCACACCACACGACAGACCCTCCTGCAAGAGAGGGGGGCTGTGAAGACTGACAGCTGTGGGGCTGGAAAGGAGGCATCCCTGGGCTTGGCTTTGAGGAGGACTTGAGAGGTTTCAGCCAAAGCCGTGCCCTCGACTCTGGGGAAGAAGAGAAGATGAAGGCCCCCGCTGAGACCTCAGGAGATTGGCCTGAGAGGATGCCCGGGCCCTTCAGCCTCCAGATGAGGCAAAGGAGCGAGGTGACAGCGTAAACACGAGAACAGGGATTTGGAACCGCACAGCCCTGGGTCTTAACATCGGCCTCAGTTTCTCCATCAGTGAAGGGGGGATAATAGTAGTGACTCCCCCCAGGGTTACGATGATAGTCCAGCGATTTACAGAGTTGCCCATGGTGGGTGCCTGCTCCGTGAGTGACAGATGGTGTTACCGTTCGGCAGCAGCAGCATCGCAGCGCCAACCTCGCGCCAGGCACTAGCTGGAACCTCAACAGGGACAAGCCCCCACCTGGCCCTGTGCAACCTCGCACGCAGCAGCGCAAATAGGCAGGAAACAGGCAGCTCCGGGCTTGTCTGCGACACCCAAATCCAGAAGCTCTGAAACCAAAGGCTTTTCCCCAAGTGTGGTGCACACTCATTTAGCGACCGGAGGTGAGACTTGGGGAAACGGCTGACTCACGGGGCTATGAACGTGAAGTGTCCAGCAGGGCGGCTGGAGATGCAGCGCTGGAACTGAGAGAGATGCAAACTGGAGCGAGGGCCAGTGGGAGGTCAGCTTCGGCTGAAGCCAGAAGGACAGGTGAGCTCATTTGAAAGGCAAAGCCTAGAGAAAGAGGGAGTGCTGGGTTCCTGATTCTAAGGAATATGGGTCAGGGTGGGAGGAGGGAGAGGCTCCAGCCTGAGGTTAAGGGCAACTCAGAATCATCCCACATACATGCCCAAGACGTCCTGCTGGACGTGGGGCTACAAAGATGAACAAGAGGAGTTCACGTCTAGCAGAAAAGACACATATGGAAACAGACAGCTATTCAAAAAAAAAACCATGAAAAATGCAATAATGCAGTGATGGGGGAGTGGATATGACAAGTATTAGACTCTTACCACCTGCCAGATCCTGTCTCTGTTGTCATTTTCTCCGTTAATCGTGCCCCAGACCCTAAGGGGTTTGTATTATTAAGCCCATCTTACAAGTGAGGAAACTGAGGCCCAGAGAAGTTAAGTCACAAGGCCAGTTAACTTTAATTTTGATCTAAGCCCAGCCATCCCAAGTAGAACCTGCAAGTGAATAGAAGAGATTTGGAAAGTCTTTATCATTTTGATAATTTAGCCCATGTCTAGTTCAGAGCTAAAGATAAAGATCGTCTTTAGCCTTGGATAGAGGGCGTTAACCGGGACACGGGAGTTCAGCCAATCAGTATGGCTTTATCACTCATATTCTAAGCTGAGTTCTTAGAATCAGGATATGGTAGAAAGAACAAAGAAACAAAGACAAAGAGCTCATGCAAATCAATAAGAAAAAAAAAATCTAATAAGAAAAATGGCCAGAGGGACTTCCCTGGGGGTCAAGCAGTTAGGACTCCCGAGCTCCCAATGCAGGGGGCCCAGGTTCAATCCCTGGTCGGGGAGCTAGATCCCACATGCATGCTGCAACTAAGAAGTCTGCACGCCACAGCTCAAGATTCCACATGCTGCAACGAAGACCTGGCACAGCCAAAAATAAATAAATAAACAAAAATTAGAAAATGGCCAGGGACTTTCCTGGCAGTCCAGCGGTTAAGATTCCATGTTCCTAGTGCAGGGAGCACCGGTTCGAACCCTGGTCAGGGAACTAAGATCCCACGTGCCTCATGGTGCAGCCTAAAAAATAAAAAAATAAAAAGAAAGAAAATGGCCAAAGGATATCTACACATAAACATGGAATAAATAGTCAATAAACTTTTGAAAATGTACTCAACCTCATTATTAGTGAAATAAATGCAAACTAAAATCGGTAAAATACTATTTATCATCCGCCACATTATCGAACATCTGACACATGAATAACATTCCGTGTTGGTGAAGATGTGGAGAAATGGGCGCCGTCACACCCTGTCGGTGGCAGCTGATTCAGTGGAGGATAGTTGGCAATATCTATCCAAATTTTTAATGTGCCGGATCTTCTGATCCCACAGATCCTGACTTCTGGGATCCTGCTGTACTAGATACATGGAGGCACAAAGGGGATCCTTGCAGCTTCATTTATAATTAAAAATTTAAAACAACCTGAATGACCGCAAAGAGGGGAACAGTTAAGGGGGAAAAAAGCAAGTGCGACAATACGTACTGTGATCCCATTTACGAAGGAAGACGTTTCTGCGTGTGCATATATGTATCTGTATGTCTGAGAATGGACAGGCAGGTCCAGAGGGACCATGAGAAATTAATAACAGTGGTCACCCCTAAAGAGTGGACAGGGCTTGGAGGTAGGGCTTAAAAGAGACTTTTTTTTCATTGGTATGTAGTTGATTTACAACATTGCGTTAGTTTCAGGTATACAGCAAAGTGATTCAGTTATATATGTGTGTGTATATATATATATTTATTAATAAAAGAGACTTTAATTTTTTAAGTAAGGACAGTTTAAAAAATAAGAAAAGAGCATCCTAATGTCCATAGCAGCACTATTTACAATAGCCAGGACATGGAAGCAACCTAAATGTTCATCAACAGAAGAATGGATAAAGAAGATGTGGTACATATATACAATGGAGTATTACTCAGCCATAAAAAAGAATGAAGTAAAGCCATTTGCAGCAACATAGATGGACCTAGAGATTGTCATACTGAATGAAGATATTGCTTATATGTGGAATCTAAAAAAGGGGTACAAATGAATTTATCTACAACACAGAAATAGAGTTACAGATGTAGAAAATAAACTTACGGTTACCAGCGGGTAAGGGGTGGGGGGAGGGATAAATTGGGAGATTGGGATTGACATATACACACTACCCTAGATAAAATAGGTAACTAATAAGGACCTCCTGTATAGCACAGGGAACTCTACTCAATACTCTGTAACGGCCTGTATGGGAGAAGAATCTAAAAAAGAGTGGATACACGTATATGTGTAACTGATTCACTTTGCCGTACAGCAGAAACTGACACAAATTGTAAATCAACTCTGCTGCAATAAAAATCTTTAAAAATTAATTAATTAATTAATTAAAAACAAGAAAAGAGAAGGAATGGCCACCACATTGATGGCAGACAGCCCTCAGTTAAAATCCTGGCTCCACCACTTACCACTCAGGTGGCTTTGGACAAACCAATCTGAAGCTCAGTATTCCTGCCTGTAAGATGGGAATAACAGTCCCTCCTGCACAGGGCTTCTGGGGAGATTAAATGAGATTATGTAAGATGAAGGCTGGCGCTTTATACGCGCCCAGTAAGCGATAGCGGTTATAATTATTATTACTGGGCATATTCGCAGCACACGATTTTTTTGATGCTTTCATAAACAGCAAAGGGAAAGAATTAAAATTGCATGTGTGCAATATGAAAGCAGCAGAATCTTATTAAACCCATCTGTTCCGTTGAGAACCTGAGGCTAATAAGTTTGGTTTTCCATTATTTTGTGAGATCCTGAGCCATCTCTCTGGAGAGAAAAAGGAGGAGGGGGAGAGGAGGAAGAAGGAGAGAAGAGGGAAGGAATGCACAGACCAAAACAATAACTGTAATTTTTTGATTAAATTAAGCACTGACCAGGAATTCATATTCTTGGCCCCCAAAAGTGTTTTAGTTGCCGTAAACCTACTTAAAGACTGGGAGTGGAATGAGGGGCTGGGGGGAGCTTCAGGCCAACACTCGCAAACTATATACGTTTATAAATTTATCATGTACATTAATAAAGCTCTTTGCAAGTTTGTTAACTTGCTTGGGCTTTCACGAACCCCCTGGAAGCCAACCGGGCAAGTGATTCTGTTCCCTATTATACTGTGAGGAAACTGAAGCTCAGAGAGGGTCAAGTGCCTCACCAAGGTCACACAGCAGAGCCAGGATGTGAACTCAGGTGAGACTGTCTCCCTGATAGTTGGGATATCTGCAATGAGAGGGTTTTGTTCTGAGCCCCCGGGGGACTCCCTGTGTGGTGTCTGCTCCAGTACCGTGTGGGGATAATGATAGAAGGAGCGGGGAGGACCCCCTGCCCACAAGTGGTTCCAGGCCTGTCAGCAGCCACGGCACACCCTTCACCAGGTCATGCGGTGTGAATCAAGGTTCAGTTGTATGCATCCGCCTGGCCTGGAGGGCCATCGACGCCTGGCTTGCTGGGCACTGCACCCACCTCCCACCCCCAAGGGAGTTCCCGATTCTGCTCAGGATACAGGATTGCAGCACTAAGGCACAGTCCTGCCCTCAACAAGCTCTCTGCCCGGAAAAAGAAAAGACCCAGGAACGGACACACGGAGCACATGTAACAAAGGTCACAAGAGGAGCATACACCAGTCACGTGAGGTACAAAGGATTAATACTATCAAGTGGAAGGGCTCAGGGGCACTCCCTGGAGAGGTGGCATGCAAGCTGAATTTTGAAAAGATGGATAGGAGCCCATCAGAGCCTGGAAGAGTAGGCGGAGCAGGAGAGAGGCCACACTGCCCACGAAGGCCCAGAGCGGGAGGTATCATCGTACCCGGTACCTCCTGAGCGCTCACGTGTGTGAGCACTGGGTACACGACGTGCCATCTCTGTGCACGCTCCTGCCCGCCCCGGAAGGTAGGTTACAGCGAGGAGACTGAGGCTCAGAGGGGTCAAGCAACTTGCCCAAGGTCACACAGCTGGTAACTGACAGGGTGGGACTGGCTCTGGGTGGTCCCGAGGGTGGGCTCGTGGCCCACCCCAGGCAAAAGAGACAGATGCTGGGCGCAGAGGGTCTGGAATGCCAGCAAAGGCCCTGTGGTTTGCTTAGCACAGTTTTGAGGATGTGGAACCTTCTAACACGTTCCTGTCCTGCCCCTACATGTGTATGAATAAGTACATTTAACATTGTAAGTAGAGTGTTGTCATGTTTAAGACGGATCATTGGGAAGGAACAATCCTGACTTTGCTCCTTTGCTTTCTATGTCAGAACCGTATAGGGGCCTCCCTCACACCCCGTATTGGATGCATGTAGCCTCACGATTAGTTAATAAAACAACTTGAGTCAGTCTCCTTTCTTCTCCCCTTAGCCATCATTCTGAGGGACAGTGTTTCTTGGGCCTTCAATATTAGGGTAACCATTGCGACGTGCAAACATTGCTCTCTGGCAGTTAGGGAATTTTCTAGAAGAGAAGGCCTGTGGGTAGTGGAGAGTCAAGGTTGGCTTCTGAGAGGAGAGGGCCATGGTCGGATGAGAGTTGAAGACCCCAGTGGCTGGAGAGAGGTGAGGCCAGGAGCGAGGAGGAGGCGGTTCCTTTTGTCCGTGGGGGGCTGGGCGGGGAGTTGCCTGATCTCAGGGCTGGAACAGAAGGGATGGGTTTTGGGGGAGTGGGGAGTAGGGGCAGGTAGTACAAATCTGCAGGATTCCGTGATAAGTTGGCCATGGCGGGAAGGGAGGCCTAGGACATGGCTTTGCTGGCTTCTGCTCGAGGGACCTGGTGGACGATTCAGAGGAGTCAAGGCTGATGAGCTCAGGGTGGGGCACAGCAGGAAGGTCTGTTGAGAGCCCCTCAGTTCTGGACCCCAGCCTTCTAGAGGCTTCCAGGGTGGTAACCACGCAGGCACCCCTGTGGCCAGAGATCCCAGAGGGTCAGGCCTGGAGAGCCCACAGCACCCTGGGTCCCAGACAGCTTTGGGGCCTCGCCTGTGGGCACAGAGGGTCACGCGGGCAGGCTGGGGACTCCTGACCCTCAGCACATTCCCCCGCACACGCGGGGACAGAGGGCCCTTCTTTCACACAAGCGCACAAAAACGATGGGCTCAAATGGCCCTGCAACCGGAGTTGGACTCGGTCTAAACAAAAGACGCCCAGTGTGCTAAGTGGGGTCTCAGCCCTGGAGGCAGAGGGGGAACAGAGGCGTCCACGTACATGGACTTGCTGAGGGAGGGGCCCAGCTTCACCCCGGACAGGGCACAGGGGTTCGAGGGGCAAGGCTGTCCCGTGGACCCCACAGACCACGTCTCCCGTGGACAGTGCTCGGTGTACCTGAAGAATCAGGCCACAGAGTGTCCGGGGTTATCTCCTTGCCAGAGTGCAGGGTTTATGTCTGGATAGGGGGCAGGGCATGGTGTTCACAGCAGCCGTGAGAGTGGAGGAGTGTTCCAGGGCTGTGACCTGCCCCGGGGGGCCGCGCTCACCTCCTAGGTGGCTGAGGGCAGGGAGAGCTGCAGGCTGGGCCAGGCCTGTCTCAGAAAGCACAGCTGGTCCCTCCAGCTCAAAGAGAGATGGGGTCCCAGACCCAGAGTTCCAAGCCACGGAGCACGGTGGCCCCAGCTCCCCGTGATCCTCTCCCCCCAGGCAGACGCCCTGCTGCCTCTCTTTCGTCTCCCAGGGAGCCCTGGACCAGCCTCCACCCCCCACCCTGGGAACTGGAAACCCTCCCCAGCTGAGAGCAGCTCACCCAGCCACATGCAGACTGTGGAGAACTTCATCCAGCTTCCTCAGTCACTCACTCAACAGATATTCGTCTACTGCCCACCAGGCCAGCGCTGTTCTCTGCTCTGGGGGCCCAGCAGGAAGCAAAGCAGCCTCCCTGGAGCTGCCACGCCCTGGGCAATGCTCCCGAAATGCTAGTGGCTGCAGCTCCCACCATCATACACGGGTGCAGCGGGGCCCTGGTCTCCCACAGAAGCTCCCGTCCCACCAGGCTCCCCCGGGGCGAGGCAGGGCCCTCCGAGGCTGACGTCCGCCCCTTCTCACTCGGTCCTCTCTGCCCACAGTGGGGACTGGCTCTTGGGCTTTGTCTACCGCACGTCCTCCGTGAAGCTCCGAGTGGCCGGCCTACAGCCCGTGCTGCTGCAGGACAAGAGGGTGGAGAACGTGGACCTGTCCTCCATGGTGAGTACCACCTGTCCCTCCCGGGGCTGGAGGGCTGGGCACTTCGTTACTCCAGCCCAGCAACCCAGGTCCCAGGGACACTGGCCCGGGCTCAGTCCACCCCAGAGGAGGGAGGTCATGAGAATTCACTTGGGAAGAGGTAACTCCTGTTCACAGGCACCATCCTTGTGCTGGGGCATTGTCCCCAGGCCTCTGGGGCAGGCACTATTATCCCCATTTCACAGATTAGGAAACTGAGACTTAGAAAAGTTCCCATCACACAACTAGCAACTAATAGCCTGGATTTGAACCTCCAGAGCCCATGCTCTTGCCCCTATGTTACTGCCCTCCCACTACGCCTCCCCACTCCTCCTCCCACCGCCCCCACTCACTCCCCCAGCCGACATTACTGGTCAGGACAGTCTATTTCTCCTGGAAGTAACCAAAACAACCAGAGGACACAAGTGGAGGCATTCAGGCTGGACCAGAGCAGAAGCACCCAATTTCCAGGCTGTGAAACCGTGGAATACAGAGCAGGGAAAGTGTGTTCCCAGGTCCCCCACCTTGGAATCACCTGGAGAGTTTATTTAAAATGCAGATCCCAGAGCCCCACTGCCCAGACCTCCTAAATCAGTCTCTAGGAGGTGAAGCCTGAAAGTCTGCATTTTAAACATACTCCCCAAAGATTCTTACATATCTCAGACTAGGCAGGGCAGACAATGAAAAGAATTCTTGCTGGGAATGGAATGCAATGCGAGGGAGCCCACCCCAGCAGCTACACAAACCTAATTTGAGTTTCTAGAGCCATCTTTTGGGCTTGAAGGAACCTCGTCCACCCACCACATGTCTGTCATAGGGAGTTAATAATAGCTTCATACCTTTTGCAGTATCCGTATCCCCACTGTACAGATGAGGACCCTGAGGCTTTGAGAGGCTGAGGGACTTGCCCAGGGTCACAGAGCAGGGACAGGGCTGAGCAGGACTGAAGCCAGTGGGCATCGCCCCCGTTGGGTAGATGTGAGAGCCAGTGGCAGAGGTGCCAGCTGCCAGGAGGATGAGGATATACTGAGCTGCAGTTATGTCCCCAGGCAAACTCAGCCAGTGAAAATTCCCGGGTTGCAAGGTTCACGAGAACAGGAACTTTGTTTTCCAATGATTACATTGCCGGCTGCCGTTTATCAAGTACCAAGCATTTCCTGAGCGTAACCCAATTTCCCCAGGTACCACATCAGTAATTTGAGCCAGCCGCACCATCCTACCTGAGAGCAGACAGTCCAGGCCCCTCCCTGGGCATCTGAAAACTCCCCTGGGGAGGGGCACCCCGGAGGACCCTGGCTTCTCCCTTCAGCTTCAACAGCAGCCTGGCCCGGCGACACACACACGCACACACACACACGCATGCACGCACGCACACACGCACACACACTGCACCTCGTCGTAGGGGAAGCCGGGCACCCTGACCCACCCCCACCAGCACAGCCAATGCTGGGTTGCACGCTTATTGAAACTTGACTGAGGGTTGAAGAGAGCACAGGGGGATTCTAGCGCAAAAAAAAACCAGAACGTTATCAGGCACTGCTGCCACTGAAGCTCGTGGGCCGTGACCTTGCCCCGAGGTCCCCTGGGCCTCCCACCCAGCCTGCCACCATGTCACTGGGGCCAATTTGTCCTGGCTTATATCTTCACTCCCCCAGACTCCCAGGGCCCTAGCTCACAAGTCCTGACCCACCAGACAACACGAGTGAAGCAGTCCCGTGTCTTCCTGACCGGCAGCTTTGGGGGCTGGTATTGGTCCAAGAATAAGAAGAGTTTCTAGACTCATCCACCCATGAAACTTATCACTCCTAATTCAGGAGGCAGTCTTCCCAGGACAGACGTGAACTTCAAGCCCTAGAGCCATCTCCTTAGATCATCTTTATCCCTGATAGACTTGCTTCACGTGATGTCAGTCTCACAGCAATCCCGTACAGTGGGTATTGGGCATCCCCAAGTCACAGACTGGAAAACTGAGGCTTGAGAGAATAGGTTCAGTGTAGCCAGAGAGTCATAGATCTGGTCTCTGAAACCAGGTCCAGAGCCTGTGCTGTACACCTCCCTGTAGGAGTGAGGAAAGCTGGGTAACAAGACCAGGAAACAGCAGGACTCAGTGATGCCTCCTGGCCCATGTCCAGGGGTCTCTGTCCTGTTTGAGGGTCCCTGTACCCTGATGGGGTGAAGGGGAGAAGTGACTTGATGCCTCACCACTCCAGGGGTCTTCCTCTGCCACAAGAATCAAATGTGAAAAGGAATGGCTGAATGTTCCTTTCAAATGAAAATTTCCTTTAAATGCTACAAAGCCCCTGAAAGACAGTTTCTGCCCTGGGAAGCCCCTGAATGGGATACAGTGGGAAGAGCACAGCCTTTGGTGCCGGAGAGGCCTGGCTTAGAATCCAGGCTCTGCCACTGGTATACTGGCTGTGTGACCTTAGGCCAGTGACTGAACCTCTCTGTGCCTCGATTTCCTCATCCTAGAAACAAGAGATATCACCTGTCTTCCAGGGCACATGCGATATGGTTGGTGCACAGTAGGCCCTCGTTTAATGCTGGTTCCTGCGTCTCCTGCCCCTGTGTCCACCTTCAGTTCTGCCTCTGGGACCACAGCTTCAGAGACTCCTCTCCCCACTCAAAGACTGCCTTCACGGCAGCTTCCCAGCTCCTGCCTAACAATAGCTCTTTATCGCATTAGGAGCACATCACAAAAAGCAGTGCTTTCCTCTTCTGAGTAATTAGAGGTAATTAGCATTGCCTTTGTGCTGCCCTCCTCTTTTCCTTGAAAATTCTTGCTGGAAGAGAGATTGCTGGCAAAAGAGTCCTCGTGACTGCTGTTGCGAAGCACTGGCTGCCCTGTGCTCGGAGCAGAAACCTACAGGACCTTCTACAGGAGAATTTCCTTCTCCCTGCCGGGCTGATGTGGGCAGGGCCCTCTGAGCCTCATCCCAGCGTCAGCCACGGGACACAAACGTGGTCTGCGGCGGCTCCTGATCTCAGGACAAGCCTGAGCAGGAGTGAGCCAGGGGCAGGTCCTGTCGCAGGCAGAGGGCATCTCTGGTGAACGGAGCAGACAAAGGCCAGGCTGCCTGCCCACCTTTCAGGCTCTCCTGTGTGGGGACTGGGTTGCAGCGCATGGGGGTTTCTGCCACCCCGGGGGCCACGTCACGAGGTTTCTCCAGAGCCCAGGGTCTCTGGAGTCTTGGTGTCCCAAAAGAACGCCAGCTGGCTTCTCGAGCTTAGCACAGGGCTTGGCACACAATAGACATTCAGGAATAATAACAATAATAACAACAATAGTCAGTGTCTGCATGGTTTCCAGACCTTATGTCACTTGATCCCCGTAGCTGTCCCATGAAGTAGGGATAATAACCCCATTGTACAGGTATAGAAACTGAGGCCGCAGGAAGGGACACTGCATGTGAGTGGCAGAGCCAGATGAACTAGGGAACCTACCTCAGAGCCTGGGCTCTTAACCAGTGCGTTCACACTGTCTGCATTCACGCATCTCTGTGGCTTCCAGTCAGTGACCTCCAACTCTAGGCCAATAAGCCTGTGACGTGTATTGTCTCATCGAATCCTCACAGCCAGCCCACATGGTGTATGGTGTACGTATCTTTATTAGCCCCATTTTACAGAGGAGGAAACTGAGGCCCAAGAGGTAAAGGAACCCCAGGAGGCCTGATAGGCTTGGGAATTGTTGACCAGGCAGAGACAGGTGGCAGCAGCTTTGGTTTGGGTAAGTCAAGGTGTCTTGCAAGGCAGGAAACCAGAAGCGCTGAGGCCCATTCATCCTGTGTGGCTCTGGTTACCCTGAGCACCCACAGCGTACAGGGCTGTATGTGGGGAGGAGAGGGGAGTTAGAGGTGTGCACTTCCTCAGCCCACACGGTCTATCAGAACACAGACAGAGGCAAGCAGATGAAGACGATGGTGTGTAGTGAGTGCTGTTGCAGGGGAACCCCAGGAAGGGTCCGTAACCAGCGTGGGAAGGTCAGGGAGGCTTCTCAGCACCAGGGACATCCAGCATATCCGGACAGGTGGCAGATTTCAGTCTAGACAGCCAGGGAGATGGTCTTGGGCTGAAATCTTTATCCGACATCAGCCGCGCCAGAATGTTCCACTGCTCAGAAGGGATTCTTTTCCCATCCACTTCACTCCCGCTCTCCCATCCCTCTGGCTACCTGTACAATTGGAACTCTGCCAGCCAGTTCTGCCTCTGGGTCTTTGCAGAATTGGCAGGTCAGGGACTAGGCTTGGCTGAGACCTGGACCAACCTGTAGCCAAGAAGGTCCAGAGCTCTGCATTCTAGGGCAGCTGCACAGTGGAATTTCCATCTGGAATCAGCTGTAGCCAGTAGCCATAAACACCTCCCTCCCTTCCTGTCCTGCCTGCCTCCACCCAGCCCGAGTACCAGCCCTTCACCAACATTAAAAAGGTATAGGGAGGTCATCCTTGTTTGTCCCTGTGGGTCTAGGTTACTGCTGGCCCAAATTCAGATGTGATGGCTGGAGCTTCAGCAGCCGTTTTGGGTTCCTGAATGGATCTGCCTAGCTCACTCCCTACCTTCTATCCCTCCTTCCAAGAAAATTAAATTAAAAGGAACTCATATTTATGGAGCACCTACTGTGTACCAGGTGCTGTGCCTTGTGGTCTGTATTATTTCTTCCCACCAACCCCATGCGATGGGTATCACTAACCCTAATTGTGTAATGTCCCTATAAAAGTGTTTGGGGTCATATATGGAACAGAATAGTTCCCACAAAGTCCCAGGCCCTTGGAGCTCTCATAGCAGACATTCAAGGTATGAGGTGTCATGATCCTCATTTTACAGACAGGGAAGCTGGGTCTCAGGACGTTGTACAGACTCACCCAGTTACTAGAAAGAGACAGAGCCAAGTCTGGAGCCCCCGTGTCTCTGATTCCAAACTTAGGTTCTTTCTAGCGCCATGCAGCCACTAATGTCCACCCGCTATGGAAAGATGCTGCCCTACCTTGACCTCCACCCTGAACCCAGGGATCTGAAAAGCCTCTTCTATGTGTATACATGTGTGTGTTTTCACTGAACACTCTTTAGAAGTGGTTGTAAAGAAAAGGACAAGAAGTAAGCAGGTTATGAGAAGATAACAAAACTGTACAGGGAATTGTCTTTTGTGTTCTTGCAAAGTCATTGGAATAACCCGGTGTGATTTGTGATTCGAATGGAAATGCAGGTGTTACCAGCCGAGCCTTTGTGTTGCTTCCTGAGCTCCCCAGCACAAGCCTCCCCAGTGCTTTCCTGTCTCCTTTTTAGACAAAAACCTTCCTCTTCAGCCTTGAAGGACTGTTCTGTCTTGTGCTTGCCTTTGGCACTAAAGCAGGCACCCTAGGCTGGCTGGGGAGAGTGCAAGCCTCCATCTCAGGGAGGAGATTTGAGCGAAGCAGCCTCTGCTCTCAGTGTCTCAAGTGCTGTGTGTCGTTAAGCTAAACCACCACCCCTCTCTGGGTTTCTCTTTTCTCATCTGTAAAATGAAAATGATTTTTAAAGTCTTCCCCACCACACACCTGATTTTCTATGAAGTGAACAGGCCTGGATTCAGACCCCAGCTCTGACACCTGGGTGACCTTGGGCAGGTCACTTTACCTCTCTGCCTCAATTTCTTCACCTCCAATTAGCAGCCAGTACCTGTCAAAGGAGTATATTCAATAAACTCATTTCCTACAAGGTATTAAGGACCTACTGTGTGTCGACCATTGTCCATTTTCACAGTTAGGCATTGGGCACTCCAATCACACCCCTATTTTTCAGTCGCTGATATATGCCAACACAAAAATAGGGGAGTCTCTCTTCTCTCAAGAAGGGGGTGGGCACTTCTGAGTTCTTGACCCTTGTCTTAGTGAAGGTTCCATCCATAATAAAGGCCCAGATGAAGTGGCTTAAACACACAAGCGGTGATGCTGTCCCATAGGCAAAGGCTAGAAGAGGCAGTTCAGGGCTGGTGGCTCCATAGCTTTCAGGGGCCGAAATTCCCTGTCTTGCTATTCTGCCATCCTTAGTGAGCCAACTCGTGGCTCATGGCGGCTGCCACAGCTCTGGCCATCCTGTCTGAAATCCAGCCAGCAAGAAAGAGGAAATAGGGGGAAAAGCGAAGCACTCCCCCTTTTAAAGAGAATTCCAAGGACCGCCACATAACACTGCTGCTTCATCTCATTGGCCAGAACTCATCACCGTAGTACACTTAGCAACAAGGGGGGCTGGAGAACGTACCCAGCTATAAACTGGAGTTCTTATGACTAAGGGAAAGGGGGAGAGTGAATCGTAGAAAGTACCTGGCAATCTTTCTAGCCATAGTTCTATTTTAGATTTGGGGGCTTTTTCCTGGAGGAACCCTCACAACAACCCTCTGATGTAACTACTCTTACTGTCCCCATTTTACAGCTGAGGCACATGGAGGTCAGAGGCATACAGGGGCTTGTCCAAGGTCCCACAGCTGGTGATCCACAGAGCCCTTCCACTGTAGCCTAAAGCTGCAGGCAGAGAACAGGAACTTCCACTCCAACTATAACAGGAGGGTCTTTCCTGCCCCCAGAGGACCCAGATTCTGTAGAGAAGCTTCCTTCGTCTTTATTTAAGAAATTTTAGAGCAGCTTTGAACCCAGAGGCTTCCCACCCACTCTGGACTTGAGAATCATTGAGGGTTGGAGTCATGGCATTGGTGACTGGTTGGTGAAGATGCGGAGGGAGAGGCCCAGGAGCCCTGGGGAGGACTGGGGTCTGCCCACCACCCGTGGTCCTCACTCACTGTCCTCCTGCAGGTCAGCGGCCACTTGGACTACGCCAAGCAGATGGACGTCATCCTGAAGGCCGTGGGCATCCACACCAAGCCAGGCTGGGACGAGAAGGGGCTCTTGCTGGCCCCAGGCAGCCTGCCCCAAGAGGAGCCTCGCCAGGCAGCAGCGCCCTCCTCATCGGATAAGACCACCAACCAGGATGGGCAAACCCAAGGTCCCACATCCCCCTTGGGAGACACCCCCAGCGCAGCCACATCTCTTGACCCCAGCCAAGCCCAAGTGCCAGTGAGACTGGACCAGTCTGAAGGGGCCTCTCTTCCTGCTGCTGCCAGCCCTGCTGAGAGCCCCCCTGTCTGCAGCCATGGCGTGGGCCCCAACCCACTGGGCTGCCCCGACTGTACCAGCGAGACACAGGGGTCCTGCCCAGGGCTGGACTGACCCCGGAAGAGTCATTCTCCCAGATTTCTATATGCAGTGCTCTCTTACCCCACTCCACCGGGTCCCTCACATGAGCTCTGGAGATGCAGAATTTCCACCACTGTCTTTCCTAAATTGAAGACATTGGTACTGGAAGGAGGGGGATTGTAAGAAGACACCGTCCCCTCCCCAAGGAAGCAAGGCTAGAGCTCTGCAGAGTCAACCCAGCACAGTGTAGAGCCCCAGGACTAGACCAGCCGTGGGCCTCCTGTGCTGCGGGTCAGAGCTTAGGGTCTGGTTGCCCATCAGGTGGCTCAGGAGCTCTGTGGAGCCTGAGGCTCCCACCCAGCCACGCTCCCCAGCCTCACAAGCCTGGTGTCTGCCGACCCATTCGCCCACAGGCACCACTGCCACGCCTACAGAGCAGGGACAAGTGGGACAGGCAGCTTATTCTCTCTGCTCTTGGGAGATCCGATGAGGTCTGCCACATGCAGCTGTACAGGCTGTGCACCGCACAACTACAGGGGCGGCATCATAAAGACGTGATGTGAAGGGCGCCCCCCAAAGTTATGCCGCGTAGTGGCCCTGGATATAACTGTTACAGAACAATTACAGAACGTGGTGAAGAAGTGTTACAGAACGTGGTGGAAAATGCTGGATCAGCAGGCAGTGTGGACAGGGCCTGTGACGAGAATGAATTAGATGGGGAAAGGATTTCCTATAGCAGAAACAGAGGTGTGATGATTCTAACAATAAACAATAACAACAGCTACCATTTATTAGGTATTTACTGTGTACAGGGTGCTTACCTGCATTGTCTCAGTTGACCCTCACAACAACCCTATGAGGTAGGTTCTATTATTATCTTCATTTTCACTTGCAGACCCAGAGAGGTTAGGTAAGCTACCCAAGATCACACAGCTGGTCAGTCTCAAGCTCCAGTCAGTCGGCCTCTAGAGCCCAAGCTCTTAGCCACTGGATCTGCATCCCTGGAACCATCCCCTTTGGTCCTCCCACTGTCTCTGAATGAGCGGGCCAGAGATAATCCCCCCCCCACATCGTGCAGATGGGGAAACCAAGGCCCCGGCAGAGAAAATATTGACAAGCTCAGGGGAGGCAGCGAGGAGTGGGGAGAGGCAGGGGAATTAGAGTGTTGGAGCCAAACTGGTCCTCAGGGGTACGTGTATTTGTTTCAAAAACTATTTACAGAACTCCTACTGCTGTTAATCCAAACAGCTCATGTCACCCACGGAAAACTGAGGCCCCGAGAGAGGAAATGACGTTGCTGAGGTCCCAAAGCAAACTCAGGGCAGAGTCCGGACCAGAACCCAGGACACCTGCACCCAGAGTCTCTTCCCACGTCACCAGCTGCTTCTACAGCCTGAATTCAGTTCACACCACGGTCACCGCCTCAGCTAGTGTTTATTGGGAGTCCACTGGGGCAGGCCTGGGGGTAGAGGGGGAGCCCCAGTAGCACCAGGGCCCCTCTACAGCCAGCGGCATGGCCAGAATTGAGTCTACTCAGCACCAAGGAGAGCTCCAGGCCGCCGGTGGAGGCCCCTGGGAGTTTGGGTGGATGGAACTTGGAGGTGGGAAGCAGAGTAAGAAAAACCTCTGACTAAAAAGAAACCTAAAGTAGGTAAGCTTTGGGAACCAAGAGGTCCCCCGTCAGAACAAAGCAGGCCCCTGTGCCAGGGTCCACCTGCCTGCCCGAGGGCACCAGCCCACGCCAGGGGCAGCTCTACAGCTCTGCTGACCCGATGGCCACCACTCCCACTGAGCCCTGGGAAGGCCAGAAGGAGGTGGGCAAGGGCTGGTTCTGTCCCCACCAGCTGGTTCCCTTCTAGGCCCAAGGAAGTCCAGGCTAGAGGAACACCATTCCTGGTGCTGAGCAGAAGCCACCAGCTCTCCCTTCGGCTCCAGGAGACGCAGTGCAGCCGCCTGGGAGCTGGGGTGGGGGCCCTACCCAGCTTCCAGAGCGAGCCAGGCTGTGGGACCCGGGCCGGGGCTGAAGACGAGGAGGAAGGTGGAAGAACAGTGGGAACAAAGAGCCCTTCCTGGCCCTCAGCCAGAGGCCAGGGGGCTGGATGGCCAGGAGCTGTAACAGCAGGGACCACCAGCCGCCCACCTGCCGAGTGCCGGGCATTCTGTGTTCAGTATCCTAACGCTCAAGACACCCTATGAAGCAGGCATCGTTACTCCCATTTTGCACGTGGAGTAATAGGCTCAGAGGGGTTAAGTAACTTGTACGAGGACTGGTAGGTGGTGAAGCAGAGGTTCACATGTAGGCCTGCCTGACTCCCAGGCTCAGAGAGGTTAAGTAACTTGTACGAGGACTGGTAAGTGGTGAAGCAGAGGTTCATATGTAGGCCTGCCTGACTCCCAGGCTCAGATGCTCTGTGTGTGGGCAGGTGTATCCTGAGAACCTGACTGGTCCAAAAACGGTCTAGCAAACCATCCTCGGGGTTAAAGATCACCTGAACCAGCACGTCTCAAACCATAACGTGCGCAGGATCCACCCGCTGAACACCAGGTCGGGGTGGGGCAGGGGTGTGCGTTTCTAACAGGCTCCCGGGAGCTGATGCGGCGGCCCACGGACCACACTTGGAGGACCGAGGAATTTGGCCCAGCGCCAAGCTGCCTCTGCAGACAGAGGTGTCCCTCCCACGCAGTCTGACAGAAATGTGCAAAGGAGACGGTTGTCTTCATCCTAATCTGGGCCGAGAGGTCTTTACCCCACTCCCTGGAGTCCCCCAGCCTTGCTCTACACACAGCCACAAGCTACACTCAATAGTGGGGCATCCTGGAGAAAACTGCACCGAGCCAGCAACTAGCCCTCCAGGTGGGAGGCCTGGAGTGGGCACGGGGAGCTGGCTCCGTGCAGCGCCCTGGAGCTCAGCGGGCTCCCGGGAGACCTGTAGCATCCTGGTTTTAGCCAAGAGCTGGTCCAGGGCCTCAGGGACTTGGTCCCATCCGGTCCAGCTCTCCAAGCCTGTGTCAGTTCCTCGGGGTACCAAGCGGAGGCAGCTGCAGCTCGGGCTCCGCAGGATCACCGTTGAAGAAGCTGACTGCGGTAGTGGTCCCGGCAGGCGGCGGGGGGTCCCGGGTGGCCTCTCCAGGCAGCAGCAGCTGGGCCGTGAGTTGCAGGCCTGAGGAGCCCCCCGAGCCCGGGTCCGAGTCCGAGTCCGAGTTCGGCAGCAGGGGCAGCGGCAGCACGTGCTGCAGGCTCAGGCCCGGCCGTGGGCCGCTGTGAGAGGTACGCACGGAGGGCGAGGCAAGACTGGGCTGGCGCTCCCGGGGGCAGTGGGGACACGGCAGGAACCTGCCCAGGGCCCGCTTGAAGTCCCGCATGAAGAGCGGGTAGATGATGGGGTTCATGGTGCTGTTGCAGTAACCCAGCCATGTGAGGACATCAAAGAGCCCCGGGGAGATGCAGTCGCACACGGCCTGGAGGGATGGGGCACGTCATGCCTGGTCCTGGAGGAGGGACGCAGGCCACCCCACCCAGCACGGATGGGACAGACACATAAACACACGGAGAGGCAGCCCGCCCTCCTCCCTCCCCGGGTCTGGGCAGGGGTGGGGCTCAGGGCCTCCCCAACCGGGCGTGGACTCACCTGCCCCTTGTGGTAGCATTACCTGGGCTATGTTGACCACAAAGAAGGGCAGCCAGGTCACAAAGAACATGCCCAGCAGGATGCCCAGTGTCAGGCTGGCCTTCAAGGCCTTGCTGCTGTGCTTGGTGGCTAGACGCCCGCTGTCAGCCGACTCCACCCCGGGGCACGGGGTCCTGGGCACCTGAGGAAAGGAAAGCCACGTGATTTAGTGAAGAATGCGCCCCAGTCCGACCCTATTCCCAGCCACAGACTGAGCCTTCCTCCTAATTCTAGACTGAGCCCTAGTACCAGTATTAAACTGCGCCCTGACCCTTGAATGAGCTCCAATTGCAGTCCTAGACTGAGGCCTGACCCTGACTCCCGACTGAACCTTGATCTTGGCTTCAGACCGAGCCCTGACATCAGCAATAAGCTAAACCCTACTCATGGCCCTGAACCCCTGATGCCCACCGTAGGTGGAGCCCTACATAAACAACATCTCAAACTGAGCCTCAACCCCGGACCAGACTGAGCCCAATTTTAGCACCAGACTGAGCCCTGATTCCAGAAATAGACGGAGCCTTGGTCCTGGTCCTGCCCCGAGCTATGACCCTGACCCAGCGCTTCACGAGGAGCTCTAGAGAGTACAGTGAGATTTCCTAGGTGCCGGGGCTCATGGTCATGTGTGTTGGCCAGTGTCAAATGTTGTCCTTTGCAAGGCGTGTGGGTCTTCTGAACTGTTGGATTTGTGTTTGGGGCCGTGTTGTCCTGCACTGCACTTTGGCACTACACGAATTAGCTGCAATTGAACAGTACTTGACAGAAGAGGACAGCTGCTGTCCAGGGCTTGGCAATCTCTTTGCCTACGGATTCTCTTCATATGTCGGAGTGATGGTGTTGTCTGCACCACTACTCTCAGACTCCACAAAATAAAGTGCATGTTTGAAAACATGTGCCCAAAACAAACGTGTACAATTAAATCTGTATAAATTACTAGGGATGCAAGCAACCTTGGCATTTTACACACAGATTTCACTGTGGAGTGACAGACATCTCCATTCGCACACGTGGACTCCGTGAGCGGGAACCAGGGGAGAGAAGGAGGAAAAAGCTAGGAGCCGCTCCACGGGGAACACGGCACGAGGGGTTAGAATGTGACTTTACAAATGGGAGCGCAGGCGTCCCAAAACGTTCAAAAGGCTCACTGATCCCAGATGACCCATTAGCCCAGAGGTTCTCTTAATTTTTTCAACTTTGTGAGTCCATTGAGACGCTAATGAAATCTACAAAACTGCTCCTCAGAAAACAAAAGGTTTATAAAATTTTATAAATACACACACACACAGAGAAAAAGTTCCCTCATGTCCAGAGGGTTCAGAGACCACTGTGAAGTCCATCCATGAAACCCCTAGGGGTCCATGAAAGCTGGAATGTGAAGCCCTCCTCTGAACCATGTATTGTAATCAATTTGGATTTTCCTATATCAGCTTTCCACAAGGCAAGAGCCACCTATATTGACAATTTTTAAGTAAATACTGGTATGCAGAAGTGCGCACAATTTATTGAATTATGAAGGGGCATGTGGGCTGCCTGGGAATATACCTGGGCTTTGAAAGCCAAGGGCTTCCCCCCAACATTTCCTAAACTGCATGAGAGCCCAGCTTAGCTCTTGAGGCAACCAAGGATAGTTTGGGTATGGGAAGATGAAAGAGAAGGAGGCAGGAAGGGAACCAGATTCCCAGGCAACCTTCACAGATGAAAATGGGGTGGAGGAGGCAAAGGCAAGTTGTGTCAGCCCTTCGAGCACCAAAGCCGAACTCCCTACCCCATCCCCCTCCCAGCCCTTTTTCTCTCCCCGCCTCCTCAGGGTAGCCAGGCTTGGTTACTGTCCATGGTGCTGAAACCCCAGCTGCATCCCTACAATATCTTTCTATAGGGTCTGGAATGGCAGTGGCAGGAGAGGGGAGACAGGCACACTGCAACTCCCACCCTTCGATGTGTTTCTCCAAGTGAAATCTGGTTAGACAAATATCAAAGACACCCAGAGCAGCCTAACAGAGGCCCTTGACTTCTCCCCTCTGTCTTGGTGGGGCAACATTATGCAGAGGCAAGAGCTTGTTTTAAGACAAGTGATCTGGCTTCAAATCGTGCCTCTACCACTTACTCGCCCTGTGATCTTGACAGTCTCTGTTTCCACATGTGTAAAATGGCAGATAATACTCACCTTACGGAGTTGCTTTGAACCTGTGGCTATACGTGCATGCACAGTGCCTGACACAGAGTGAGTGTAGATACACAGCAGCCCCGATGTCGAGTCAGCAGCATGAGTATGAGGCTGGGGGAGTTTTTAGCACCTTCGGGAGCCCTGTTTTTCTGCCAGCAGCTTGAGCTTTCCAAAGCAGCACAGATGTCGGGACAAATGCTCTGAGCCACTATGCTACAGCAAGGAAGAGAAAGAGGATCTGCTTTTCTCTCTCCTTCTCATTTTCTCTTCTCCAGAGTGAACTCTATATGGCTCCCGTGGGCCAACCTGTTCAACCTGGAGGGAGAGGCTCCTGCTTCCCCATAAGAATCTCCTAGGATCTGCCGTGACTTTGAATTGCTGCCACCAGTGGGGACAGACATATGGGGAAGAGGGAGACGCCGTCTCCAGAAAGCCCTAGCTACACGGGTAGCCCCTGGCCCCTGGAGACCTGGGGAGGGGGCAAAAGACAGCTGTGATCTTGCTAGAGCTCTAGGGCACTAGGGTAGCAAGGTACTCAGGGAGACATTTGGGGGGCAGCCATCAGGGGAGGATGATCCAGAAGGACTAAGAGAGTCCTTCTCTAGTCTTCCTAGGAACAAACCTGTACTTCTCTTTCTCCTCTTCTCCCCAAAAAGTTGACCCAAGCACACAAGCAAGAGGGAAGAGAGAAGGAATTGAAGCTCAGAGATGGTGGGGGAACCTTCCCAAGGTCACATCACGCCAGTACAAAGCCTCAAATAAAAGTACCAGTGACCCCAAATGATCATCTCCACTTACTGAGCACTTACTATGCATCAGCAGGCGATGTTCATTCTGCCACTGAGTCTTTATGGGAGGAAGGTATTATAATCTCCATCTTGCAGATGAGGTTCAGAGAGGCAAAATAACTTCCCAGGAGTCACACAGCAGACAAGTGCTGAGTTAGGAATCAAAGTCATCTCTGGCTCCAGAAACTGCACTTCACCAGGCCGTTTCCGTTTTGGAGGATGGCATCCCCAAGTAAAACCCCACCACTGTCACTGAGAGTCCCTCATGGAGCAGAAGCCAGTGGCAACCGCCAGGCCACACCCTGGGTTCTGGCTGATGCCAGCCTCACCCTTCCCACTTCTCTCTGCCCCGTAGCCACCTCATGGCCCCGTGGCACGTTCTGTTGTTTGCATGTCCCTTATACATGTCTGTGGCATTTGTCACTGTCAGAGGGCAGCTACTGGAGGACAATTTGGCAGTGCCCTTCCAGGAGGCAAGTCCGCTTACAGATCCTTATGTCCATAAAAACCCGTACCTGTGTCTCTACACTTGGCTTGGACAAGAGTGTGTACCACAGCACCCTTCGTGATAGGAAAAAAATTGGAAACAGCCCAAAAGTCCATCAAAAGGAGAGTGGTTAAATAAACCCCGGTACATTACCACTATAGAACGCAACACAGATGTTTAAAAGAATGAATTGATCGAATGGAAGGATCTCCACGACGCAGTATCAAGTGATAACGGCAAGTTGTACAAACAAGAGATACAGCATGATTCCCTCTGTTCAAAAAAATACACAAAGCAAAGCACTAAGTTTCTTTAGGTACATAAACAGGTATGGAAACACACAGAAAAAGAACCGGAAAGACATTGAGAGACGTAGGAGTGGGAGGTGATTGGATGAGGTCAGAGAGGTCTTTTATTTTATCATTATGGATGAATTTTCATTTTAAAGTGTACTTATGTATTCCCTCGTGTAATTTCAAATTTGTACGATCAACTAATCATAGTGTGAGGGTAATAGGATAGACCCTGGAGCCAGACTGCCTGGTTTAAACCATGGCTCTGTTACTCACTAGCTGAGTGAACTAAGCAAGGTACTTTACCTCTCTATGCCTCAGCTTTCTCATCTGTAAAATGGCAATTACAATGGCATCTACCTCGTAGGGTTGTAGTAAGGGTTAAATAAGATAATAGAAAGTTACTTGAACGTGTGATTGTTACCTTGTTGTTTATCGTTATTTGTGTTCACCTCGGCTCCTTCATAATGGTGATGAGGCTGCTGACGGCAGCGAGGGTGATTTTTCCCCCTAGAAAATCTCAAAGGGGTGAGCTCCCCAGAACCATGCATTTTTACCAGCAAGAGGAAAGGATAGGAATTAACATTTGTCAAGCACCTACTGTGCGCCAGGTTTATATATATCAACTCATTGATTCTTCAAACAGCCTCAAATGATAAATAGCATTACCCCTGAGATAGACGGAGGTGAGTGACTCATCCAAAGTCACCCAGCTGCGACGGGAAAGAGGCAGGATTTGAACCCGTGCTCAGCCAGACACACAAGCTCCTGTGCCCTGCCCCAGCTGCACCAGGCAACCTCGTTCTGAGCAGCAGCAAAGGCTGTCATGCTCGGCTCTGCTCCTCTGCTCCTCTGCCTCCCACTCAGCCCCCTCCTCCCCCTCCAAGATATTTCTGTGATCACAGCCTCCTCTGAGGAGGAAGCAGAGATGGGAGGGAAGATGGATCACTAGGACAGAATGATGCACAGCTGGGGGATGGAGCGTGAAAAAGCTGGGGGAGGAGGAAAAGGAGGAGAAATTGAGGGAGAGAGGAAGATATGGGGTGCAGAAGGAAAAGAGGGGTGAGCTAGAATGGAAGGAGGGGGGATAGAGAAGGGGAAAAGATGCAGTGCAGAGGAAGAGGATAGGGAAAGGGGTTTGACCACAGAGACACAGGAATTCTGGCAGAGAGAGAAAGAGACTAAGAACGCAGGAACTCCCAGCTCAGCCTCCCACCGCTGCTCCCCAGCAGGCTGAGCGCCCACACTGGTCCCTCTGGAATCCCCCAAGGATGCGTCCCATCCCCACATGGGCACCCACCTTTCACACACACACACACACACCCCTGCCCTGGCGGCATCTCACTCTGGCACCACCACCGCCTCTCACACCCTTCTCTCCAACCCCAGCCCAAATGCCCCGCCTGGCCTATAAGCAGAACTCTTTCTTACAGCCCCCGGGGCTGGGAAGCCCTGACTGAAACCGCTGAGCCAACCAGTGGCTTTTTAAAAGGCCATTCACATCAACAGGCAGATGTGGTGGACAGAGGCATAGAAAGATGGTCCAGCCAGCTCAGCTCCCTTGTCCGAAACCCCTGAAGAGCCAGGACTCCAGGGACTGGTGCCCAGCCCCCTTCCCTCTGTGGGGAAGCTAGAGGCTGGATCGGAGAAGGAGCTAAGGGTTCAGTGGGGCTGGAAAGAAGAGGAAAGGGGCCTAACACACCCCCAAGTTCTGTTCATTCTCATCAGTTCCTTTAGGTCCAGGCACTGAGAACGCCTCTGTCCCCAGGCTGGATGCTGCTGGACTCTGGGGCAGGCCAGCTTGGGTGGGGTAAGTGGGTCACAATCCAGGAGGCCAGAGCAGAGGCAGCATCCCAGAAGCAAATTCCCCAAACGCAGGCAATTCTCCAGGCAATGAGGAAACTTGCCCTGCAGGAGGCTCGCTTAGGATCTGAGTGGGTTTGGAAGCAAGGGCAATGGTAGAGTCTGACACTGTCTCATTCAAATAAAGAGAAAAGGCTTTCCAGAAAGTAGGAAGAATTTGCACAAACACATTTCTGGCTTGAGATACTGCGGGTCATTCTGCCACAGCTAAATGACCCGTGAAGACTCCTCCCAGCCTTTGGTTTCGTGACTTCCTTGCTCTAGTTTGCAAACGTATGCACAGGGAGTAATAGACCCTGAATGTTTACTGGCGGAGGCACCCTTCTTCTAAGCTCCAGAGCCCTCCTCATGATAGGGTTTCGTGATCAGTGTCTCTCTCTCCAGCTAGAAAGTAGATTCCAACAGGGCAGGATCTTCTCAGACCCACTCATCCCTGCAACCACAGCACAAGGGAGGTACTCAACACAGTACCAAGGAAGTGAATCAATGTACTAAAAAGTGCAGGATTCATCAGCTACAAGAACTGCTTCTAAAAGTGGGAGAAAAGGAAGAGATGTGAGTTGGGATTGAATCCCTGGCTCTGTGAAGCACTGTTGTTCATTTCATTTCTCTCATCACCGTGCACTGACCACTCATGACACGCCAGGCACTGTTCTAAGTTCTGGGAATATAGCAACCGGGACAAGTCCTCACCCTCATAGAACTTACATTCTAGTAGGAGGAAATAAACAGTCAAACAGTAAATGGGAAAGTATATAATATGTCAGGCGGTGGTATTTGTTGCTGAGAATAACTTAGGAAATTAGGACTGGATGGGATCTGGACAAGTATGGCCGTTACTACTCTTGACGAAGTGATTAGGGAAGACAGCCAAGCAGAGGCCAGAAGAAAGTGATGGAAGTTAGGGGGAGAACCGTGCGGAGATGTGAGGAAACGGCACTTCAGGCAGGGGGAGCAGCAAGTGCAAAGGTCCTGAGGCAGAAGTGTGCTTGGTATGCTCAAGGAATAACAAGGGGGCCAGGGGAACTGAAATAGAAGGAGTGTGGAGGGTGGTGGAAGGAAAGGAGGCCAGAGAAGGAGCAGAGGAATGACATAACAGGTACTGCATTTTTTTTTTTTTTTTTTTTTTTTGGCCATGCCTCACAGCTTGCAGTGAAAGTGACAAGTCCTAACCACTGGACCGCCAGGGAATTCCCAGGACCTGCATTTTAAAGGGATCTCTGTGGCTGCTGTGTAAGATCAGAAGGGAGCAAGGATGGGCTTAGGAAGCCAGTGGGTGATCACTGCAATAACCCAGGCATCAGAAGCCCAGGGGACCAAGGGAGGCAACCGAGACATGAGAAGTGTCTTGAAAGCAGAAAGCACTCTGGGTGTGCAGTGTGAGAAAAAGAGAGGCATCCAGGCTGCCTCCAAGGTTCCTGGCCTGAGCAACTCATATCAGTTAGTCGACATGAGGAAGACAAGGGAGGAACGATGTCTGGAGCCTGGAAAATCCGGAGTTCTGTTGCGGGCGGTGGTAAGTAAGTGGCCCAGGCTGGAAGTCATCAGTGTGTAGGTGGTACTTCTGGTCATGGCACGAGACCAGCTCACTGAGTGAATGTGGGAAAAGAGCAAGGAGGTCAGAGGACTGAGGCCGGGGGATGCCTCGGTTGGTGGAGGAGCAGGAGGACCCAGTAGAGGAGACTGAGAAGGCACAGTCGGTGGCGTGGAGGGTCTCACACCGGGTGGTGCCCCTGAGGTCAATGTTTTAAGAGCGTGTCACTGTCCAGAGGCAGCACGACGCTCAGATCCAGGCATTGGCATCAGCCAGACCTGAGCTGGAACCTCACTAACCAGCTGTGCAACCCTGGGCGTCACCTGCCCTCGGTTTCCCCAGATGTCAAACAGGGATGATGATTACTTGTCCCGTTGGGTGTTCGGGGGGTTCACTCAGCTCAGTGCCCGGCAGGTAGAGAGCGCTCAAGGGCTGTGGAGCTGCAGCTGTTAGCATTCGGGGGACACCTGCCCAGGTGCTGAGGCCACAGTCTCAGGTACAATCCTGGCCAGTTAGCTTCATGGAAAGAAAATCTATGCATCACAGACACTGCTGGAACCGAGAATCCAGACCGAGGCCGGCCAACTTCTCACCTCCTTAGTCACTGGGGCAGAGCTCCCCAGAGTGTGAGAATTGGAGATACCCTTGGGTGGTAAGTGGACACCCTATAAAATAACTGAGTCACAGAGTAGGAACACAGGCCTTTACAGTTCCCTCCCAGCTCTTCTGGTTACGCCAAGAGAAAGTCTCGTGTCAATGGTACTGTGTCTTTAACATCCCTCCAACGTCTAACAGAGAGAAAGCCGGCCTCAGGCTCAGCATCTCCAGCCACATCCAAGCTGGGCTTTAGTAACGCTGCTGGTGCTTCTGCAACCTCAGTGAGGTTGTGTTCGTGATCACCTTCTATTTATGGCCAGGATGCTGACTGTCCATTTCCGGAAGAGAAAAGGAGTTTTCTTTCTAAATAAGTTCATGGAAGTAAAAAGATAAATGAGACGTCTCCAAGGAAATGCTAAGGACATACGGATGAAGAGGCTTGAGGCTTGTGCGAGGGTGGGTGGAGGGGTAGCAAGGCAGATACCACAAGGCAGTTCTCAAACGCCTGACGTCTGGGAAACGCTCCTTTACAAGAACCCAGGGAGAGAGGACGGATGGCCCAGGGCAGCTGCCCTACAGCTGCAGAACCGAGTCAGGGTCACAACCACCTGCTGAGACTCAAGAACATTCTCCAGTGAGTACAGATGGGGGAGAGAGCAGGGCCACAGCCAGGACCTCCTGTCCACCCAAGACCCTGTCCTCCTACTTGATGGGCGTCACTGCTGGGATGACACGGGTAAGTCGCTCTGGGGGGGCTGCCGACCAGGGCGATAGCCTCTGAGCCCCCATCTATCCAGTGACCCCCCCACCCCAGGTACCTCCCACCCTGCAGGCACCTCCTCCACCTGAGGCTACACCAAGATGACACTGGAGAGCCCATCTGGGATCTTCTTGGGGGCCTGTGACCTAATTCTCTAGGGCTCAGGCCTGGTCAGTCTAAAGTCCCATCCCTTGGCGTGAACAATAGGACTCGGGTACCGTGTGACCCACTCCACTCTAGGCACTGCAGACCTTGAGCAAAGAGCGCCGACCCCATTCACAGGTAACCAGTGAACACCTACTATGCACAGTGGAGATCAAAACTCACTCAGATACACCCAGCCCTCGTGGGAGCTTACACTCCAGTGGGGGAGACAGACAAGGAACAGATCAACAAATAAACTGGGTATCGGGATCAAGAATAAAAGGGTGGGGGAGGGCAGGGAGGTCTGCAGACAGTGTGGTCAGGGAGGGCCTCTGGGAAGGGGTGACCTGTGAGCTGAAGAAGAGTCTCAGTCAGGCAAGGGTGGCTCCAGGGGAAGAACATTCCAGGCAGAGGGCACAGCCAGTGCAAAGACCTGGGCAGAGTCAGTCTGGTGCCTACTAGGAGTGTCAGAAGGGCCACAGGACTGCTGCAGAGAAAGGGGCGGGGAGGGGAAGAGGTGCAGCTGGAGAGGTGGTCAGGACCGGATCCCGAGGCCAGATCCTGACACAGGTCTCCCCTTTTATCTTGAGAGCAATGGGGAGCCACTGAAGGGTCTGTAGCAAGGGAGTGAGGTGATCACGCTTCTGCTTTTGTTTGTGCAGAAAATGGATAGGAGGGGGTCTGGCGTGGAGGCAGGAGGAGCCAGCAGGAGACTATGAAAGGCTCCCGGGTAAGAAGCAATGGTGGCTTGGATCAGGAAAGTGGCATTGGAGGTGACACATGTTTAGAGGCAGCACCAACAGGCCTTGCAGATGAATCCCATGAGCATGAGGGAGAGAAACTGTTCCTAAGTTTCTGGCGTGCGATGCCATGATGGTGCCATTTGCCACGATGGGGAAGACGGGGGGACAAGCAGGTGGGGAGAGGTGGGACCCCCTGAATTCCCTGTTGCACATGTTACCTTCGAGAAGACTGCCCCACATCCTGGAGCATCCTGTGGACAGCTGGACATTGAGTCTGGAGTTCAGAAGAAAGGTGGGAACTGGGAATGACCAATCGGAGGTCGTCAGCAATTGTATATTACATGGCGGATGCCTAGTGGGCACCCAATGGCTGCTCATTCTTCTCCATCCCACAAGCCCGGGTCTCCCTGCGCGCCCCGGGTACCTGCAGCGTCTCCAAGGCCTGGACGGCCATGCCGGTGGTGAGGGAGGCCACCTGCACGGCCTGCTTGCGGGCGGCCAGCAGGATCCTGCAGTAGGTGAAGCAGATGGCGCCCGAGGGCAGGAAGAAGGTGAGGCCCGACGCCACCAGGACGAAGGGCAGGCTGGCCAGCAGGCGGCACTGGCCCGGGGCGGGCGCCCGCGCGCGGCCCAACTCGTGCCATCCCAGCAACAGGGGCAGGAAGGAGGCGAGCGCGGCCAGGCCCCAGGCGCTCAGGACCAGCGCCAGAGCGCGCGGGGGCGTCATGCGCAGCTTGTAGCGCAGCGGCGAGAGGATGAGCAGGTAGCGGTCCAGGCTGATCAGGCAGAGGTTGAGGATGGAGGCGCTGCAGCACATCACGTCGAAGGCGGCCCAGAGCAGGCAGAGGCCCCGCGCCAGCACCCAGCGCCCGTACAACGCATTCAGCATGGCCGGCGGCATCACCACCAGCCCCACCATCAGGTCCGACGTGAAGAGCGACACCAGGAAGAAGTTGGACGTGTTGCGCAGCGTGGGCTGCGTGCAGATAAGCGCGATGAGCAGCGAGTTGGCCGCCGCCGTCAGCGTGATGACCACACACAGCGCGGCCGCCACCCAGCCGCTGCCCCCCGGCTCCGATGGCGGCCCCGACTCCCAGTCCAGGGTGCTGTTGTTGGCGGGGCCCTGCTCTGGGACCATGAGGGCGGAGGGCGAGGACGTGAGGCCCGAAAGGGGTCCGGAGGACGAGGTAGGGTGGGCGGGAAGACGGAGAGAGGGACCTGCAGGTGCAGAGGCTGGATGGGCGTAGTCGGTGAGAACAGACCACCCCCCGGGGCCGCAGATGGGAAGGTATGAATGGGGCTCTGGGTCAAGGGGCAGCAACCCGAGGAGGATGGAGAGGGGGCCTTTGGGCTCCCTCGGGTGTGATGTAGGGACACCTGGAGCAAACCGGTAAGAAGTCTGGGAGGAGGCACCTGATGAGCTGAGCCCTCCAGAAGGAGCGGGCCGAAAGTCAGGAGGACCGGGACGCTGACTCTGGGAGCGTTTGGCCGGGTGGGAGCAGAGCCCCTAGAGGGGACGGGCGGTAAGATGGGTCGAGGGCAGGGACCCAGGGAGGTGGGAACCCAGGGCGAGTGGGCGCTATCCAGGCCGCCCCGCGGCAGGTGGGCGTAGTGGGGGTGCGCCAGGTGGGGAGCCGTGGTGCTGGGGGTCGCAGGGTGGGGGGGTCCACGGGCCAGAGCAAAGCCCCCGGCGGGGAAGGCAGGTCTCAGAGCCAGCGCAGAGGCACCCCGGGCTCGGGCGGACACGGTCCCCGCGGCGAGAGGGAGGATGCCGGGTCGGCCCGCAGGGAGAGAGAAGGAGCTGCGGACGCGCCTCCGCCCCTTCTCCGCCCGGCCGCGGGTCGCCGGCCCCGCTCCCTCCCGCGCTCGGTACCTGGGGCGCTGAGCGCTACTCCGCCGCCGGCGACTGCGGCAGGAGCCGCGGGGCCAGGAGAGGAAAAAGCGGCCGCGGGCCGGGCAGGCGCCCAGGGACTGGGAGACTCCGCGAGGGGCCGGCGCACACGGAAGAGCGGTGGCTGCTTCCAGGAGCGCGCGGTCCCCGCGCCGCGGAGCCTGCGCCCAGCCCCGCGGTGGGCGGGGAGAGCCGAGCCCAGGACTCGCAGACGGGCGGGGTTCCTCGTACCCCCAGGTCTGCAGAGGGATGACCCGAGCACTCCGGCTGCGCCAGGTCGCCTCCCAGCTCTAGCAGCCTCCACCCCCCGCATGCCCCTCCCCACCCACACGGGGCACAGGAGGATCTCGGAGGAGGAGGCTGTGGCCCGCCTTCACCCAGGGCTGCTCCCCATTGTGGGACTGCCTACCCACTACCAGGGGGAGCCCGCTGGGAGGTATTGGGCAGATCGCTTGACATATATGTACACATATATAATACTACACACACGTACATATATCTATTGTATATAATATGCCATAGCCTATATAATACTTCCTTCAAACCTTTAAACAGATGGCTACCTCCCCCTCACAATCCTTCCGAGCAGAAACCATCCTGCCCCCTGACAGCTCCAGGCGCTAAGGATGAAGACCCCGAGGTGTTGGCACTCCTAGTCTACCCAAGAGTGGGAACAGATTGGGGAATCCCCTGGCCAGGTGGGGTGGAGTCACTGCAGGTAGAGGGGTGGGGCGGGGCACGCCCTGTGCAACGCTGCTGTGTATTCCACCCACCCCCAACCAGAACTAAGAAGGGTCTCTACCTGACATGTCACAGTTTGATATCGTGGATTCAACAAACATTTATACTGAGCACCTACGAGGTGTCAGGCACTGTTTTGCCCAATCTGGACACTACAGTAACCAAAACAAAGATGCAACTTCATTGAACTTACAGTCTATCGGAAGGAGACATACAATAATAAGCATAATAAACGTTTAAAGTAGTCATAGAGTGATAATTGCTATAGAAAGAAAGGAAATGGAGAGGAATGTAAAGGGAATCTAGGGTAGAACGGGGTCTTTTCCCCTCCACAGGAGCAGGAAAATATTACCTCCCATGTTTAAGGTTCCTGCGGTATTCCAGGAACTTTATTATACTATTCCTACCAATACAATAACGCTAAGAGGTAGGTGTTAAACTGGGGCTCAGAGAGGCCAAGGGCCTCACTCAAGGTCACCAGCAGCTAGTGATCAAGTGGAACTGAAACTCGGGTCTGCCCAATGATGTCCAAGGCAGAGAATCTTCAAGACCCTGCACACCCCCATGCTCCCCCCAAACCACTATTTGGCACCAGGAATCCCAGCCCTGCCTGCAGATGGGTCTATGCAGCAGGAGGAGGACTGTTCTCCCTCCCAATGCCACCTGCACCACTGTGACAATTTCTGTTGTGCCTCAGGGAACAGGATACCAAGCACTGGGCAGAGAACCAGAAAGACCAGACTTGGGATCCCAGCTCCACTGCTAACCAGCTCTGTGGACTTAGGGTTGGCGACTCCCTCTCCTTGGGCCACTGTTTTCTCCTCTGCAATAACTAGCAGAACAATACAGCACCCACTTACAGCGTTGTTGGTGTCACCTGTAAATTTTACAGTGCTGTGTCAATGCTGGCTATTGGCCTCAATGTTCCCATCTGTACAACGGGAATGCATTCAGCTCTTCAGTAATTCCTTCAGCCCAGGGATTTTTGATGTGAGCAATGGCAAAACTGAGAAGTGCTGTGTGGAACACACTTTGGAGCCCAGTGACCTGGGTTTATAATCCTGATTCTGCTACTTGCTCTGTGACCTTGGCAAAGCCTCTTCATTTCTCTGCTGCTATGAAACTGGGGTAGTGGAGATATACATGGGGTGAGTATTTAAACCATTTTGCACAGAGGAGGTGGCTGATAAATTTTAGCTTTGTGAAAATTAAAAGTATATAGTGAATAGAATATTAGTCCCTCTGCTTTAGCTCTTTCAGTTTGATTGCTTTATTTAAAACACAAAAAACTAGGGGGAGAGAGAGGGATGGACTGGGAGTTTGGGGTTGGTAGATGCAAACTATTACATTTAGAATGGATAAATAACAAGGCCCTAATGTATAGCACAGGGAACTATATTCAATATCCTGTGATAAACCATGATGGAAAAGAATATAAAAAAAGAATGTCTATATGTGTATAACTGAATCACTTTGCTGTATAGCAAAGATTGGCACAGCGTTGTAAATCAACTACACTTCAATAATAAAATTAAATAGAATAGAATAGAATAATTTTTTTAAATCTAGGGAATTCCCTGGCAGTCCAGTGGTTAGGACTCGGCACTTTCACTTCTGGGGCTGGGTTCGATCCCTGGTCGGGGATCCAAGATCCCAGCAAGCCTCACGTCGTGGCCAAAAAAAAAACTAAAGAAAACATGACCAAAAATGTTAGCAATTGTTCATTCTTTTTGATAAATTAACAAATGCTTGTTATATTATGAGCTGTACTTTGGTATAATCAACACCAAACACTCCCATTTACCATTGCAACTAAAAGAATAAAATACCTAGGAATAAACCTACCTAGGGAGAAAAAAGACCTGTACGCAGAAAACTATAAGACACTGATGAAAGAAATTAAAGATGATACAAACAGGTGGAGAGATATACCATGTTCTTGGATTGGAAGAATCAATATTGTGAAAATGACTATACTACCCAAAGCAATCTACAGATTCAATGCAATCCCTATCAAATTACCAATGGCATTTTTTACAAAACTAGAACAAAAAATCTTAAAATTTATATGGAGACACAAAAGACCCCAAATAGCCAAAACATTCTTGAGGGAAAAAAAACAGAGCTGGAGGAATCAGGCTCCCAGACTTAAGACTATACTACAAAGCTACAGTAATCAAGACAATATGGTATTGGCACAAAAACAGAAATATAGACCAATGGTAGAGGATAGAAAGCCCAGAGATAAACCCACACACCTATGGTCACCTAACCTATGACAAAGGAGGCAAGGATATCCAATGGAGAAAAGACAGTCTCTTCAATAAGTGGTGCTGGGAGAACTGGACAGCTACATGTAAAAGAATGAAATTAGAACACTCCCTAACACCATACACAAAAATAAACTCAAAATGGATTAGAGACCTAAATGTAAGACCAGACACTATAAAACTCTTAGAGGAAAACATAGGCAGAACACTCTGACATAAATCACAGCAAGATCTTTTTTGATCCACCTCCTAGAGTAATGGAAATAAAAACAAACATAAACAAATGGGACCTAATGAAACTTAAAAGCTTTTGCACAGCAAAGGAAACTACAAACAAGACGAAAAGACAACCCTCAGACTGGGAGAAAATGTTTGCAAACGAATCAACGGACAAAGGATTAAGCTCCAAAATATATAAACAGCTCATGCAGCTCAATATTAAAAAAACAAACAACCCAATCCAAAATTGGGCAGAACACCTAAATAGACACTTCTCCAAAGAAGACATACAGATGGCCAAGAAGCACATGAAAGGCTGTTCAACATCACTAATTATTAGAGAAATGCAAATCAAAACTACAATGAGGTAGACTGGTTAGAATGGGCATCAACAGAAAATCTACAAACAACAAATGCTGGAGAGGGTGTTGGAGAAAAGGGAACCCTCTTACACTGTTGGTGGGAATGTAAATTAATACAGCCACTATGGGGAACAGTATGGAGGTTCCTTAAAAAACTAAAAATAGAATTACCATATGACCCAGCAATCCCACTCCTGGGCATATACCCAGAAAAAACCATAATTCAAAAAGACACATGCACCCCAATGTTCATTGCAGCACTATTTACAATAGCCAGGACATGGAAGCAACCTAAATGCCCATTGACAGATGAATGGATAAAGAAGATGTGGTATATATATACAATGGAATATTACTCAACTATAAAAAGGAATGAAATTGGGTCATTTGTAGAGGCGTGGATGGATGCAGAGACTGTCATACAGAGTGAAGTTAAGTCAGAAAGAGAAAAACAAATATCGTATGTTAACGCATATATGTGGAACCTAGAAAAATGGTACAGATGAACCGGTTTGCAGGGCAGAAATAGAGACACAGATGTAGAGAACAAACGTATGGACACCAAGGAGGGGAAAGTGGCGGGGGGGCGTGGGGGGGGAGGTGGTGTGATGAATTGGGAGATTGGGATTGACATGTATACACTAACATGTATAAAATGGATAACTAATAAGAACCTGCTGTATAAAATAATAAATAAAATAAAATTCAAAACAATAATTTTTCAAGGCTGGGCCTGGGTGGTGGTGCCACCTTGTGGTCACAGTTATTATCTTGAATTTAAGAACTTCAGAAGTTCTGCGTACGCACCTGAATATGTCATTTCAGTCATGGAATAATACAGTCTTGAATGTCCTTAACATTTCAGGGTAGAGAGGGACCTTCAAGGATGCTCAGTGTTTTATTACTTCTAGCCACAGGGTGCTCCCTCCCTAGAGGAGAAGGCTTGTGCCACAATGGGACAGCTGAGTCTTAGGAAGTCCTCTGTCCCAGATCTCCATGCCTGTCAGTACATAGGGGACCAAGGAGAGCTGCTCATGACAGAGATGGAGAAACCAAGGTCCAGGGAGGTTGTGATGTCTGCTCAGAGCTGCTCTCGCAGGAGGCATTAACCAACTGGTTAACTGAGGGCAGGGGCTGGTCTGCTTTGTTCACTGTTGTATCCTCAGCACATATTACGTTGCCATAAATATATGTTCAATGAATTAATGAAGAAAACTATCAGCTCAATCACCAGCAGTTGTGGGCCAATCATTTACTCCCAATAATTATTATTATAATGGTTGACATTCATTGAGGTTCTATTATATGCCAGGCACTGTTCTAAGCTCTACATGTACATTGATTCATTCCCACGACCCTGGGAATGAGGCGGTGCGATCATTATTCCCCAACTTACTAATGGGAAAACTGAGCCTCAGAGATCTTAAGTGACCTGCTCAAGATCACACAGCTAGGAAGTAGCCCTGCCAGGATTTGAACCCAGGCAGACAGGATTTTCCCAGAGGCTCCGAGCATGGGAGGAAAACTAGATGGGAGTTATTGGCTCTATATAGGCAAACAAGGAGGGGAAGCCGGTACTAATTACCCGCCCATCCGGAGAGGGGCCAGCGTGGACAGTGCTGCATCAGTGTTTATCCCTTGTAAAGATTTTCAATCCCGCCACCCTTGCAGGGATTGGGAAGAATGGTGGAGGGGGACCTTCAATTCTTCTTCTGGGCTGTCTTGGTGGTTCAGTTTGAGGTTGGAGAAGAGAAAAATTGGCCGTCACTAATCCACATCTCACTACCGTTGGCAAACTGGCACAATTAGAGATGCTTCTCTGTTCTCGCAGATCTGGCTCTTCCCACTCGCTGCTCCCACATCCAATCAGCAGCGCCTCTCCTGTGTGGCCCCGCCTCTTTACCATGGCCCTGCCTCCCTAGGCCTCCCCCGCCCCCACCCAACTCTGGTCTCCATCACCTCCTGCTTGGACTACTGCAGTCTCCAGCCGGTCTCCAGCCTCCCCCTCCTCCTCCCCCCACAAGACTCCTTTTCGTCTCGCTGGAACCCAGTTCTGTGCAGACACCTCCAGGGCTCTTACTGCGATGTGAGTGAAGTCTGAACTCTGGCTAGCACTCCACGCCTGCCACCAGCCGTGCCAACCCACCTGCCTCCCTCCTTTTCAAGCAGCTCTTATTAATTTCTTTACATATCTATCCACTTGTACCCCACCTTGTTGCATACACAGGAAGAAGGCCGCTCCTGACCAAGACTCATCCTGCCAAGTTGATGCTCAGGTCTCAGAGGCCTAGTACCAAGGACACCACCCCAGGAAGTCCTTCATTTGGACCTGGTCTCTGAGTACTTGCTCTGTGCGCTCCAGTCAGTCCCCACCTCCAGCTGTATAGAAGGACTGTTAATATGGCCAAGGCTTATCCCTGCCTGAGAGGTCACTGAGGTCTGCGTGCAGGAGAGATATACTTTTCTCCAACCCAATTCCACATCAAAGGACACAGGACCACCCTGGATAGTTGTGTCCTGCACGACCCCCAAGAAGCACCATTCTGTAGTTGGGACGTACACAACCTACACAACAGTACAGAGCCGCCATGAAGGGAAGGCTTGGTACCCGGAGGAAATCGTGTGTGTAGTACACAACTGTTATCATTAGAGGGCGCTAGACTGGAACCCGCGCGCGCCGCTGCCTCCCAGCCTGGGGGAATCACTCCCAGGGCATAAAGGCCTCAGTTCACATTTGCAAAATGAAGATGCTCCGTGGATTAGAAACAATATATATAAATTGCCTGGTGTTGGTGGTCACAGCAATGTGTGCAAGGAAGAAAGAGAGTCATAGCTCTCACCCATCCCACCAGCCCAGTCTCGATGGAGAATCGGGGGGGCCCCGAGCTCAGCTGCATGCAGGTGATGATCTCAAACCCATAGGGTCATCGTGAAGGGGAAGGGACTCCACAGTTGTCAAGCACCCAGCCCCGCACATAGTAGTTGGTCAGCAAATGGCAGTTACTAAGGTTATACCGAGAAGCCTGATTCAGCCAGACTGCCTGGGTTCAAGTCCTACTGGAGACATTTCTCAACCCTGGGCAAATTACTACATCCCGCTGTACTTCAGATGCCTCCTCCATAAAACAAGGGCAGTATTTGCATCGCAGGGTGGTGGTGCGGATTCAGCGAGTTAATTGATATAAAGTACTCAGTACAGCACCCCACCTCCTATATCAATTTGTAACCATTAGTTTTTGTCCGTTTCCCCTTCTCCAGAGGCCAAGCCAGCTGGAGTGCAGGGAAGGGCTGATGCAGTCACCGTGAGGGTGAAGAGGTGTCATGGGCCTAAGGGATCAAAGGTCAAAGACAGAAAAGGGGTTCTGGAGGCCCAACCAACGTATATGCGAGGCCAGAAACAGCCAAGGACGGAGGCAGGAGGTGGGGAGCCAGGAGCCGGCGGGGGGCACATCACGGCGGGAAGGGGAGGGCCACCAGGATGTGGGGAGGGGTGCTCAGGGCTCCATGTGCGTGCAGCCTGACTCCCGCCCCTTGGGGAGCCCTGAGTCAGCAGGGCTGCCCTGTGAGGAAGAGAACACAGGTGTTGAACGAATTTATTCATGAGAAAACTCGGGGTCCATCCTACTGGTTACAAGCTCCAGAGGCTCTTGTCGGAATAGCCGTGAGGGCCGGGGCGCCCCCAGGCAGGGGGCTGGCGGGGCTGGCAGCAGCCCTGGGACAGAAGAGCAGACGCAGGCAACTGCGGGTACGGAGGGGCGTTCTTCCCTGCCCGCCTGCCCAGCCCCCCACCCCGGGGCCCCGCACCCCCTCTAGGGCTAAAGTGCGGCTGCGAGGAGTGGGGGGAGGGGACTTGGCAGCTGCAGAGCCACAGTGAACACAGCCGCCCCACGCGCCCTCACCCCTCCTCTTCCTCGTTCCTTGAGGCTCATCCAGAATCCATCCCACCCAGGTCCCTCCTGGGAACCTCCGGGGAAGGGAGACCCCTCCCCAGCATCTGATATTCAGAAAGAGCTTCCCAAGAGGGTGAGGCTGGCTCCATCAGCTTTGAGGGGCCTAGAACCTGGGGGGCAGGGAGAGGCACTAAGATCTGGGAGAGGGCGAGGAGGGAAGGATGCCCTCTGGTCGAGGGCGTCATCCCCTCCCCCTGGCCCAGCAAGGCTCCTCCTCCCCTGCCTTCCTCCCCGCCCCCCCAAAGCCAAGGCAGGCAGGGAGCCTGGCTCCCAGCTCCAGGGCCGGGAGGCAGCAGGGTCCTGCCCAGGCCTGACTCCCAACCATGCCGCTGAGGGAGGGCCACCGGGGAGAAGCTGCCCTGGGGATGGGGATGCGAGGCCTTTGGGGAAGCCGGTGGGGCTGGAGCGTCCTGCTTCTTTCTGCCAGTGGTCTTCCTAGCCCTGCCTCAGGGCTGCCACGGGCAAGGCGCCCAACCCCAGCTCAGGGCCCGGCCCCACCGAGGGGCCGTGCAGGCCTTGGCGCGTCTTGGACGGCCTCACCCCAACTCAGCAGCTTAGCCAACTATCCCCCTCCCCAGGGCACATGTCTAGGAGGCAGAAAAGAAGAGAACCCCCCTCCGATGAAGAACCCTGAACACCTCTGCTTCTTCCCCCCAACTCGTGAATATATTAAATTGTGCAGCTTGGCGCCAGTCCCACCCCCTTCAGATCTCCGTGGCAACCGGGAAGCATTCCAAGTCCAAGTCTGAATCCAAGTCCATCCAGTGCCAAAGGGGGGCTTCAGCCTCTCCCCCAACTCTTCCCCGGGAGGGTGAGACCCCACATTCCACAGGGAACGAGAGGGGAGGAAGAGTCGGGGGCCTCAGTCCTCAGCCCCCTCTTCCTCTGCATGGGGGGCCCCAGGGGGATCCTCGGGCTCGGGGGGCTGCCCGCCAGGGTGCGGGTGGGAGTGGAGGCCGGGCTGGGAGCCCTGCGCATCCTCGCCCTGCACATAGACGCTCAGCCCCTCGTGACTGGGCTCCTTGCCGCATGCCTGGCAGCTGCAGTGCAGGATCTTTTCCACCAGCTTGTCCACCCTGGGCACCTCCTCATGGCCAGGGCACTCCAAGGTCACCTGCGGAGGGCAGGAGAGAAGGGGAGAGAGGTTTCCAAGGGCCTGGGGCAGGCAGGAAGGCCCCAAGGGTAACACTCCTCATGGGACCAAGAATCCCAGAGACCCCAGAAGCCTGAGGCCACCTGGGACACCTGGGCCTGTCCAGGGGGAGGGGGGTGAGTCCCTGCAGGAGACACCTGACCTGTCTCCTCACGTCCTGCCACTTTCCTGCCCATCCCCACAGTAGCCAGAGGGCACCTTGAGGGGACCCAGGTGGTCCGCCCCTGCCTGAAATTCCCCCCACCAGGGCTCCCACTGCCCTCGCAGAAAAACCGACTCCTGACCCAGGCCACCCAGGACCTTGAGGTTGACCCCCGGAGGACCTCTCTCTCCACCCCTGACCTCCCCCCACTCCCACCAGCTCTGTCCTGCCTGATCTGCCTGAGACTTTGCACATGCCATTCCCTCTGCCTAGGAGGTCCTTGCCCCACCCGTCCCCTCCCCACCGCCCTAGACTTTGCCCACTTAACTTCTACTCAACCTTTGGACCCGAGCCCAGACATCACTTCCTCAGCGAGCCCCTCCCAACACCCCCCCCACCCCGCCCAGCCAAGGCTCGCCCTGTACGAGCCCCGTTAGCGTTCACTCTTCCCCTGTTGTCGCGCCACTAGCTGCCCTTTCTTTTTCCTTCCTTCCTCCTTGTCTCTCCCTCCCTCCTTCCACAGAGCACCTTCTCCATGCCAGCTCTGGGGACACAAGGACAGGCATGGTCCTTCAAGGAACTCAGAGTCTAGCAGAGGAAACAGACTTGTCAAAATCACCCAAATGCAGATGAAAAACTGTGCGTGTGACAGATGCTCAAAGCAGAGGTACACAGTGCCTGGGGGATCAGGAAAGGGGTTCTGAGAAAATGATGCCTGAGCCAAGCGCAGAGGAATGACTAGAATTTAACTGGGGGGGGGGGAGGAGGAGAAAGGTAAGCCAAACGGGGAAAAGAGCATGTGCAAAGGCCCTGTGGTGGTCGTAAGCAGACAAGATAAGAGAGACTGAAAGGAGGCGGGATTGGTGTCAGGGTCAAGCTAGTGAAGAAGGTGAGAGGGGCAAGATGAAGCTAGAAAGCCTGGTGAGCCAGACCACGCCTTGTGGACAGGCCTTACGGGGTCTGGCAAAGATTTTGGTCTCATCCTATAACAATGGGAAGCCACCGAAAGGATTTCAGCATGTGACTGACATCAGAACAGAGCTTCTTGTCCTGTACATGCTGGCGTCGGACTTGTGAGCCATCACGTGGCAAGGACCATGTCTGTATCTCCAGCACGAGGCTCGAACCCTGCACACAGTGGGGCCTCACTAAGCACTTGTGGCCCAGACCGGTGCCGGCTCTGGGCGGAAGCTGGGCGGGAGCGGGCAGCCGTACTCACGATCTCCCACATGGACTGGGCCGGCATGCACGAGTCGCAGTGCACCAGGGACTCTGTAGACTGCGGGAAGGTATTGGGAACGCTGTAGCTGAAGCACTGTCCCAGGCACGCCCTGCGGGAGGAGAGCCCACCGCGTCCGTGTCACCACGGTGGAGGCGAGAACGGGCAGCCCTGTCCTCTTCCTCCCTCCTGGGCCCGTGTCCTCATCCCTTCCACCCACCACCCCAGGATCCCACCTGTTCTGGATGGACTTGGCCTCACAGCCGCTGTGGCCCACGATCTGGGTGATGTTCTTGGCCTCGCACCAGGCGCTCTTATCCGGGAACAGTGCCAGCTTGTTGATGGGCGGTGGAGCAGCCAGCAGCATGGCGGGGAGGAGAGCCCCCACCAGGACCCGAAGCATCGTGCCCGTGACCTTTGGAGCCCTTGAACTGAGTACAGACTGCAGGTGAGGCCAGCAGGGTCCAGGAGGCTGGGCAGAGGGCAGGGGGGCAGTGGTGTTACAGCGTGGCTCTGACTGCCTGGGTTTAAATCCTACCTCTACCACTTACTAGCCAAGCACAATCTTGGACAAGTTATTTCTCCTGTATGAACCTCAAAACTGGGGCTGCTAATAGCACGAACATCAGATGGGTATCATGGAGATTAAACAAGGTATTTCATGAAAAGCCCTGAGTGGAGAGACTAGCAGATCATACACATCCCACATGTGTTAGTTATCTTTATAACTTACTTTGTAGCTTTGAGCAAGTTACTTTTTATCTCTGTGCCTCACTTGCTTCATCTAAAGGGGGATGGTGATGCTGTGTGTGGCAATGATTATTGCAAGTACTAAGCCAGACACTCAGTTTCCAAGCACCCTGTTGCGTATTGAACAATCATTAGCTCCCTCCTCACTGTGATGTTGTGGGTCCTTGAGGGGCTGGCCTGCCAGCAGGTCTCCTGGACATGCTGCCACGGTTGTCAGCAAAGCTAACCATCTTCATGTCACTGTGAATTCTTGTGCCACCTTGGATGCATGGACCTCAGGTGAAAAAACTAACCCCAAACTAGACTACTTCTCGTTTGGATGCCCCATCAGAGCCCCAAGCCCTGAGTCTACACACACATCACTATCTCCAGCTCCAACCTCACACCTGAGTCAAACAAGAGGCGAGGCAGTCCAAGCCAAGGACTTGACCCTCTGTGAATTGGATGGAGCGAGGCACTAATAAGGCAATACCAGAATCTGCCAGGAGATGGCGGTGCAGGGCAGAGTGTGTTTCGCAAGCATGGACTCAAAGGGGATTTTCCCAATGTTCCCCAACTTCATCTTCTGTAGGTTTCGCCCACTCTCCCACTGCAAGAACTGTGGAGGAGGGAGGCTTCAGAGAGATTCGGAAATGAGGGCAATGCTCACAAAGGGGTCCTCTGGGGGCAGGACACTGGGGAAAAGGCACTGGACTGGGAGTCTGGAATCCACACATGCTGTGGGACCCTGGACACTGTGGCCTGTGTCCCCACCTGTGAAATGAGTGGGGTGCCCTGGACTGGTGGTTTCCAAACCTGGTAGAGCGTCAGAATTCCCTGAGGACTAGTGAAGTGAAAGTTCTAGGGTGGGGTGGGATTCTGCATTTTTTTAACGAGCTTCCAGGGTGGTTCTTATATGCAGGCCAGGCTTAAGAAGTGGTCCAGCTCGGTCAGCGTCTTGGGACAGTCCCCAGAGGGGCCTGGGTGGGGCCGAAGTGGGAGCAAGGGCCAAGTATGGTCCCACTGGTCCCACAGATGCCCAGTACTAGTCAGGCTGGCTCAGGGCTGGAAATGCCATTCCGAACAACGCTACCCTCAGCCCACCTTCTGCTGGAGTGGCAGGTATTTGGTAAAAAGTCGGGAAGTGAGAGTTGTTGGGGGTCTTGCGCGCTCCTGCAGGCTAACTACGTGGGCTGACTCAGCTGGGCTTGCAAGGAGGGCCCAGGCCGGCCTGCGGAGCTGTGAGTGCCTCTGCAGCGCCCCGCTCTCTCTATCCAGCCAGCTCTGCTCAGGTCCTGCCCCTTCTCCCTGCAGGAGGTCTCCGGAAGCAGAGACAAGTCCCACCTCACTGGATCTCAACGCCTGGGTGACCCCCACTCCCAGCCCAGCGGGGAAGGGTGAAGAGGGGAGAGCAGTGGGAGGTGAGTCCAGACCGTCTGCCCCATCCCAAGGGAGTCTGTGTCATGACCCAGGCTCTCACCCACACATTTCCGGTCTCACTCACAAGGTGGACAGCAAAGCCCATGTTTTCAGTACAGCCACAACCTAAACAGAATGGACTTGTTCCTAACCGGCAACCTAATTTTTCAACACCCTTAGCATCCAGGAGGCTTTCTCACCCCACCAGGTCCTTTTCTGTCCCTGGGGAATTAGCCTCTGCACCAGGGTCCGACCACCGTAGCACACCAGCGGAGACCCACCTAAGGCCAGAGCTCCCTGGGCCTCCCCAGGCGAGACTGGCCCCTAGAGACCTCAGAGAGGTCCGGGGACGTTTGTCCTATGCCTGACCCCATCAGGATCCCTCAGGAAGGCCAGGTCAGGTGGGGCAGAGGGTGATAGGTTTCCTTAGGCTCGGGAACGGAGCCTGAGGTTGTAATGAAAGTAGCCTGGAGATGAGCGCTGGGGCTGGTTTGGGGTTTGGAATAGGAGAGGTTAGGACTGACGCTATGGGCCAGGCTAAGGGGGAGCGGAGTTGAGATGGGGGCTGAGGTTAATAACAAGGTGTAGTGGGAGATGGGACACCGGTGAGTGTTTCAGGGGAGTCACTGGTCTGGAGGGTGAGGACTGGTTATCATGCGTCAGGTTGTAGCAGACGCCGAGGGGAAATGAGATAAACTGAGGCAGAAGGCCACCTCCCTTATCTACCCCCCTCTCTAGGGCACAGCTGAAGGTCAGCTGGGCCCACAGAGGGGGTGCTATAACCCAACCCACCAGGCCCGGCCTCTCACCAAGCCCTGGCTGGGACCTCAGAGGAGGGGCCAGGCCGCGCTCAGCCTCCCCAGGCCAGCAGCCCTGAGCTCCAGCCGAAGCATGGCCCCGGGAGCCTCCTAAGTTCAAGTCCCAGGCCTCCCACCTAGGAGCTGCGTGACTTCCGGAAGTACAGTCTGCCTCTCTGCACCCACCGACCTCAGCCCTAAAACGGGGAGCAGAGCCCTTTCCTTGAAAATGACTGGGAGGATGCGATGAAAGCACCCGGCACCCAGCAGGGACCCACCTCAGGCCAGTTCCCTTCCCCCGGGGGGATGGTGGGGAGGCCTGGGCTGGCATCAGAGCCAAAGCTGGCCGTTGGAGCAGGGAGCCGGGGGGGATGCAGGGCCGGTCTCCCACACACGCCCCCGTCCAGCCCCCAAGAACCCCTGCTGCCCCCCCTTCACACTGGACTCGGCTCTTTGCTAGCAGGTTTTATTTTTTGTTGGCTTGTGTTTTGTTTTTTCAGGCAGCAGCTCAGCTGATTTTTTTTTTTTTTTGATCCAGCAGTCGGACCTTCCTTCCTGAGACTTGAGAGCCTCACCCAGATTCTCATCCCTTCCTCCCGCCCTGAAGGTCACACGACAAGTCACGGGAGTCCCAGAACGCCAGGGCGGGAAGGGGATCCCCCAAGCCGATCCTCTTGCTTTGCAGAGGGGTCGTCCCGAGGCCCCCAGCAAGTCAGTCCAAGCAGTGCCCTTCCCCAGGCCAGGCGGTTCCCCGCAGCTTGACAGTGGTTTACCAGGCACCTTCTAGGAGGGCGGAGAGGGCAGCGAGGGTGGGGGCCTGGGGAGCTCAGAGCCTGGAGGGGAGGTCGAGAGAGGTGGGTGAAGAGGAAGCAGCTGTTCAGTGCGGGGCAGTCGGACAGCTGGAGGGGCCGGGGGAGGAGAGCTTCTCAATTCTGGATTGAACTCAGGAGCACAATTAGTTACCCGTGGTTGAGGGAACTGCACAGGCAAGGCCAGAAAGGGGGTTTACGGGTATCAGCCCAGCACAGCCCTCCCAGCCTCCTAGGAGTAAGAGCTGCTGCCAACTGTGGGCCAGATACCGTTCTAAGGCTTTTATGTATATTCACTTATTTGGTCCTTAGAACAACCCTAGGAGACAGATATGGAATTTCCCCCATTTTACGGATGAAGAAACCGAGGCACTGGGTTTGCAAAAGAGATTTGCCCAAGCTGACACAGTTAGCATTCACTAAAGCTAAGATTTGAACTGGACAGCAGCAGGGTAACCACCAAGAGTTTCACAGAAGAGGAAGACAGGGTGACGGGGAATGACCTGGAGCAAGCAAGAGACCGGGGCTTCCCGCCCCAGCAGCTGCGTCTCTTACCCGTCAGCACTCCGGGGCTCAGCCACAGCCAGGGTTGGAAGCATGGGCGCCCCATGGGGCAGAGTTCAAATCCCAGCCTGGACTCCCCTGCAGAGGAGCACGCGGCCGTGGCCAACCCCTGGCTCCCCGGAGCCTTGCAGAAGGTACGGCGCCGCCCTTCCTCCGAGTTGTGGGGAGGCCACAACCAGGGCACCCTCAGCCCAGGGTGGGTACCTTCCTATCACCCCACCGTCCACTCCCCAATCCAAGCCCTCCGGATCCTCAGAGGCCTTGTGCCGACACCTGACACATCTGAGGCTGCCAACAGCACAGAGAGAAGGCCCCTGGGGGAGGGGAGGGGACACAGCCGACCCACTCCAGCCCCGTGGAAACTGAGGCACAGAACAAGGAAGTGATGGCCCATGTCTCCCACGCAGGGGACGAGGGCAGTGAGCAGACACAGGACACCTGCCCCGGCAGCTTCCTGGGGAAGGACGGGGGTGGGGCAGCAAGAACTCAGGCTTCGGGGTCGAGCCTGTGGAGTCCTCTCTACGTTTCACGCCTACCAGAACCTAGCATCTTCCCTGAGATGCTTGCCAACAGCTCAGAAGCCCGGGCCCCAGCCCTAGATATCCCGACCCCACACTCGCAGGCATCTGTATTCACTCCCACATGATTCTGAGGACCAGCCAGGCCAAGAGCCCCCCAACTCCCCAGGGAAGGGTCCCCCGTAACAGCAATGCAGACAGGGGTCACCCACCCCACTGCCTAGGCCTAGTGCCTAGAATCAAACCTGAAATTCACCAGAGGGGCCTAGATTTCAAGGAAGACCTCTGGCCCGTCCGCACCCGCCGTAGAGCACCCATTGCACAACAAGGAGTCGATTTAGTAAAACAAGTGAATAATCACCCTCCCCGTTTCCTCTTTGGGATAAATCTGAATATTCACGGTCCTTAAGGCCAGGTACACCAGAATGTTCTTGGTACAATGGTCCACTCACCCCCAAACACACACACACACACACACACACACACACACACACACCAGGCCTTCGGTTCCCAGCAACCAGCCTGGTGTGGGAGCAGCCGGAGGGCAGGGCCAGCAAATGCTTAGAAGAAGGCAAGCCTCTCCCCAGCTTTAACTTCTGCTTTCCGAAACCTCTGGAAATCCTTCCCACCTAGGCCCCGGCAGATTCAGATGGAAGCTTCTACCTGTGGGCTCTGGTGACGTCTGCATTCGCACAGAAAGCATGTGGGGTGTGGGGTGAGTTATTTTTCAAACTGATCAGACCAGATGCTCCCAGTCCCTTCCTCTCCCTGTTCTCCCCCCACCCCCTGCCCCACCCTGACACACACAAAGGGCCGGGTCTGGGTCTCCTTTATTCACAACGGACTGTGACAGACCCCAGTTCAAACCCTAGCTCAGCCCCTTTAACTTTTCTGTGCCTCAGTTTCCTCACCTGCAAAGTGGGGGTAGCTGCCTCTTAGGGCAGCTGTGAGAATTGAAATGAAGAGGGCGTGGAAATTTCAGGAGAGGACACCTGTCACAGGATGTCCTCAGCAGAGGTCACTACGAGTGCTAGCTTTGAGTCACCCAGGGCTGCTCACCCTCCCTGAACTCTGCCTACACCCTTCTGTCTCCCCTCCCCCTCCCCCACACCCCCTTCCCCTCCCCTCCCCCTCCCCCCTTCCCCTCCCCTCCCCCTCCCCCTCCCTCCCACTGGATCCTGAATGCGTCCTGAGAATATCTAAACCCCGGGGTTGCATCTGCCTCCAAGAAAATGGGTTTAGGGGAAACTCAAACAAGATGATGGCTGGGCGAGGGTTTTATGAACTGTCTGTGCTGCCAGGGTGGGAGCGGAGAGGAAGATCCCACTCAGACTCTAATTCTTGGGCCACTGACTGAAGGGAAAGGCTCCCAGAGAGACCAGCAACTTCGAGCAAACAGGCTGGGCCTGGCTGCCGGGGCGTACATGCTGCTGGGTGCAGAGGGTGTGGCATCTGTGGCCGCAGCCCTAGGCTTGGGGGTCAGCAGGAGTGAGGCAACCGCCGCAGGTCTTGGAATGAGCGCAGGGGACTTCCTTGAATGGTGCAACTGAAGGGAGGGGCGAGCCAGGGTCAGACCCCAGCCCTGATCAGCTCAGCAGGCCCACTCTGGGGTCCAAGGACAAGTTCAGGCCCAAGCTCACCCGCTGACTCCCTGTGTGCCTGGAGGCAGGACAGTACAGTGTTTACAGGCCACTGACCACTCGTTTCACCTGCCCAGGCCTCCCATTTGCCCCTGTGCAAGGGGAAGCACGGCCTGGGAAAGTCCATCCTAGCAGATTCCCTCAAGAGGAGCCTGGCTCCAGCGCGCTGCTTAAGGCCACTGTGATTCCATGACCCCAGTCACCACAGGGTGGCTTCCTTCCTTCCGTCAGCGCTGGCAGAGCATGAACCAACCGTCCAGGGGCGGACACGCAGGGCCAAGCCCGTGCCCCAAAGGCCTGCCCATCTCTGCCAAGCAGCTCCACCTCCCTGGCTACAGCCCCCCAGCCCAGACCACGGCCCGCCTGCCCGCAGACCCTCCTGACTGAAAACTGTCTCCAAAACAAATCGATGCTAATGAGCTGCTGCAGGGCCGGCCTACACATCTGCTCAGCAGAAGTCCCACTGCAGACTTCACCAGCATCCCTGCCCGCTCCCGCAGTCTGCGACCCTTGGGGGTGGGGGTGGGGAGAAGGAGAGAACTCAGTTGGAAATTTCACTCTAAAAGGATGAAGATATATGCGGCTAATGCACAGCACATCCTCCTGGGTCCACCCTCTAGCACACAGGCCCAAGAGAAAGAGGTCCAGCTCGCAAGGGTGGGGATGGGGGGGTCACCGACGAAATGCTCCAGCCTCGCCTTTTCTTTGGCCCCAACCAAAGGCAAACCACACCCAAGCGGCCCCAGCAACTGGAGGAGTTTCAGGAGGCTGGTGGTTTCCACAGTAACAAAGGGTGAGGGGCTCCTTGTTGACAAATTGCTTCCCCACCCCCATCCCCCGTCAGCGCCCAGCCTTTGGCCTCCGGCCCTGACCTCTGTTTTCCTGGGGTTCCCGTAGTTACAGGCTGGTGTCCTCCAGCTGGGCGAGGACCTCGGAAAGGCTGAAAATGTGCCCTTCTCCCCGGGTGCCGGCCAACCCCCTGGCCACGCCAAGGCGGCCAGCTGCCCCCTTTACTGCGGCGTGTAGAAGAGCAGAATCGCCCCGCCCAGGGAGCGGGGCGGGCAGGTGGCCGGCAGCACAGCCCAGTTGTCCAGGCCGCCTCGCGGGGGTGGAACGCTTAAGAAAACTGAGCCCCCGGAAAGGCTGGCTCCCCTGCCCCAGACTCAATTCCAGGGGGATGACCCAGGCCAGTCCCCCGGGGCAGGCGGAAGGTAGGAGGAGGGTTTCGCTTTTTTTACCAGGTCTAGGAAACTATTCACGAGCCCCGGTGGGGGCCCCGTGCCTCCGACCCGGGCTGGGGGCGCTGTCCGAATTTGAGGGCGGGGGACCAGGAAGACGCAGGAACTCAGAGAGAGACTCCCACAGCGGGGCAGGCGGAGAGACGGAGAGAAAACATAAAGGCAGAGGCACAAACCCAGGGAAATGGAAAACAGGCAGAAGCGGAGAAACAGAAAGAAAGGGGCCAGAACCAGAGAAAGAGAGGAACGGAAATAGAGAGACGGAGACACGCAGATGGGGAGACAGAAACACAGAGAGAGACAAAAAGGAGGCAGAAACGTACGGGAGTGGAGAGGCTCGCGGCGCGGCGAGGCCCGGACAGAGCAGCGGGGACGCGCGAGCCCCGCGGCCGAGCTCCGGGCGCTGCCCCGGCGGCCGCGCGGCCCGACCCGCCCTCGACCCGCCCGGCTTTCTCTCGGCCGCGCATCTCCCTCCCTTTCTCTCTTGGCCGCGGAACTCCTACCGAGAAATGGAAACCCCTGTTGAGTCGGGGGACCGGCTCGGGGCGCAGGGGTGCTCCCTGGCCACCCCGTGCCGCGCCCACGTCCCCAGACCCGGCGCCCCGAGCCCCCAGCGCTCCCGGGCTCGGCGGCGGCGCCTCCGCACGGTGCCCTGGGCTGGCGGGCGGGCCGGGGGCGCGGCGCTGCGCCTGCGGCCGAAGCCTCTGGAAGCTGGGAGCCCGCGTGCCGGCCCGGGCGGGACTTACCGCGCGCGCGGCGGCGGTGGGAAGCGCGGCGCGCCCGCCGGTTCCTGCGGAGCTGTCTGCGGGCCGCGGGGGGCAGGCTCGGCGCCCCCGGGAGGCTCGGGGAGGCGGCCGGCAGGGCTGGCGGCGGCCCCGCGAGGCTCGGCTGGGCTGCGCTGCGCGCTGTCTGCGGCCCCGGGCGGGCGCGCGGTGCGGGGGAGCGGCGAGCCGAGCGGCTCCGACGTCAGGGGTGTCTCCGCTCCAAATAGGGAGCGAGGGCGGGGGCAGTGGAGGGAGGGACGCGAAAAAGAAAGAGCGGGCGGGCGCGCTGGGCCGCTCCCTCCGGGCGCGCAGGAGGGGGCGCCTCAGCCGCCCGGGGCCCCGGCCCCTTCTCCCCGTCGCGCTCGAGCCCCGGGCCGGGCTCCGGCGCGGTCCGACGGCGCGGCGGAGCTACCGGGGCCGCCCTGATCGGCGCCCTAGGGGCAGGGCAGAGAGCCCGGCGCCCCGGCTCGTTCTAAAGCGCCCTCCGCCGGATTTCTCTGCGCTCGGACTTCTCTCTCAACTTTCCCCCAGCCCGGCCATCGGGCCGTGCCAGGCCTCCGGGTGACAAAGATGGAAGTATTCCTTTTTGTGGGAACCGGGTGCTGCAGTCTTGCTCCGAGGGTGTGGCGCCCCAGTCCACCGAGCCGCGGCACCAGGAGACTGTCCTCCCTCAGTCCTGCGGTGCGCCCAACCTATCCGCTCCCGGCCGTGCGACCCGGGGCTGGTCCGCGCTCTTAGTTCCCTAGTGTCACTTGACCTCCGCCCGGCCTCGCCTCAGCGCCAGGCACTTGGCTTAAGTGTGCAGAGAAGGGTCTGAGCGTCCCGAGAAGGACTATCCGGAACGTCGGAAACTGAACTCACTTCTCTGACTCCTGGGAAGAGCAGAGCGCCCAGCGCGGCGTCCCAGCCTCAGCTGTTGGGTACGGGGGTACCCAGCTTAACAGCCTGTACTTGGGCACTCGGGCGGGTTTCGGTCGTGCCCTCTCTGTTTGGTGTGCCAGTGAAGTGAGAAAATAGCTTTGCTCCTGGAAAGTAGTAGCCCGGTCCTGAGACAAGATTTAGGAATTTTGCGTTCTACCACAGTGGTGGGTGTCCATGCATCTCACCCCAGCCTGGCTGGAAGCCCCCAGATGGAAGCAGCCCTGCTCATCCAATGTCACAGGTTGCCGAGCATCCCGGTGGCTCCTAGTGGCCTGTCGATAATTCCATGGTGTACACTGACCTATCTGCCTCTCCAAACCCAGTATTGCGTCTCTATGCCTCCTAGCTCTTGCTTGTGCTGTTCCCTCTGCCTGGGGTTCCCTTCCCCTCCTTTCATCTCCTAGTAAAGGCATTCTTCAAGCACCAGATTGGAAAGCCTTCCCAAGACCCAAGTAGCATAAACCCCTCCCTTCTACGGTGTGATCCTGGAAGCACAGGATACATACCCTCTGTTCATGTTAATTTCCCTCTAGACTAGTTGATCTCTTTCCTCCACTTGACTGTGGGCTCCTTGAGGGCAGGGATCACCTGTGTCAGTGTCCCCAGGGCTTGGCAAACAAGGGGTACAATATATTTGGCTGAACTAAGTAATTAATATCCCCCATAAATGTTTCCATGAGTATAACTGTAATAATGCTCATAATAGCTCAGGCATACTGAGCACCTTCCTATACTACGTGCCTGGTCCCATTCTAAGCACTTTCCACCCACACAACAAATCTGTGAAATAAACAGAATTGTTATCCCCATTTCATAAGTGAAAGTACCAAGACCAAGAGAGAGAGGTTAAGTAACTGGCCTAAAGCCACACAGTAAAGGGGATGCCAGCTACCGTCTGCTGGAGGAACACATCCCACCAGGTGTAGCCTCACTGCCTGGTACACAGTAGGCACTCAGGAAACACTGACCATTGTGCTCACCACTGCCACTCTCAATGTGCACCCCAGGTGGGGTGGGGACTGGATGTCTACATTTTGTAAGAACCCACCCCACTGTAAGAAGCCAATTGGGTAGCCTGATGAGTTTGTCAAGTCATACAGACAGCCCGAAGTAGAAGCCCTTGACAGTTCAGCCACCCAGCCACCTAATCAAGGACATGGGGTTTGGGATTGGGTCACACCTGTCTGGTGAAGACTGGTAATTACAGGAGGGCTACCATGTGAACAAGGGGTCTGGAAAGTAACTTGTTAATACTATCAACAGCTATCACTTTGTGCCAGGCATTATACCAAGCACTATGCCTGCTTTATTGTACGGAAACCTGACCATAATCCTATCATTATTCCCATTTTACAGATGAGAAAAATCAAGGCATCAGAAGCCTAGTTACCTGCCCAAGATCACACCACTAGTGATGGACAGAGTCCAGACTTGAATCCAGACCCAGCAACTGCAAAGCCCCTGCTCCTTTGCCCACCACACCCTCTTGACTGCCTCAGAGCCCCTCCATCAGGCTGCAGCAAGGATGCTGCACCACCAGGACCCAGGGTGGTGGGGCCCCAGCAGGAAAGGCAGAACCTGTCACGTCAGAGTCTCCAAGCACACGGAGATGCACCTGGTTGGCAGCGGTGCGCCAGTTGCCCCAACAGGCCTGGCTGGCCCTGGGCACGGGCTTGAAGCCAGAGCCTGCTGGCCCTGGGCCAGCCTCTTGGGGCCGAGGTAATGTGGGGCCCAGAGCTGGGGTAGAGGGCTGAAAGCTCTCTCCCCAGCTCATTAGCAAACATCTGGGCTCAGGAAAATGACCGACCTGGAATGTGACTGGGCTACGGGGAGCTGCTCCCTCCCCGAGTCCTGGGAATGTGAGCTCCCTCCCGCAGGGCACGGGCTTGGGCCAGCTGTTTCCTCTAATCCCGTCAGCCTGGCCTCAACAGGGGTCCAAACCTCTGCACTCTCCCGGAGAAAGAGGGAAAACAAAAAAAGGCCTTCTCTCCCAGTCCGGCCCACTGACTCAGAAGGTTGGTATTGGGGCCTGAGACAACCACAGTCCCTCCCTCTTCTGCAAGATAAAGACCAAGAGAGTCCACATGTCCAAATGTGGAGGTGGAAGGGGCCGTGAGGACTCATCACGGAAGGTTCTGGAGTCTTCCTGCTTGGGTTTGAATCCTTGCTCCCATCACCCACTGACTCTGTGCCAGTTGTTTCCTGTCTGGGCCTCGGTTTCCTTCTTTGTAAAGTGCAGCTGGTAACGGCATATACTCTCTAGAGTCGTTGCCGGGGCTCTCATTTATTTATTTATTAACATAAACTTATTTGTTTATTTATTTTTGGCTGTGTTCCGTCTTCATTGCTGCACATGGGCTTCTCATTGCGGTGGCTTCTCTTGTTGCGGAGCACAGGCTCTACGTGCACAGGCTTCAGTAGTTGTGGCACGCGGGCTCAGTAGTTGTGGCGCACAGTCTTAGCTGCTCCACGGCATGTGGGATCTTCCCAGACCAGGGAGTGAATCTGTGTCCCCTGCATTGGCAGGCGGATTCTTAACCACTGCGCCACCAGGGAGGTCCCTCTCATTTATTTAACAAATACTTCTGTGCAGACTGTGTGCCAGGCACAGAGGTGTCAGGGACACAGTGGGCTGGACCAACAAGGTCCCAGCCCTCAGGAAGCTTCAGTTCTGCAACAGGGAGGTGGGGCGTGTACGGGTAAAGCAGAATGGGTTTCTCATCATCTAAGTGTCACGGAGGAGCTAAGCAAGCCAGAGTGAGTGATGGGATGGGAAAGCCTCAGAAGACATCCCAAGGAGGCGACGTTTACGGTAAGATTATGATGAGAAGGAGGCAGGATTCAAGGAGATAAATGGATGCAAAGTGCTCGGCACAGTTCCTGGAAAATAGCACGTGCTCCAGAAAATGAAAGCTATTTTAGGGAGGTGTATAGCAGAGAGAAGGCAGGGAGTCAGAGTCCCTGGATCAAACCCAGGCTTTAGCACAAAGCTTTCTCACCTCACTCAAGTAATGCACGTCCTGAGCCTCAGTTTCCTCATCTGTGAAATAGGAATTTTAATAGTGCCCAAGCGCACGCTTACTGGGAGAATTCACTGAGGGACGTGTGCGTGAAGCACAGAGCCTGGCACCAGCTCGGCCCTTAGGAAGTGAAAGCTACTAGTGTCGTCTTTTCCTTTCCCACGGAGGAAAAGGATTTGCCTACGTTCACTCAGCGAGTCAGTAGCAGATCCAAGAGCAGAATCAGATCTTCTAACTCTGAGCCCACCCCCTGGGCTGGCTCTTGCCTCCTCCTGTCCCTGGGGGCTCAGAAAGCCTCTGGGCCCCATCTTGGGCTCAGAGAAAGCAGGAGGAGGTGACAGTGCACTATAGGGTCTGCCCCTGAAGGCTACTGAGGGTGTGGGAGGTATGGCGTTGGCCGACTGGAGAGCAGAAATGAGGTCCCAAGGGGAACTAGTCCCCTGGAAAAATGTCAAATGCCCTTTGTAGGTAGGATGGGAGACCAAAAATCAAGAGGGATTAATTGCTAAGAAGGGGGAGATGAGAAGAGAGGAAGGTCAGAGATGAGATCTAAATTCGGGGAATTTCAGAGTGGAAATTTAAACTCAAGTCGGTCTGACTCCAAGGAATGTCCTTTCTCCACTCCAGAGAGGCAGTGGTGGTTATGGCTGTTTCCTCATCTGTAAGAATGAACATACCGACGTCACCAGGAATGTGACCTAAATGCCAGGGACAGGGTGCCAGGGGGCTACCCCCAACCCCTCACTTTGCTCCTTGTTTGTTTGCTTCCTCCCGCCATCACTCTCCCTGTTTCTTCAGCTGGGGCTGCCTGACCCCACGGTAACAACCCACCCACCTCCAAGTGACAGCACCAGAGCCGGGCTCTCAGGGAAGGGCCTTGTGCCTGGAATTCCTCCACCCTGTGGCTGTGGTAAACACGGTGAACAGGGCTGCCAGGGTGGTGGGCAGCGTTAGGCAAGTCAATTCTTTTACAATGTCCCTTCTCCGTTGTTTCTTCCATTTCTCAGCTCCCAGCAGCCCATGTATATCCACAGAGAGCAGGAGAATTTTTCTCTCTACTAAAGAGTTGGTCCTTCTGTATTTAATATCCCACAGAACAGCTTTTTTTCCGTAAGGTTTTTGTGCACCAGATAAAGTCTTTGAAAACTCTTCCTGTTAGGAACATGGGTATTGGAGAACTGGAAGGCACAAAAGAATATCACCTGGGTGTCTGTGCAGCCCCTCTACCAGGGAACCGGCTTCCAACCACACCCACCAGTCAACACAAGGTACCTCAGCAGCCAAGTCTGTCCTCCATGAACCTGTCCTCCTGTGGCCGAGTGACACTGACCCAGGCTGGGCCAATCAAGTCCTCTCTCTGAGGAATCCAAACAGAGAGGCATGGGGACTGTGCCAGGGAGCTGAATCGCATTAGGGGCAGAATTCTAGAGCACTCTGGCTGCTGAAGGAGCTGATGAGGGGCTTGGTTCTCGCCCCTCTGCCCTTGATGTTCACCTTTCCCTGGACTCTCTGAACTTCTCCAGTATCTTACAATTTTAAGCTGATTGGAAGGAGTTTGTTGCCTACCTCCCCAAGTCTTGATTAAAACAACCTATTTTTTTGACCACTTACTAAGTGTCCAGCGCAGCATCAGGAACTGGAAACAGAGTAAGGCATAAGGCTTGCCCTGGAAGGGAAAAGGGCAGACACACTGACAATGGGAAGTAGAGGAGCAAAGGAAAAGCTCATTGGCAGGGAAGCTGCCCAGGCATGAGGCCAAGGGGTTCAGAGAAGGCAGCAGTCCCAAGGAGCTGGCATGCCTAGGAAAGGCTTGCTGGAAGAAGGAGGATTTAAACAAGGGCTCTGAGGTATGAGCAAGACTTCGACAAGTCGAGAAAGCAGTCCACGCTAAGAAAGAAAGGGCCCGGAAAAAGAGTTTTGCGCTGGACAAAGATGTGGCCCTCAGACCTTCAGAGCACCACAAGAAGAGACCATTAACACACACTTTCTGGATTGGCCCAGATGTAGCCTCAGAATCCTTCTTAACACAGCTCCTCTAGGCAGTCACCAAAATGGATACATTTGGCTTGTGAAATAAACGTATTTGTTTGAATGAATTTGTCACTCCTAGGAAAATGTGTTTCAGGAATAGATAACTAGTTTGATTGAAATAGAGGTAACAGACTAACATTCAGTTTCTCAGTGAATATTTATCGAGTGCCTACTATGTGCCAGGCTGTATTCAGGTACTAAGGATATGGCAGTAAAGAAGGAAACTCCAAAATAATAAAAATATCTACCCTCAGGGAGCTTACATTTTAGTGGGAGGAGACAGACAACCAACAAAATAGCAGGTAAAGATACAAACTGTGAGATCATGATAAAGGCCAAAGAGAGAAAGCAGAGAAGTGTGTTGGGGGGGTGGGGCGGGGCGGGGGGGGTGAGGATTACAAAAACCAGAGCAGTCTGGAAGGGTCTCCCTGACACACACTGAGTAAAGACTTGAAAGAGATGAGGGAGCGAGTTGTGTGGACACCCGGGAGAAGAGAGAGAACATCCAACGTGTTCAGACACAGCAGGGACAGAAGGACTGCAGCAGAGGAACAGGGAGCTGGTGGTAGGAGTCAAGGTCAGACTGGCACCAGATCACGTAGGGTCTCAGAGTCCACTCTACTGACTTCAGCTTTTTTGCCAAGTGAGATGAAGGCTTTGAGCAGAGGACTGACATAATCCAGTTTATGTTTTAACACTGGCTGCTGTGTGGAGAATAGCTTTAAAGGGGGCAATAGTAATAATATAGTCTAACATTACTATACACCAAGCACTGTCCAAAAGGCTTTTCATATGTTCTCATAGTAACATTTTGAGGTGGGTATTAGCATCATTGCTCCCATTTACAGATGAAGAGACTGAGGCATGGACAGAGCAAATCACTTCCAAGGCCCCATAGCATCGAGTAAGTGTCAGAATTGGATTCAAACCCCAAAAGTGTGGCTCCAGAGCCCCTGCTCTTGGCCTCTATCTTACTCCATGGATGGGGTAGGGGGCATACAGTAGGTGGCAGAGATAGGGGCTACATGGTAGAGGACCTTCAATGCTAGGCTAAGAAATGTGGACCGATATTTTGTGCATTATCGGGGAACCATCGAAATTGTCTGAACAGAAAACAACACGCATTAAACCGAGTTAAAACTGGTAGGGGGAGAGGCTGAAGGCTGGGAGGCCCCTGGAAGATCTGCAGAGATTCTGGCAAAGTGAGAGCAAGCCCCAAGGGTCCCCTTCCTCAACTAAACTGAGGCTTTACAGATCACATGTCCAGGCCAAAAAGAAGTATTATGGCTGCTTTCTGGGGCCAAGGGAGAGGTGTCACTAGATGTGGCCACTAATTGACATGTTCTATGCCTCACCTTCTGTGGCTCTGTCTCCCGGTCTTCAAGAAGGGTATCTACATAGATTAAGGAAAGGTCTATAATTACCTTGATATTCCTTGACAAGAGGACTTTTCCTGGTAAAAACAAAGCAGAACTTGGGTTTTATCCATGAAGTCCACTATAGAGAAAAGAGGAAGTAAAGTGGTGGGCCTTCTCTTTGTTTCTGGGGTGTGAAAGAGTCTGTCATGGGATATCACAATTGATAAACCTCCAGCTTAAAGGGGGATGATTCTTTTGACAATAATTTGTTACATAATTGATTATAAGAGACTCTTATTTAGCTGGCTATTTCACTTTTCTCCTCAAGAACACAATGCCTGACCTCACATTTGTACTGTGTGACAGGAAGGGATCATTACAACTGTCTTACAATGAGGCCCAGAGAGATCAAGTGACTTGCTCATGATTACATAGTGACCTAGGGAAGCAGCTCAGATGAGAACAGAGGATGCTCTATGGTAAGAATTTTGGGAAGCCTTTCTTCCAATTGAAAGTCACTGACCCATAGAAATGACCAGTCAGGGCCACCCACTTAAAAAGTAACTTAAGTTAGGGGTTTTAAAAATACAGGAAACATTAGGACTTCCCTGGTGGCGCAGTGGTTAAGAATCCACCTGCCAATGCAGGGGATACGGGTTTGAGCCCTGGTTCGGGAAGATCCCACATGCCGCGGAGCAACTAAGCCCATGTGCCACAACTACTAAGCCTGCGCTCTACAGCCCGCGAGCCACAACTACTGAGCCCGCATGCCACAACTACCGAAGCCCGCAAACCTAGAGTCCGTGCGCCACAATGAGAAGCCCACGCACCGCAACGAAGAGTAGCCCCCACTCACCTCAACTAGAGAAAGCCCGCGCACAGGAATGAAGACCCAACACAGCCAAAAATAAAAACAAATTAATTAATTTAAAAAAAAATCAGTACAAACTCGAGGACACACACACACACACACCCCTATTCCCTAGCTCCATCTGCTGAGAGGCCTAGAAGCAATGACACACTAATAGCGATGAACACACTTACTGATCTTGGTTTCTAACTACCATTCTCCACTAAAAGGAATTAGGGCTCCTTGGGGAAATGGCTGACTCCAAGGGTGGGGCAAAGCAAATACAAGAGTCTGGAATATCTCGTGCTTAAAGAATGGACTAGATATGCCAAAGGATACAGGCAACAGCTTGAAAGAGCTCCTATTAGACAAATCTGAACAATTTGAGGAATAAATATTGACAGTAATGGATTATAAACAATTTAATAAAACAAGAATCCACAAGTCCACACTGACCTAAATTAATGATCAAATAAATGGGGGGAAAGGGAAAGTTCTTCCTCATAGAATGTCAAATAATAAGGAATAATGAATTTAGAAAATTATCAATGGATGCTAAAACTATGATAGCTTGATAAGGAACAGGAATATTTACAGCCTCAAAAGTATCTCACCACAACTTATTTATAAATTACAAAGAGAAAAATAATAAATTTACAGTGGAGAAACCAGGCAAACACCACTTTAACTAAGTGACCAGAGTTCACATCACTAATGTTGAGACAAATGGACATCATGTGCCTCCTGATACGATGTACTGAAAAGGACACATCACCTGTGCCAAAACTGCAAAGCCTGAATCTAATCACGAGGAAACATCAGACAAACCCAAACTGAGAAACATGCCACAAAATAACTGGCTTGCACTCTTCAAAAATGTCAAGATCAAGGAAAAAAGCTGATGAACGGTTCTGGATTAAAGAAAGAGACTCGACAGCTAAATACAATGCATGACCCTGGATTGGATCCTAGACTGGGGGAAATCGACAGACGGTATATTGTTTTGACAATTTACAAAATTTGAACATGTACTGTGGATTACATACTATTTTTATCAACGTTAATCGCCAGATTTTGGGACTTCCCTGGTGGCACAGTGGTTGAGAGTCCACCTGCCAGTGCAGGGGACACAGGTTCGATCCCTGGTCCGGGAAGATCCCACATGCCGCAGAGCAACTAAGCCTATGAGCCAAAACTACTGAGCCCACGTGCCGCAACTACTGAAGCCTGCGTGCCTAGAGCCTGTGCTCCGCAACAAGAGAAGCCACCGCAATGAGAAGCCCGCATACCACAACGAAGACCCAACACAGCCAAAAATAAATAAATAAAATTTTAAAACACTGCCTGATTTTGATAACTGCACTGTGGTTATATAAGAGGATATCCTTATTCTTAGAAAATATACATTGAAGTTAGGGGTAAATGGGCGTATTTCCAACTTCTCTCAAAAATACTATACATACACCAAGAATGATAAATGAGAAAAAAATGTGAACAATTGGTAAACATGGGTAAAGGGTACAAAGGAATTCCTTGTATTATTTTCACAACTTTTCTGTATCAAAATCAAAAGTTATCAAAAAATTTAACCCCTTAAAAGTAAAACATAAAGGTAGTGAATATTACCAGTATACTTTATAAAAAGTGTTTCCATTTTCTACCTGGTGATAGGGGTGCATTTTACTGTCTATAAATTATGTCTTTAAGAAAAAAAAACTAGGGCTTCCCTGGTGGCGCAATGGTTGAGAGTCCGCCTGCCGATGCAGCAGACTCGGGTTCGTGCCCAGTCCGGGAAGATCCCACATGCCGCGGAGTGGCTGGGCCCGTGAGCCGTGGCCGCTGAGCCTGAGCGTCCGGAGCCTCTGCTCCGCAACGGGAGAGGCCAAAAACAAAAACAAAAAATCTGTTTCCTCATTTATAAAATGAAGATAATAGTACTTCTCTCACAGAATTGTTGTAAAAATTAAGTATCATGATATACATAAAGCCTTAGAATAGTAACTAGCACACAGTAGGTGCCCAATAAATACAAACTATTAGTAAGTATTCATTTGAAGAGATCAAATTAAGTTCTGCCAGGCTCAATCTGGCTAGATCAGGAATAAACATGAGTGACAGCTGATAATGAGCTCCTTTTTCTAGTCCCAGTTTCTTCCCTATTAAAGGCTCATCTTCTGCCCACTCCTGAACTCCTCCAGAATTCTTTTTTTTTTTTTTTTTTTTCTGTACGCGGGCCTCTCACTGTTGCAGCCTCTCCCGTTGCGGAGCACAGGCTCCGGACGCGCAGGCTCAGCGGCCATGGCTCACGGGCCCAGCCGCTCCGCAGCATGTGGGATCTTCCCAGACCAGGGCACGAACCCGTGTCCCCTGCATCGGCAGGCGGACTCGCAACCACTGCGCCACCAGGGAAGCCCCCTCCAGAATTCTTGACATCATCTTCCCCGACTTACATCTTCTGGCTCTGAACTCAAGTGATAATCACACTATTGAAGTCAATTATCCTGAATGCAAATGCTCCGGCCCTGTCCTGTTTCCTACCACGCCAGAAGCCCCTGGAGCTCTCGGGTTCCCGTTCTGTTTCTTCAGTGTCCTTTTCCCTCCTTCCCCTCTTGGCACAGCACTGAGGCCGTGTGCTCAGTAAGTAACTCTGGTCTTTGAAAAGCTCAGGTGGAGTTTCAGGAGGCTTTACTCGTGCATGTCTCAATGGAGCAGGGTGAAAACAAATGACACTGATGCTTATTCATGAAGATGCACAGTATAGTGTTTTCCAACAATTTTTAGGCTTTTAATCACCAGGAACTCATTTGAGACACCCATTCTCTCCCTCAGATCTTGCTAACTTAGACTCAAAGAGCCAACTCCTTGAACCCAAGGATTATGCCCTCTTCCTGTTCTAGAACAGTCCCCTGACTACCTACCATTAATACCATGTGCTCTATTCTGATTCAAATAGCAGCATCTGCTTTTTAAATACTTGTGTTAGCATATATATTTGACCCGCAATGTCTGTAAGGTAGAAATCATCCTTTCCTCTCTTTACAGATGAGGAAACTGAAGTTTGAAGAGACTAAGCAACTCCCACCGTCACATGGCAAGTTAAGTGGTGGAGGAGGGACTCAGACCCAGGTCGTCCAGCTGGGAACCCTAAGCTCTTCCCGTGGAGGCCCTGCCCCTCCCTTGTTCCCTGCTCCCTGCCCGTGCACTCCCTTCGAGGCACTTTACTGCTGGAGCAGTCACCCTGACTCTCACCCATGTTCCACACAAGACTGCTCAGCAAACACGGGAACGTCTGCCCTGCTCCTGCCAGGTCTGTTCACCCCAGCAACACACTTTAGTGTCCGAGGGGAAGTGGTGCTTGCAACACACTTAGAGAAAAGAGTGGTGATAACTTCCAGATGAGCTTGTGATTCTAAATTTAACATTCCTTTCGGTACTGAGAATTTCCACTTTCCCCCTTCCACCCCTTGGCATTTATGTAATTATAAAGCATGCCACAGGAGCTCGTTTGTCTCAGCACCACTCGGGATGAAGGTTGTTCCAGCCCCATCAAGTACATCCTTGTGGAAAGACTTTGCAGAATTTATTTGGACAGGTTCAAAAATAGTCCTTCAACAATACAATCAGATTGAACCATGACAAGTAAAATATAATTATGGCTTGGTTACATTAAAAAAAAAAAAAGTAAACAGTGAGGTTTGGGAAAACTAAAAGCAAAAGTACATAGATATTTCCTTCATCCCCAATTTCTGCATCTCCTGCAAGCAGGATTTCAAGACTGCATCCGTGGATCTTTTGAAATGGGTGAGAGAGGATGACAATCAAGGAGACAGCTCAACAGAGTGTGTTCTGAGGCCATTTCTCAGAACAAAGGCATACTTCTGCACAAGGCAAATGCAGCCTGATAAAGGCTCCCCCAGTGGGTTCTCAGAATGCCAAAGTCATTCACCTAAATGAGTTCAAAATACATATTGTTCTGGGCCAAATTATACAGTGTCAAGTTCAGACTGTATGGATTTATATATGTTGGCAGGGCAGGCCACTTTTGGGGCGCCACAGCCTTTATCCCAGTATCCTGTGCCCAGTTGGGTTCCCATCACTCTCTCCCCAAACCCATGAATTTCCTTGTATTTAGTTCCAGAAGTGCAGACAAAAAGCAAAGTTTCACAGGCCCACAAGGGAACAGGGCCCCAGAGGACTTGAATTTCTGATGAAACTTAAAGTAGAACAGAATGTGTGCCTTTGCCAACAAGCTGGGACTTTCTGAAAGGTGATTTGAGACGGGAGCAGGGAGAGGGGACAAGATCGAGCATTGTGCTTTGGGCCAGTCTCTGCTAAGAGCTACAAGGCGGGAATACAAAGTACTCTGGAGTTAAAGCAAACAGCCAATGCTTCCCTTGGCTGGCCTTTGCCCAGAACTATTCCCTCACAGAGCTCAGTTTCTCAAAACACACAAGTGGTGTTTCAAAGATGCCGGGCAAAGGGGTCCATCCGAATAAATGCCTAAAACCTAATAACGAATGACATAGAGAAGTCTGATTCCAGTGTCCATTTCCACTCCATATTCTACTGACACATCTAGAGAATTAGTGGGCATGCTGTGTTTTCTGTTTTTGTCTTTTTTCGGAGGGGACCTGTTATTCTCTCTGCCTGAATAAAGATGGAAGAATTGGGAGGAAACAGTGACTTTTAAAGCGAATATGGAGAAAAGTGTAAGAGATGAAACGGGTTGTAAGGTTATTTTTCTTCCAATTACATGAGTGTCTTGATCATGGAATGAAGAGGGCAGAGTGAAAAGCAGCGGAATGGCTATGGCAGGCCAGGGCCATGACTTCCAGTCCTGGGCTCAGGCCATCTTTGGGCTTCAACTGATCCAAAGAAATGAAAAAGCCCAGAGAGCAGAGGAGCCTGGACAGTTTGTAGGGCCGAGAGCCGCTGCTGCCTGTTTTGGTCCAGAGTTTAGCACACCTTTCTGGGAAGGGGGCTGGGGTGAAGGACGAGGAAGGAAAAGGGGAGAAGGTATACCTACACTTACAAGAATTGTCTAATCACTGTTCCTGAATTGGGGTCAGACACCAGCTCCACCCTGATGCCCACCCCATCCCTCCACACCTCTCCTGCCCCTGCATACTCGGGCTATACTGACCTTCTTGTGGTTCCCCAACAATAAAACGCATTGCCATGATTCTGAGCCTTTGCAAAAGCTACCTTCCCTCTCTTCCTGTCTGTCTGGAAGGTCCAATGAACTTCAAGCTTCAGCCCGCGTTCTCCCCTCCTCTGCCAGGCCGTCCTAAGGAGACTTAGCTGCTCCTTCTCCTTTGCTCTCACTGCACTTTGTCTACACTACTCCTCGTCCAGTGTCAGAAAGGGTTTGAGTGTCTGTCTTTGCTTCAGACTCTAAGCTCCTTAAAGGGGCCTGTGTCTTGTCTCTCATCCATTTATCTCTGCTGCCTATAACAGTGCTCAGCTCACGGCAGATGCTCAATCAGCATTTAAAGGGACAAGTGGGATCAAGTTCCACCCATCTTAATTTTATTATAAAGAGGGAGAAATAAGATCTGAAAGACTGAGCTCTGAGATTCTGCACATTTTTAGAAGAAATTGCTACAATACTACTTTTGTGTCTAGCCTCCCTGGTTCAAGTGAAACCAAAGGTATAAATTCACAGAGGGGCATGAGTAGTGGCCCTTTCGTCCCCAGACTTCAGCTGCTATGTGAAGATGAAATCAACCCCAAACATGGCCTTCCGGCCAGCTGTGTGAGCCACGAGCTCTCCCCAGCCCCCAGGACAAAGCCCCCAGTGCTGAGGCCCGGACGGTGTCGAGCTCCTTGAAGCTGTGGGGAATCATGCCATCAATGGAGTGGGCCACTGACAGACACAGCGAGGTCCCGTACCTGCCAAGACAGCCCACTACCCGACCTCAGCGCAGCAGACACAGCTGAGACGTGCCCAGCCAGGGCCGATGATGAGAACACAGGGTTTTAAAGAACGGCCAGAGCAAGCGAGGATCCTCAAGGCATTTGTCATCTTCTTCGGACAACGCGGCAGCACTCTCCAAGCTCCGATTTATGAGGTGGAAGCAGCTCTGAAACTACACGTTAAGGGGCGAGTGGGGAGGAATGCACAACGGCTGTGGTTCCAGTAAGGCTCTAAAGAGAGGCTGGGACCAGGCGGTTACAGCTGCTGGCAGTCCAAATATACTTTTCCTCCTGCTCAGAGACCCTTTAAAGGCAAAGAAACGCAGGCAATGCACTGGGCTGCCTATTTTTGTTTCATTTATTTCTTTCAAGACCACCTCCTTGCAATTTCCAGAGAGAAAATACAAAACAAGAAACAGACTTGGTTTCAAATACATAAACAGTGTGCTGGAGTTGAAAGCATTACTGACAACATTGTCACAGAAGAGTGTCAGCTTACTCCAGGGCACTTCAGTATTCCTGAGGAATAAACGTGATTTCTCTTTCCCTCCCACCGGGATGTTCTCAGACGTGAGTCACTGCTCCTGCTCCTGTAAGGAAGGACACTCAGGTTAGAACTGTGCACACAGCGTTCCGACAACCCTCTCTAACTTGCTGCTGCAGGTCAGACCCAGAGGACCGACGGGCCCCAAGCCTTACCACTCTGTTTGCTTTAAATCTGTCTCACAAGAGGACTGTATCCTTCCAGCCCAGGTTCTTCAGAGTGGCTCCTCAATCTTTGAGGGGGGAAAATAGAAAAGGAACGCAACAGGGCTGAACAGTCTGTACCTGGATAACTATATTCCTAAAACCCATCAAAGGGACGGATCCCAGGTGACTGGAAAGAGCATGGCTCTGGAATCAAATGGCCTACCAATGACAGGAACTTCGGCAAGTTTCTTAAACCTCAGTGAAATTCGGCCTTCTCATCTGCTGAATGAGGGTAGTAAAACCTCTCTCACAAATCTACTGGGAGAGAGGTCTAGAGAAAGAATGTAAAGATGGAGCGCCTAGGATGGTCCACAGGTCATAGCAGGCACTCCGCAAGCAATTACCATGATATGACTACATTGAAAAAGCCCCAAGTTGGGATTTTGTTCCTCTTTTCAGAGAATGGAGGATGACGACATCAAGGCACAGACTCCAGTTCAGATAAAGTTACAAAAGGCCATTTTGGAGCCGTACGCACAAGGCTGTAAATACTGTAACAATATTTTCCACAGTAACTCTCAGCCGTTAAATACATCCACATATAACCACCCCTGAGCCATTTATCCATGACAACTCAGTTTGGAACAATGAAAACATTTCAAACAATTAAAAGACCTGAAGCTCCTCTCCCTGTTCCTTTATGTTCTCCTCTAACTTCAGCCGTGGTGCCAAAGAGCGAGGCGCCAGGGAGCAGTGGAAAGCGCCTGTCGTCAGCGCTGACACCCCGCAGCTGCGCCTCTGCTCACTTGCGCTGTCCCTCTGATCAGCTCACCCTGGCTCTGGCGCGGGGACGGGGCATGACTACAGAGGGCCTGCGAGACGCCTGCCCGGCTTCCCCACTGGCCGACTCCCCTGCTCCCAGTCCCCTCCCCAGGCCCGCACCGGCTGTTCAGTAGGCAGCTGACCGTCTGAGCACGTTCTCAGACAGAGGCTACCGAGCTGTGGTGGCATACTGTCATTTAAGATCCGGCCACCCTCGTGGCTACAGCTTTTGACCAGAACTGGGACACTCATTTGTACCTCCTTTTCTGCCCTACTTATTATTATGGTGGAACAACAAACGAGTCTGTCACCCTTTCTTAGTTGGCCTCAATTATAATAACCAACATTTCTATTTATATATATATATAGCACCTCATAGCTTAAAAACATTTCACATTTAATCCTCACAACAACCCTGTAGGCAGAAATTACTACCCTCATTTTACAGACAGAAAACAATCTCAGAAGTCAAAAACTCAAGAGCACATAGAAAGCAAGTGATGGACCAGGACTCACATCTGGGTGTCCTGGCTTCTGTGCTCTTTCCACTGGCCCCTTGCTGCTGCCCAGATCACAGTGATTCTAGCTCAAGGGTAACCAAGAAAGTAGATGATTCTACACATCCAGAGAATGTGAAGCTCTTCATGAAGCTTGTGTTGCTATAAAGGTTATGCCTTAATAAGCCTGAGGCCGTTAGCACATCTAATAAGACATACAATTTATTTCATTCATTCATTTTACATTTATTTGAGCACCTACTTTGTTCCAGGCCCTGGGGATACAAAAATAAATACCACCTCTGTCCGAAGGGCTGCTACGCACAAAAACCTTAGGAACCGTGCTACCTCCTTCCTCTTGAGGCATGTGTTACACTTTTTCATCCTGTCTGCATCATTAAAAACCCATCTGTAGACAAGGACTTCGGCAGAATCATGTGGGACTCACAGTCAAGAACCTGTGCTCTTCAGTAGAAAGCAGAATAATGGCTGAGTTCAGAAGTCTTTAGGTTTAGCTTGAACGTGTGTTGAGATGTTTACAGGGCACTCTGAGATCTCGAACACAAGTGCTACCTACAGGTATCAGATATTTAATACGGATCTACTTTACCCTAAGGATAAACGCTGAGGCAGACTCCTGAGCACTTAGGGTCTCGGTGGTGCCGCAGTGACATGACAGTGTATTTATCAACTATATGCGCTCTAAAGAATTCTGCGGGGACTCAGGAGAAAGAAAGAGAAATATCAATTCTGTACATACTTTGACATATTTTCCATGTAGAAGATATGGAGCCTGGAAATCATGCTGACAGTTGGAGTAGGCCATTCCCAAGCCCATTCCAGAGCCAAAGGCTAATGGCCACATTCTTCCTGGTGAGCAGAAAAGGAAAATCCCAATAGGGAACCATTAAGAGAAAATAAAGCTTTTCTCCAGCTTAAATACATTTGCTTAGGGTTCAATAAATACTCCACATGCATCATACTGTTGACTATAATATGCCACACACTTCTGTCAACGTTTAATCACCAGCCAAAAAATGGGAAAGGGGGCTCTATTAAGTACCCATGCTGCTAGATTTGAGGTATTAATAAGCCGTACAATATGAAAACAGCAGACACAGTTGAACCTCTTAACTTTTCTATGTCAGTTCTAACCATTTGCTCATATTAACTAACTCTTAAACTTAGAAATAAAACCACCTTTCGGTAAGGGCTTTGAATTTTTAAAATATGTAAGAATTTCTGGAACTTCCCTGGTGGCGCAGTGGTTAAGAATCCGCCTGCCAATGCAGGGGACATGGGTTCGAGCCCTGGTCCGGGAAAATCCCACGTGCCTCGGAGCAACTAAGCCCGTGCGCCACAACTACTGAGCCCACGTGCTGCAACTACTGAAGCCCGCACGCCTAGAGCCCGTGCTCTGCAACAAGAGAAGCCACCGCGATGAGAAGCCCGTGCACTGCAATGAAGAGCAGACTGCTGCCTCCGCTGCAACTAGAGAAAGCCCACACACAGCAACGAAGACCCAACGCAGCCAAAAATAAATATAAATAAATAAATTTATTTTTTAAAAAATAGAATTTCACCAATATCTACATATTTTGATTCTAGTAAGTCATGAGGTTTTCTTAAGCCAATGCCATGATTATTTCACATCAGCACTATGTGTGAATTATGATTCTCTAGTTGTGTATTCCCCACCAGTTCTTCATGGAAAGAGGTCAAAGTGACCCCTTTGGCTTCTATTCAATATCCAAACTGCAGAAGTTCTTCCACAAAATGAAAGTGACATTTCCTGCCCTTTGCTTAGGAGAATTTTTGGCCAAAAAGCATGGGTATTTCTGGTCTACTTTTTTACTACCAGCAGGACTCTCGTTTTCAAGTTCCTTTAGAAAAACTTATAATTAATTAGAATTATCTGAGAGTGTAGATTTGGCCAAATGACTCACTGGCATAAAGTACAGGCTTTTCTTAATGAAGATATCAGGCACCCTGACTCAATGCTCAGGGGGAATTCTGGAGATGCCCAGCCCATTTTGACCTTTTTTGAGTCCATGGTCTTTGTCTAGCTCATTTTAGAGGCCTACCCAAACCCATAAAAGGATGGACTGGCAGCCATGTAGCCATGCCTTCCAGAAGTGTCCCTGCCATGTGCACCTATACACCAGGACATTATGTTGTAAAGGTAGGAAGAGTCACACTTACTTTTAAAGAAGGTAAGTGAGAAAACAAGTCCTAATCCAAAACCAGTACCTACAAAGAGGGAGGAAAAACATGTTAAATATCTTAATAGTAATGACAAAAACAAAACGAACATTTCATAAATGTGAACACCTATAAAACAGATTTTTTAATTTGGTAGAGAGATGATTTTCTCATTTCTAACCTTCCTTCTTGTTGTCAGAGGCTTTATCTATGACTTTGGTCCCTTTGCCCCAATAGGGTATAAGAACTTTCTTCACCATTCTGTCTAAACAAGTCTTAGGGATGGGAGAACAAACCAGGAGGCAGTTCCCGAGTAGAGGCTCTCTGCACTGCTTGCGAACAGCGTCCAGCACCTTGGGCTCTCCCACCCACCTTCCGCAGCGGTGCCACAGCCGGCACATCAGGGAAACAACGTGAGCAGGAAGCTCCCCTTGTCGTTTCAGCACTTTGAGTGATGGCTACTTTTTGAGGAAGATGCAAAGGAGCGATCCAGAACAGTTGCCAAAGGTTGTCACAAGTCAAACACAAGTCAGAGTGTCCAGAGAGAGGGAAAGCACCTCCTCAAGTGTGAAGATTAATCCCCTCTCCTCATTTTACTCATAGGGCATTTTTAACCACTATCTTTCAAAATAAAAGAACAGATGCAAGCCTCTTTTAATGATCTGGTAGAAAAAAAATTTTTTTAATACCTAATTTTAAATCAAACTTCATAGGAACGTAAGCTTGGGGTTAAAAAAAGAAAACAAAGAAGGTTAAATTCTCATTTTGACCAATATTTCTCAAACCTTGGTCACTGCTACAGTCATAATTTTTGCTAATGCGTACTTCACCTGCACACTTATTTTCTTTGAAAAAACCATCAATGTATGTATTTAATTATATAAATTCAACCTCAACTTAAAAAATATTGGTATAATCATAGATTTGAGTGCTACCTATATTTTTTTCATAAGGTGTGTTAAAATGAATGTAGAACCATTAAAATAAAAACATTTACCTGTGGTACTACTTCAGGAAAAAAAATCATCTCACATACTGTAGAGATACATGTCCCAAACTTTGAGATAAACTTATTTTTCCATTATCAAAAAAGTAAGTTATACATGCCAAGGAAGACAGCTAAGATCTGACTTTTTTTTCCCCAGACTTGACAGATTAATTGTTTTCAGACTCTTCAGAGTATTCTGACGCTCTTTACTAAGTGTCTGCTCCAAGGTCCAACAGAGACCCTGACCAACCTCTTTACAATTAAGCACCACATAAAAGTCCCAATTCTCACTTGCCTTAATGGTTTTCAAATATGTGCTGTTGAAATTCCAAGAGCTTCTTTCCTGTCTAACCATGAATTTAGGCTACTGCAGTGTGAACATTCAAAGTACTCCTCAGTCAGCAAACCTGACCTTTCTGCTCCAAACACAGAGAACTTCGTCTTGAGCAAACAAGCTAATCCACACCTTTTTTGCTTCACCTATGCAACAATCCAGCTGATGCTGGCCTGAAAAAAGTGTTTATGCTATTATCCAGAATGATTTCTGATAATTTTCTCTTACCGTCTATAGGTGGCCATGATGTGTGTTTCCTTCCTATGACTATATCCTATACAAATATGAATTTTAATTAAAAATCATTACTTTGTACTGTCCAATAGACTCTGCATTAGGTACTGGTGCCCAACTTTAAAATGCAACATTTGAAGATCACTCATGTCATCCCAATTTCTATGTAATTTAATATAATGATGGAAAACTCGTCAGTTTACAGACCACTATAGTTAACCTATTCAAGGCTGTTATAAAGAGAAGGAAAAGGAACAAACATCAGTATTTCCCATGAGTACCCAACATTCCCTCCCTACTCTACCAAAGAAAAAAATAAAATTATCTTTTAAACCAAACACCACCCTGATATGGTATTACCCCCCAGTTTCCAGATGCAGAAAATAACTTGCTCAAGGACATGCTCAGTTAGTGGAAGAGCAATGAACTGGGCCCAAGCCTGTCAGACTCCAAAGCTACTATACCCACTATGTCCTGACACTGGATTCCCCTACAACTTAAACCCCTAAACAATCACTACCTCCAAGGGAAATTGGAGTGTCAAGATTTCTACTGCCAACGAAGTAGGATACAGCCAAAAACCAAATTGTGCTTCCTATGCAACAGCCCAGAACACTAGACAACCAGGGTAGTAACAAGTCTGCACAAGGCCAGATGGGCTTGTTCCGATTCATTCCCAGACTAATCCTACAGCACATGTCACAGACACAAGTCTACCTGGTAGGTGTGATTCAAGAACTTCAGGGAAATGGCAACTATCACAATCGATAGTCCTCAGCAAGAATCTGCTGTTGCTTGGTTTATAAAATGGCACAGGATTCAATTTCAAAGCAACTTGCCTCACCCCCTTGCAGCTGGAAGATGAGTAAGACAGTAAATTGGTACTAGAAAATGAGGTAAAGAATTTGGACTGGCCTACAGATTTCAAACCAGGCAATGGGATGGGGAGTTAGGCCAGTAAAAACATAATGGCTTACAATCTGAGCTTTTGGTCTTCTCCATCTGGAAGGCAATTTTTTGGCAAACAAATCAAAAGCCCAAAAGGAAAATATTTCAGCATTTTTCTTGTCCCTCTGATTCCATGCCTGTCTCTCCTATTTTCCCCCAAGGAAAGAAAGCTCTCTGATGCTCAACTTTTCCTAACAGTAGACCAAGAACGATGCTAAATCCACTGCTACCAGTATCACTCAACCACAAAGAGGAGAAATGCTTCAACATCAACCAGTACAGAGCAGAAAATCTTCCCTCTCTAGACTTCATTTAAGTTCAGGTATATGCCTGACCATCCAGTTTTGCTCCGATTAAAGGCATTTACCTGCAAGTATAAATATGAGATCAAAATTACAGTTCAGACTAGCCCAAAGACGGAGTGTACTCTACAGTCTTAGTTAAATTGGGCTGCTACATCTTCAATTCCTATGAGACTTTTCTTCTCCACTTCTATATTTTTAAGACACAAAATATCAAGTCTGTTCTCTTCAGAAAAAATAATATGGAAAATGATGTTTAAATGCCAACGTGTTACTTTAAGTTAGCTACCTCGGTTATTTAAGAGATAAACAGTGGTGGAACTGCTGATGAGTTTTACAGGTTCAAGTTCTCACACGCTCAATTTTCTTTTAAAAGGCAACATGTTGCTTCAAAGAAAGTCCCACCTGATTAGGGGACACCAACTCTGCAGCTGTTTCCACTAAAGATTGGCACCTCTAGGCCAGGTTTAAACTTCATAACAATAAAACATGAAAGGTTTGTCTTACAATGAAAACAAACCAACATGGAAAAGAGAAGAGTTTTCTCTGCCTTTGGCCACTTTTTTTTGTTGTTGCATGACAAGTTCTCTTAGAAGAAAAAGCCAAAGGAAAAAGTACAAAGCATTTTTCACCTTCCCTGGAAGCAAATATTTAACTATGAATAAAATTTATATAACTCTGCCTCCCTTTTAAGCCTGTTCTTTTGGCCCATGATGTCTGGAATGACAAATAACCCTAAAGTAAAGAAATGCCTGATTGTAGGTACACATCTTCCTAATGGCAAAGTCCACCAAGGGGGGTGGGGAGCAAGGCAAAGAAGCCAAAAAAACAACAAAAAAACCCCCCACCCCATAACAGAGAAGCCTTATGGAATTGACATTAGGCAGGAAGCCCGTGCTCTGAAACCATTTCTTCTGGAAAGGAAAAAGAATTGGCACAAATTCTTTCAAAAAGAAATTACTCTGAATCAATCTAACCCTGCACTTTAGGGCATGCTTAGTGCCCAAAAGGACATCATAAAACCAGCTAGTAGATAAACACACATTTTTAGAAAGAAGCAATTCCTTAACAATTCATCTGATACTATTTTAGTAACAAAACAACAGAGAAGTTGCTCCACTAACTACATAAAAAATACTGCCTCATCACATCCCCAAGTGGAGTTTACAACAAATTTAAAAGAATAACAACCAACAGCAGGATACCAGTGTATACCCTAAGCCACACTTTGTGTGGGGGGGAGCGGAACTATGCTGATGGCCCTCACTGTGACATATGGACCATTTCTAGTTAATCAATGCAACTTTTAGGAAAGTCTTTGCTCTTACCATGCCATATATCATAAAGCTTGACTTCACTGAAATTACTGAGAAAGCAAACATAATCTGCAAGAATTAAGAAGCAGGCTACATAATCTGACTGCAGTCCTGGGGTAGAAATGTACTTTGAATTTTTGGGGGGGCCGCACCGGATGGCATGCAGGATCTTAGTTCCCCGACCCGGGATCAAACCCAGGCCCCCTGCAGTGGAAGCGCGGAGTCTTAACCACTGGATTGCCAGCGAAGTCCCAGAAGTGTACTTTGGATATCAGTCCCTAAGCAGAACAAGTTGGAGCAATAAAGGTTCCTGTGGAATCAACTTTGTAGAAGTCGCAATTGCCAATGGACTTTCAACTGAGGAAGAATAACTCAGTGTTGGGAGAGGCATAAAAAAATCCTTAGAAAGTCACTTAGAAAACATTTCTATGAAAAACTGATCATAGGGGAAAGAAGACCATAGACCCACTTTATTTATCAGTAATTGATTATATAATTAAGATCTCACTCCAGCTTATAGTTAACATTTTAAACAAAGCTCCTAAATTCATAAGTCTAATGTGTAGTTATCAATGCTAAATTTTCATCTGCATCTAAAAATTAAACTTGCAAAGCAACTCCATTTTAAGTTTATAATATAACAAGATGTATGAGCAAAACCTTAACTACCACATTCAGCTGGCAGCTTATGAAGATGAGAAACTACAGGAACTATAAGCAAGGTTTCAAGATCCTAGGAGCCATGGGCCAAACAACTTTATTCTTAAATGTCTGAAAGAAAAGATACAGCTTCCAAAAAATGAGAGATTTACTCTCCCACTGAGTGGGATGGCAAGAGCACTGATGCTGTCACGAGACAGGCCCAGTTCAGACCGCTGGGCCATCCTCACCAGCCAGCTCTCTGACCTTAGGTCAGTGCTTTAACCTCGCCCGCCCTCAACGTGCTCATCTGTAGAGTGAAAACCATCTCCTAGGGTTGCTCTATTAGGAAAAGGTAAAGGTATCTGCAGTGTCTGACACAGACTTCAATAAAAAGTAGTTAAGTTCTGCTACCTTTCTAAAAAAACTCAAAAGATCTCAAAACTGTAAGGTAATAGTTAAATCCTCTACTAAAACACAACTCCCTGGCTTGTGGAGGATCACATTGTGGGTGAACCACAGCTGAAAATCAGAATCTATTTTTCCCACTCTTTGCATAGTTGACTTTATTTCATAGGCATTAGCAACTGTTTATAGAAATACATCAGGTTTTGCTACATGTTTTTTAAAAAATAGGGGATTCCTTCAGACTCACTGCTGAACTAGAACATTTTGCTTTAAGATATAATAAAGATTTTCCTAGAGCTGTCTTGTGTTTAATAAAACTATATTTATGCTTTGAACATGGATTAATATGAAACTGGCCTATTTAGAATGGGTGTGCTTGCCTGTTCAATCATGTTTCTATCAACACTATTACAATCATCAAATGCATTTGTTGTGACAGACAAACAAGAACGTGCTTTTATAGAAAAGTACCCTTGGGACTGAGTTTGGTGAGAATTACATTTCCAAGAAACATTCCTGATTTATGAAAGATGCTCAGGGCCCAATTTATGAGGGGGAAAAAAATAGTTTTAAGTCAACTCCAAACTGTGTTACCTAATCCTTTGAGGCAAAGACAGATTGTCCCAGGTGTCCATGTGTAAATGCCAAGTCATGTGAATTAACCAAGAAAGTGTGCCAGACCAAAGGCCCAGAGATGGTAAATGTGGTCTGTGTTAATCAGCTTCTCACAAGTCAACATTGCTGCAGGGAATGTAGGAAATAGACTAAGAAGGTGGCTATTTTACAAGACCTTAACCTTCCTGTTGCCTATCGGACTAGACAGAGGCTGAAACATCTGTAGGAATTTCTAGGGTGGACATCAAATACCAGGATTCTGATCAGAACAAGTAAAGCAGTCAGCAGAAAGCAGTAAAGATAGGGAAGGTAAATGTGGAAGTCATTACTCGTGTGCTCTGCTTGAAGAAAAGCCAAACTCACAAAAAGGGTCCTTTTAAATGAGTGCATACAGCACATAATCTAGCTTTCAGAATTCTGACAGTCGTACAACTTTCCAAGAATGAAAAAAAGAAACATGGCTGTACACATTTTACTAAAATATAGTTAGTTAATTCACATGTGGGCATAGTATGTAGGAAAATGTGAAGACGCTCTGAAGATTAGTTATTAGAGGGACATTGAAAATGAAGAATTATTAAGTTTCAATAAACACAATAAAAGATGCCATGTGTTACATTTATGGGGGGAGGGCGATTTGGAGGTACTAACACTTATAGAGTGGCAGGCACTGCACTACCGTTTCTATATATTATTTCATTTGATCTACAGAACCAGCTATGAGGTGTACTATGATCTTGTCTTACAGAAGAGGAAACAATGTAAAGGGGTTAAGTGACTTACCCAAGTACACACAACTAAAAAGGGGAATTCAAACCCAAGCTGTCTGACTCCAAAATCATGGCTCTTCCCTATCCGCAGAGATAAACCTCAGGGAGAGGTCAGGAGAGCAGCAGGGAGACTACTCTATTGTTACATGACACAAAGTGTTTTTCTGGATTTTCTGGACTGTAGTGCTCTGCATGGGTAATTTATGACTATGTGACTCTTCAATCCCTCAAGAAAACAACAGAAACCACAGATGTTTGACTTATCAAGAGTGATAACAAAACTCTGAAATGACTTAGAATCAATGAGAAACAGTCAACAAGTCAAGCTGGGATGTACTTCCCTCTGCGCACTGGCTGGAGATAAAATGAATTCAAACTGTTCAAAAGGGACAGTTGAACAGTATTCAACGGGTATTTTCCAGCAAGTCCCTTCCCTCTCAATACCTCCAGCCCCTCCTCATCAATATCAGTAACTGGATTCTCATCTTTGTGAAAGTAAATATAAGAATCAGGGGGCTTCCCTGCTGGCTCAGTGGTTGAGAGTCCACCTGCCGATGCAGAGGACACGGGTTCATGCCCCGGTCCGGGAGGATCCCACATGCTGCGGAACGGCTGGGCCTGTGAGCCATGGCCGCTGAGCCTGCGCGTCCGGAGCCTGTGCTCCGCAACGGGAGAGGCCACAACAGTGAGAGGCCCGCGTACTGCAAAAAAAAAGAATCAGGGATTCATTATACCCTATGTATACATCATTATAGCTATTACGTTGTTGCCTATTTCTGATTCAAATGAAAAACCAATGGAGAAACAAGAACCAATGGTTTCTTTTCCTTATACATTTACTTGATCTATATTTATTAGCATTTATTAAGTAGAAGGCACTGGGGATAAATTTCTTTCCTCTTGGAGCACATCACTAGAGTATGTAGTGTTTATTCTTCAAAAAGTGCGAAATGTTACCCAGTGGTTACACGTCAGTTATAGGGTTATGTGGACTTGGGGGTAACATAGGTTAAACATGACTGAGAATACTGATTAGGTATGTGGTATGTCTCAGTCCCTGGACAAATTATATACCTTCTCTAGGCGTCAGTTTCTTTCTATAGAAAAACAGGAATACTAATATTGCCTATCCCTGACTGGGGAATAGCAAGGATGAAACAATATAAAATGTGTAAAAAGCTTGGAAAAACAGTGCATTGCACACAGTAATTGTAATTGCCTTCTTTTGCCACAAAAAGCATTTCAAGAACAAATATTTACTGAGCACTGAAGGGCAAGAGTACTGGGTTCAACAAGGGTCAGAAATAAATAAGACAGTCTCTTCCCTGGGGAGCTTGGGATCAAGAAGGAATAACAAGTCAGGTATCCAGAAAACTGAACAAAAGCAGATCCTTGGTGCCGGAAGAGGGACAGTGTTCTGCTGGTCGCCAGGAAGGTGGGAACACATTTAGCAGAGTTTTTGGGTTTTTTTAATCTTCAAGAAAGAAGTGGCATTTGAGTTGTCTTAAATGGTAGACTTTTAACAGCAAGAGTTGGGGAGGGGGGTGGCGCACCCTACCCAGCGGCCACAGAGAAGCAGGGCTTGTGCAGGGAAATGGGAGTGGGGGCAGTCTAGGCGTGTCTCTGAGAGCAGGAGACAAGGCTAGAAAGGGACGGGGGCCTCTGAAGGCACCAGAAGCTGGACCGAGCAGTCTGCACAGCACTTAATTCAGGAGGCAGGGGCTTCCCTGAAGAGTTTTTAGAAAGGCATAACGTGACTGAAGCTGTGCTTTAGGAAGATTCAGCTGACTAAGGTGTGTAGGATTACTTGGAAAAGAAGAGACATTTTGCTGGCAGAATTTACAGGACTTAAGAACTGATTAAGTGTGTGTATGTGTATCTGGGGTTTTGGGGGGAGGGGGGTGCAGTGGGGAAGAAAATGCTGAGAACTTCTGCCTGGATAATTATAAAAACATTGGTGATGGGGCTTCCCTGGTGGCACAGTGGTTGAGAATCCGCCTCCCAATGCAGGGGACACAGGTTCGATCCCTGGTCTAGGAAGACCCCAATGCCGCAGAGCAACTAAGCCCGTGTGCAACAACTACTGAGCCTGTGCTCTAGAGCCTGCGAGCCACAACTACTGAGCCCGCACACCTAAAGCCCGTGCTCCGCAACAAGAGAGGCCACTGCAATGAGAAGCCTGCGCACCACAACAAAGAGTAGCTCCCGCTTGCCACAACTAGAGAAAGCCCACACACAGCAACAAAGACCCAACACAGCCATAAATAAATAAATAAATAAAAATAAACATTGGTGCTATTTAAAAGTCATCAAATAACCTTTTAATACCAAATTCCCTTAACAAATCTAAAATATAATTTGATTTATAAAAATGCAACATCTACAATGTTTTCATGAACACCAAATAACATCACATAAAGTGAAGAGCATTTGCTAAGCACTAATGCTTCAGGATTAAATTACCTCATTACATCTTCACAATAAACTTCTCTTATTAGCCCCATTTTATAGACCAAGAAACTGAAACACAGAAAGGTTAAGTAACTTGCCTCAGGTCACATGTCTGGGATTTGAACCCAGGCAGTCTGACTCCAGAGACCTCGTCTTCGGTCACCATGTTAACCCTGCCACCGGTGTGACCTCCTCACAGATATACAGTTATTAATCAACCTGACTTACCAAAGGAAACTAAATACCTTCCAAAATTCATCCTAGCCAACACTATGTGTGGGCATTTCCTTCATTACACAAACTGAACACCCACTGTGTGCCAAGCACTATGATAGGCCCCAGGAAATAAGGTTCTGCTCTCAGTAAGTTCATTATTTAGTGTTAGAGCCTACTGATAATTAGAAACTCGAAGTACAAGGAACAATGACAGAAACAGGATGTGCTAGACGCACTGAGAAGGGCATGCAAACCATCCTGGAGGGTTAGAGAAGGGGGCAGGAGAGAAGGGGACGAGAGAAACGCACTACGAGGAGCTCCCGGTCACTAAATTACCGTGTGCAGTGGGAGATAAAGCCAGACAGTCTCCTATGGCAAACTACGGATCTTGGCCTCTATTACAAGCAGTAGGGAAGCAGTGGCAGAAATTAAGCAAGGAAACAACATATCAGATGTGTACTTTACAACAGTCCACTCACAGCAATGAGGACAGATTTGAAGGCTCCATCCAAGATGGAGACACCAGTTAGGAGAAAGCCATTGCAGTAGGCCAGGTGGGAGCTAGGTCCACGCTTCTGATTCTCCCTTCTCTGCTATCTGACTGAAAAATGTGACCCTACATACTTTGATCTCTCCTCAACACCACACTCCCCCCAGCCCCTGCCTTTGTGTACTCCATGCCTAGCAGAAATGCGAGACGGTACTAAAGGTAAGCAGGACTAAAGGTAAGCAGGACGGGTTAAAGCACAACTCTGACCAGGGATTAGGAATTTCTGAGGAGTGGGAGTGACCACACTTTATGATGATTCTTAGATAAGGGATGCTTAGGTAAAGATATAGTCATGGACAGAGATGCAGAGATGGAAAAGGGGGTCAAATATTTTAAAAATATACCAATGGTTTTGCAATTAAGGTAGTGTTGGTGCAAATGGTGACTATCCCAGACCAGCATTCACAAAAGTGTGGGAATGGCTTGTCTGAATTTCGGGGACCTCTGTGAGCAAGGAACTTTTTCCTTGCTGTTCAAATCTGGCTCTCAGGCTTCCCTGGTGGCGCCGTGGTTAAAAGTCCGCCTGCCAATGGAGGGGACACGGGTTCAAGCCCTGATCCGGGAAGATCCCACACGCCGCGAAACAACTAAGCCTGTGCGCCACAACTACTGAGCCTGCGCTCTAGAGCCCGTGTGCTACAACTAATGAGCCTGCGAGCCACAACTACTGAAGCCCACACACCAGGAGCCCGTGCTCCGCAACCAGAGAAGCTACCGCAATGAGAAGCCCACGCACTGCAACCAAGAGTAGCCCCCGCTCGCCGCAACTAGAGAAAGCCCACACACAGCAACGAAGACCCAGCACAGCCAAAATTAAATAAAATTTTTAAATTAATTAATTTAATTTAAATGTCTTCTTAAAAATCTAGCTCTCATAAGGTGCCCAAGACTATGAGGTTTAGGAAACAGCACCCAGCTGACTTTCTATTACAGTAGTATTCTACAGTCAGTCTTTCTTTTTCTGTTTTTTAAAATGTATTTATTTATTTATTTATTTATGGCTGCATTGGGTCTTCATTGCTGTGCACGGGCTTTCTCTAGTTGCAGCGAGCAGGGGCTACTCTTCGTTGCAGTGAGCAGGCTTCTCATTGCGGTGGCTTCTCTTGTTGTGGAGCACAGGCTCTAAGCGCATGGGCTTCAGTAGTTGTGGCTCGCGGGCTCTAGAGCACAGGCTCAGTAGTTGTGGCTCACGGGCTTAGCTGCTCCGCGGCATGTGGGATCTTCCTGGATCAGGACTCGAACCCGTGTCCCCTGCATTGGCAGGCGGATTCTTAATCACTGTGCCACCAGGGAAGCCTACAGTCTTTCTTAAAGGCATAAGTACTCTACAAAGCCCCATAAATAAACCTCTCCAAATCCCTGGACTTGCATACATTAAGAAACCAAAAATTTAGTTTTCATACACTGAGTGAAGAAAATCAAGTCTTCCAAAAGATAAGCTATGCACTGAAATAAAATGAACTTCAAGTTGCAATTGGAACAAGGGGAAAAAAGTAATTTTTTCAATGGTCACAGCCAATCTCTTCTGGGAAAACATAAGATTAGTAGCATTTATACTAATGTCAAGACAACATAAGATTAGAGCAGTAATATACTGTATTTTTGCTTCTAATCAGAGGGGGATATTATAAGCTCACATACAGGCTTACGCTGAAATGGTTAAAAAAAAAATTCCTACAACTCATGGACTTCAATGTAGTCATCTGAAATGATGCCAAGAAACTAGCAGCTTTCTTAGGACTACCCTCCTAGTAAAAAGTGAATTATGTTGCTCAAATCATTTGCTTCAGTTAATCATTTAAAATCTATCAAAAAGGAATTCTCGGGCTTCCCTGGTGGCGCAGTGGTTACGAGTCCGCCTGCCAATGCAGGGGACACGGGTTTGTGCCCCGGTCCGGGAGGATCCCACATGCCGCGGAGCGGCTGGGCCTGTGAGCCATGGCCGCTGAGCCTGCGCGTCCGGAGCCTGTGCTCTGCAACGGGAGAGGCCACAACGGTGAGAGGCCCGCGTACCGCAAAAAAAAAAAAAACAAAAAAGGAATTCTGAGTAGTTTATATGTGCAGGTTCTCACAAACAATCAGAAACATTTGTTTCTAACATTTATCAAAATAAAGTAGGTCTACAAATCCGTCAACAATTATGTCAGAGTGTTATAATAATTACAAATTATCCTAAGCATTCTAATGCAGGTTTAGGTTGGATAAAGAAAACGGAAGTAAAAGCAATGGATTTCAATTCCTCCCATATACACTGTTAACTATTAATCAAATTCTACCTGAAGAAATACACAATTGAAGCAACTTGGTCGTGGGTCTCTATTATGTTAAACAAGCACCTGGGCCACACTGCAATCTGCCCCCCCATCTGCCCTCTCTCCCAGACACATCTCACTTGTACCATTTTTCTAAATGGCTCCCCATCCTCCATTAATATTGACCATATTTTCATATCCCATATTCTTCCAAAATGTTATTCTAAGTGGTACCCCCCTTTTTTTAAATATGGAATGCTTCACGAATTTGTGTCATCCTTGCTCGGGGGCCATGCTAACCTTCGCTGTATCATTCCATTTTTTTTTAGTATATGTGCTGCAGAAGTGAGCACACCTCTTTATCCTTTATTTCTTGTTCTTATCATGCTTTCTAAAAAGCATTTCAGGGACTTCCCTGGTGGTCCAGTGGTTAAGAAATCCGCCTTCCAATGCAGGGGACGCGGGTTCAATCCCTGCTCAGGGAACTAAGATCCCACATGCCGCAGGGCAACTAAGCTCACATGCCACAACTAGAGAGCCCATGTGCCGCAACTACAGAGCCCAAATGCTCTGGAGCCCATGCCACAAAACTAGAGAGAAGCCCTCGCACCGCAACGAAAGATCCCAAGTGCCCCAACTAAGACCCAATGCAGCCAAAAATAAATAAATAAATAAATCTAAAAATAAATAAATAAAAAGCATTTCAAATTCACTTTCTCCACTTCTTTTAAAAATGACAAGTTAAGGGCTTCCCTGGTGGCGCAGTGGTTGAGAGTCTGCCTGCTGATGCAGGGGACATGGGTTCGTGTCCCAGTCCAGGAAGATCCCACATGCCGCGGAGCGGCTGGGCCCGTGAGCCATGACCGCTGAGCCTGCGCGTCCGGAGCCTGTGCTCCACAACGGGAGAGGCCAAAATAGTGAGAGGCCCGCGTACCGCAAAAAAAAAAAAAAAAAAAAGAGAAGTTAAATTGTTAATAATCATTATCTAGATTCCAATGGACTTCCACTTTAAGTAATACAGTTCTTTTTTTTTTTTACAAGTATGTATTTAGTCAAAAAAAAAAAGACCTAAAAATTATAAGCTATGCTTTCTTTAAAGTCATTCTAGGGAACTCCCTGGTGGTCCAGTGGTTAGGACTCCACGATTTCACTGCTGAGGGAGCGGGTTCAATCTCTGGTCAGGGAACTAGGATCCCAGAAGCCATGCGGTGTGGCCAAATTAAAAAAAAAAAAAGTCATTCTAATTATCCTGTTTGTGCCTTTTTCTTTTTTTTTCCACTTCATTTCCCATTATGTTTCTGCTGAAAGAGTCTGTGTGTACAGATGTACTATATGTATGAATATTCGACCCTGTGTTGGGTGAGTGTAGTCTGGCAGGGCTGTGGCAGGGGAGTCATAAAGAATGAGAAGTCTAGGGAAGTTACATTTGTCATGGGCAGGATTTCTCAACCTTGACTGCTGACATTTGGGGCTGGTACTCCTTTGTCGTGGGTGCTGTTGTTTTAGCGGCATCCCTGTCCACGACCCACCAGATGTCAGTACCCCCCACTCCCCCATCCCCCAGTATGGCAACCATACATGGCACCAAACACTGCCAAATGTCCCTGGGGTGAGGGGGTACTTCACCCCCAGTCTAGGGGTTTACAGTTTATAAAATACTTTCACAACCATTAGGTTATTATCTAATCCTGGGCTTCAAACCATGTAGAGATTAGCATCCCAAATTTACAGAAGAGGAAACTGAGGCTCAAAGAAGCCAAAGACTGTCCCAAGCTCACTTGGCTCAAGGCCCACCCTTTCTTTTTTGGCTGCACCGTGCAAAATGGTACACGACCAGGGATTGAGCCCGGGCCACAGCAGTGAAAGCACCGAGTCCCAACCACTAGACTACCAGGGAATTCCCAAGGCCGACTCTTCTTTCAATGTCCCACACACCGGTTTTCCAGCTGAAGGAGGTTAACACTGCAGGCCCTCAGTTTCCTCACCCTTACAGTGAGAGGCTGGACACAATTCCGTTCCTTCTTCCTCTTCTTTCTTTCAAAGCAGAAAGCCTTTCTTCCAGAGAAATCTTCTTTGAAAGCCCGGTACATTCAAAAGATAAAACTAAGCTGCTATTTGAGGAGTCCAAGTAGCAACCAGGCCCTACCCTCCTGAACCCTGTACTTGTCCCCAGATGGGCCCCACAAACTCTAGGGCTCTATCGACCACATTTTGAAAACATGATAAACTCCCCTGTTTGTTGTAACATATAAGTTATATGATTCTAGATAGCCATTTCTCAGTTAGAAATGGTCTCTAGCTGAAATAGGAAGCAAACACATTCAATAGAAATGTTATCTTAAACAGAGATCCAAACTACGTTACTGACTGGTCAGTGGTAGGAGAATGAAGAGAGTGTGTGTGTGTGTGTGTGTGTGTGTGTGTGCGCGCCCCAAGTGTGTGGGACCCCAGTGACTGGGTAAATCCAGGAGGAGTTGTAAAGCAGCAGTCTCGTGGACAAATCTATCCAATATCCAGAACAGAAAGAAACAGGTTCCAAACAAATCACTCTGTATGAACAGACCCTGGGAAACACATCTCAAATTCTCCAGACATCATTTTTCCAATCTGTTAAATGAAAGGGTTGAAATCACTGTTTTCAGTCTTTTTCCCCCCAAAGCATTCAAATTATTTTTCCAAATAAAATCGTATGCAGAAAACATATAAATACAACAGATCAAAGTAGAGTTGCTCTGTTTGGGCAGGGGGAGGGGACTGGGCTGAAAGCCTGACTAGAAATCCACTTGCTCGGCCTTCCCTTTCTGCTCTGTACCTAGCCCCCCTCCGCCAGTGGCAACCATTAGGGTACTTTGGAAGACATTTAAAAACCACTAGACCAAATGAATCCCTAAGGTTCCTTCCAGCTCTAATAATCTATCATTCTGTAAGTCTATGTATTCATGGAAGTTATTCAACTGGGGCCAAACAAGGAAAGCAACAATGGGACATCACGTCCACACCAAGAGCAAATCCCATTAACTTGTCAATCAATGAGAAACTTCATTTATAGGTACCAGTGTAATTTCAAAGTTAGTGAAAAGCTTATTTAAACTAACCTATTAAATAACAAAACTAGAGTTAACATATTTACTTAAAGATTATTCATAGTCCTCAACTGTAGGAACCAAATGAACTCTAAATAATTTTTTGAACAGAAATTGTTCTCACATTTATTTCCTTACATCATAAAAAGAGCAAAGTTAATGATCCTCCCCACCAAGCATCATTATCATTCCAAGAAGTAATTTGGATAAAGTTTATTGTTTATCATTCCATTTATATAAGTAGGATCGTTTATCACACATGATGTTCTAAAATTTGCTTTTCTCACTTTATGATTATCAAGGACACCTTTCAAGGACATATATATAAGACTTTTTGTGAACATGTTTTCATTTCTCCTGAGTAAATAAATACCCAGGAGTAGAATGAATAGATGGTATGTTTAACTTTATAAGAAACTGCCAGTTTTACAAAATGATTGTGCCATTATACTTTCCCAACAACAGTGTACAAGAATTCCAGTTGCTCCACATCCTAGAAAACCTTTAATGTTGTCAGTCTTTTAAACTATTTTAATGGGTGTATAGGGGTATCTCATGATTTTAATTTGCATTTCCCCAACACCCATTGATGTTAACATCTTTTCATGTTCTTATTTGCCATTAGTATAACTTCTTTTGCAAAGAATCTTTTCAAACATTTTACCAATTTTCTTAGACGGATTGTCTTCTTATGATGAAATTTTAAAATTCTTTATTCTGGAAACAAGTCTTTTATCAGATATATGTATTGCAAATATTCTCTCCCATTCTGTAGCTTGCCTTTTTTTGTTCTCTTAATGGTGTCTTTCAAAGAGCAAGTTTTAAATTTTGATCAAATCCAGCATATCAATTTTTTTCTTTGTGATTTTGCTTTCTGTGACCTAAGAAATCTTTTTTCTTTAAGGAATCTTTTTGAACTCAAGGTCACAAAGATTTTTCTCCTATGCTTTCTTTTAGAAATATTTAGTTTTAGCTTTTACATGTCTGTGATTCTTCAAGTTAATTCTTATGTATGATATGTATTTTTATGTATGAAAATGAGGTTCATTTTTTTTCTCTCTATGGATACCCAGTTATTCTAGCACAATTTCTTGAAAAGATTTTCCTTTCCCCATTAAACTGCTTTGGCATCTTTGTCAAAAATGAATTGACAATATATTTATGGGTCTATTTCTAGACACTAGCCAATCTCACCAATTTATACGTGTATCCCTTCTCCAACACCACACTGTCTCGTTTACTGAAGCTTTACAGTAAGTCTTGAAATCAGGTAATGTTAGTCTTCCAACTTTGTTTTTCTTTTAAAAAATTGCTTTGGGGACTTCCCTGGCAGTTCAGTGGTTAAGACGCTGCGCTTCCACTGCAGGGGGCAAGGGTTCGATCCCTGGTTGGGGAACTAAGATCCCGCGTGCCTCAGGGCACAGCCAAAAAACAAAAAAAAAAATCACTTTGTTCTGGATTGTTTGCATTTTCATGTGGATTTTTAAATGAACTTCTCAATTTCTACAAGTATCTTTGAGCATTATTTTTCTTGCTGAAAAAGAGATAATATAAACTTCCTCACTGAATTGCTAGTAGAGTAAAAAAGGGATAATATATTACTGTGCCAAATACGGTGGCACATAACAGGTATTCAATTAATGTTAACTTCCTCTCTCTTTCCCTCTCTTGGCCTTTAAATAAACAGGATCCAATCTAGCAATGCCCTAACATTTCACTAGTGGGTCAATGGCCATGGTAAAAAATTACCACACCAAATGACTTTTATAAGTAAATATTTGTATTTTCCCTTGGATTCAACACTGAAATGCACTTGCCAGAAAAAGTAATTCAGCATATTTACTAATAAACTGTTTCAGGCCACATTTTAGGAAAGCATAAAACCACAGCCAAAACAAAAATTTAAATATGTTTTCAAGTTCCGTATAGTGCCTAATTACATTATTCTACAATACTAACAGAAAATTCTCCTCTAGGAAGATCACAATGTTCCATTATTCATATTGCTGCCGCAAATGGAAAAAGGATTTCTGCTCCCAAACATTGTTTATAAATACATATAACAAACAAAATACGTCTACTAATTCAACAATTAACATGTACTAATTTGAAACCCAAACCTATAAACAACCAAAAACCTTTGAAGTATTTTAGTTTAGCCTAATTGATATCACTCCATGAAATGCAGAGGTATCAGTTTGCAAACACAGGCTACCAAAAGGCACTTTTTGGTGAGCCACCAATACTTTGTGGTAACCCACATTTATCAGATGAACTGATACTTAAAGAAAAACAGTAATTTGCTTTCTTTTTCCATGACTATTCAATGGCCTCTTTCAGTATAGTATTTTTTTTTTAATTTTTGAATTTTACTTTATTTCTTTTTTATACAGCAGGTTCTTACTAGTTATCTATTTTATACATATTAGTGTATACATGTCAATCCCAACCTCCCAATTCATACCACGACACCCCCGCCACTTTCCCCACGTGGTGTCCATACGTTTGTTCTCTACATCTGTGTCTCTATTTCTGCCCTGCAAACCGGTTCATCTGTACCATTTTTCTAGGTTCCACATATATGCGTTAATATACGATATTTGTTTTTCTCTTTCTGACTTACTTCACTCTGTATGACAGTCTCTAGATCCATCCACGCCTCTACAAATGACCCAATTTCATTCCTTTTTATGGTTGAGTAATATTCCACTGTATATATGTACCACATCTTCTCTATCCATTAGTCTGTCAATGGGCATTTAGGTTGCTTCCATGACCTGGCTATTGTAAATAGTGCTGCAGTGAACATTGGGGTGCATGTGTCTTTTTGTTTTTTTATTTTTGGCTGCATTGGGTCTTCATTGCTGTGCGCGGGCTTTCTCTAGTTGCAGTGAGCAGGGGCTACTCTTAGTTGCGGTGCGCGGGCTTCTCAATGCAGTGGTTTCTCTTGTTGTGGAGCACGGGCTCTAGGTGCACGGGCTTCAGTAGTTGTGGCACGTGGGCTCAGTAGTTGTGGCTCACAGGCTCCAGAGCGCAGGCTCAGTAGTTGTGGTGCACGGGTTTAGCTGTTCCGTGGCATGTGGGATCTTCCCAGACCAGGGATCGAACCTATGTCCCCTGCATTGGCAGGCGGATTCTTAGTCACCGCGCCACCATGGAAGTCCCGCATGTGTCCTTTTGAATTATGGTTTTCTCTGGGTATATGCCCAGTAGTGGGATTGCTGGGTCATATGGTAATTCTAGTTTTAGTTTTTTAAGGAACCTCCATAGTGGCTGTATCAATTTACATTCCCACAAACAGTACAAGAGGATTCCCTTTTCTCCACACCCTCTCCAGCATTTGTTGTTTGTAGACTTTCTGATGATGACCATTCTAACTGGTGTGAGGCGATACCTCACTGTAGTTTTTATTTGCATTTCTCTAATAATTAGTGATGTTGAGCAGTTGTGCAGCTTTTCACGTGCTTCTTGGCCATCTATATGTCTTCTTTGAGAAATGTCTATTTAGGTCTTCTGCCCATTTTTTGATTGGGTTGTTTGTTTTTTAATATTGAGCTGCTTGAGCTGCTTATATATTTTGGAGATTAATCCTTTGTCCGTTGATTCGTTTGCAAATATTTTCTCCCATTCTGAGGGTTGCCTTTTTGTCTTGCTTGTAGTTTCCTTTGCTTTGCAAAAGTTTTTAAGTTTCATTAGGTCCCATTTGTGTTTATTTTTATTTCCATTACTATAGGAGGTGGATCAAAAAAGATCTTGCTGTGATTTATGTCAAAGAGTGTTCCTCCTATGTTTTTCTCTAAGTGTTTTATAGTGTCCTGTCTTACATTTAGGTCTCTAATCCATTTTGAGTTTATTTTTGTGTACGGTGTTAGAGAGTGTTCTAATTTCATTCTTTAACATGTAGCTGTCCAGTTTTCCCAGCACCACTTATTGAAGAGACGTCTTTTCTCCATTGTATATCCTTGCCTTCTTTGTTATAGATTAGTTGACCGGTATAGTATTTTGCTAACATTAAAATGGTCTTAAACAATCAATTTAACTACACGTAATTGATTAGCGGATGAATACACAAAACCTTCTGGTTAATTCTAAGGTAGGTCAGCTGCTAAATCATTTACTGTCCTACTTTCTTAGCAAGGAAGGCACAAGGCCAAACCCTTTCTTTTCATGAAGATGAATGTATGGCAAAGCATTAACTTTCATCTCTGTTGACAGAGCTGCATATAACCAGTGACAAATCTCAAGACATCTCAGAAATTAATAAACTGCAAAATGTTACTTGGGCTCCCCTCCTGCCTCTCCTACCTGTCAACCGCAATTCCACTCTCCATTTATGTAGGTTTGACATCACCCTGACAACTCCTGCTCATGAGCCTGCATTTCAAGTTCTGTAAACATTACTGCTGTACTGTCACCATTACATCCGTCTCCATTCCACTCCTTCTGCCCCCAACTTAGTTCTGGGTTCCTCTAACCTGATCATTTCACTTATGACATGACTTTGCAATAATATACTAATACATCCCTTGCCCTTATTCTGGGCCTTTCCAATTCATTCCCATAATACTTCAGGGATCTTTCTGAAATCAGACATTCAACCACGTCACTCTTCAGCTTAACACTTAATGGTTTTCCTCAATGCTACACCAAGAACCATACAATCCAGTAATCCCACTCCCAGGAACATACCCAAGAGAAATGAAAACATATGTCCGTGTAAAAACTGGTATACTTGGTCACAGCAGCATTATTCGTAATAGCGAAAAAGCGTAAACAACCTAAATGTCCATCAACGTGCGATAAATTGTGATAAATGGATAAACAAAATGTGGTCTATCCATACCATAGAATATTATTTGCTACCAGATGTCAATACTATCCAAAGCGATCTACAGATTCGATGCAATCCCTATCAAAATCCTATATTTTCTGCAGAAATAGAAAACACATCTTAAAATTCATATGGAATCTCAAGGGACCCTGAATAGCCAAAATAATCTTGAAAAAGAACAAACCAAGAGACACATTTCCTGATTTCAAAACTTACTACAAAGCTACAGTTATCAAAACAATGTAGTACTGGGAATTCCCTGGTGGTCCAGTGGTTAGAACTCAGAGCTTTCACTGCCGTGGGTCCGGGTTCAACCCCTGGTCAGGGAACTAAGATCTCTCAAACCACACGGCACGGTCAAAAAAAAAAACAGTGTAGTACTGGCATAAAGACAGACAGATAGACCAATGGAATAGACAGCCCTGAAATAAACCCTTGCACATATGGTCAAATGGTTTTTGACAAGGGTGCCAAGACCATTCAGTGGGGAAAGGCCTGTCTTTTCAACAAATGGTTCTGGGAAAACTGGATATCCACATGCAAAACAAATGAAATCAGACTCTCCTTATCTGGCACCATATACAAAAATTAACTGAATAGGGCTTCCCTGGTGGCGCAGTGGTTGAGGGTCCGCCTGCCGATGTAGGGGACGCAGGTTCGTGCCCTGGTCCGGGAGGGTCCCGCATGCCGCGGAGCGGCTGGGCCCGTGAGCCATGGCCGCTGAGCCTGCGCTACCGGAGCCCCGTTCTCCACAACGGGAGAGGCCACAACAGTGAGAGGCCCGCGTACCGCAAAAAAAAAAAAAAAAAAAAAAAAAAATTAACTGAACACAGCTCAAAAACCTGTAAGACTATAAGACTCTAAGAGGAAACACAGGGCAAAAACATCACCACATTGGATTTGGCAATGATTTCTTGGATATGAAATCATACAAATATATATATCGGTCTCTGCCTCCAGTTCCTGGCAGAGAGCTCTTAAATCCCTTAGAACTTCCTGGGTGATAGGCGTGTCTTTTACTCTAATGAGGCGACTCTTGATGGGCTCCTGCATAGCTTCAGGATGAGGGCTGATCACCGGAAAGACCAAGTCACGCTTGGAATTTTCAGCCTCATCCCCCATCCTCCAAGAAGGGGAGAGGGGCTGGAGATTGAGTTAATGATTAATCGTGTCTTCATGATGAAGCTTCCAAAAAATCCCAAAAGTATGGGGTTCTGAGAGCTTCCAGGATGGTGAACACATCTACATGCCAGGAGGGCTACATGCCAGGAGGGAGGTGCACCCCACCTCCACAGAAACAGAAGCTCCTGCGCTTGGGACCCTTCAGGACCTCACCAAATGTATCTCTTCATCTGGCTGTTCATTCATATTCTTTAGTAGCCTTGGTAATAAACTGGTAATCTACTAAATAAACTGCTTTCCTGAGCTCTGTGAGCCATTCTAACAAATTATTGAACCCTAAGAGGAAATCATGGGAACCTCTGATTCATAGCTAGTCAGTCAGAAGCGTAGGTAACAATCTGGACTTCTGATTGGCATCTGAAGTGAGAGTCTTAGGGGACTAAGCCCTTAACTCATAGGGTCTGTGCTATCCTGTTATTGTCAGAATTGAATTGTGTAATGGAGCACCCAGCTGGTGTCAGAGAATATCTTGGTGTGGAAAACCAACACATCTGCCATCAGAAGTACTGTCACTATGAGAGTAGATGAGAAACAAGATTTTTGCTGCTCAGACACCAAAAGCACAGTCAACAAAAGAAAAAATTGACAAACTGGACTTCATAAAAATTTTTTAATTTTGTGCACCAAAAGATAATACCAGCAGAGCAAAAAGGTATCCCACATACATGGGAGAAAATATTTGCAAATCACAGATCCGATAAAGGATTAATATCAAGAATATATAGACATGGGACTTCCCTTGTGGCACAGTGGTTAAGAGTCCGCCTGCCAATTCAGGGGACACGGGTTCAAGCCCTGGTCCGGGAAGATCCCACATGCCGCAGAGCAACTAAGCCCATGTGCCACAACTACTGAGCCTGTGCTCTAGAGCCGGAGAGCCACAACTACTGAGCCCGTGTGCTGCAACTACCGAAACCTGCGCGCCTAGAAGCCTGTGACCGCAACAAGAGAAGCCCCTGCAATGAGAAGCCCACGCACCGCAACGAAGAGTAGCCCCCGCTCGCCACAACTAGAGAAAGCCCATGCGCAGCAACAAAGACCCAACGCAACCAAAAATAAATAAATATTTTAAAAAAGAATATAAAGAGAAATCCTAAATGCAACAACAACAAAAATAATTCAAAGACGGACAAAGGGGGCTTCCCTGGTGGCACAGCGGCTAAGAATCTGCCTGCCAATGCAGGGGACACGGGTTCGAATGCTGGTCCAGGAAGATCCCACATGCCGCGGAGCAACTAAGCCCGTGAGCCACAACTACTGAGCCTGCGTGCCACAACTACTGAAGCCCGCACGCCTAGAGACCATGCTCCACAACAAGAGAAGCCACCACAGTGAGAAGCACGCGCACCCCAAAGAAGAGTAGCCCCCGCTCGCCACAACTAGAGGAAGCCCGCGCGCAACAAAGACCCAACGCAGCCAAAAATAAATGATAAAAAAAAAAATGGACAAAGGACTTGAACTGACATTTCTCCAAAGAAGATATATAAATGGCCAATAAGTATATGAAAAGATGCGCTGAACATCACTAATTATTAAAGAAATGCAAATCAAAGTTACAATGAGATACTACCTTACATTGATTAGGATGGCTACTATTAAAAAAATTTTTTTAAAAGAAAAGAACAAATGTTGGTGAGGATGTGAAGAAACTGCGACTCTTGGGCAGTATAAGTAAGAATGTAAAATGGTACAGCCACAACGGGCTTCCCTGGTGGCACAGGGGTTAAGAATCTGCCTGCCAATGCAGGTGACATGGGTTTGAGCCCTGGTCCGGGAAGATCCCACATGCCGCAGAGCAACTAAGCCTGTGTGCCACAACTACTGAGCCTGCACTGTAGAACCTGCGAGCCACAACTACTGACCCCGCAAGCCACAACTACTGAAGCCCGCAGGCCTAGAGCCCATGCTCCACAACAAGAGAAGCCACTGCAATGAGAAGCCCGCGCACCGCAACAAAGAGTAGCCTCCACCAGCCGCAACTAGAGAAAGCCCGTGCTCAGCAAGGAAGACCCAACACAGCCTAAATAAAAAAATAAACAGAGTAAACCCTGAAGACGTTATACAAAGTGAAATAAGCCAATCTCAAAAAGACAAATACTGTATGATTCTACTTACATGAGGTACTTAAGAGTAGTCAATTCCTTAAAAAACTACAAATAGAACTACCATATGACCCAGCAATCCCACTACTGAGAAACCAAAATTCAAAGAGTCATGTACCAAAATGTTCATTGCAGCTCTATTTACAATAGCCCGGAGATGGAAACACCTAAGTGCCCATCATCGGATGAATGGATAAAGAAGATGTGGCACATATATACAATGGAATATTACTCAGCCATAAAAAGAAACGAAATTGAGCTATTTGTAATGAGGTGGATAGACCTAGAGTCTGTCATACAGAGTGAAGTAAGTCAGAAAGAAAAAGACAAATACCGTATGCTAACACATATATATGGAATTTAAGGGAAAAAAAATGTCATGAAGAACCTAGGGGTAAGGCAGGAATAAAGACGCAGACCTCCTAGAGAATGGACTTGAGGTTATGGGGAGGGGGAAGGGTGAGCTGTGACAGGGCGAGGGAGAGTCATGGGCATATACACACTAACAAACGTAGTAGGGTAGATAGCTAGTGGGAAGCAGCCGCATGGCACAGGGATATTGGCTCGGTGCTTTGTGACGGCCTGGAGGGGTGGGATAGGGAGGGTGGGAGGGAGGGAGACGCAAGAGGGAAGACATATGGGAACACATGTTTATGTATGACTGATTCACTTTGTTATAAAGCAGAAACTAACACACCATTGTAAAGCAATTATACCCCAATAAAGATGTTAAAAAAAAAAAGAGTAGTCAAAATCACAGAGGCAGAAAGTAGAGTGGTGGTTGTCAGGGGCTGGGAGGTATGGGCAGGAGTAGAGAGTTATTAACTGGGTACAGAGTTTCAGTTTTACAAGATGAAGAGTTATGGAGATAGACGATGGTAATGAGTGTACAGCACTGTGAACATATTTAATACTACTTAGTGGTACACCTAAAGACGGTTAAGATGGTCAATTTAAAAATGTTTTAATTTAAATTAAAATTTTATTGAAATATAGTTGATTTACAATGTGTTAGTTTTGGGTATACAGCAAAGTGATTCAGTTTTATATATGTATATGTGTGTGTGTGTATATATATATATATATATATTATATATATATATATATATATAAAAAACTTTTTCAGGTTCTTTTCCATTATAGGCTATTACAAGATATTGAATATAGTTCCCAGTGCTATACAGTAGGTCCTTGTTGTTCATCTATTTTATATATAGTAGTGTCTATATGTTAATCTCAAACTCCTAATTTATCCCCCCCATAAAACAGTAAATTTTGTTATTTGTATTTTATCACAATTTAAAAAAAAATATTGAGGGAAAATACCCCTCAAGACTATGAGGATTAAATGAGATAATGTAACATGCTTAGCACAGTGTCTGGCACATAATAAGTGCTCAATAAATGGTAGCCATTATCATCACTCCCTGAAGGAGCCAAAGTCTCTCTCTCCTCTGGGATGATGCCTGGACAGTTTCTGAGACCTGAAATGCAGACCTCCACCGGTCCACCTACTAAACACCTAAGATGGAATTCTCTAAGATGGAATTCCAAAGTCTCCACCTCCTTTTCACGTTCCTCAAGAAGGTAAGCCCCTCAAGGGTAGGCCCAGTGCCTATTCATCTGTCCACCCCTCCCCCGAAATTTCCACAATGCCTGGTATTAAATTGCTTAGAGAAGTATACATTAATTATTACTACTATGTATATAAAACTGGAATACCAATTGTCGGACTTCCACACCACCCACAATACCCGTCATAGGAGCAAATGTGTTATTTTAACTTATGATTGCTATCCTTCATTCACATGCCTGCAGTTAGTATTTACCAAGTACAGGTAATGTACTAACCACTGTACAGAGATTATCTCATTTTATCATCACTTGTAAACAACTACCATTTTATAGTTGAGGAAACTGAGGCACAGAGAGGTAATTATTGGTACATTTATTTCTAATGCAAAAAATCAGGCAAAAGAAAAGGAAAGGCATGTGAATGCTACCACAGTCCATTAATGGAATACATCCTAGTGGCTGCTTATAAATGTCCATGGCTTGCAGTTTTCCTCATGCTTAACACACCTGGCCTGCAAGGACAGCCTTCTTCAGGAAAGTATCACGGCACTGGTCAACCCCTCTCCCAACCATGACATCTCTTTCTCCTCTTTTAGATTTTCTGGCCAATACATGTATTATTAAGACTAGATATTCCTGGGACTTCCCTGGTGGCGCAGTGCTTAAGAATCCACCTGCCAATGCAGGGGACATGGGTTCGAGCCCTGGTCCGGGAAGACCCCACATGCCGCGGAACAAGTAAGCCCGTGTGCCATAACTACTGAGCCTGCGCTCTAGAGCCCACAAGCCACAAATACTGAGCCCGCCTGCTGCAACTACTGAAGCCCGTGCACCTAGAGCCCATGCTCTGCAACAAGAGAAGCCACCGCAATGAGAATCCCATGCACCACAACGAAGAGTAGCCCCCACTCGCCGCAACTAAAGCCCCCGCACATCAACTAAGACCCAACACAGACAAAAATAAATTAATTAAAATTTAAAAAAAAAAGACTAGATATTCCTTACTCTGGTCTCAAAGTGGGAGTGAAATGTGGGGGAGAAGGGACATAGCCAATTTCACAGTTTTTTCACATTAAGGATTCCCAAGGCCTCCAAATGAATCCACAAAGTACTGGAACGAGATTCTCCTCAAAGCTTCCTCCAGCAAATCTGGGGCCATAGCTTCTGCCACACAGACATCAACTTGGTCATGAGGTCACAGCCTGCCAGCACAGGCCTTCTGCATTCGAGAGTGAGTTGTAACAGCACTCTAAGGGCAACGACAGGGCTTCCGTGGTGGCACAGTGGTTGAGGGTCCGCCTGCCGATGCAGGGGACACGGGTTCGTGCCCCGGTCTGGGAGGATCCCACATGCCGCGGAGCGGCTGGGCCCGTGAGCCATGGCTGCTGGGCCTGCGTATCCGGAGCCTGTGCTCCGCAACGGGAGAGGCCGCAGCGGTGAGAGGCCTGCGTACCGCAAAAAAAAAAACCAAAAAAAACAAACAAAACTAAGGGCAATGACAATGCTTCTATGACCTACACTCGCAGGGCTTAGATATTCTCAAATTGCAGGGAAGGACCTCCATAAGTCTCATAAACTCTGATTTTCTCATCTCTTAGGATCTTATTTTCCCTGGGAAACAGAAAATAGATAAAACCTCCCATCCAGTCTGAGTGACAAGCAAAGGTGAGCGCATCAGCTCTGTCCCAGAACTATTAAGACTCCTGTGTTAGCACAATACTATGCCTCCTATTCTCATTAGCAAGAATGTGTGTCTTATTCATGTGGGTACACACAAGACTAACTACTCAGTATGTACAAGGAAAATATCAATAAATGGCACAGCCCTTGAGCAGAGTGGGAAAGAAAACCAGAGCATTAAATAAATCTGATAAAACAAAAATAAATTCATAAAATTAGCAAAAGCCATTAATGACGCATTCACATAAACTAATGGAACATGCTATTCATAAAACGTAATAGTCTTCACTCCTTTTTAATTTCCTGCAATAAGGCTTTGGCAGTACCACTTAAACCAACATCATGCTCTATTTGTTTAAATAAAAAAGTGCTCTCTGGTTTATGTTTCTTGGTTGACTACTCCCAAATATTTCTAATACTACTTTATTATTAAGATTACTGACAATAATTTACATGCCCAGATGAAATTAAAAGTTGGTAAAAGTTCCAAGAGTACAAGGACACATGATCAAAGTGTGAACTGGCAGAAATTCACATGAAATGTACCCTACTTGGACTTTTAAAATTTAAATGCTAATTCATTCAGTTAATAAAGACACTGAGTAGGAGATACAGGCTGAGCAGAGAGTCTACAAAATTCTCAGCAACACATATCATTCATTTAACAATAGTTACTGTATGCCTCCTCTATCCCAGGGGCTGGGGGTCAACAGTGAACAGAACAGTCTCTGGTTCTCACGAAGTTTACATTCTAGGGAGGAGGGACAATCAAGTAAAGAAACAAATTGCAAATTCCAGATGGTGATAAGAGCTATTAAGAAAAATTAGTGGGGCTTCCCTGGTGGCACAGTGGTTCAAAATCTGCCTGCCATCTACCCTGAGAAAACCATAATTCAAAAAGAGTCATGAAAAAAAAAAGAGTCATGTACCACAATGTTCATTGCAGCACTATTTACAATAGCCAGGACATGGAAGCAACCTAAGTGTCCACTGACAGGTGAATGATAGAGATGTGGCACATATATAAAATGGAATATTACTCAGCCATAAAAAGAAACAAAATTGAGTTATTTGTAGTGAGGTGAATGGACCTAGAGACCATCACACAGAGTGAAGTGAGTCAGAAAGAGAAAAACAAATACCATATGCTAACACATATATATGGAATCTAAAAAAAAAAAATGGTTCTAAGAACCTAGGGTCAGGATAGGAATAAAGATGCAGATGTAGAGAATGGACTTGAGGACACAGGGAGGGGGAAGGGTAAGCTGGGATGAAGTGGGAGAGTGGCATGGACATATATACACTACCAAATGTAAAATAGACAGCTAGTGGGAAGCAGCCACATAGCACAGGGAGATGAGCTCGGTGCTCTGTGACCACCTAGAGGGGTGGGATAAGGAGGGTGGGAGGGAGATGCAAGAGGGAGGAGATATGGGGATATATGTATATGTATAGCTGATCCACTTTGTGATACAGCAGGAACTAACACACCACTGTAAAGGAATTATACTCCAATAAAGGTGTTAAAAACAAAAAAAAACAAAAAAAACGCCTGCCAGTGCAGGGGACACAGGTTCGAGCCCTGGTCCGGGAAGGTCCCACATACCACAGAGCAACTAAGCCCATACACCACAACTACTGAGCCTGCACTCTAGAGGCTGTGAGCCACAACTACTGAGCCCGCATGCCACAACTACTGAAGCCCGCATGCCTAGAGCCTGTGCTCCGCAACAAGAGAAGCCACCACAACAAGAAGCCCAGGCACAGCAACAAAGAGTAGCCCCCGCTCGCTGCAACTAGAGAAAGACGACGCACAGCAAAGAAGACCCAACACAGCCAGAAATAAAATAAAATAAAATAAATTAATTTTTAAAAAAAAGCTTTAAAAGAATTTAGTGATGTGATGGAGAATAAATAGGACACCTAGGAACTTCGTAAATGCTAACAATGTTATTATTATTTTTTAAAGACATTAGTCTCAAACCTTATGGATGAACTAGGGAGAAAGGAAAAATCTGAGGGGAAGAAAGGAAAAGAAAGGAACAAGAAGTGAAAGAAGAGAGAAACATTTTTAACAAACAATGGCCTATTGTGCCTATTACAGGGAGGCGTGTGTTTTGTTTTGTTTCTTTGAGTCAGTGAGCTCTATACACCAGGTCAAACCATATTAGAAATCTTCTATCCCACATACTCCTATTACACACAAATAAATAGATATTTTTAACCAGAATATGGGAGAAATAGAACTGCTTTCCCTATGATAGGAAAGGAGGGGTGGTATTTATAAATAAATGTAGCTCTTCCTATAGGACAAAATCATATGAGAACATTACTCAAGCTTCAGAGTAAATCCCTGAAGTACAATTTTTAAAACAACTTGTGTCTAAAGTACATGCTTATGAGGGCTCTTTAACTCAGCTGTACAATATCTAGGCTAAACATGAGCGATTAAAATAGTCATTTTTCAGCAAATCGGTGGGAAAAGAATGAAAACACTTAATTATAAGGTGCCAAACAGAGAAGTGCTCACCAGGGGAGCTGTCCATTCACCTTGACCTCCCTTCAGTCTCTCTGAAGCCAGAGAATACGAAATTATCAATATGCAGCTGAAAGCTTGCCTTGGCCCTTCCTCCCTGCCTACATCTTCTACAAAACCTCTATCTTATTATGGCAGGCTGCCGTTCCTGAGTCTCCACCTCCATTTTGAAGTACTAGAAAAGCAAGCAGCCAAAGAAGCTTGCTTCTAAAGAGTTCTATAACCTCTATAACTTCTAAAGAGTTCTTTAACTTCTAAAGAGTTCTATAACCTCACTGCCTATAGGAATAGGAACTAACACACTCACTAGAGAAGACTGTTCATTCCAGGGACTTCCCTGGTGATCCAGTGTTTTAGAATCTGCCTTCCAATGCAAGGGATGCAGGTTCAATCCCTGGTCGGGTAACTAAGATCCCACATGCCACGGGGCAACTAAGCCCGCAGACGCTAGACCCCATGCGCCACAACTAGAGAGAAGCCCGCGTGCTACAACGGAAGATCCTGCATGCCGCAACTAAGACCTAAGGCAGCCCCCCAAAAAAAAAAAAAGTGTTCATTCCGTAGTCTCAAATACCTCTTAGACGAAAGTCCCACAAAATTACACTTCCATGCTTCATTTCTCATATGCCCTTTCTCTACGTCCATTACTTCAGGGACAACCCCCTCAAAATCTGAACTCAGCTTCTCCCTCAAAATTAAAAACTTCTTCTCAACGTCATTATCATTCTCAAACAGATTCAACCATGTAAGCAGAAAAACAATCAAAATTATGAGCTTTTTCTCACTACAGTCTCTCTCCTGCCACCTCACATGATCAGTTACTAAGTCTTATATGTAACTTAGTATAATGAGGTGCACATGCACCCCTCCTGCTTTACTTCCAAATTCCTATCAATGACATCACCACTTAACCAAGTTCGAACCTTGGAGTCATCTTTATAAGAAATGAAATGAGGCAAAGTTAACCCAGTTGGAGAGAAGATAAAGAAAATACATTTATTGAGTTCCTACTATGTACTTGGCACTGTGCTAGCCCAGGAGGTGGGTATTACTATCTCCTTTTTATAAATGAGGGATAAAGTTTGAAGTTTCTCAAACCCATTCCTTTCTGGTCTAACAGTTCAGACTTTTATCACTTCACATTCACAGTACTGTTAGCCTTCTCTACTCCTGATCTGTTCTATATAAAACACTGCCAGGACAACCATACCAAAATTCCATTTACATCACATAAGTTCCCTGTTGAGGGCACTGAAATGCCTTCTCTTTCCCTATCTGCCCACTGACTGGCCCATAGCTCAGTACATATTTGTTACTTAAAACCATCTCACGGGCTTCCCTGGTGGCGCAGCGGCTGAGAATCTGCCTGCTAATGCAGGGGACACGGGCTCGAGCCCTGGTCTGGGAGGATCCCACATGCCGCGGAGCAACTAGGCCCGTGAGCCACCACTACAGAGACTGCACGTCTGGAGCCTCTGCTCCGCAATGAGAGGCCGCGATAGTGAGAGGCCCGCGCACCGCTATGAAGAGTGGCCCCCGCTTGCCACAACTAGAGAAAGCCCTCGCACAGAAACGAAGATCCAACACAGCAAAAATAAATTAATTAATTAATAAACTCCTACCCCCAACATCTAAAAAAAAAAACCATCTCATGATTCCCTACTAGCCTCGACTTACTGATCCCTGGGAGCAGGAAGTAATAGATTTTTAAGACAAAGGTGTTGAACATGCAGCATGCACGTGAAAAAGCCAAAGCCAACTCAAAAGCCTTCAAGGTAAAGTAGAATCTCTCTAAGGTAATCCACAATTCTGACTCCACTCAAACCAGCCTTGTTTAGGGAGTAGGGGGGTGCTGAAATTAGAATGCCTGGGTCTAACCCCAGCTCCTCCACTCCTAGCCACTTAACCTCTCCGTGCTTCAATTCCTCCTCCATGAAAGTTCAACCAGCCTCTGCTCAAGTTCTTCCACTCTCCCTGACTATCCAAGTCCAAGTCATTATCCAAAGCTCTACTAAAGGCCCACTTCCCTCAACCCACCACTCCATTTACTTGATTTATAATAATAGCTCTACAGCAAAAAGTCTAAATAACTTATTTTAGTTTTTATCTGTAATCATATATCACCATGCTTCATTTAATTATTCCACCTGTGTATGCCCCACCAATGTCCCACTCATGAATGACACACACTACTTACTGCCTCAGGTGATCAGCAGTGGCACAGTATCAATATTAACAATTATTACTACCACCATTTACTGAATATATAGTAAGTACCAGGCATTGTGCAAGTATCTTGTGTACTTTTCTGTCCTTCAGTCTTCATAATCCTTTCAGGTAAATCTATCTCTTTATCCCCATTTCATAGTTAAGGAAGCCGCTACATAAACTCACTCATTTAATCCTCAAAACAACTCTGTGAGATAGCAATATTCTTGCCAATTTACAAATGAGTAAGCAGGCACAGAGAGGTTAGATAACTTGCCCGAAATCACACAGCCGGTAAGTGGTGAATTCGAGGATGAAGGGGTAGCTGTGATAAATTACTTCATTTACTGACTCATTCTCAACATTTTTTATTAAGCACTCTTCTGGGAGCTGAGGCTACAGCACTGAATGAACCAGAAAACATCCCTGCTCTCATGGACCTTACAATTTTATTTCCTTTCCAATATTTTCATTCAAGGGCACAATCCTAAATCCTCTTAAATACTTTTTTAAGATTTCCATACAAAAATATCAAAATTAGATAATAAAAATTAGTATCGAAGAAAAGTATGGTGCTTGAAGCCAGAAAACCTGGGTTAAATTCCCAACTTTGTCATTGATTAGGCCCTGGGCAAATCCCTTCACTTGACTCTCAATTTCATGACTTGTATTAAATAATGTATTAAGTTGCACACCAAGCACAGAGTCTGGCACTTAGTGAGTTTCCCTCTTTCCCTCTCCCCTCCAAGCAGTGACTTCATAATTTTTGTGTCGTCCCTGAGCACGTGTTAAAAGGCTACACCGAGTTACACTAAGGGCTGAAAAGTTACCAATCACTATCTTACTTTCCAAGGCAATTCTACTTCCAGATCACCATCACTATGTCTCGGATTTCAGGCCCCAGACTACTCTGATGCCTATAAACCAGGTTACAATTCGGGAATGACAACAACTCACGTTAAAGCCTGACAGTATCTATAAAATGCTCCCGATGACCTTCTTAGAGGGCACTTTTGGTTCAGCAGAGGAGGAAGGTGGCCTCCAGGCCAAGCTGCACGCCCCGTGCGAGAGATGTGACACGAGGGAGGAGAATTTCCAGCCTCCAGCCCAAGGTTGCGCCCTGCATACTGCTTCAACTCGCAGAGCTCCCCAACTCTCCTGCCACCTGCCAACCCGACCCCCACCTCCTCGGGGCTGCCTCTCCACCCCTCCCACCTCGGGCAGCCGCCCAGGCTCCTGGAGTCCGCGTCCCCAGCCGCCGTAGTGACCTCCTGCCCGGGCCCGGACAGCTCTCCCTGGCCTGAGGGGATGGAACAGGCCAAACGGCCTGACCTCTCCCGGGGCTTCTCCTCCGCCCTCCGGGTCAGCGGAGCCTTGAGCCAACTTATCGGCTCCGGCTGGGGCCTGCCGGAGACGAGGAACCCCTTACCTATCTTCACGACGGCATCCGCCAAGCACCGGTCCCACTTCCTGCCGAGCTCCGAATCCGACATGTTCCCCACCCGCAGTTCCAGCTTTCCGGACCGTCGGGCCCCGCGCTCAAACCCCAGGCAACTATCGCGAGAGCCGCCTCCGTTCCCAGGCCCGGAAGGCCGACGACGGCCCGCCAGATATCGCGAGAGGATCTGACAGCTTCCGTACTTTCCGGTTTTTTTCAGTTGGTCGTCAAGGTGACGGGTTGCCTGGAGGCCAGAGGTGACCCTGACCTTGGAGCCGCGCCTAAGGGTTGCGAGGCAGACAGGTTTCCTAGGCGGCATCCAGAGCCCTGTCTGGAAGGTCCTTCCACAACACCAACTCCCGACGTTGGCCTTGGAAATTCCCAGGGCAAGTGAGGGCACAGCGCTGGATCTATTCATTCATTTACTCATCTTGGCTTTTTCTCCTCCCTCGTTCACTCATTTATTGCAGTGGAACTCCCGCCTTCACCACCAACACAGAAATTGCTCTGGCAAACGTCAACTATTGCGGGGACTTCCCTGGTGGTCCAGTGAGTAAGACGACGCGCTTCCATTGCAGGGGGCGGAGTTCGATCCGTGGCCGGGGAGCTAGATCCCATGTGCATGCCGCAACTAAGTGTCCTCCTGCAACAACTAAAAAGGAAAGATCCCTCATGCAGCAAGGAAGATCCCGCGTGCAGCAACTAAGACCCGGCGCAGCCTAAATAAGTAAATAAATATTTTTTTAACAAGTCACCTATTGCCAAATAAAGTGGACGCTTTTTGATCTCTGTACAGCATTGGACACAACTGCTGTCTCTTTCCTGATCCTTCTTGTCTCCGCCTTCTCTTTTATTCATTTGACTCCCAGGACACCAGTCTTTCCTAATTATCCTCTTCTGACTCTTCTCCTTACGGGGTCCATCCAGGGCTGTTTTTCTCTGCAGCTAGTTAAGAGTCTTGGTTTGCTGGGTTCCATCAATCCTCTTTACATACTCTCCCTGAGTAATTGCAAACAGTGCCAAATTCTATCTCCAGATCAAGCTTCCTATTCATAATTGAGCCTCTTTGCTGGTGTCCTTTAGTTTTCCCTTCCCGTTTCCATCCTCCATCCTACCAACAAATACAGTTTTGACTCTATTATTCCTCTGATTAGAAGCTGTCAATGACTCCTATTCATCTACTGGTTATATTCAAGCTGCAACAATTCATTCTAGGAAACCTGCACTAATAGAACTTAGAGCCCCCTTTCATCCATCCACTAATAGAGCATGGAGCCTCCCTCCATCTTCTTACTGTCGCAGGAGCTCACCTACCCCACAGGATTCTCTACATTGTATTGAAACATCTCTTTACAGATGTTTGTATCTGCCAGTAAAACTAGAAGTTCATTAAAGGCCTGAGCTGCCCCTTCTTCATCTGCACACTCCCAGTTCAGAGCACAAGGCCTTGGACAGTAGGATCTTCTATGAAATATATGAACTGAATTGAATTCATTTACCCATATACTTATTTATTCTTGACATCTTTAACAGCAGAACCACTGTTCTAGTCCTTGCTATGACAGAGCCACTTCCTTCAGGAAGCCTTCTTCCATGACATGACCATCCTTCATCCAGCTCGCATCTGAACTACATAGCAGACTATATTGTAATTGTTTGCGTGTCTCTTGGATGTGACTGTGAGCTCCTTGAGAATGGGGGGTTTCCATTTCTATATCCTGATGACCAGGAGCGAGCCTAGTATATGTTGGATTTTCAAGAACTCCTTTTCGAATGGATGTAAGAATGAATATATAAATGATGGACTGATCAGTTGAGTTAGAGGAAAAAAAAGTCTCTGTTCTGGGGGAACTTTATAGTGTAGCATTTATGTTGAAAAAGAGAAGGAAAATTAACTTCACTAAATACAAATGATGTGTCACAAATACCACCAGGCATCTCATGTACTTTAATTTATCCTCAGAGCAAGTTGAGATTAGGATCTTCATTTTCGCAGATTTGGAAACTGAGTCTCAGAGATGTTAAGTAATGTGGAAGATGCACAAGGCTCTGCATTGTGTAGATTTAGAAACTGACAGAGGCATTTTTATTGGATTCAAGAGAGTTGTGAATTTTTGTAGAAGGCAGAGAGCAAATTACGAGAGCAATCAGAGGCAGATGGTATAGCATGAATTCTGGAGCCAGGCTGTCTGCGTTCAGATCCCAGCTTCTTCCTAGTTTGTATCTATTATTCTCTCTTTCCATGGTTCCTTTCCCAATACGATGCTTTATTCACTGCTGTAGCCCCACCCCTAGAACATTATCTGCCACATAGTGTTTGCTTGATAAATATGTTGATTGAATGAATAAATAAATGAAAACTCTGGAGTTTTTATAGTTCTTAGAGAGCAAAGACCAATACAAGTGGGGAAAAAATTTTTTTAAACAGCAATTTAAAAAAAAGCAAGACACTCACTGTAAACTTAGTTACATTCAAAATGATTAAAAATAGATTTCTCAATGCTGGAGAAGGGAGTTACAAACATGGAAAGGGAAAAAGCTTGAAAGAATTCTTTGCTGTTGGATTGGAATTGAGTGTATCAGTATGAACTCATGGTATTTAATGTAATAGAGATACATATAAAAGAGTGTGTGTGTGTGTGTGTGTGTGTGTGTGTGTGTGTGTGTGTGTGTTTCCCAATCCTGTCTGTGGAGAGGGCCTAAAAGCAATAACATACCAGTAGCAATAAGCAAACCTAGATCTTGGCTTCTAAATACCATTCTCTACTTAAAGGACCCAGGGCGCCCTGGAAAATTGGCTAAGACTCCAGGGCTCAAGCAGGGAAAATTCAAGATGACCCTGGAATATCTTCTTGTATCACAAAGTAAGGAAGTCTTCAAAGGATGATAGTGTTGTGTCAAAATGTTTTAGTAACTACAAACTGCCTAAAGAATTGCTTTGTTCCTAATTTGAGGGCTTCCCTGGTGGCGCAGTGGTTGAGAGTCCGCCTGCCAATGCAGGGGACATAGATTCGTGCCCCGGTCTGGGAAGATCCCACATGCCGCGGAGCGGCTGGGCCCGTGAGCCATGGCCGCTGAGCCTGCACGTCCGGAGCCTGTGCTCCGCAACGGGAGAGGCCACAACAGTGAGAGGCCCGCGTACCACAAAAAAAAAAAAAAAAAAAAAGAATCGCTTTGTTCCTAATTTGAACCCTTCGTGTAAGCTATTATTACCATCATTAGGACTTCTCCCAATTGTATAGAGCAAATTTCACAAAGATAGAAGTTAGCGTTTCAAATGGGTAAACAGAGTCTTGTAATAAAGCAATTTCACAGTAAGAGAGCCAGTATCTTTTTACATTGGATAGAAGAAAAGTGAAAAAAACTGTCACTTAAGTAGAATAGATTTTAGCCTCGACTGGTTAATCAACTAAACATAAACTCTTTGTTTAGTTTATTAGATTGTAAATCCAGCTTCATTAACAACACAGATTAGAACATCTTACAGCACAACACCTGCATATAGAAAGGTCTTTTAGATTCCAGTATTATTTTTTCAGTTTCCCTTCAATTAAAAACTAATTCCTTTCTTAAAGGGAGCTTCACATTTTTTGATTCATATCTTCTCTAAGCCGGGTCTTATATCATCTTGCCCCTTCAGTAATGTGTCCAAAGTCGAACAGCTACTAAGTAGCTTCCTTGCTTGTTTCCAAAGTCCGGGTGGCTGTCCTTTGTTGTTGTTTTTATTTTTATTTATTTATTTATTGCTGTTGTTTTTAAAAACATGCATATGTGTGAAATACAGCAAGCAGACAGAAAAGTGCTAAAAACATAAATACAGTGTGACACATACATTATTGTAAAACAAACACTACCGGCGCTTCAGAAGCCCACTCCCTGGCGTGTCCTTTGCCAGATCATATCCCCTCCCTCCCTGCCAGCATAACCACTATTCTGACTTCCGTGTTATTCATTTCCTTGCTTTTCTTTAAGTGTTGTTATCTGATTATGCATCCTTCAACAATATGGTTTAATTTTGCGTGGTTTTGAACTTTATATAAATAGAATCATACAGTCTGTATTCTATGGTATTTGACTTCTTTTGCTCATTATTATGCCTTATGATTCATCCATGTTGTTGCATGTATAGTCCATTCTCGATTCATTGCTATATAGTATTCCGTTATATTCTATCCATGATTTGTTTTTTGTTTTTTTATTGAAGTATAGTTGATTTACAATGATTTAGGTGTACAGCAAAGTGATTCAGTTTTATATCTATATCTATATATGTTCATATATATTCTTTTTCAGATTCTTTTCCATTATAGGTTATTACAAGACACTGAATATAGTTCCTTCTACTATACAGTAGGTCTTGTTGTTTATCTATTTTACATATAGAAGTGTGTATCTGTTAATCCCAAATTCCCAATTTATCCCTCCCCCCTTTCCCCTTTGGTAACCATACGTTTGTCTTCCATGTCTCTGAGTCTCTTTCTGTTTTGTAAATAAGTTCATTTGTATCATTTTTAAGATTCCACAAATAAGTAATATCATATGGTATTCATCTCTGTCTGATTTAGTATGATAATCTCTAGGTCCATACATGTTGCTGCAAATGGCATTATTTCATTCTTCTTTTATGGCTGAGTAATATTCCATTGTGTGTGTGTGTGTGTGTGTGTATATATATGTATAAAACACATCTTCTTTATCCATTAATCTGTCGATGGACATTTAGGTTGCTTCCATGTCTTGGCTCATAATTTGTTTATTTTTTCTACTCTCCATGGGTATTTGGGTTGTTTCCAGCTGGGAACTATTACCAACAAGGTTTCTCATCCTTGTACGTATATCCTAGTGCATATCGGCATACGTTTTTGTTTTTGTTTTTGTTTCGCGGTGCGCGGGCCTCTCACTGTTGTGGCCTCTCCCGTTGCGGAGCACAGGCTCCGGACGCGCAGGCTCACTGGCCATGGCTCACGGGCCTAGCCGCTCCGTGGCATGTGGGATCTTCCCGCACCGGGGCACAAACCCGCGTTCCCTGCATTGGCAGGCGGACTCTCAACCACTGCGCCACCAGGGAAGCCCCAGCATACGTTTTTATACGATATGTAACTAAGGAGGGCAATAGGGTTTGTTTATCTTCAGCTTCATTAGACACTGCCAACTTCAGCCCAGAACGACTGTGCCAATTTACATGCTCACCACGGTGTATAATACCTCCTGTTGCTCCACATCCTCGCCGAGAGTTGATTTTTTTAAATTACACTCTCAAATTGTTGCCAACCTGATAGGTGTGTAGTGACATTTTATTGGGGTAATCCTTGCTCTTTCAAGTGATTAAGCTACTAGATCATGTGTTCTGAATATATAATAGCAGGAATGGGGGATTCAAACTGAATGAAAGGGTCCCTGAAAGAGGACAAGATGACAGAGACATTTTGCAAACTTAATGCTTTGCTACCTTGAAGCAGGTGTACTGGGTTGAATAGTGTCCCCCACCACATTCATGCCCTTCCCAGAACCTCAGAATGTGACCTTATTTGCAAACAGGATCATTGCAGATGTTGTTAGTTAAGATCAGATCATAATGGAGTAAGAGGAACCCAAAATCCAAAATGACTGATGTCCTCATAAGAAGAGGAAGAGATGTAGAGAGACAGGCAGATACAGAAGGAAGATGGCTATGTGATGATGGAGGCAGAGATCAGAGTTCTGTGGCTGCAAAGCCAAGGGCTGCCAGGGGGTGCCAGCAGTCCCAGAAGCCAGGAGAGAGGCATGGACAGAGTCTCCCTCTGAGCCACCAGGAAGAGGCCAACCCTGCGACACTTTGAGTTTGGACTTCCAGCCCCCAGAACTGAGGGAGAATAAATTCCTGCTGTTCTGAGCGACCCAGTCTGTGGTTCTTTGTTACAGCAGCCCTAGGAAACTAAACTAGCAGAGACCACACTAGATTGGAAATCGTGAGAGCTGGATCCCAGGCTACTCTGCCGCTAACTGGTAGTGATGTACCCACAGCAGCTCCCCTCAGATGGGCCTCCCCATCAGCTCTCTTCAGATTCTTTGATTTGCTTCTTCCCGTTGTAGCTCAGATCCAGCTTAATGGACGTCAGCGGCAGGCCGGGCCAGGCCGAAAGATGAGGCCACATTGCGGCAGGACAGAGACTGCGACCGCGCTCTTGGCCCCAGAGAGGCACGAGGACAGGGAACATGGGTTCGATCCCTGGTCCAGGAAGATCCCACATGCCGCGGAGCAACCGAGCCCGTGTGGCACAACTACTGAGGCCCCTGCGCCTAGAGCCCGTGCTCCACAACAAGAGAAACCACTGCAATGAGAAGCCCACGCACGTACCGCGGTGAAGAGTAGCCCCCACTTGTTGCAACTAGAGAGAGCTCGTGTGCAGCAATGAAGACCCAACACAGCCCTACATAAATAAGTAAATAAATAAATAAATAATTTTTTTTTTTTTAATGAAGAAATGCTAAAAAAAAATGGGCCTAATGCTAGCAATGGCTCCCACTGTTACTAACTCTGGGGTATTACATCATTCCTCTCACTTTGTAAATAGTAACTTTACAAACTCTCCTCCATTCCCCAGTTTGAGTGGACCAAGTGTTTCCTGCCTGGACCCTGACCCTAAACCTATGAGAGGGCCTTGCTCCACCTCCATTCCCTACCTAACTCCACACACCCCCTTTGTTTCCTTCCTAGAGCATATCACAATTTGCAATTATCTTCTTTGTTTATTTACTCCTTCCTTCTCCCCCTCCAACACCCAACCCTGCTTCTCCCACCAGACTAAGTTCCATGAAAGCAAGGACTTGACTTGTCTCATTATCACTATATCCCTAGTGCCTTGCAGTGTCTGGTACATTGGAAACATTTAATATTTCTTGAATGAATGAAGGAAGGACGAGCAGGAATGATGTCTTTTTCATGTTTACCTCTCCAACGCTATCCATGCCGGGTACTCAGTGGTGCTCAGCTGATGTTCCATGTTCTCACATGGTCCTGTCTTTAGTGCCTGAGGGTCCCAGTGTGAAGCACAAGTTAAGAGTAACAACCAGAGTGGATTTAAGTGTAGCTTTGTGGCCAATATTTTTTTTAACCGTATGTTTGAATTGACCTTAAAGGGAACACTTGAAAAGGTGCAACTGAAGGTGCATTTTCTGCCATTACCTGCATTTGACGTGGATGTGTGAGAGAGTATGAATTTGAGGCAAATAGCATCACTGAATTGGTTTGGATTTAAGCACGTGAACTGAGTGACAGTTGGTACAAATGTAATCATCATGGCTTGAGTATTAATATTTCAAGGGCCAGCCAAAATCAATCAGAGATTTTTCCACTACAGAGCTCCCCTGGCTAACTTAATGTCAAGTGACCTTTGATTTTGACCTAGATTATATGAACGCAGCCATTATGGGGTAACTGGATATCACTTGTCTATTCTGTGGGTTAATAAAAAGTTAGGGAATGCAAAAATGATTTCTTAGCCAATGCAATCTCTTTGGTAGAGAAAATATTTCTAAACATGGGATCCAAGGAGAAAACACGGCATTTTTGGCATAAAATAGACTGGGTAGCCTCTTCTTAACTTCTCTTCTGTCTCACAGCCAGAGACGTGGGTGTCTCTGCCCTGAATTTGTACTTCGCTCTGTCTGCTTCTAAAGTCACAACTTTACCTGGGAGGCTGATGGGTGTGTTTCAGAGGGTCTTTCCATGAATCCCTGAAACTATGCAAATCTTTATGTAGGAGTGCATATCTTTTTTTTTCTTTGAGTCTATAGCTTTCTTCTGATTCTCAAATAAGGTTGAAAACTATTGACCTGGAGTCAAATACAGGTCTGGGGATGAGGCCAGTCCCTCCAGCAGAGGGCGGTGGCTCCCACATTCACTGACCTCCTTGACCTTACAACATTGGTTGTCAAGAGATGGAAGAGGGGACTTCCCTGGTGGCGCAGTGGTTAAGAATCCACCTGCCAATGTAGGGCACATGGGTTTGAGCCCTGGTCCGGGAAGATCCCACATACTGTGGAGCAGCTAAGCCCGTGTGCCACAACTACTGAAGCCCACGTGCCTAGAGCCCATGCTCTGCAACAAGAGAAGCCAGTGCAATGAGAAACCTGCAACCAAGAGTAGTCCCCGCTCACTGCAACTAGAGAAAGCCCGCAAAGACCCAACGCAGCCAAAAATAAATAAATAAATTTTTTAAAAAAGAAAGAAAACATGCTCATTAGTGCTAAAAAAAAAGAGATGGAAGAGGGTGAGCCAGGTAGGGCTGACCTGAGGGCAGCAAAAAAGAACACCAACCTTTCCCTGTTCTTCCTGTTGGGTTGGTTTTGAAATCCCATTTCCAACCCCCAGTTACCACATCATGGGATACATAAAATCTCAAGCAGTGTCTTTGGGGAAAACTACCTTCTCCCATCAACTTCCTGAACAGGCCTGGAAGATTCTTCTCGAGGACACGTGTTTTTCTAAGCTTTTTTGCTCCTTTGTCAATGCTGGTTTCTCTTGCTTCCTTTATGGACATATTTAGACCACCTGAACGAATTCTGATTCAGAGGTCCTGGTTTTCAGTGGAAACTTAAATGAACTGACCTTGATTCTCACTTGGACACACTTGCCTATAGGATAAACACCTAGCTCCTTAACTTTGCATCCAAAGCCTTTTGAGAGCAGTTCCGCTCCCCCTTCAACTCTTTCACTACTCTCCTACATGAGGTTGAAATGGAGCAGGACCCTGTGGGGCCCTCCTGGGTACAAATCCTTTCAGTGTCCCCCATTTCTCGTTTGTAGGAAATAGGTTTCATTCAGCCACCTTGACCTTCCTTGAGTTCCAAAGGGCAGATTCAGTTGATTATCAAGGTAGGGAAGGAATGCAGAAACAAAGGAGGGGCAGTCAAGAAACAACAGTGCAGCCATGGGGCAGGGTCCTAGTTCTTCCTGAAGGAATATACATAAACAACACCTTTGAGTTCTGCTGCAAGAATTAAAGCCCCCACCCAGGTGGAAGATGGTAACTTCAGGTTGAGCACAAGATTCCTGGAACACTGCCCTGTTACCTCACCACCAACCAATCAGAAGAAAGTCTGCACACAGTGGAAGATAAGGAAGACTCTGACCCCCTCCCCCAAATGACTCTCCCTTTAAAAACTATCATGGTGGAGCAGAATCTTCAGAGTTGGGTTTTGGACACAAGTCTGCCTTCTCCCCAGGTTGCCAGCCTCCTGAATAAAGCAACTTTTCCTTTCCAACCAACACTCATCAGCTGAACCTGAGTTCAGTAATAAGGTCTCCATGTAAGGTCTCCTTCTTGACCAAATTATTCCTGCAATCACTTTGGACCTTCCAACAAGCTCTTGGAAGAGGTCACACCTTCCTTCCTGCTTTCCTAATCTTTCCCATTCTTCAGCCTTTTCTTCCTCCATGGAGCCTTCTCTGGCTGAGAAGCAGTGGATTATAGAGGTGTTAATGAAACCCGAGCAGGACCCCGTGCGCATGGGAGCCTTTCTGTTCAGCCTCCATGACCTTCCCTGAGTTCCAAAGGGCAGATTTGAACAGTTGCTAATCAAGGGAGGAGCAGCCAAGAAAACACCTGAGGCGAGATTAAAGGAAACAGAGAAGCTCATCAAGAAGATAACCTGAGACCAGGTTAGAGGAGTGCAGGCCCTGCACACACCCTCATCTTCTCAGCAACCCCAGCCTTGAACTATTGCTATAAAACTCCTCAAAACCCTGCCGGGCTGGGACCCAATTTTTTAGGTCAGGAGCCCGCTGTGCCCCCCTTTGCCCGGCAAAACAATAAAGCTATTCTTTTCTACTTCATCCAAAACTCTGTCTCCAAGATTCGATTTGGCACCAGTGCACAGAGGTCAAGCTTTTGGCATCATTAAGGGCTCTGAAGGACTGAGGAAGCAAACCACAAAGATAATTAAGGGGAGAGTCTTCATAGGCACAGAGAGGTGTAAGTGCAAAGGCCCTGGGGTGAGAGCTTGCTTGACCCTTTAGAGGCACGGTATGGCTGGAACAGACTGTGCAAACAGGAGATGAAGTCAGAGGGGTGGTGGAAGCAGATGGTGTAGAACTTTATAGGCCACAGCAAAGACTTTGGTTTTACTGTGAGTGAGGTGGGAAGATATTAGAGGATTTTGAGGAGAGGAGTGACACCATGTCACTTGTGTTTAACAAGGCCACTCTGACCATTGTGTTGAGAATAGAATGTTGGGGGCAAGGCAGAAGCAGAGAATCAGATAGAAGGATATTGCAATCATCCAAAAATGATGAAAAAGGAGGCAGTGAGAAGGGGTTGACATCTGGATTTTTTTGAAGTTAGAGCTGATGGGATTTGCTGATAGATGGGGTGTAGGGTTTGAGGGAAAAAGAGGCGTTAAGGATGGTTCTAAGATTTTCAGAGTGAGCAAGCAGAAAGGCAGGAATTGACACTGAGATGGGAAAAACTGAGAGAAAGAAGCTTGCATGGGGGAACAGAATCAGGAATTCCATTTCGGTTAGGTGAAGTCTGGAGCTGCCTAGTAGACCCAGTTTATGTGCTGCCCCATATTTCCTCAACTCTTTCTCCTCCCCGTGGCCCCTTGACTGCTTACTCAAAGAAGAGCCTTGGTCACCACAGCTAATAGTCTCCTGCTAAGACCACTGGCTGTCTCAGTCTCTCCCAGGGTGAGGGCCAGGCTCCAGCTCACCTTCACCATGCCTGCTGCAAGAGAAGCTGAAAAAGCTCCAGGCATCAGACCCAAACGACGAGACCATGGCGGATATGGTTCCTCCCAGCGCTTCTGAGTCCAGGATTAAGTTCTAAACCACGGCTGGGGGAGTGGGCATCCTCAAGAAGCCCCAAAAGGCCAGGGACTACAACCTGCGGTGCAGGGGTAAACAATTATCATTGAGAGACAAGACATGAGGAGTCAACAGATGAATTCTACTTCCTTCTGCAGGCCAGAAATAAACTTTACCTTCTTTTTTTTTGGGGGGGGGGGCGGTACACGGGCCTCTCACTGTTGTGGCCTCTCACGCTGCGGAGCACAGGCTCTGGACGCGCAGGCTCAGCGGCCGTGGCTCACGGGCCCAGCTGCTCCGCGGCATGTGGGATCTTCCCGGACCGGGGCACGAACCCGTGTCCTCTGCATCGGCAGGTGGACTCTCAACCACTGCGCCACCAGGGAAGCCCAACTTTACCTTCTTAAGAGGCAGCACCATGTGCTGTGGTGTCTCCCCACCTCCACCCTGACTCCCACCCTGGCCTCTCTGGAGATGTTTCCATGTGATCACACCACTAGTTGTGTTTTCTTATGAATATACGACTAGCTTGATAAGGCATTCCCTTGTGTTTGCTTACCTTCACTCCTGGCCTCATTTTCCCTTTCTCTCACTTTCTGCCCTGGGATTTCACTTCTTCAATAGAGCATTGCTAAGGCACCTGGCTAAGTCCATATTCAAGTGGAAATACAGAGTGAACTGAGGAGAGGTCTGTGCTGGAGATAAAAATGGAGAGTTCAATGCATATATATAGACTTCTCTAAGATCACCTAAGGAAGGAGTATTGACAGAGAGAAAGGAAGACCAGGGACTGAGCTTTGTGGCGCTGTAACATTTAGAGGCTGGGGAGTTGAGGATGAATCAGCAAAGAAGAATGAGAAGGAATGACTATGCCTGGGAGGAAAACCAAAAAGAATGGTTTTCTGGAAGCCAAATGAAGAAAATGTTTCAAGAAAAAGAACATGATTAACTGGGTCAAATGAAGATGAAGGACTGGCCATTGGATTTAGCATCAAGGAGGTTATTTCGGTTACATTGACAAGGACAGTTTCCTCGGAAGGGTCAGGACCAAAGTTTTAAGACAGTGGATTTGAGAGAGACGAAGAGGAGGACCGGAGACAGCAAGCGCACCCTGTCTTTTCAAGGAGCTTTCTCCAAGGAGGGACAAAGGAAGCGAGCAATAGCTTGAGAAGGGGTGGAGTTGCTAGCGGGGTTTTAGGACGGGAGAGATTACTCATGTTTGTGTGTGGAGGGGATGATTCAGGATAGGGGGTAAAACCGATGATCCAAGAGAGACAAGAGAGGAGACGGCTGCAGCCTGAAGTTCTCAGCAGAAATGCTAAGATTTTTAGATTCCAGGGGGCTGGAAGTAGGAGGTTTGATTCTGAGGAAAGAGGGAGGTTGCTAGACATCTGGAATTTCCTTTCCATGGATGCCTGGGTCTCCAGGGCCCAGCTTTTAAATTTGAACATTTCCTTTTTGATGTGGTTAGAATCCCTGAGCCCACAATGTGTTCCCAAGAGTATTTAATTAAATGGGAATCTGGTGTGCATGTGTGACTAATTAATGCTGATCAAAAACAATTAAATATTAAATGTCAGGGCTGTTACCTGGTTCCTAATCATTGCAAAGGGCTGAATGTAATGATCAAGTCCTGACCTCCATAGGAACCAAGTTCATGTTAAAATAATGAAAGACTAAAACTGAGCTGATGAAAGAGCAGAAAGTCTGAAAAAATATTTGAAGCCATGAGATGCTGAGCATCAGGAAAAGGGAATCTCTTAGAGTTCTCTTCCTCAAAGTGTGGGTTTATACTGGATTTTTTTTTCTTTTTTACCATATTTTTTTTTGACTGTGCCGTGCAGTATGCAGGATCTTACTTCCCCGACCAGAGATCGAACCTGTGCTCCCTGCATTGGGAGCACAGAGTCTTAACCACTGGACTGCCAGGGAAGTCCCAGCGTGTGGGTTTAGAAGGGCCCTCTGGCTAATAGAAGTAATGGCAGTTCCACTGAGCAATGTAGTAAACATTTCTAACAGTTCTTTTTAGAGCAAAATATGCTTTTCACGTGCTTTCATTATATATGATATATATAAAATGATGTAATTCATTCAAAAGTGTTCCATGAGATTTGATTTGGCCAATCCTGTGCTAAGCTCTGGGAATAAACAGATGCATAAGAGTAACCCTCTGTCGTTAAGATCCAGCCTGGTGCTTCTCAGAGGGCGTCCTGATGTCCACCATTGTCAGAACCAACTGGGATGCTTTGCCTATTTCCTCTCTCTACTTTACCTAGTGTGATTAAGGGCAGCTGTTGTCTCCTGGTTTTGTAAACAATATTTTTGTTTCATTTCTTGTTGAGTGATTTTTAAAGATGGGGGGTGGGGAGAAAGGACTTTGCCATCTTGAATCTGGCTGGCCATCATGACCCTTACGGTCCTGGTGAGGAGTGGGGCGCTTCCAGTGGACCCCACAGATGGGCTGCTTCTTACCTATGGAAGCAGGGTGGGAGATGGAAGGACAAAGACCAAAAACAATGGCTTGGATGGGTGAGGTTGTGAGAGCCAGGAGAGTGAGTCAAGCCTAGAGAACCATCTAGCAAAAAGATGGGTGGAGGCTAGGAACCATAGCATGAAGCCAAAAACAAAGAGAGTTTATGAACAAGGAGCAGCAGAATGGAGAGACAAGGAGGTGGTCTGGAAGGAGTCCAGAGACAAGCTGGGGATGCTTGTGGAGACTTTATATCTCATCCCTGCACCAGCTTGAATATGCTGCCCAGGTCATATAAAAGCGTCAGGTGGATGGGCCATTTGATGTTTTCTCCCTCATTGCCCATCTGAAAAGCGAACAGTAAGCTCCTTCATGAGAGTCTGAGTTCTGAGCTGTTGTCAACATTAAAGTGCTCATTTGATGCTCTCAGGATGGTACTCGATACTTCAAAGTCTTAATTTGTAAAGAGACAAATGTAGTTCCCTCAACCTACTTTACAAACTCATGGGGATGCTCTGTGGACCAATGAGACTTTCAGTCTGACTTTCCCCTTTGAGAACAGGATGCTCTTAACAGGGACCATTTATCCTGAGAGCTCAGACACTTCTGTCTTCTGCTTGAAACCAAATGCGGGAGAGGGAGGCAAGGGAACTCACAATTCTGTTTAGCACTTGTCGAGTGCAAGACCTTTCCACGTGTTGTTTCTTTTATTCTCCTAATGGCAATCTGGACTGAGCCTTCTTACTCACTCTAACAGATAAGGAAACCATGTCCATGGAGGACATGGAATTTCAATGCAGGTCTCTCTGACTCCAAAACTGTGATCTTCCCAGGACATCACAGTGACTGTGGTTCTGCCACTGCCAACCCTTGTTCCTCCCTCCCCACCCTCAGTGAGAGGGACACTGTAACACTGGAGGTGACCTACCTCCCTTGTTTCAAAGCAAGAAGATAAGCTAACTCGAGGCTGAAGTTTTCTCTGAAATTTTATGACTCTGATCTTTTGAACCATGAATAAATAATTTTTACTTTTAATATGGTTAAACATAAGATCCTCTTAACCAGTGAATAAATATATGTTGAACACCTAGTTTATAGAAGATGCTGCGACAGAATGTTGGAGGATTTGGAAACGTATAAAATATAGGCAAATCGTATAAAATCACTTTCACGGTTAAGATTAATTTGAATTCAGACATACTAAAAATTATCCGACTTTCAGTTTGAAATTTGTTACTGGTATTCACAAGAGAGGTCAGGGCGGGATTTGCCAGTAGGGGACTCACTCACCTGGAGGTATTAAAATCTTGAAAATGGATGAATTTCTCAAAGAAGATGGAATTACAAGGGCTAAAAATAAAGACCAGGATAGAGCCTTAAATTATAGCAATTTTGGGGAGCTGCAGAGGAAGTTAAGGCAATGAAGCCCTAGGGATGAAAGAGGAAGAAGAGACAAAGAAAGAGAAGATGAATAAGAATAAATAATAAGTTTAGAAAGAGCACACACAGAGCTGCAAGAGGACGAGGTGCCCAGGGCTTCATAGAGGGCAAGATGAATGGGAATTTTTTTAAAACCACAGAGTACAAATATCAAGAGGGCAATGATTTTCTGCAAATGTCACATCTTGAGCCAGTGGTGAGAACAGAAACCAGAGAGCAGAGAGTCCGAGACAAATCGAGAAAGCTGGTTCATTGTACAGAGGAAAAGGGAAGGAAATCAGATGCATACATAGTACTCAACATTCAAAGTGGACTCTGAGGGAATTCCCTGAAGGTCCAGTGGTTAGGACTCAGCACTTTCACTGCCGTGGGCCCGGGTTCAATCCCTGGTTGGGGAACTAAGATCCCGCAAGCCACGCGGTGTGGCTAAAAACAAACAAAAAACAAAACAAAACAAAAACCCAAAATGGGCTCTGAAAGGATTAAATGCCTAAATATGAAAGGTAAAAATATATTCAGCGAATGAACAGAACATAGGAGGATATCTTTGTGACCTAGGCAATGGAGACAAATCCTTAAGGAGAGAAATCTGTTAGTTTGGTTACATTGTAACTAAGGAATTCTGCTCAACAAATGACACTGAGAGACAGTTAACAGGCAGATGACAGACTGAAAGGAAATATTTGCAATATCTAAAGCTAATAAGAGTCTAATATTTAAAATGTACATGGTGGAGAAAGACTAATTAGGAGTTTGGAATTAACATATACACACTACTATATTTGAAATAGGTAAACGACAAAGACCTACTCTGTAGCACAGGGAACTATACTCAATATCTTGTAACAACCTATAATGGAAAAGAATCTGAAAAAGAATAGGTATAGATATAGACATATAATTGAATCACTTTGCTGTACACTTGAAACTAACACAACCTTGTAAACTAACTATACTTCAATAAAAATAAATAACAAATAAAAAAATAAAAATAAGGGGGGAGGGAGAAATGGAGAGTTGCTGCTTGACAGGTATAAAGTTTCAGTTATGAAAGAGGAATAAGTTCTAGAGATCTGCTGTACAACGTTGCACGTACAGTTAATGACATTGCATTGTGCACTTAAAATTTAAGAAGGCAAATCTCATGTTAAGTGTGCATACTACAATAATAAAAATAAATAATAAAATAAGTCTATTAACAGTCAAACAAAAAAATAAAATAAAATGTATGTGGAATACCAGCACATCAACATGGAAAAGACAAACTCTTCGTAGAGGATGCAGTGGTGTTTGCCCAGATCCCCCACTTCAGGACTGAGGCACTCTCAGACAGAGTGGTGCCTTGCCCAAGATCAAGCCCTCTTCCTAAAGGCATCTTGCATCCAGTGACCGGTCAGGAAGGAATATAAATGCCTTAGCCTCCTTGCCTCAAAGCGGGACAACTCTGAAAACCCATTTCAACTGCAGAACTCCTCATGGTTCTGTCTGAAACCTTCAGAGCAACTTCATCAGGGTGCAGCTTCTCCCTCTGCATTCTGATTCTGACAGCCCCAATTCTGATTCTCTTACTCAAAGGTTTAGTTCCTGAGAGCACCCCACCTCTAAAGTTCTTACATGCAAATTTCAGATTCAGAATCTGTTTCACAGAGCACTCAACCTATGTCAGTTGATACTGGAAGCAAACTAAAATGGGATTTTAGAGCTGGATCACCTGCCAGTCGCCTGACAGTTAAGACCCCGTCAACGGTGGTTTGTAGAGTACCAGGAGCCTCTGGCATGCAATTACGGGGCAGTTTTAAGGATTTTCACAGGTGGTGAACTGGAGTGGGGTATGAGAGGAAGAGAATGAACTGATGGGTGCAATCCATCAGTTTAAAGACTTTGGAATTGGATGGCTATTGCTGGAAGCTACCAATGCACCTGAGAAAGACAATGAAAGGGGGAGAGTGATTCATCACCAATAAAGGGTGAAATCACCAATGTGTTCCCTACCAAACCCAGACAGATCCTGGAAGATGCTGTGGACTACTGTAAACTCCACCAAGGAGTAGCACCAATTGCAGCTGCTATGCCAGATGTGGTATCTGGGCCAGAGCTGATAAACACAGCCTCATATACATGGTACGGGGTCACCGATCTGGCAAATGCATTCTTTTCCGTCCGTCTCAGAAAGAAGGACCAGAAGCCGTTCACGTTCACATGGAACAGACAAGAGTATCTATTTACAGTCTTGTCCCAGGCCTATGTCAACCGCCATTTGTCTGGAGGGACTTGGACTCCGGATCACCTCATGAATAAAAACCTATCCTTGCCCTGGGTTATTTCATAGTCTAGGGAGAAAGACAGAAGATAACAGGGAGATCAGAAAACAATCTACTCAGGGAGTTCTTGTACTAGTCAGGACTCTGGACTGCAAGGGACAGAAACCCAATTTGAACTGGCTTAAACAGTCCCAGGCTTGAATCTCATTGATCTGGCTTGGGTCATGTCCACCCCTGAACCAATCACTATGGCTCGAGAATGAAATATTCTGATTGACTAGGCCTATTCACGTGCTCAGTCCTGGAATGAGGGGTGAGGTGGGCTTAAGATCAGCCCACTGGGCTGAAAGCAAGGAGGGGATGGTTCCCTAAAGGACAACTAAGGGCAACTAAGGAATTGAGGCTGATCAGGTAAGAAGCAGATGTCCCTTGGCGGGCTCAAGCAGAGTAGCCATCTGCCCTGGGAGTCCAGGGAGGCTTCATGGAGAAAGCAGACTTTTTTTTTTAATTGAAGTACAGGTTGATGTACAATATTATATAAGTTACAGGTATACAATATAGTGATTCACAATTTTTAAAGGTTATACTCCATTTATTGTGATGCTAAAATATTGACTATTTTATAGTAGCTTATTTTATACCTAATAGTTTGTACCTCTTAATCCCCTACCCCTATATTGCTCCTCCCCCTTTCCCTCTCCCCACTGGTAACCACTAGTTTGTTCTCTATATCTGAGTCTGCTTCTGTTTTGTTATATTCACTGGCTTGTTGTATTTTTTAGATTCCACATATGTGATATCAGACAGTATTTATTGGAAGTGGTCATTTGACTCAGACCCCAAGGAACAAGTAGGAGTTTGTCAGGTGGAAACGATACTCCAGGCAAAGAGACAGGCTTGTGTAAAAACACAGAACTGTGAATGGGCATTGCATGTCTAGAGAAAAAAACAGTTCTCAGTGGTAAGGGATGGGGCTGGAGAGCTACTTAGCTCACCTTAGGGAGGATCTGTCTAGAGAATGGCAGTATAGACCTATGTCCAATACATTGATATGAAGTTATTATTGTCAAATATTAATTTGATTCTCTCCAGATCAGTAAAGGGGCCTTCGTGTGAGGCAGAGTATCTAAAGTCTAGAATATTAGCTGCTGTGGGCAAGATGTTTGACTCTTGTTCAGTGGTGTATCCATGTGCCTAGAACAGTGTCTGGCACATGGTAAGAGCTCAATAAACATTTGGGTAGTAAATGTCCGAATTTAACTTTAATAGTTCGATTAATCGTATTAGACATTCCATGAAGTCCTTGAGTAAAGGAATAAGGCTGGGAAAGCTTCATAAAGACAAGGGCAAGGAGTAGGGAAATTGATGGGGTTGAAAAGGAATAGAAATAGATAATAGTAATAATTCATTAATGTTAGCACTTACTGAGCACGTATCTATTAGAGGTTGCTTGTACTAGTCAGTAAATATCTAAATATCCTATATTCATTATATCATGTAACCCTTATAGCCACACTATGAGGCAAGTATTGTGCTCCCCACTTACACAATGAGGAAACTGAAGCTCAGAGAGGTTAAGTGAGTTGCTCAAGACCACACAGCTAGTTATGCTGATACTCAAACCCAATCTGTTTCTCTCTAGAGCCAAAGCTCTTAATAAAAATAAGTCCTTAAGAAAAATAAAGCAAGCACCTTTTATATTCTGGGTACTGTTCTAGACATCATACACTTTCTACACCACAACACATCCATGCTGGCATTGTTATCACCATCATGCCTTATGTTAAAGACACAGAAATGAAGGCACAGAGAGGTGAAGTAGTTTACCTAAAGTCACATGTAAACAAACAGCACAGGCTGGATTTGAGCCCAGGCAACTAGTTCCAGTATCCAGACTCAAAACTAATACCACCCTGCCACTTGGGTATGACACTGTCCTGATTCAGACGGGCATTTAAGCTGCAACTTATGATACAGTTTGTTTTGATGAAATTAAGACTTTAGAACTAACCCTGAGGGGACTTCCCTGGTGGTCCAGTGGTGAAGACTCTGCGCTCCCAATGCAGGGGGCCCGGGTTTGTTCCCTGGTCAGGGAACTAGATCCTGCACACCACAGGGAAGATCCCTTGTGCTGCAGCTAAGACCTGGTGCAGCCAAATAAATAAATATTTAAAAAAAAAGAAAGAAAGAAAGAAATTTCTCTGAGTTTGAATGCCTGATTTCCCACTGACTGGCTGGGTGACTTTAACCTCTCTGAGCCTTAATTTCCTCACTTGTAAAATGGGAATAATAGTCATGTCCACCTTGCAACTGTATGGATTAAGCGAGGTGATGTCTAACAAGTTCCTGGCATGGCTCCTGTCATGGCTTAAGAAATTTTAGTGCCTTATTTATTTTTTTGCTTCCTGTCTTGTCAAGGATATTGAATTTAGATCAGAGGTTTTAACTCTTTTATGCCATGGACCTCTTTAGCAGTCTAGGGAAGCTGATGCAGCCTTTCTCAGAATGATTTTTAGATACAAAGAATAAAATTCATAGGATTACAAAGAAAACTAAATATAATGAAATACCATTATCAAAAATGTTTTAAATTTGAATTTGTGATATAGTAACATATGTGCTTGTTAATGCAATGAAGCATGAGACCCAGTGGCAGGCTCTATAACTACTACTAGTTCAAAGTGAAGTGGGTAAAAGACATTTGGGGATAATTTACAGCACCTGTTATGTGAAACGAAAATATCTGATTCCTATTGATGTCAGTTGCTGGTCCTGCTAAGTCTACTGGGGTTTGTTGCCTGGCTCATAATTGAAGGAAGTGTTAAACTCAAGTAAGAGGTTAGTGGGAAAAAAAAAAAGTTGTACTTTTTTTTCCCATCCAAGTTCACAGACCCTTGGGTTCAAAACAGCTGGTCTAAAGGAAGGCGGTAGTGGGGAAAGTCAGGAATTGGCTGGTTTGTTTGGAAGCTCCTCATAAATGGGCCTCTTCGGTCTTGCTTTTGGATGTTATTTATTTGGCCCTGTATGGAGAGAAATCACACATCTCAAACTCACTGTGTCTTCCTTGCTGCTCCTCGAATGTGCTAGGCAAATGTGGCCTCAGAGGGCCTTTGCACTGACCTGACTGTATCCTCTGACAGTAATAATCTTCCCTGAAACATCAGCCTCCTCTCTCTGACTCTCACATCTCTCTCTCTCTCTCTCTTTCTTTTTTGGCGGGGCCATGCACCTTGCCGGGATCTTAATTCCACAACCAGGGATCCAACCCCAGTCCCCCCACCCTCCCACCCCTCCACAGTGCAAGCTTGGAGTCCTAACCACTGGACCGCCAGGGAATTCCCTCTCACACCTAAGTCTTCAGATGTCCCCTCCTCCATGAGGCCTATCTTGATTACCCTACCTAAGTGTCTCCAGCCCTCCCAAAACACTTAGCCTGCTCTAATTTTTCTTTTGTCCTTAGCATATACCACCTATCATGTTTCATAATTTACTTCTTTATTTTATTTTCTCTTCCTCTCTCCTCCACCCACCCCCGACTAGAATATAAGCTCCGTAAAGAAAGGGATTTTTCTTTTGTTTTGTTTTGTTTTTGGCCTGGCGTGGCATGCAGGATCTTATTACTCTGACCAGGGATAGAACCCGTGCCCCGTGCAGTGGAAGCACCCAGTCTTAAGCAGTAGACCGCCAGGGAAGTCCCAAGAAAGGGATCTTTGAGAGAGTTCCCTGACAGTCCCGGGTCACGGGTTAGGACTTTGTGCTCTCACTGCCAGAGTCCAGGGTTCCATCCCTGGTGTCGGGTAATTAAGATCCGGCAAGCCAAGCGGCACAGCCAAAAAACAAAAGGAAAGGGATCTCCGTTTTGCTCACTACACGACAGGAACAGAGGATGGCGCGTAACAGGTGCTCAATAAATTGAATCCATCAGCAAATGAAGCACGGTTGCGGGTCGCGGGTCGCGCTTTACAGTGAAACAGCTCAGACCTGAGAACCAGAACCGGGCTCTGATGTTGGCTGCCACTGCCAAGCTGGGCTACCTGGGGCAATCCACTCAATCTCTCTCAGCCTCGGTTTCCCCAACTGTAACACAGGAGTCAAAAGCCCTGTCTCACAAGTTTTGAGGGTCCATTGAGCCAGTCAGTAGAAGGCTGGCATTGGGCAGGTGTTTCATATAGGCTAGGTCCTGGTCCCCTTTGGATCTGAAGGAAGTAACTTCCTCCTGTTGGCACTGGGTCCTGGGAACTCCCGTAAGAGGGCAGGGCTCTTGTCCCTCGCCTTCGTTGTGTTCCCAAAAAGGCTCAGAATAGAACCAAAGTCTCCTGGCTCCACTTTTGTTGTAGCCAACAGACCACACGACCACTTTTTTCCTGTCCACGACTTTTCTTTTGAGGTGGAAACTAGTCGTTGGAATAACTCACCCAGGGGCAGGGAAAGGAAAAAACAGCAAAAATTGTTTTAAAAGGGAGTTATACAAGCATGTGCAGGAAAACCCCATTGAGGGACATAAATGCTGATTCAAATAAGGAGGAAATATGAAATTCGACAGTTTTCCAGGCCTTCCCTGGTCCTAAATTTCCTCTCTTCCATCACACTTTTTTTTTCTCGCCCACAAAAACAGGCATTAAGAAAGATGACAGGTCAAAAAATAGACCATGGAGAACAGAGGAGGGAGTTGGAAGTCGTTGATCGGTGTGAGTATAAACGCTACTCCCTATCAACACCAGCCTATTCCCTAAGTCATGATGGGGAAAGGCAGGCTCCAGCAGAAGCTGATGTCTCCCTAGGGAAGGAGAATGAATTCTGGATCACTAACGGAGACAGTTTTCCAGGGCTGCTTTGATCTCCTGCCCGAGCCAGGGCTGGGGACCAGCAGGCTGAGACTCCAAGGAAAACCGGACTTCACAGCAGTTTCGAGCAGCTGTCTGCCCACAGGGCGTGTGCGGGCAACCCATCCAGCCCAGCTTGTGCCCTGCTCCTGGGCCCTTGTCCTTCGGCCCCCAGGAGTCCTGCCTCCCCTTTTCCTCCCCACCCAAAACGCTGAGTTGGCGTCTGAAAATGAGTAAGTGTGAAGCGAGACTGCACATTGGTCTCTGCTGAGGATTTGTTTTTGCCAGACGGCTTGGTGGAGAAGATTGCGTTTCTTGGTTATTTTTAAACCGGGATTTCTGGAATTTGATTTGGAAAAACACAAAAATGAAAACTGGAAACTCAAGTCATGAGAGCCTAGTGGCTCTGGGCATCCTCTTTAGGTGGGCTTGCTACTCCCTAGAGTGGCCAGGAGCCCAAGGAGTGTGGGGCTGGCAGACAACAGAGATGCAGAGGGGTTCCAGGCAGTTCCGGAAAGCACCCCTGCTCTCCATCCCAGGTGAAGAAAATGCCACACTTACACGACACCTCACTTCTCGCCCTTGCTGCGTGCCAGGCTCTGTGCTGGATGGGGATGGAAGGTCTTGGTCCCTGGTCAGTATGGGGGCTCGTCTTTAAGATGAAGAGATTGATGGTTGCAACATATTTATGATAGGAGCTTGATGGGGGAAGATACAAGGTTCGAGGTGGCGCTGCTAAACCTAGCCCAGAAGGATCCAGAGAGACTCCAACTATGAAACCTGAAGAATGAGTGGGAGTTAGCAAAGCCCAGCCAGAGAGGACTATGGGTAAGAGAGGGGTGTGGTGGGGTGGGGACAAGAAGACAGAGGCTTTGAAGACAGACAGATTGGACTTCTAGCTCTCTTCCTCCCCTGACAAGCTATGCCATTTAAGCAAATGCGCCTCTGCCTTCTCTGTACCTCATTCTCCTCATCTGTAAAACTGGGGATAATCTGAATCCTTTACTTAGAAAAGCTAACATTTACTAAGCCTGTACTGGGTGCCAGGCACTCTTCGAAGCATCTTACATATATTAACTCATGATAATTTTGAAAAAAAATAAAAATTTGACTCTCATATGGGTATGAAATGAACCCATAGCAAAGATTTTATAGAATCTGTTAAGTAATGAGGGAACCAGAAAGACGTTATGAATAGTTCAAAGGAGAAATCAAAGTACCCCGACAATTATAGTGAGATAAGGAACAATGAAATTAATTTATAAATAGTTACAAAACTGGCAAAGTTGGTCAATATCCACTAGAGAATAAATAATAAATTGCATTCCACTGGACACAACTGCATTTCTATAGACAAGAATCATTCACATTACTGCCAGTTTTCTATAACTTACAGAGCTATAAAGTAGTTCAAAGATAATGAAAGGGAGAGATAACCTTTCACTGACAGCCAGTCAGGACACCCAATATATTTCAGGGTCTTTCCGATTCATCCGTATGGTCTCCCCAAATCCCTTATGGTCGTAATAATCTCAAAAATTATTCTTGATCACAAAATAAAGCTGGTCTCATTAAATTTGTACTAATTGTTTACACAAGTGCAGTGAAAGTATTAATTTGTCATACAAGTCTGGTAAATTTGCTTTGCAAAATTGAAAGCCATGCAGTTTGGGTTTTTTTTAGATTATTAGCGGTTCTTTATTTTTTTTAACATCTTTGTTGGAGTATAATTGCTTTACAATGATGTGTTAGTTTCTGCTGTATCACGAAGTGAATCAGCTATACATATACATATGTTCCCATATCTCCTCCCTCTTGCGTCTCCCTCCCACCCTCCCTATCCCACCCCTCTAGGTGGTCACAAAGCACCAAGCTGATATCCCTGTGCTATGCGGCTGCTTCCCACTAGCTATCTATTTTACATTTGGTAGTGTATATATGTCCATGCCACTCTCTCACTTCGTCCCAGCTTACCCATCCCCCTCCCCGTGTCCTCAAGTCCATTCTCTACATCTGCATCTTTACTCCTATCCTGCCCCTAGGTTCTTCAGAACCAATTTTATTTTTTTTTTAGATTCCATATATATGTGTTAGCATACGGTATTTGTTTTTCTCTTTCTGACTTACTTCACTCTGTATGACAGACTCTAGGTCCATCCAGCTCACTACAAATAACTCAATTTCATTTCTTTTTATGGCTGAGTAATATTCCATTGTATATATGTGCCACATCTTTATCCATTCATCAATGATGGACACTTAGGTTACTTCCATGTCCTGGCTATTGTAAATAGAGCTGCAATGAACATTGTGGTACATGACTCTTTTTGAATTATGGTTCTCTCAGGGTATATGCCCAGTAGTGGGATTGCTGGGTCGTATGGTAGTTCTATTTTTTAGTTTTTTAAGGAACCTCCATACTGTTCTCCATAGTGGCTGTATCAATTTACATTCCCACCAACAGTGCAAGAGGATTCCCTTTTCTCCACACCCTCTCCAGCATTTATTGTTTGTAGATTTTTTGATGATGGCCATTCTGACCGGTGTGAGGTGATACCTCATTGTAGTTTTGATTTGCATTTCTCTAATTATTAATGATGTTGAGCATCCTTTCATGTGTTCGTTGGCGATCTGTATATCTTCTTTGGAGAAATGCCTATTTAGGTCTTTTGCCCATTTTTGGATTGGGTTGTTTGTTTTTTTGATATTGAGCTGCATGAGCTGCTTGTATATTTTGGAGATCAATCCTTTGTCAGTTGCTTCATTTGCAAATATTTTCTCCCATTCTGAGGGTTGTCTTTTCGTCTTGTTTATGGTTTCCTTTGCTGTGCAGAAGCTTTTAAGTCTCATTAGGTCCCATTTGTTTATTTTTATTTCCATTTCTCTAGGAGGTGGGTCAAAAAGGATCTTGCTGAGATTTATGTCATAGAGAGTTCTGCCTATGTTTTCCTCTAAGAGTTTTATAGTGTCTGGCCTTACATTTAGGTCTTTAATCCATTTTGAGTTTATTTTTGTGTATAGTGTTAGGGAGTGTTCTAATTTCATTCTTTTACATGTAGCTGTCCAGTATTCCCAGCACCACTTATTGAAGAGACTGTCTTTTCTCCATTGTATATTCTTGCCTCCTTTATCAAAGATAAGGTGACCACATGTGTGTGGGTGACCATATGTGTGTGGGTTTATCTCTGGGCTTTCTATCCTGTTCCATTGATCTATATTTCTGTTTTTGTGCCAGTACCATACTGACTTGATTACTGTAGTTTTGTAGTATAGTCTGAAGTCCAGGAGCCTGATTCCTCCAGTTCTGTTTTTCTTTCTCAAGATTGCTTTGGCTATTTGTGGTCTTTTGTGTTTCCATACAAATTGTGAAATATTTTGTTCTAGTTCTCTGAAAAATGCCACTGGTAGTTTGATAGGGATTGCATTGAATCTGTAGATTGCTTTGGGTAGTATAGTCATTTTCACAATGTTGATTCTTCCAGTCCAAGAACATGGTATATCTCTCCATCTGTTTGTATCATCTTTAATTTCTTTCATCAGTGTCTTATAGTTTTCTGTATACAGGTCTTTTGTCTCCTTACGTAGGTTTATTCCTAGGTATTTTATTCTTTTTGTTGTGATGGTAAATGGGAGTGTTTCCTTAATTTCAGCCATACAGTTTTAAACAATTACAAATTAACTTTTGTCTGGAGATTTTTATAAGGGATCTCCACTTGGAATTTTTAAAGGCTCTATTATATGTTATTAATAGGTTAAGAAACCCAGTGCAAGAAACTTTTTTCACCAGATTTCTCTCATCTGTTGTACCTATAAATTTGGTTGAATTCCTCCTTTTGAGGTCTCCCAAATATCCCAAATATCATTCCTTAGTACCTGTAAACCAGGTGCCGGACCAGTTTTCTTGGAGAGCTCTGTAGGGATTAATTCTGTAAATACAGCCAAATTTGAAAGCAAGTCCCCTAAAACCAAGTTACCCAGCAGAGTTTATGATTAACCTCTCTACCCAAAACTTTATTCCCTTTCTTGTCCAGCCCTTGTTCTCCTCAGGATTGAGGAGTATCAAAGAAAAGGGGGGATTGAAAAGAAGCGGGACTCTGCAGGGCCCTCCCAGGTACAAAAGGCCCTCCATGTCTACTGTTTCTTGTTTGTAGAAAAAAGGCTGTAGTCTCCTAGGCCTTCCAAAGAGCAGACTCAAGCAGTTACTAATTAGAGACGTGATGGGATGCAGAAACAAAAGAAAAGCAGTCCAGCAAGAAAAATAATAATCCCTTCAACAATAGTTCAGTGATAAAACAGAGTGCCGGTTCCTCCTCAAGGGAGAGACATAATGATCTGACACATACATTTGAGTTGTTCTGCAGAAACTAAGACCCCCCACCCAGGTGGAGGATGGTGACTAAATGCTGACCACAAGCATGTAGACCTCAGATTGATTGGAACCAGAAGGTTGATGATTAAGATTCCTGAAACATCACCCTGCTACCTCACCACCAACTAATCAGAAAAAAGTCCATGAGCTGATCACACACCCTGCAACCCTCACCCCTAATTTTTCCTTTAAAATTCCTTCCCTGAAAGTCTTCAGGGAGTTTGGTCTTTTGGGCATGAGCTGCCCATTCTCCTTGCCTGGCCCATCAATAAATGCCATACGTTCTTTCACCACAGCACAGTGTCACTAGATTGGCTTTGCTGCCCATGGGCAAGCAGACACAAGTTCAGTTCAGTGTCAAATTTTATTCCCTAAAATGTCTTGTTATACCTGATTTGAGGAGCATCATTCTCAAATATGACACTCCTTGGTGTACAATCAATTTATCCTGGCAAGGAGGAGGGAATATTCTTATTAAAACTATGCAAATAATTCTTGCCATGAAAAGTAGGGGTACATTAAGAGTGTCTAAATTCTGCAAGGTCAGTGAATGTTTAGTTCCACTTACAAAAGCAGAATCTACTAAGTTGTTATGGGTTACAGATGGCTTAAGAAGAAAGACAAAGAGCTTCCTTGTAAATCTAGAAAATAGAACACTAAAACAACATCAACAATATTCCACACAAATAACTACAATAAACTTTCCCTTGTCAGTCAATTCAGTCCTATGTAATTAATTCTAGTTCTGCTGACTCTTGAGGTAGTGTCTTAGGAAGCCTTCTGCTTGACTATAGCATCTTGGAAATGCTGACTCACGCCACTGGCAGAACCTGAAAGTTGTCTGAGCCGGGTCAGCTCAGCTTTGAGTGTCAATAGTTTGAAGTATCTGGTACAGCCCTTCTCCGTGAAGCTCTGAAACTCTCCTTTTTTGTTGAGAACACAAACTCTGGTCTGTGGCTTACAGCAGGGTCTTCAGGCAAGCCTCAGGGATATCGTAGATGGTAATGACCAAAATGGATATGGTCAATTGATTACTGATAATTTTCCAATGTGAAAGTTCTGATGAGAGTGCATAATAAGAATCATGAAACTGACAAGGAAATTTCGTTGTTTCTGGCATGTAAAACAAAGATAATCAAACATTCAGAAAAGAATAAAATTTAGGCAAACTATCTCTAAAGATAATGATTAAGCCTGTTTTCAAAGAAGTCAGTCAATGTTACATCTGATTCATAAAAATGGATAAACATAATTTGTAGAGAGGAAAAAATCTTGAGAGATAACGTATAATAATCCTGAGACTTTTTTTTGTACCAGGAGTATCTGTAGATGCCTACAGGTCTCTATTCTGTAAGTCTGATGTGCATTCCACTGGCCTAGACCATGCTAGATTCAAATTAAAGAAAGAAGCCTTGGGAATTCACTGGCAGTCCAGTGGTTAGGACTTGGCGCTTTCACTGCCAGGGGCCTGGTTCGATCCCTGGTCCCTCATGCCACACGATGCCGCCAAAAAAAAAAAAAGAAAGAAAGAAAAAATAAAAGAAGGAAGCCTTACCCAAGTATTGTAGCAGAGAGTAAACATTTTAAAAAATATCTGAGCTCATGACTGATACACTATACTATTGTTGCCAATATCAGGCAAAGCACTGATAGGACTCTGATGAAAGTAGGAAAACTCAACAAAGCTATTTCACAATTGTTCTAGTTCTTAAGAGAACTGGTTCATAACAGTGCTTTCCTTGAGGGTAAGAACATACTATGGAGAGCAAAGACATTGTTCCAGGGACTTCTCATAAAGGATACAATTTTAAAATATTTGTATAAATAACATTTTTCCTAGACATATTTAACCTAGAGAAAGCTGAGCATTTCTTCTGATTTGACGGCTCTTTCCATGCAACTCTTCAAGCAAATCTAATTATTTCTAGCATCTTTTTTTATAAAGTGAAAGAACAAGGGACCTCCCTGGTGGGGCAGCAGTTAGGACTCCGAGCTCCCGATGCTGGGGGCCTGGGTTCAATCCCTGGTCAAGTAACTAGATCCCACATGCATGCCACAACTAAGAGTTTGCATGCCACAACGAAGGAGTCGGCAAGTCGCAACTAAGGAGCCCTCGAGCCCCAACTAAGACTCAACACAACCAAAATAAATAAATAAATATTTGTTTAAGAATAAATAAAGAATAAAGTGAAAGAACAAATCTTTGTGATTTTTCCAAAGATCCTATGGGAAAGCTCAAAGATCATTTTAGACGTAGCTAACATCTTGAAATTTTATTTTACTTTTTTTCGATCCAGTCTGGGAAGGCAAAAATTCAAAAAAGTTATCAGTGACGACTTGGACATTCAATTAAGAGAGGATCATGAGTGTCTATCATTGTGATAATAAAGCATTTAAAAATAAACATAGACGGTAACAAGATGATAAAGAAGATTCGCTTTTTTGTAAGTGAGGAATCATGGTTCTTCTTTTTTCCCCCTTAAATAATCGATACAATAAAATCAGAATAAATCACAGAAACTTATTAAGACATGGAAAGTTTGCTATATAGACAATTATACAGAAAGTAAAGAATAACCTTTCATAAGCAGGTGAAAGCACTTATCAGTAAAGCAAGGAAGCAAGTCTGTCAAGATTGAGCAAACTTTCCTATAATTTTAACATATTTCATAGTTTCTTTTCAGACTCAGGTGTCACAAACCAAAGCAAGTAAAATTTATTTATATATATAAATGCTCTTTTATATTCTGAATCAAACTGACACTTTACCTTAGCACAGTGTTTCTCTTTCAGTGGACCCACAAGGCCAGAACAATTTTCATATTAATGCTAAGGTGATATTTATGTTAACAAGCAATGAGTACACCTTTTTTTT